>NC_143550.1:71813333-72452500 GCF_054136105.1 Typopeltis vanoorti | reverse complement strand
CTGCATCATTCGTCATTGAGAAACAAGTAACAATAGCGGTTGTCATCCTTAAACTGTATACATAACATAATGCAAGAAGACATGATTTTTCTTCTTCTTCGTAACATGAAATTTAGGTTAGGTGGCCGTTGAAAACCTTTACTATTTTACTGATCTTTGTACATCAGCTTCTCATGTCGCGAATACAATTTGATCGTTAGCAAATAATAGTGTAGTATACTTAGAATGCTAGGGAAATCATATCTATAAATGACTATATCATTTATATATCATAAAGTAGCTCCACATGTAAGTGATGCACATGTTTTCAACATTAAATAAAAGAAAAAATTAAGAAGAAACAATAATTTGAGCCAGTATATAATCTAAAAAACTGCTACGTAATGATGTGAATGAATTTCATTTCTTCTGAAAACATGTAAATACATCAATTACATGTGGAGCTACTTTATGATATATAAATGATATAGCCATTTATGGATATGCTTTCCCTACCATTCCAAGTACATTTATGAATATCCTTTTTTTTTTCGAAAACAAAATACTTATTTTAAAATTATTGAAAATGAAACAGTCTGGTGAGTCTCGTCTATTGTTATTATTTACGCATATTTCTCTATTTATCTCTAAGGTTTAGAATTCTGTTATATCGAACTCTTGTATTGAGGTATCCTGCTTCAATATGCATTAATTTTTATTGCATGTATTTAATTATGTTTTGATAGTTCTTAATAAAACTGTTCAAAATCCTATTTTTCGATCTTCAGGCAAATAGACCACAATAATAATTACGTTCGCTCAAGAAAAGCTAACTTTGTTTAACTTTGGAATAAGCCAACCAAACCGTGTGCAACTCGTCTTTATCCTTTTAGATTTCGGTTTAAATTTCATCCAGTGAAACCATAATCAAACCATTCTTGATGGAGTCTTGGATAACCTTGTCAATTTCAACGCCTGCAAAACTCAATTCTGCCATATTTCCTACAAAATAGGAGTATTCATGTCAATAGTTCCTATTGACACGAACACTCTCTTGGTAGAGAGTGTTCATGTCATGCCACATAAATAACCACAGCCTCCTCGGCATTCAAAAAATTAGGATTCGACTTTCTCTCTAGGGATTAATTGATCCCCAAAGAATTATTAACCCAGTACAGATCAGAATCTGCCCATCCATTGAGAACTGCTCTCACATTTGGCAAGAGTTCCCTAAAAATACTCGATGAATTACAGAAGACAGCAATTAGTCATCTCTTACCAACTCTCGCATAGGTGTTTAAATATTTATTGCATGCATCTTCTATAAATATAGCTGTGGTAAATGTTCATTAAAACTATCATACCCTCTCTCTCTCTCTCTCTCTCTCCCCCCAGATCCATTGAAACAAGTGCAGCAATCACTGAACATCTCTTTACAGTCCACCTCCATTCTGATAGAACAATTTTCTCTTCATGTCTCTTCATTCCTACTGCTGCTGTATTCTGGAACAGTATCATCTCCCATCTGTTTCCCAAGGAATGCGATTCACAGCCTTCAAATCCTAAGTGAATAAGTTTCTTCTAACCTTGGTCTCTTCCCATACTTGTTACTAATGTACGAAAGTTGACCCCAAACTCTCATATATGGGCCCCCATCACGAAAATATTTTCTATTGGTTTCTAATTTAAATATTATAATTCTAATTACCAAAAATGAATGTTTATACATTATTTTTCATACATTAATAATGTATGAAATAAGACTCGCAGACTATCAACACACTTTGAACAAATAAATCCTAAACTTCTGAGAATCGTAATCTAGACTACATAACTTTTTACGAAAGTACGGTATTATCTCACAAAACCAATACTGCTTCCAAAACAAAAAGCACCACCACCACCTTAATAGAAAAGATCGCCTACGCCACAAACATAGCTCTCGATAAAAACAAGTTCGCTGTCCTTATACTTTTTGACATAACTAAAGCTTTGGATACACTTGAACATTACATACTGCTGAATAAACTACATTTAATCGGAATAAGAGGAAGACTGGTTTAGGAACTATCTCTCAAACAGAACACAAGTAACAAAAATAGGCACACATTACAGTCGTGTTATACAGATAAAATATGGAGTCCCACAAGGCGCCATATCACCTACTCTATCAACATATACATTAACGACATTCACAACTTGGCCATACTAAGTAAAATATATCAATAAGCAGAAGACACCGCGCTACCAGCAGCCCACAATGACATCAATACCACTCTTTCCAAAGCACAACAGACCCAAAAGAAATGACAATTAACTTCTGCCAAAATACAATTATAATGAATAGCACCAAAACGCAGAGGTAAATTATACATAATCCGAGATTCATGCGCCCCGCACTACTATCGATACACTGTGACACATACCTCTGCATTGACAACAAAAATAACCGTCGATATCTGAAATCATACCCGTAACACATGTAAAATGCCTTGGCCTTTACATTAGCAAAAGTTTTCGAAGTAAAAGGCATGTTACCATATAACATAAAAAAACCTCCTATATCACGGTATTTGCGAATAGCTATTCAGGTATAACAGTCTACGCAAACACATCAAACATTCATGTACCGAAAATAGATACATCATATAGGAAAATTATTTCAACAATTATTTTGAGGCCTCACATAGAACAGCCAATAACTGAACCCTTTATGGTGATGATGCATAAATTTCTGAGCTTTAAAAATCTGAAACGCTACATGTTACTAAGGAATTTCTTCACCAACAGTGACTCCTAAAACATAACACGACCCACCACAACTATTTAAAACCCTAGATCCTTCAACAACTCATAGGGTTGTGTAGTCTGATCACATATCGTACCCAAGCTGCTCAACAACCTACCACAAAATTCGAAACACATAGACAATTACAGACCATTGCAACATGAACTGTGGGAGCTCTACTAACACAATTAATATAGCATTCACACCAATATACACTTCACAAATCACCAGTATCCAATGCCTACATACCATTGATAAAAAATACCAAAGAATATAAATAATGTATGCTAATCCCACTCTCTTCATAAATGCTAACCCTAGCTTCGAAGTAGGTGGAATTAGCACGGTTTAATAAATAAATTGCGTATGAATTCACTCTGACTTCCAAAAAAAAAAAAAATATATATATATATATATATATAGTCTTACTTAAATTTGCATAACACATAAATGACACCAAGTTGTTCATTTATAAATGAACAACTTGACAAATTTCATTTGAATGAAATATTATTTACAAATTGTATTCACTGAATCATACAGAAAATAAATAAAGTAAAACATACACCCTATTTTTTGTTCCTTAATCTTCTTATTGTTAAATTTGCACTGTTGTTGAAACGGAATGATTTCCCATGGTTGTGGGATTGCCATCATGTGGTTTTTGACAAAGCGACTCTCATCTGAAAGTTTATTCATTTTTGAACGTGGGAATTTGTTACTGTAGTAAGATTGAGGGTTATATTTTTATTTTTTAACAACAATACATATATTTTTGAGCATTGATATAAGCACAAAATCTTTCATTATGTTTCCAAAAACAAATGAAAGTACATGGAATTTTTTCATGTTTAGGGAAACCAAAATCATTTAAATAAACAACAGGTGTGACTATTAAATCCCTAATGTTTTTGATTTTTTCTTCCTTTGGCGAGCAATATTTGCTATTTGCCTGTTGATTGTATTACCCAATCTCTTAATTTGTTTAGAGATAGTGAACCAATTTCCCAGTTCTGCTGATGATTATATCCTATTCACCAAGATATCTGTTTTTTTAACTCTTTCACATAATTCTTTCCAACTGCATGATGATTTTGTCAAGGCATGTCTTACAATAATTCCATCAGAAATACAAATTTCTTTAGGAAATAAACTTGAATTCTTATTCAAAAGAAAATGAACATCAATAATACCAATGCTAACTGAAACTTCGTATTTTCCACCCACTGTAGATTTTTCATATTCTTTTTCCTTCATTCTTCTTACATTACTTCATTTGGCACCACAAATAAATATTTATTTCTTATTATTTCAGTGATTATTAGTTCTGATCTTATATTTTATGTTAACTTTCTGTTACAAATTTCCAAACAATTAGAACTTTATACAAAGAAACTTTCAAAGAATTTTGTGACTCACTCATTATTTTTACTTTACCTGCCCAAAACACCACGCCACAATACAATAGCTGCAGGGGATGAAGTATTTCCTGAAGTGAAAATTCACTTGACTCAATTGTTTTTCCTTATAGCACTGTTTACCCTACCCTTCCCTTCCCTACCCTGCCTATTCCTTCAAAAATGAAACTTTCATGCAGATTACTCATGGACAGGTTTTCACATGCTGGTGGATATGATGATGTGTTTTTATCTGACTTTTTGTGTGGGGAGAGTCCAAATTTGTATTTTTGTTATCTTCAGAGTAAAATCCTTTTTTCTATATCAAACGTTTTAAGAGTTTGTCACTTTTTGGGTTAAATTATTTGAATTGTCTCTCTGTAAAATCACGAAATTCTAACAGTTCAGATTTTCGAGTATGTGAACAAAATCTTTACAAATAATGATAATAGGTAGCATTAGACAATTTTTTAAAATAATCAAATATCGGATATCAGTTTTTCCCCACTTTTTCCTTTTTTCCGTTGATGGCATTAATTTCACAGTAGTGATTTTTTACAATAGTTAAACAGAACTGCATTATGGTATATATAATACTGTTTATTATTTACATGCCAAATTCTAAACTGAAAAACTGAGTAAATATCACTGTGGAAAACAAAACATCATCAACAACCACACATCTTAGTTCAATTAAGTTTACAAATGCATATTTTATTTTGCTTAAATATTATTATTTATAAAGAAACAAAATTCGAAACATGTAATTATCTAAAAATATTTCACAATATTTAGTTTATTTAACATATTCCAAAGAGTCCAATAAAGAAAATGTTCGTCACTCACTGTTTATTGGTTACATTACAATCAAAATAGCAGGTCACACAAAAGACTCTTAAGAGCGGATACCATAGTAAGCACAACTCTATATATTTAATATTGCATCAGTCTGGATTCTTTTGTCACCAAATACACACAAGCTGTTTTTGTAAAATGTTTGTTAATATCCCAAAATAAAGAATCTTTATCGAATTGAATAAAATATTGAAAGTCATACATTACAATCTACGTGTCTTCTAAAATAATAATTGGTTTCCATCCTTTTAGAGCTATGTGAAGAGTCTTGTCTCATGCTATTTTCCTGAAGAAAAAAAAAAAGGTTTATTTTTTTGCTCCGAAGTTATCAGTATCAGTTGGAGGTGACTTCACTAAAAGATATCCGCAAACCACAAACTCGCTCGTCTCTCCTTGAATGAGCAAACATCTTCTGGAAGAGAGGGGGATGGGGTGAGGTATTGCAGTGAAGACCACTGTCATCCTCTTGATTACCCTTTCACCTCCACCACCTAATGATATTTTTTTTTCCATCCCAAAAATTTTGGGCATATGAGTGACAGAACTAATCACATGCTTTTACATCAAAAACGCTGTTTCATGATACAAACACTTAACATAATAAGGATAAATAATATAGAACACCATTTCAGCCACAGAGATAAGGTTTGCCCTATGATGTCACAAAGTAAGATAAAAATCACATGAAAATTATATACACCAGGATGTGAAAACATGTCCGTGAGTCATCTGTGCGAAAGTTTCATTTTTGAAGGAATGGTCAGGGAAGGATGTGATAAACAGTATTATAAGGAAAAATCATTACAGGCAAGTGCCTTTTCAGTTACTGCAAGCGTTCATCCATAAAACAATGCAATAGTTACTGCAGCTATTGTACTGTTTTGTGCTGTTATGTGTCCAGCAAAGTAAAATAATGAGTGAACCACAAAAGTATTTGAAATTTTCTTTCTTAAGGAAAATAGCATGAGATTATTTCGTGCAATTTTCCTGAAGAAAGTGAAGAGTTTTCCGAAAAACTTTCCAAAAACACAAGTTATGTGAAGAGTTTTTCCCTAAACTATTCACATAGCTCTGAAAGGATGAAAACCGATTATTATTTTAGAATACATTTTAGAAGAAATGCATTCTGATGTTATTTAAATTAAGGGGATATTAAATCCCACATTGTTTTAAAACCAAAAAAAAAACTCAAAGATCGGAATCAAAGAGTTTCATGTCAAAAATAGTAACTATAAAAGTATCGGAGACTATTAGAAGTAGGGGATTTTTCACCTCGAAACTCTAGTTTTCGTCCCACAAAATAGGCAAACCGGCCCCGTGAACACACACAAGGCAGTCAGAAATACTTCCCTCAGGGGATGCAGCAAGGAGTGGCAAACCGGTTGCATTAATTAGCTGTAAGCCTTCCCTGTAGGGGGGAAGGCTTACAGCTAGGGGACTCAACTGGTCCTTCGATAGGATGGATGGGTAGATATGATGATAATTAGATACAACGATGACGTCTTCACAACCATCTGGCAACCCATTCCATCCATTCACCACTCTGAAAGAATCTAGTCTTAATATCCTTACTAAACCCACTGTCCGACGGTTAGCCTAGTGGCTTTGTGCTTTGTAACCATGTGCCTGGGGAAGGAGTGTCCTTGGTTCGATTACCGTCGCAGACGTGAGGAACTTAACGATCCTCCTCAGCCATAGCCAAGTTAGCTAGTCTGAGGCGTGGATGGTAGGGTTTTTTTCGCCAGTTTATCTGGGGTTTTTCATCCCGCAAGCAGGCAAACCGGCCTTCTGAACAAACGGATCTACAGCCACAAATACTTATCCTCCCATGAGGGGGCTCAACTCGCCCCGATAGGGACTGGAGAGAAAAGGGAGGACACTCCATATGAATAAATAAACTAAACACACTCTTACACAATTTCCATATGTGACCCCTCACTCTCTCCCTTACTTCCATGTACTAAGAAGTCCTACGTGTTAATTCTATAAACCTCTTTAATAAACCATATGCTTCTATCACGTCTCTTTTTTCGCCTATCAGCTAGTTGTTTTTTTTTTATGTCTACAGACCTTCAAGCTATTCTAATAGGACGCACTCTATAGTTCTGCAACAATCTTTGTCACTCGACACTGGATCTTCTCCACCACTTCTTCACCAGCTTGAAATTCGCGTGATCTGCACGCAGTGCTCCAGATGTCACCTAATTAAAACTTTAGAAGGAGAATAATAACCTATCTACCCATTATTGTTAGTGCGTTCTTCAACAACTGGTTCAGACTGGTGTTCTGTTTTAGCTACCTTTACAATATGACGTCTACACGTCAACTACCTGTATTTATCTTAAGTTCCTGGCCTCCTGTTTCTTGCAGTACACTTCCATCAGTATAAAACGCAGCTTGTGATTTATATTTCTCAAAGTGCATCACCTTACACTTGATCCCCATTAAACTAACAGATTCTACAGGATCTGTACATCACCATCACTTACTATCGCTCTTCCCAGTTTTGCATCATTAGCAAAGAGCTGAATATTTCACGTCAAACCATTTGATATAATATGGAGCTAGTAATTTTGCTACACATATTTAGAAAGGATGGACGTGTATTATTGATTTGCATTCACAATGAAGTGTAAAGGATCGCCAGCCCTGTGTATATTTCTGGTATACCAAAACTTTATAAAATTACCGGATGCTTGGATATTGGATGATCCAGAATTTTCTGGGCCTAGTTGAACAGGTCTGTTTCACATAATTAGGTTTTTTGTGGCCTTGTCATATCCAGTCAGAGCTCAATAAACTTACTTAATTGCCTTTGCAATTAACTAAGTTTTCCATTTCTGACGAATATGTATTAGTATGCATGATACCTATAAAATGTCTTTCTCTGCTGTGAGTAAAACGATATTCGTATTACGGTGAGGCTGTACGATAAGGATACCGGAACTACTTACCATATAATAATTTCGTCGTTAATTGCTACTCTCACGTTATTCTTCATTCCGAATACAGTTATCTTTCCAAAATATTTAACCTTTTCATTGCTTTATACAACATTATTTTGACATTATCATCCTTAAAGTTGATATCATGTGTGTGTAGGTGTATTAGGGTTGCGCGACATGTTGACACCGAACTGATAAAGTACAGGAGATGATCACAGCAGCGGAAAAGAAATACACGGGGGGTATATGTTGAGAATTTGGGTGAGATAAAGCAGATAGGTAGATTTTCGCAGGGAAAAAAAAGGATAAGTGTTGATTTCATTTTTTTCTCTTTTTCTTTTCTTTGTTTTGTTATCCAGAAGCGAGTGCATCTTGAATTATATTATTACAATCGTAATATATTTCACACTTTTGTTTACATTTTTTTCTATTAAATAACTTCAATTATGTAATATTCCAAATTTATACGATCCGATATTGATGCAATATTAAAAGTATTATTAAGGTTTTAACCAATTATTGCGATAAATAAAAGAAACGATACCTTAATGCCATTGTTCACTGTATTAGGACGAATATAGTAAAGTGTCTCCAGGAGGCTGGTTTTAGAAGGAAATAGGGGGGGACGATTTTGCTATAATATTCACATTTAAAATTCAAAAGCCAACAAACTCTAGTTCCACCCACGTGTACTCTTATTCAGAAAAAAAAAAAGAAGTAATTATTAAGATAACTAATTCCTTCAATTATTAAGCATTTCTTACATATATATTTCTCTTAACTAATCGATTAAATAAACGCATCGGTATATGGTTAGACTTGATGCTAATACTAACGATTATTAATAAAAGAAAGTGTCCATCCTTTAGTAATTAATTACCAATTGGTAAAGCGTCTCTCTTAATCAGCTAACGTGGTACACATTTGGAGACTGGAACTATTATACTCCTAGCCTCCTGTGACGTCATATTTCCATTTTTGTTTGTTTGCAGATTGCTTGATAAACTTGGGCATTTCGGTATAGCGTGCACTGCAAAAAGTAAATTTGCAGTTTGAGGCCTGATAAAACTAGATTTTAATTTATTAACATGAAAATGCAATATAAAGTACTTGAATTGGTTGCAATGACAAACACGTATACAAATACTAATATTAACAGAGTTTATTTAAATCTAAAAGTCTCATGCAGTAATAGTAAATGTAGACTAGTCGACAAAATATTATTGTATAGCGTACATCAAAACCATTTCCATTTAGTTTTCTTGTTACAAATTGTTGCTAACAAAATTTCCGGAAAAGAATCCTTGAAGAAGGTTATCACATACAAACTTTCTGAAAAAAGTTGTTACAAAAATATCCAATATTCCAAACCCCAACTGAGCTTTGTTGTAGAACTAATCGAAGATTTGCAGCATTCAAGTTAATGTTGATTTTTTTAATTCATCTGCTTCCATTTGTGAAACGGGATTGAAATTAATGCTTTCCATTGTATCTGTAATAGAAATTCATAACTATTAATCAGTTCAGTATTGAGAGCCCAAAACTAATTAAATGTAGTGTATTATTCTAGAAAAGTACTGTTATTATGTAATGAAAAGTATCGCTATTTTTCAAGTTATCACAGCCCTATTAGGACTTTTTATAAAGTTCTATGTATTTTGTAGCAAAACTAATTTCATGACACAGTGAAGAAATGATATCATTACATGTCATAGGTATAGATAATAATAATAAGTGTTATCGATTTATTATATTTTCGGATTGGATTTACTGAACTCTTCAATCCAACCTATCTATCCCAATGGTTTTAACAGGCCTTTAAGGCCCACAACCTTCCAAGCATGCTTGGATTTCGTAACCGAAATACGAGGATAGAATGGTCACTCCTATGCCTCAAGGTATTCTTGGCTGTATCCCTGTGTGTTCAAGGGGCCGGTTTGCCTGCTTGCGGGATGAAAAACACCAGATAAACTGGCGGAAAAAACCCTACTGCCCGCGCCCAAGACCGGCTAACTTGGCTATGGCTGAGGAAGATCCTTCAGCTCCTCACGTCTCCGACGGGAATCGAACCTAGGACACTCCTTCCCCAGGCATATGGTTGCGAAGCGCAAAGCCACTAGGCTAACCGCGCGGACTTCAATCCAACCTACTACCTGAAAATGAATCGCGCAATGGAGAGAAGTGTGGCAGTAGAATGAATTGCTAGACTAATCACCCATGACATGAAGGTGAAATAAGCATGCTCAGACAAATCGTGTGAGAAGAAGGGACGAGTAAGGTTGGCAATTGCTCCAACAATATAAAACTAAAATGGTAAAACATCAAAACGAAACGAACCTGACTTCCCATGGAATTGACCAAGAAAGAAGAAGAAAAACATTGAAGAAAGGGAACCTAGTAAGAAGTGGAAGTTTAATGTTTATTACATAAATCAGAAAGAAGAAAACTTGATTACAGATAACATAGCAAAAATATAAGAACTTTAATGAATAAATTAAGTAAATAGGGTCTCCGTAGTTCACTCGGTATAGATTAAACCTATAGTTTCGCATCTGATCCACAACCTTCATTAGGACTTTTCAACTGAAAGTGAGGTATCTTTCCTCATACGGATGCGGAAGACTTCCCCCTCCCGAAATCTCTCTTTTTTTTGTCCAAAAACAGAGAAAACAGGAAGGGAGAACCCACTCGAATAACAAACAAAAATATATTGCAACAGTAGTATTATATTATTATAAATAACAAAAACACATTGCAACAGTAGTATCATATTGGTTTCATAAGATGCCTTATGGATCTCATGGGTGTGATATCATTATATGCCAATTAACTCAGTATCAAGCTCTTGTGGAGAAGCAGATTACTAAGATTAAATTGTGAGCAAGTCATGAAATTCACATAATGGTTCGATCTTTAAAATGAAAGCAATTAAACACTTGCACAGAACAAGTGCTAGCTAGAAGTAGTTATGTGAAGCAAGATACTTTCTTGACTCCATTATGATAAGCAATACAAAGTACGAAGTATTCATGAATAACGTAGGTTTAAATACAAACATTTATTAGTAAGGTATGTTTTTGTTATTTTGACAACAGCCATTCCACTTAAATATAATTTTAACCTATCATTTACCATCCCAAAGTAGCTGAGAGGAAGCAGTTTTGCTCTCAAAATCTTTAAAACGCTGTTCTTTTCAAATGAATCTATGATATTCAGAAAATTTTGCTAAACTTATGCCATGTATCCACACAACTGTATTAGCTCTAAGATCAAATAATATTAAAATTAGCATTATTATGTATTACTAAACGAATCGGTTGAGTAGTATATCGCTATTTGTCTCCAGTAGACGATATGGTCTATAATCTATCGTTAAAAGTGATTATTCATTGAAATATTTAATTAATAACTATTATGATGAAAATATCCAAAGGAATCACTTTACTAGATGACAATTTACTAAAAATAAAACTTCCAACAAAAGAGCGGTATAGTTGGTGTGTTAAAGCAACCAAAAGTAGTAATGTATTAAAAAGTAGTAATACATCGTTTGAAATTTTGTGTTCTCAGGATGGCAAATGTTTTTAGGAAATCAGATTTTCAAGTATGGAAAACACATTTCTGATGGCAAGTTTTCAACTGCGGAATGAAAACCTTTAGATAGTTCTGAACTCGGTATTCTTCTTCACAACAAGAGGTAAAGACACGCCTAAACTCTCCAAATACATTCTTCTCAGAAAAGTGAAAATCTTTCACAAAAAACAAAAAAAGATGTTTATTACGATGACGTATATAATGAAAAGGAACTCGTCTAATTAATATTCATTTGAGATTACGCATTCCCTAAAAAACTAGGAATAAACTATCGTATATAGATATAAGACACTTTACAAACAAACACATTTATTTGCTTACCTTTTCCTTTTCTTTCTTGGTTTCTTTTGAAGATTGGTAAGACATAATTGTATCCCACAATGTATATAATTCCACTTATTCCTGCTACCATCCCCATAATTCGAAATGAAATCCGAGGGCCATACCGACCCATGATGCTTCCTCCTACTAAACTTCCCATGCCACGTCCTAAAAGACAAAAGGGTGCATACTTTCATAATTATTGAATCGAGAGAACTTAAATAATCTGCTCGTCCTCCTGAAACGTTTCATGAGAAAGTTTCAAAATCATATTAACGTAAACCGATTTTCTTAATACGGTATTAGTACAAAAATAGAGTTTCGATTCAATCAAACAAATATAATATTTCCAATTCCCCAAAAAAGTAAAAATATCACTGTACAAAATTGTAAATGATAATATGTATCATTCCTAACTGGCCTGTTAGGAATGTCATAACAGCCAATGCAGCAATTTTACTTGCTGAATAAAATTTAAAACATATATATTAATCTTTTATTAAGCCTTTTGGCAAATATTTTCCTATTTGGCAACAATCTGAAACTCATTGAAACCTTAAAAGAAGTCGAAGATCTAAAACCTGATTAAAATTACTTGTCACAGAAATCGTTCAGTTGATCAAAGACTTCTGTTTATTGATTACAAAAAAATCTTTTAAGTATTTTAAATGTTTGTAAAATTCAGCTATAGGGCAAGTTTTATTGTATAAGGGTTAAAAGAAAAAGAAATGACCATGTGAATATCATGTATTGAACTCCTCATCGTAATTGGATAAATAATGATTTGGAATGCGTGTATCAATGTTTTTCTCAATGCAGTGAAAATACTCGATAGTATATCACTTACTCCAATAAAAGTATCTAAGATAATCTGGGAGTATCTGAGAGTATAAACAAACATTTTTTCTCGACATAAAAATATCAAAAGACCAAAATCTAAGCATTAGAAAAAAGTTGATGTTTATCTAAGTCTAAGATAAATTTTAGAAAGTGGTGTAGTTGACGCAATTTCATAACTTTTGATAACAAATTGCGTCTCCTTAGCTAGAAGAAATCAGTGACGCTTGCTAAGCAGACGAGTGACTGTTAGACAGCAGCTCGATTATTATTACAGTTTATCTCAGCAAAATATACGGTAGAATACCCACTAGTACATAGATAAATACTAATTAAGATTAGGAAGCTTCAACCCTTATCTAGCTTATACGTGAATGCGATTAAATACCGGAAATTGTGACAAGTGGAAACGGTTTCCACTCGATCTTAATAATATTAAAAATAATTAAATAAAATTGGAACGAAAAGAGCACAATCTCCTTTCCTTTGAAAGAGGAAGACCTATTGAATAATTTGCTTATTTAGTTGGCTACAATTAGATATTCATATTAAAAAAATCGAGGTGGGTACGAATTATGATGTTTATGCTGGGAAACAAATGTAGAGGAAATCCTGTTCTGCAAATTTAAAGTGAATATTTCAAATATCAGCATATCGGGAAAATAAAAAAAACAAAACAGGAAAAGAAATCTCGTCTGAAACTGAGCATTCCAAACTTTCGTACAAATCAGTACAAAATTGCAAGCCGATCACATCCCCTAGCAAACCAGACAAACATTCAGAGGTACCTAGAATAGTACAACTTTTAAATAATAGACGGATAGTTATCTGAAGAAACTACATGCCAGATGGGAGCCAATTATTGATAATATGGACCACTTGAAATTTGGTTACACTGATGATCATCTAAAACAATCAACTGGCAAATGTTTCCAAAATATTTAAGTGAAGAGAATGATGCTATAAGATTTTTATAACTTAAGGAACGCCTCTAAAACTTTTCTGTGCATATTTATGTAATTAACTTTTTTTAACTATGAAAATTATTAAAAAAACGTTATCATTAAGCGAAGCTATCTGAATCTCGTTTAATGATTAAAATACCAAAGTATGAAAAAGCAAATCTTACCCACTCCATGATAAATCGATCCAAACATAGAATCAACAGTTGCCAGCATACCCTCAGGAGAAAGTTCAGCTCCATAGGTGACCACCGCAACCCAGAATAACTGATAAGTAATTGGTTTGAGAGTTTCAACTAATAAAACCCAGGCTGGATTCACAAGGAGGGAATACCCAATGGAACGAAGACAGTATGCAAAGAAACCAAGAAAAACGAAAGTGATTCTTCCTAATTTCTTTATCAAGAATTTGCTGGCTAACAGCAAAGGAATTGCCAATTATTGGGTTAGGGAACACTGTGGCAGGAGCCACAGTGTTCCCTAACCCAATAATGTATTTGGTACAATTCAAGTCAACAAGAAACCATGCCGTGAATGATCCAACAAATCCACGAGTTGCACCGACAAACAGCAGTCCAACCGCCAACATCATAGCTTCTGGATTTTTCAATACATGCAAAGCTTTACGCGTCAACTTCCTAGATGGTGGTACGATCTCAAGTTTGAGGATAATCGTCGTTATTAATGTGACAAGCACCAGCCCATTAAATAAGCAGAAAGCCGGAAAGTATTCATTGTGACTACTACGTTTACTGACAACATCATTTAAATATCCAGACAACGGTGAAGCAATTACTGTAGCCAGCGATGCCCACAATCTTTCCCGTCCAAAGTCGCCACCGTATTTCTTGGTCATCATCAGAGTGGCCACTTCCAGTAATCTGAAGCATACTGCTGCACACATCACGTATGAAAGATATAGAATGAAGGATAATACTACAGTAATCATTCTATCATGCCACGAATATATACATTTTGCAGGGAAGAGTCTGTCCATGATATCCTTTTGGAGATCGGCTGAATCAGATCTACACGAGACGGTACAATTGTGTTGTAAAGTGAAAGATATCGTACATCAGAAGCATTCACTTTGGCTTCCGGCATTATTTCCATCGCATTCAAACATGTGCTGTCTTCTGAATGTTCATCAATTGCTGGTGTCTTGCTGGAAATATTTCCATGAGTGTTGTGGTATTAACCTCTGCGACGTAATCACAAAATGTATGGGAATTATTTCCTAAGCAGATGTCCATAAATGCCACGAGACCGTCTGTCGAATAGCCACACTGTAACTCGCACTTAGTAACCTCAATGACATTGTAATATTTGAATCAAATGAACATTTTGCACCGGTTCCAGTTAAGTAAGGCATTTGAGACTTTGTCCAAATGAAATCTACTGAATTGTTTTCACAAACGGGCGGCGGAACTGACAGAATGAACAGCAACGCTACTGTAATGGCCATGCTTATGACTAAGAAGAGTAAGAGAACCAATTTGTGTTTTACAATTTTATCAGCAACAATTCCTGCTAGAGGTGGACCCAGTAAGGTAGGAACAGGAATGAACGTTAGTATGGCAGTTGCTTCGCCGACAGTGATGCCTTTCTGCTTCAAGTGGAAGTTCAGGTAAGGTCCGAGACTAGCCGTTGCTATTGTAAATAAAAAAAAAAAATTTTAGTTATTTGCATTTGATTTATAGACATTGAAATATCTGTAAAGTAGCGCCTCTTTATAATAAAGCAGAAAATATGAAAAATCAATATTTATATACACATAGTATAGGGGAATATTAATTACTGTTACTTAGTATTCAGTATATTCACATCTTGATTTTGGATCCGTCGGTTCTGAAAGCTGAACCAGTTCCTAAACAAAGTAAAAAAAGAAATCAAAAGGCAAACAAGGTCACGAATTTTTAAACTAGTTTTTCTTTATTTGGGATACCCATCTTCGGGTTTCCCGAATATACCAGTTGCATAGTTTTCCTTTGATTTTCGCAAACGTTTTCACAAGTTCTGATTTTACTCAAAATCAGTAAGAATCTGTTGTGATTGCCTTAAGAATATCAGTTAAACTGGTCTTCGATAAAAAAGTGGAAGAGCACAAAAAATTAATTTACTTTTTCTTTCAGCGAAAGAAAGTAAAAAATAATAATTATAAACTTTAAGACAACATTAGATACGATACACTAGTTATTGGATACAACGTTTAGGATAATTCTTATCCAAAATATTTATATCCAGCAAACATTTCGCTTTGTGCTTTAAGTGCTCATACTGAAGTATTACCACTTGTATTCTTCTTCGCATACCTGATTTTTATGAGCCCATAGAGACCAGAAATCGATCACTTGCTTTCAATGATAGCTTTTCTTTCGTGATGACTCATGTCCTTGTGGAACCATTCATTCATATTTGTCGCAGTGTTCCTCTTATTCCGAATGAGTATAATTTTGTCAGCAGTATACGTATCATGTAGAAATGTATCAAGACCTTTGGTTAAGTCAAGAAGTGACAATATACTTGGTTTTATCGAGAAATTTGTTTATTCAGTCGGCCATATCTTCTAATAAGGTGAAGGTGCTTTTTCTTTTCTGAAAATCATATTGTTTTTGTGAGATGATGTTGTACTTTTGTAAATAGTTCTGTAGTCTAGTGTGTGTCTTATTTTCTTAAGAATTTTGGAAATGACTGATAGGTTAGTTATTGGTTTGTAGATCTGTGTATCATTTCTTTTGTCATGTTTGTAAATTGTCGTAATTATCGCAGTTTTTAATTGTTGTGGTATAATGCTATTTTCGAATATTATGTTCATGAGTCTCAAAATTAATTGATTTATTTATTTAAAGGTCTATGAGTGTTATTTTGACTATTCCAGGAGTCATCTTTGGTTTGAACTGTAGGAGCGCTTCCTTCAGTTCCTGTTTTGTTACAGGAGGAAAATGCATAGTTTGGTGTTCACTTTGTGTTCATAATTTTTTATTGATCATTGGTAGATTTTTCTTATTTTTAGTTATGTGATATTGTTTGTGAAGGCAGGTTGAATGCATTTTTTTTGGTTGGTTTTATTGCAAAAAGCTTTATTGCACTAGGTTTTATTGCACTAGATTTTATTGGAAAAAGCTTCGGTCAAGATATGAACCTATTGGTTCATATCCTGACCGAAGCTTTTTACAATAAAATCTAGTGCTGAATTTTTCTTTTTTCGAGTTAGTAATTTTAAGTGTAGCCAATGTTTGCTTCATATTGTCATTATAATTACAAAATTTTTTGAAAGTAGTAGCATCTTTTTCCCCAATGAATTTCTGTTGTTAGTTGATTTTTTGTGCTTTTTTATAATGTTTGTAAATGATTGTCACTGATGAGTTTTTCTAGTTTTTTTCGTAGATTTTCTTTTACAATAATACTGTTTAGAATGTCGTCATTTATCCATGAGTTATTGTCTGTTTGTCGCCTCGTTTGTGTAGGCTTTGTTACTTTTTTTTTGTACATGTCTGTGAACATTAGTTGGAAGTCCTCGTATAAAGTTACAGGGCCATTTATTTTGGGTAGGCAACTCTAGTTTGTATTTTAGTAGGGCTGTCGACAAAGCTTTTAATAGGATTGAATTTTATAGAGTTTTATCGTGTTGAGAAGGCGGCTTAATAAAACGAAACTGAGACAAAGTTATAATTAGCGATTTTGGTGTTAATTACTGATTAGATATATGTTCATTCATATCATCCATTTCTTATGGTGATTCAACGGCCGTGAGCCCCTTTTACGGGGATTACGGCTTCAATTCCCCTCCACCCTATTTTTATCCTGGCTCGGGACCGGCATAGCTGACCCTTCAGACCTATGGCTGGAGGGACCGCATTAAGTATTCCTGACTGTATCCGTGTGTGTTCACAGGGCCGATTTGCCTGCTTTCGTGATGGGAAACCCAGATAAACCTGGGAGAAAAATCCTGCTGTCCACATCCGGCTAACTTGGCTATGGCTGATTAAGATCCTTAAGCTCCTTAGGTTGTCCACGAGAATCGAACCTAGGACACTCCTTCTCCAGGCATATGGTTCCAAAGCACAGAGTCACTAGGCTAAACGCGCGGACAGGTATATGTGTGATTATGTTAGTGAATTGTAGGGTTTGTGTAGTACGGACTCAATATATCAAGGAATGTATTAGTGGTGGAAGAGGCATGGTTACGAGTATTTATGTTAATGTCCTCTGTTAGGATGAGCCGATGTGTTGTACTGGGTTCAATGCCTCTTAACCATTTCTAATTCATGCAGTATGCTGAGTTGATTATTATCTGGGGTCCTGTATGTTATGTTTATCGTGTGTATGACGCATATTTGTCATCTTTTGTGATTTCCAAAATTAGTGTTTCTGCAAGTTCGGGACGAGTTTGTTTTTCCGTCACTGTGTATTTTCCTTTGATAAATGCTATGATGTCGTTTCACTTTTGTTCGGTTTACATAAGGTGTAGGACTGGCAGCCATTAATATTTATGCATAAGCTTCTGAGCCATTTATTGCAACTTTAGCCAGGATTAGTACGTCTATGTTTGTCAAGGTATAGTTGAGCAGTGTTATCAATATAAACAAGTGTTTCGTTATAATAATAATAATAATAATAATAATAATAATAATAATAATAATAATAATAATAATAATAATAATAATAATAATAATAATAATAATAATAATAATAATATTCAAACTAAACATATCTGGTCGTTTAATAATTCAAAATGCAAACTCATTTAATACTGAAAATTTTACAAAAATCTTACATTATAACCTACCAGTTTCGCTAGCAAACTGTCTAGCTTTTTCAAGGCGTTTACGGAAAGACATAAAAACTAGTAAATGCAAATTGAAAGGAAATAGTAAAAATGTTGTAAACAAACTAGTAACTAAGGTTACACTTTCGCGTGACAGAGACTGAAAGGACGTATTCATTATCACGTATGCGTGTTTGTTGTAAATGTGTAGTGTGATTACTGGCTAGCTGTAGTTCAGATGGATTTAGAGAGAGGTTCAGGTTTTTCCAAGAAATGTTTAGGATTGCACCCTGATTTCTTCTGAGGTTTCCGCCAGTTATTAACACTATTGCGGATTCCTTCAATAAACGATGTCTGTAGTCGTCATCCAGATATGGCATGGAGCTGTTTTGCCACTCTTTTTAGCGTGTGGTTAGACGTAGCAAGAAGAATCAAGACAAGATAAAGCTCCCAGCACATTTGTACTATAGTAGAAATGTGCTGGGTGGTTGATTGTTCTTGTCTGGGGTTGTCACCGTATAGATATTTTTGATGATGTTTGGAGGATATTCATTTTGTGATAATTTGGCTATTAGTGAGGGTTCAGCCCGTGTATCCTCTTCTTCTGATATAAACTTTCTGGCCCTATGCTTCAACATGTAGATAATGCTCAGTTTGTTTGTCTTGTGATGGTTTGAAGTATAATGAAGACATTAATTATAAGCCCACAGAACCTGGAAGATATCTTCATTATACTTCATACCATCACAAGACACAAACTGAGCATTATCCACATGTAGATACATAGGGCCAGAAAGTTTATATCAGAAGAGGAGGATACACGGACTGAACTCTTACTAATAGCCAACACATTATCACAAAATGGATATCCTCCAAACATCATCAAACAATATCTATACATTATTGTATACATTACATACATTTGTTGCAATTATTATATACATTACATACATTTGTTGCAATTATTATATACATTACATACATTTGTTGCAATTATTATATATATTACATACATTTGTTGCAATTATTATATACATTACATTCATTTGTTTACATATGATACATTACTTACATTTGTTTACATGTGATATTTACATTACGTACATTGGTTTACATATAATACATACATTAGTTTTCTTGTGATACGTATATTACATGCATTTGGTTACATATGATACATCTTAGATGAGAACTAATTTTTTTTCCTTTCATCCTCGAAGCTTAAATGTAAGCTTATCTGAGGATGACACCAGTTGGTCATTATGTATTGTTTTTTTTTTTTTTTGCTGTGTTAGGATTCTACGGAATCTATGATTGAGAAATTCGCGCGCGCGCACTCACACGTACACGCACGCACGCACGCACACACGCGCGCACGCGCTACCCCCTCCACATACAATAAATTGGAATGTACTGATGCGTCACTGAACTGGAAGCCTGAGCGAATATGTTGTGTTTCATTAAGTTAGTGTGGTATTTTCGGTGCATATTTCTTGTTCGTAGTATGTCCTTAGAGCTCTTTTCAGGCTATTGTAGTTTGTAAGGTTTCTGTATTCAAAAGGTAATTTGTTTATCATGTCTCGGATGTAGAAGTTTCGCGTGGCCTTTCCGTAGTGATTATTGTATTTATATGTGATATAATTAGTAGTCTGAGGTGTTGTTATAACGGTATGTATTTCTAACTGTCCTGTAGTTGGCATCGAAATAATGTTTTAGCAAGGCTGCATAGTGACATAAATGTTTTGCTGTCAATATTTTGTGTTCTACCATTGCAATGTTTATAAGGTCGTGGTTTTCTTTTTGTTCCCAAAAGATCAATTTTGTCATTTTGTACTGTAGCGACATTAATATATTTAATTTGTAGGGTGCACAGAAAGCATACGTTGTTATAGCGTACCTTAGTATATTTTGGCATAGTTCTTTGTATATTAGTGTTTTTAGGCGTATGGGAACTATGTCTTTTAATCTGTAGAGTTTGCCACTTATTGTTCGGAGTTTGTTGTGTAGATGTTTTATATGGCTATTCCAGTTCCTATCTGCATCGAGGTAAATTCCAAGGTATCGTATTGTTTCAACCTGAGTGATTGTAGTGGTTTTGCTGTTCTGTGTGTTTTTTGTGTTGGAAAGTGGATGTTGGATAGTTATATATTTATTATCAACTGGTTGAGTCAGTGGATTTCTGAATATCATTAATTTTGTCTTTTCTGAGTTTAAGTGTATGGAGTTTTTCGTGAGCCAGTCTATGATCAGATTTATATCATGTTGCATATTTGTTTGTGCTATGCTTGCGTTATTATGGATGGATATTATTTCTGTATTGTTTGAGTGGTAACTGATTAATATCGTGCGTGTAAATGTTGAATAGAGTTGGAGAGAGTGCAGTTCCCTGTGGCACTACACAAGTTACTGGTAGCTCTCTGCTTCGGTTTGACCCGATACGTGTGATATGCTTTCTATTTTGGAGGTAGTTTGTAAACTACCTGTGAAGAGGCCCGTCAATTCCAACATGCCTCAGCTTTTCTAACAAGGTTTGATGTGTAAGTGTATCGAATGCTTTGGTTAGATCTATAAAGACTACCATGGTTATTTTGTTTTTGTCTAAGGCGATATTAATTAAGTCTGTAAAGTCTTCCAAGAGAGATGTTGTTCCCTTATTTTTCTGAAAACCATATTGTGTTTTGGGGATAATATTAAAGATCTCAGTGTATGGTGTGAATTTCTTCAGTATGATCCGCTCCATAATTTGATTGATAATTGGTAATGTTGCTATGGGTCTGTAATTGCTGATTAAATTTCTTTTTCCTTGTTTGTATATGGGTGTAATTATGGCGGTCTTTAGCATACTTGGTATCTGTCCTGTTTTAAATATTTTATTTATTAGTTTTAGTAGGATTGGACTTAAACTAGTTGCATGTTGCTTTATATCTTTAGGTCTGATACCATATATTCCTGGGTCTTTGTTTGGTTTGATTTGATGTATTGCTGAGAGAAGTTCTGCTTCTTTTATGGTTGGGAACCATAATGTCTGTTTTGATCGCGGTCCAAGTGGAGGGTCTCGTTTTGTGATTGGGGGAATATTTCTGTGAAGTTCTTGGATGGAGTCTGCAAAGTATTGGTTAAAGTCGTTTGCTAGTTGTTGGATAGGTTTTGCGTCTTTCATGAAGCTGTGTTTTATGGTTTTGGAGGCAGTGGTGTTGGAAACAGAATCTAGCATCTCATTAATCAGAAGCCAGGTTTGTTTCATGTTGTTTTGTGCGGAGGTTAGTTTGTCTCTGTAGTAGCTTCTTTTTGCATTTCTGATTTGTGTTTTAAGGTGATTCCTTGTTATCTTATATTCAGTTTTTAAAGTTGTGTTATTTGGATATTGCTTTAATTCTTTCCATAAAGCGTCCTTTCTGTGTATTTCTAGAATTCAGTTTTGTGTTATCCAAGGATTTTGTGTTGTTTTTGATCGAATTCGGACTTTCTTTGTAGCATTCTTATACATTTCCTCCAGTGTGAGTTTAATGTTGTTGTAGAAGATATCTGCTGAATCTGATGCCAGGTGTTCCCAGTCTGTTTTTCTTATTTCGTGGTTGACTGTTTCTTCGTCTATTATTGTTTTCTGTCGTTTTTCTTCTGTGGGACATTGCATGGGTATTGTCTTGGTGTGCAGGTTTAGAGCGGTGAAGTAATGGTCTGCTACTTTGCACTTTATGACTGATGCAGTGTAACTATTTGGTGATGCTCGGACGTTTATATGGTCTAGACAGGTGGCAGTGATAGTATTTCCGAATATTTCTTCTCTAGTACATGATGTTATTGTTGGTATTACATTGTATATGGATAGTGTGTCAAGGTATTGTACAGTGTTGTTCTGGTTTTCATTTGCAATATTTATGTTTATGTCGCCAATTATCATTAGTCGCCAATTATCAATAATAATAATAATAATAATAATAATAATAATAATAATAATAATAATAATAATTTTAAACACTTTATTATGTCTTGCATACATATAATAATTACATTATAAAATTATAGAAATTACGAAATTTAAACATTCTAAAAATTACATACACATAATAATAATATTGGCATTTTTTTAAAAATGCAATGATTTTTATTATTAAAGTTATGATTGCATATTATGCATTTACAAAACATTTTCTAGTGTTTTTTTTAACAGTGAATTTCATAAACATTTTCCTTTTTTTGTATAATGTATTTATAATAGTTCTATAGATGATAATTTATAGTTTGCAATTCAATAAGATTACATTTTTAACAGCATTTATAGTATAACAATATGTTAAAGTTTGCAATTTTTGCTTTTAATGTATTTTAGCGCTGAAACTACGGCACTTCAATGTTGTAAATACTTTTTTCTCTTTCTGTTTATCTCGGTTGAGATATAATGTCTCAGCTTGCATCCTTGAAGCTTTTTAATATGATTATCTGAGGATGACACAAATTACATATTTTTTTATTGGTTTGATTGCTGTGTTGGAATTAGGCTGATGTTTGAGAGGTGAAATGGATGATCTGAAAGGGCTGATCAAAGAAAAATTGCCGATATATTCTGGTGTTATTGCATCTGTCTTGGTGGTTCACATTCATTTCTGTTTTGGTCTTCTTTTTGAACTAATTAGGAGACCTTTTTTTTTCACTGTTGCAGCCTTTCTATTATGTTCCAGCCTTTCTAATATGTTATGTCTTCTGAGCTTTTGATTTCTATCGATTTTGAACTGTGTGACTTCCTCAAGAATATCTTGGCGTTTCTGATACACAAAAATTGGTATTTTTGTTTTGTTTTTGCTTTTCTTGCTTGGTACAACAGATTCTGGTTGAATGGTGTTAAATATTCAGATAGGAAGATTGGTGTATTGTCTTGCAATACGTTCAAGTCCTTGGCAACTGTTTTTTTTTTTTCCATCTGTTGGCTTTTATGAGATTGTCGCTTGTGGACTTGCTTGTAAGACGAACTAGGACTGAGGCAAGTCGTGGCAAGCCTTGTTTTTTTTGTCTCTTCCTAGGAATCCAATTTAGGATCTGAATGTTAAGCTGTAGGGGATATCAACTGCATGGCCTAATTTTAAAACTATGTCTCTGAGGTTTTCTGTAGGTGCCGTTTCAGAGAGACCGTTTATGACAAGATCTTCTTTATGTTGTTGCTGATTTAAACTTTCGTGTTGTAGTTTTAGGGAATCAAGTTCTTGACGGACTTTGGATGTCTCTTTCATCAAATTTTGTTACCTGTCAGTGCGTGAATGTTGATTTTAATGTCTTTTACTGTTTGCAACACTTGTATGACTGCTGAATTATTATGTTTGACCAAATCTTCATATTGGCTAGTTTTTTTGTTACTTGTTCGTTCGGTTTGTCAAAGAGTTCTTGCACAAGATCTACTAAGTCTCTAGACCGTTTTCTATTAGTATATTTAAGAACTTCAAATTATATGACTCCTGCCTAATTTTTTGTAATTATACAGGAGTCATAATTACAATTATGACTCCTGACATAATTGTATGACAGGAGTATTTTTTGTCTGTCCAGTTCGTCGTTCTGATTTTGCCTCCGATATAATTGTCTGCATCGTAGGTGGATGCTTTAGGTGGTTTTCTGAGTTCTCCCCGGCAGAGTAGGGACTTCCATTCTTCGCGTGTTGCATTGGATTTACGTTGCCAGGTTTTTCTGAAAGGCCGGCACGTGTAAAGTGTAGAATCCTACTGCATTACCTACAGGTTATATGATTTCTGTCCGACGATAAATCCTTCAGGCATTTGATGCACTTCATGACTCACCTATCTTCCCTTGAGTAACTGTAGTGTGATTGTAAAGATGGCGACATCGTTTGTTCTTCTGACCACAGCCCTCTCTCTTCACTTTTCAGCACTTCAAAATTTAATTTCTTCTTAGCCAATTTCGTTGAATTTTATATCACTTTCTTCGGCGTGACAAGTAGAGTTACTTGTGAACACTTTGAAATTGAACACAGAAGTTGGAATTACTTTAAAACTATAAAAATCAGGAGCAGCATTACCACCCTGTGCCTGTTCGTATGCATACACAGCGCCCTCTCTATGTAATAATAATAATAATAATAATAATAATAATAATAATAATAATAATAATGATAATAATAATAATAATTATTATTATTATTATTATTATTATTATTATTATTATTATTATTATTATTATTATTATTATTATTATTATTATTATAGAGGGCGCTTTAGCAGCAAGCAGTCGCAAGCACGCTATTCCGATGCTCCCATATTTTAAGTTGCAAAGTAGATCTTTTCTTGTGAATTAAAATTTAAAGTACATCAGTGAACTCCGTTCTTCAAGACGAACATATAGATGTAAAAACTGTAAGTATCTGTTAAGTAATAAGTAAACTATAAGTATTCAAAGTTCGAAGTATACGTTGGTCAACTACGCGAGAAGAGAACAAAGGAGGACGCCATATTAGAAAATACAGCAAGATCGTCAGACAAGAAAAATGAAGTGCTACAAATGCCAAGAAGACCTAACGGGGGAAGAAAACCACGTAACATGTAGGAACTGCCAAAGAAACATGCATTTTTTATGTTCAGGATTGTCCGAGACTACCTGGCAGCGAAAATCAAACAAGAATCGTGACGAGTGGAAGTGTCCCCATTGCAGAGATAACAAAGGAACGTCGCCTTCGACCGCAGGCGGAAAACAGCCAACGCAGAAAATAACCACAGGCAGTAAACAGCTATCAACAACAGAGGGAATTAAAAACAAAGAAAACAACAACAACGGAAACCCAGGTGAGCCATCTTTAAATGCATTACTAGATAATAGATTACAAAACCTAAAAGACTGTTTAATCGATTTTGTTGGAGAACTATTTAAAAAACATACCGCACAAATTACAGAAAAATTTAACCAATACGAGGCATTTATAAAATTTAATAATAACTCGATAGAAGATATGTTACAGACCGTTAGAGAAATTAAAAACTGCGTCAAAGAGCTAACTGAAAGACAGCATAATTTAATTAAAGAGACTATGGACCTACGGCAAGAACTAAACTCTCTAAAGCAACAGTACGAGCTCTCAAACCAACAGCAGCACAAAAATGACCTCCTCATAAATGGTCTCCCAGAAATAGCTACGGAACCTCTAAGAGACACTGTAATACAACTAAGCCAAAAAATCGGCTCCCCCATTGAACCAAGAGACATCCAGTCAGTGCATCGGTTACCACAAAAAAGGAAAATAGAAAATAATACCCGTCCTTCTCCCGTTGTAGTGCGACTCACCAACAGCCTAACAAAAACTACACTTATAAAAGCTAGCAGGATTAAAAATCCAGTAGTAAAGGATCTGAAAGCAGACCACGACAGCACCCCAATATACTTGTCTGAATACCTTACTCCACACTATCAGAAAATATTCTACCAAGCAAGGAAAGTAAAAACAGATGGGGGGGGGTGGGGGGGGGGGGGGGTGGGGGGGGGGGGGGGTGGGGGGGGGGGGGGGTGGGGGGGGGGGGGGGTGGGGGGGGGGGGGGGTGGGGGGGGGGGGGGGTGGGGGGGGGGGGGGGTGGGGGGGGGGGGGGGTGGGGGGGGGGGGGGGTGGGGGGGGGGGGGGGTGGGGGGGGGGGGGGGTGGGGGGGGGGGGGGGTGGGGGGGGGGGGGGGTGGGGGGGGGGGGGGGTGGGGGGGGGGGGGGGTGGGGGGGGGGGGGGGTGGGGGGGGGGGGGGGTGGGGGGGGGGGGGGGTGGGGGGGGGGGGGGGTGGGGGGGGGGGGGGGTGGGGGGGGGGGGGGGTGGGGGGGGGGGGGGGTGGGGGGGGGGGGGGGTGGGGGGGGGGGGGGGTGGGGGGGGGGGGGGGTGGGGGGGGGGGGGGGTGGGGGGGGGGGGGGGTGGGGGGGGGGGGGGGTGGGGGGGGGGGGGGGTGGGGGGGGGGGGGGGTGGGGGGGGGGTAATTGGCTCCTGGCAACCGTTCGTAAATCGGGAGTTTATTTGCCTTAGAAATAATGCTATAAGCACGTTATATTTGTAAGAAGGAATATATAAAATATAAAATGAATATCAAATGATAAGAAAAGACTTTACTGCCCAAAGATTTACATATTTAAAAAACAACATAAGAAAAATTGTAATTAAATTTGAAAAGAAAAAAAAAAGCAATTAGTTCATTTCTCTATCACAGGGAATCTGCAGCCGTCGAGGTAGTACGAGATGTACTAAGAAGCTTGGGTGCATCTTTTTTTTTTTTTTTTTTCAAAGAACGCCTCGAGTGTCATCTGCTTCGTTGACTTTCGCTTCTTTTCGTTTAAAATAGCTCGACAGTAAGCAGAAGCCTTATTCATTTCGCTGAAAAATTTACTAAATCGTTCAAAATATGAATCTTGTAATTCCAACATTGCTTCAGCTTTTTCGAGAGTTTAAATGCTTAATATTCATTATATGTCTTGTCCTTTTCTATTTTGCTTCTTTCTTGTCAAAATGCTGTGCTACAGAACCGTAATCTATCCGATATAGTCTCTAGAATCTATTTTATACTCAACTGCCATTTATTCCAATACGTATATCCAACATATTCCGCACAAAGGAAATAAGGATTTGCCGTCAAATTACCGAAAGATTTATCTTATCTCAATCCTTTCCATATTAACTGGAGAAACGCTTTCACCATCAACTTTTCCATTATCGAGAGACCCATCAGTTAATCAGTTAATCAACAACCGGCAGTGTGATTCTACCACCCTAGATCTTCAGATATCAGCCTGAATTACTCTCCACTGGACACAGGTCCTGAAATAGCTTAGAGAAAATTTACTGTTGCTTTTAGAATTTCTGAAGCATTTGTATGTCCAGCATTCAGGTCTTCTCATTAAATTGCCATCCTTCATTCTGCCTTCCTCCTTTTGTAATTGAACCGATAATCCTGTTCACAGTTTTGTTGACGACAGTACGCTGGTTAATCACTCATTCGAAAAACCCTGTACTGCAAAATACATCTCGATTTCATGACCTTTTTCAAGCAGTAAATTAAACAATAACCCCTGTACAATATTCAGAGGGATGAGTATAATCTGGTTACATTTATTGCTACCAAAATGTAGTCTTGCCTTTTCTAATAAAATGCGATCTCGGCTCAACTATCCTTACCATCTGTAATACAGACATATCCAGACAGGATCAGACATCTCACATTGAACTGACTGCCATTTTTCAGTCTACAAAAATTAGGCATTTTTTCTTGCTTAAGATACTACTTTCGCCTATCCAGATCTAAAAATTGTTGATGTAGTTCAGGGAGAGCTATTCGGGCAGTTGATGCTTTCTCTCTCTCTCTCGCTCAATGATTCACTTCAATCCTTTTCTGATAGATGTATTCTTCACTTGCTGTTTCACTATAACTTAACAACTCAATCTTTGCTTAAATACGAATTCATATTTTATAATTAAGCAGGAAAAAGATAAAGATAGATGAAGATGTAAATTCTAACATCTGTTCGAATGTTATGATGAATTCGAAATTTAAGTTGTGCGCTGATCTGATATTTAAATTTAAGGAATCACTTAAAATGAAAATTAGGTATTTTTGACACCTCGATTGTGACTATGAAGTTCACCTCATGAAATATAAATACGACCGTTACAGATTTCTCCACTGTAATGAAAAATATGTTACCAGTTTTGCCTAGAAGCTTGCACTGGAACAGTCAATATTTCAACTGTCCGTGAAATCTCATTCGATGGCAAATGCAGAAAAAAGTAGGTTTATAGTTTTCGTTAAAGATTAGGGTGGGTTATTGACGGTTTATAATAATAGTGGTGTTGAGAAAGTGTGATCAGAGATCCTACAAGAACTCTCTTCTCTCTCTCTCTCTCTCTCTCTCTCTCTCTCTCTCTCTCTCTCTCTCTCTCTCTCTATATATATATATATATATATATATATATATATATATATATATATATATATGAACACAACACATACATTCATACGTTGTATTCACTTTCCATGATGAAGTGGCATCTAGCTTATAGTGGAGTAAAAAATTGTCTAATTATCGTTTTTCATTCTTACGTCACTTGCTATCAATTGACTTAATTTTAGTATATATTTTTAAATTATCAGAAGGATAAAAGAATAATAAAATTATTAATATTACACCCACCCATACACAGGGTGATCAAAATTAAATTATCCATGTTTAAGGTCTTGTTTAGCGCGATCCAGTGATGGATGTTCTGCGAAAAATGCAGGAATACATTGTGTCATGCGGAAGTGAGGTCTAAGAATAAAAAAAGCTCAAAAACTCACAATCGGGGGACGCTGTATGATATACAAAGTGTAGATGTAGTAATCTTTCTTTGTGTTTTTATGGTAGGAGACAAGCATAAATAACACATTTGTATTCACTTCCGTTGCATTCACGAGCTGTGCTATGACATAGTCAGGTAAATATATTGTGAGAGAAAAGGTAGCAAAGGTTAGAAAGGTTAGATTGGCAGGACAAAGATCCAGAGAGAGAGGGAGGGAGGGGGAGCGAGGGAGACCAAGATTAGGTGGATTAAAGCAGTTAGAAGTGCATTAGAAGATGTAAATATAACATGTAATAATATTTCGTTTCTGACAAATAACATACTACTTTAGCGGACAATTTCGATTTAAAAATAAAATTAGAAAATTTAGAAATAATAGAAAACTATCATACAGTACTTTAATAGCATTTTCTTCCTCCTTTAAAAGTTATTAGGAATCTGAAAATAATTATGATAATAGTGGTGATGATATAACGAGATTGTTTTGTTTATTCCTTTGTTAAAATATTTCTGATTTATCCTAATTGTGCATTGACTTGACAACAATCAATATTATGCAACGTATAAAGTAAGAACCTCAGGATATAAACAATAAATATTCCATATAAGAAGTATTTGTAAAATCGATATACTACTATATAACATAATGCTTCTTTAACCTTCTATAACATCATCCATAATTTCATAATACCTGAATTTACTGCGAGTTGCTTTATCTTTTTTATTTCATCTCAGTTAAACTCGCTAGAGACGAAGGACCATGTTCATTAAGAAAAAAGAAAGAAAGAAAGAAAACAGAAACATGCAGAAAATCGTCATGTCTGATCTCTTATATATTCTTCAAGGTGCCTAAAATCCGATAAAATAGCCGCCTTTTGGATAAAACGAGTGAAAAGGATGATGACTAAACATAATAAAAATTTCTGAAGGGTTTACTTTAATAATAATAACATAGAAAACTTCAGAACATGCTTCACCTTACTATAAGTTATTTCTATACCGTTGTTTCAAATATACACTATTTACACTATTGACATTGCCATACATATCAAGCCAATTCGTGAAAAATAGCATTTGATATATTGTAATATAATCGTCATCAGAACTTTCATGTCCTGTACAATTTTATTTGCCTTCATTTCTGGTTTTCAATTTCAAAGTGAGACTGGGGCTTAGTTCAGAAGCTCCAATCTCACTTTGAAATTGGAGCTTAGTTCAGAAGCCCCAAGCACAGGAGAAGATAGGTTAGAAGACTTGAAGTTAGAAGCTCCGTTCAAAAAAATCTTTAACTTTGGATTGCTTAGTTTTTACTTATAACATTTGAAAACATAAAATGAAAATAAAATGTGTCATAATATAAATAATATTTTAATAAATGCAACAAAAATAACTAATAAAATGTAATGCATAATTGTAATTTTGACCATGTGAAATTAGATTAAAATATTCAAGTCGTAAAATGTATTTTTAATTTAACGAAATTTGGTTCTGTGTTTTAAGCCATGAAGTGCATTTCTTTGGTGAAGAGAACATTCAGTTTTCAGTAGATTTCTAATGATAGTTCAATATTTAGGAAAGTGTTCAAATGTATATTTAAAAGAATCTGAAAGGAAAAGGGAGAGAGTAAACATTTACTTTTTCATCATTTCATTTACTTTTGCCAGCTTCACACAACCTTTGAGATTATTTTTAATAAATATTTAAAAAGATACATTATCCAGTATCAGATGACCAAATATGTCTTATTACTGGGGATCGGTATTTGTGAAAAATATATTTGAAGTACAAGTGAGACTGGACGTACATCATGGTGAAATTTTCTTTTGGCAAATATCTATTTTTCTGGCTCTTTCCTCATCTGGAAAATATTTGGGTATTTCTAAAGACGTATCTGAACACCAAGAAAGTATCATGTTCTGCTTTTCTACATGGAATATGATATTTAGAAAATGTTCAGAAAAAGTTGTCAGTTGTTATTAGTGATATTAATTGCTTCACCATACCGTTTTCTTAATGCTGATATGTAAGAATCTTACTATGCAAAGACACTGGCTGATGAGATTCAACGTCATATACTTTGCTATAACATGTATAATCTTTTATACTAAAAGACGAAATACGAGTTACCCGAAACTATTATACTAGATTTTATATTGGAAATGAGCTGCCTAATGACCGGCGTTAATGAAATATTCGGAAAATAAAATTAAAATAAAATTGTAATATTCGGTGAATTCAACGCAGTGTGTAATACCAGCGATCAAATGATGTGGTCGCATACAGAATGAATAAAATGTAATTAAATCAAGTAAACGACTCACTGGACGAGAAAAGAAAATCGAACTTTCATAATGTCATATTTTAAATATTCTTAAGTAACTGGGACATAAACAAATAGTTAGAAACATGAAGTGGCTTGAAAGGTTTCATAGTTGGGTGTAGAGTAGGATTTGTGGAATATATATAAATAATAAAACGATAATCGCTGAGGGTACTATAGATTTATAACCTTTTGTGGGTGAGTGACATAAAATTACATCATATAGCCATGACAATCTTACGTAATTTAACTTTTAGTTTTCGCAAAAAAAACAACTATTATGAATGAGTAAGGATTATTTACACATCTAAAATTATCGAAATAAGAGCCAATTTAAATACATTCCTGAATGATGTAATTTATATACTCGATGCATGTCAGCTAGCTCACAGATATATAAGAAATACAAAATAAACTAAACTCATTACATTAAGTAGAATCACTGCAATTTAGTTTCAAAACGAATAAAAAAAGTAAGAAAGAAAGAAACAATGTGCCAAATACATCTTAAAATAAAAACACTGTTCGTATTTTACATATGAAAGTGCCTTTTTTCGCAGATGAAGGAACATCTAGAGATGTTTTAGTGTGTGTATTTAAAGCGCAAGAAATACATAAGATAGACTTAATAATCTATAGAAGACAAAATTATTTAAAGCATGTATTAGAGAATTCTTTTTAAATGGATGTAAAACGTGGTTAGTTTCAAAGGAGATGTAATGGAAGCAACAGATGTTCATTACTCGATAGCTGTAGAGTGTTCTTCGATTATGGTGGCTCCTAATTATTAGAATGAGGCATATTATGCTTTAATATGCCACATTATGATTTCTAAATCACGTTCACAGATTCGTCATTTAGAATTGTCATTCGGTGGACGTTTTTTTTTTTTAGTCTTTATTTTTTTTCCAGAATATATGAAGAGACTTTCTTCGTATGGCGCTCCTTGTGGCAGTAAATGTTATGAGCCGCAGAATGATATAGAATATATAGGCCACTCCAATCATTTGAATAGTAATCACATGGGAATCATTAGTATTGTTGAAGTGCATGAAAGTTTGACTTACGAAGTTTTCAATATGGACCCAGCTAAAGTGTAATTGCAGAGGCTTGCAGGGATTGTGCATTGCTCATCATTATGCCATATTTTGATAGAAACCTGGAATCATTTGGTGAATGATTAGTAAATGTAAGACGTTTGAAATAGCTCTTTTTTAAGCACAAAATACATTGCTCTTTTCTATTATCGCGAATCATGCTATTAAATATCTACAACTTGAAGATATTGCTCCAAATGTGCATTTTCAATAGCAAAAATAACATCCTCACTCTCTAGATGATTGTACATAATTTAGATGTTCTTGTCTGCTATATGACTTACCAGTGGTAAACATTTGCGAATGATCCTTTTCATTATTTATATATTTATTTTATTAAATCAATACTTATGTAAATTCTGAATGAGATGTTTTCCCTAGTAACGAATTAATAAGATAACCCTGATTTTCTTCAAATAAGGTGATTACTTGATTTGATTATATTCGAGGATAGATCGTAAGTTGTCAAAATCGCGACAAACAATATCCTCCACTACGTTTTATGAAATATCAAATAATAGATATCCAAATATCCAAATTACTTAAATTCCCACAGAATCACTGTTGTCTTTTGGTTAAATATCTCATAATCACCTGCCTGCTCTGCATGCTTAATGTCCTTGTAGCATTTAGTTGAGCTAATCAAAAACATAAAATTAAACCGAGGAGGAAAAATGCCAACCTATTTCATTGATGAATAAATCCCGAAAATGTTACAAATGTTAACATGTTCTACTCTTGCCCATGCATTACAAGCCTTGCATTGAGTCTAAATAATTGTTATTGAAATTTATTAATAATTAGTAAGCTAAAATCTACAGCTAAAAACCGATAATATATTTTTAATGAAACTGTCTTCAAAGGATTTGTTGTATGAGTAATTATGAATGATTTTCCCCTGACTTGGTTACACTACATGCACCTTGACTCCCAAACGAAATGTATCGCCAGTTTCACCACTGAACCTAAAAGTGTTCTAAACATCTTACAGAGAGGTTGCTATGCGTCAACCTTTCCTAAAATTTAGTTTGCATATCTTCTGGTTCCCCCTTCTTTTCTTTTCCCATCTGATATCCGTTAATGGAATAAGCGTGTTGTGTGTGAAATATAATGTTGTGTGTGAAACGATGTTAGGAATTAAATTTCCCTCTTAATTCGTTAAGGGGATAAAAATCCCTTATTGTTTTTCAGCCAGTAAGCGAAACTAAGATCGAAAACTACGATCTGACCTTAACGTATCAACCTCCCCAGAAAAATAGCCGTTTGACTTTTCATCTTCCCTCTTAATTATTGAAATTACTAAAATGTTCTCTTCACAGTCGCTTCGATTTGTTAAATAAATTAGTTTTCCCGCTACTTTCTAGTAGGAACCTTGGTGGCACCATTCCTTTCGATCCTCAGTAGTATTGATATTGCCCTAATTCTGCTTTCCTGTTTATTTCACAGATTACTTTGGCCTCTACAAATGTTAAAGGTATGCAGGTCGCTAAGCGCCCGAGTGGGCGTGTGTAGTGAAACAATATGACATCCTGCGACTACTCGCACCTACAAACATAGACTCCCTAGGATGTTCTGGAGATATTTAAATTTTCAAATATCATCGGCTTTTGTCAATGAACATGATACGAACTGAGTTCACATTTGGTCCTACCTGGTCAGATATTCACATCAATGTCTCCTGCGTCCTCCCATCTGTTCAGCTTGGTGACAACAATGAATCTGGAAATACTTAACTGCTGCGCAAGTACATATAGATCGACCTAACTTAGCCTTGTAGAAACCTTGCTTGTTGTATAATGTAGATCTCCAGAAAAAAGATAGTTAAGATTCCAGTCTAATCTCCGACTAGTGAAAGCTTATCTAGGTCTTTTTTCAGCTATGGCACATTCAAGTGCTTTTTTTTTCTAATTTCAAGAAACATGGTAATTTAGTTACTCATTTCAAGAAAATTGGCCACGACTCACATTAATTCAAATAATAATATGTGCTAGGATTTCGTAGGACAATATTGATGCACTTGTCTGAAGTAAAGGTTGACCTACTTTATGAGCCATGATATATGCATAATACGTACGCATATATCATGCGTACGTATTTAATTTCCTGCATTTGGTCAGTTGTCGTTCTTACAGTGTGAAATAGTGTATTCGTAATACATTCTCACATATATAATGTAATATAATAATATAATACACTATAATAAACATAATACACAATATAATAAAATCCCACATATAATACACTCTCGCACTCTCTTCGTTCTACACATAAACGATCTACTGCATCTGACTGTTATTTCAGTACACAGTTTCGCTAATGACAGCAAATTGCTCTCCTCCTTTATTTCAGACGAACCCTGAGAAGCACAAATCACACCAGCCTAAAGTAATTTAATCTTATCTCGACTGCCTTAAATTCCGATTTTCACAGCATTCATTAATGAGGTTTGGATACCATTTATTTTACTTAACCTTAAGTTTAGTGCTAACAAAAACTGAGTTCTGCATTATTTCCCACAGTAAAGAACCAATCGAACCCGTGACAATACTCAAATCTCTATTCAAGATGAGCTTCATGTTCTCGGAAAAACTCTAACCTCTAATATCTTTTCCCACAAACACATCACAACTATTCCCTACTCTACATCCAAAAATTACCTTTCTCTTTCGCTCGAGGCGTTCCTCTAATGTGAACATCCCTACACAAATACAAATCGTCCTCAGGATCATTGAATACTGCTCTAATACTGAATTGCGGCCCCCTAAGAGCTACTTGAAAATACTGGATTCTAAACAGAAAAGAGCATTTAGATTGATTAACAACCGATCGCCTCTCTCTCTCTCTCACTAATACACTCCACTCACTTTGCACAGGTGTTCTGTGTCTGCAGCTTGAATCGATTATAAATACTTCTATGGTTGATCCGAAATGGCATTGATAATTCACCCACTCTTTTCCAAATATGTCCAAACAAGTGCAGCAGTTAACAAATATCATCTCACGGTTCAACTACAAACATGCAGAACAAATTTCTCCTGTTCGTCATTTATCCCTTCCACAGTTGCCCTCTGGAATAATGTCCCACCACGTGCGTTTCCTAAGGAATACAACCCACAGCTTTTCAATTCAAATATGAACAGTTTCGCTCATCCACAGTAATAATATACTATAGACTCACCAACCTCTGTGGTTGGCCTCTCCATTAAAATATTCCACACTATAGGACAGTATATTCATAATAATAAGATTCTTGAAAAAGAAGGAAACAGTTCAGCGAAGTGATGACTCTTATAAATTGCGAGGAATCAGAATGGACTATGTACTTCGTAGATAGAGTTTAATGGCAGAACACTCAGTAACCTATGTGAGACGACCACCACTTTGCTTTTGACCACTCTCAAAACATTTCGTTTTAATCACTCCAATTCAATGCCAGTTTATCTTACCTGGATCCTCCGCTGTACTGATCTACCGTAGATTTATAACTTTTCATCGACAGAGTTCACATTAAAAATTACATAGCATCAGCACGGGCGTTGTGCTGCTGGGAGAGTCCAGATCCGATCCTTCAGACCATATTGTCACGATGTAGGATGCTTAATGGTTTGAGACACTCCCCAGCTAAGAATTACAAGGCGAAGCGTGTTCAATGGGAATGATAGGACTCAGTAATGTCGGTAAGAAGAGTTCTCGTAAATGGACTGTTTTTGGACAAACTTGCAGTCTACGTAGCCGGAAACACGTTGTTTGGTCAAAATGTTTTGGATCATTAATACAGAAAATGGCGATATTATGATACTCCAACAAAACTATGACAGAGTTAAAATTCATTTGTAAATTTATTTCACATAATTTATTTAAGCCCTTGGTTATTTAGAAAAGTTTAACACGAGTGATCTACTTACCACTTTCCTTATTCTTCACTTCGCATTTCTTCTTACTCAACGAGATTAAAACGTAGGCGATGATATAAAAAACACCGCTAACACCAGCTGTTATTCCCATACTACAGAAGGCAATACGAGGACCATAGTGATTCATAATGCTACCTCCAACAAGGCAGCCTATACCATGTGCTAAAAATACAGACAAGCAAAATATATTTTATTTCTATTATTTATTAAGTTCAATATGTCTCAATAAGAGAAAACCACTTTGTTTTTCAATATGTAAATTCAAACTGAAGTTATACATGAACTTAGAATCAAAAGGGCTTACCAAATCCCTCATAAATTGCTCCAATCGTAGTGTGAACAGCTCCGTTCAAATCATCAGGAGAGAGTTGAGAACTATATGTTGCTACTACAATTAAAAACAAATGCGTAGTAACCGAATTCAGTGATTCAGTAATTAAAATCCAAGGTGGGTATAAAAGAAAATAATATCCAAAGCAACGAACGCAAAATCCAAAGAATCCAAATATAATTAGGGGGATCACCCCAAACTTTTTTATCATCCATTTTGAAGTGAATAACAAAGGAATTGCTAAACTTCCTGCCACTGTGTTTTGTAAACCAATGATGTATTTAGGGCTCTGCAAGTCATCGAGGAACCATGTTGAAAATGACTTTAAATATCCACGGACAGCACCAAGAATGACAAGTCCAACTACATGTAAAATGAATTCCGGATTTTTTAATAAACGCATAGATTTCTTTGACATATTTCTAGATGGTGGAATCTCGTCAGGTTTCGTGATAATCACTATGATTAACATACTCAGAGCGAGTCTGTGAAATACACAAAAAGCTGGAAAGTATTTATTACTTTGTACATCAACTGCATCGATTACAAATCCTGACAATGGTGATGAAATTATCACAGCCAATGCAGCCCCAAACTTCTGTTGTCCAAAACCCCCCTTTTATTTCTTGACCATTTCCAGTATGGTTACGTCCAACAGTCTATTACATGTTATCGCACACATTAAGTATGCAAGATATAAAAAGAAACACAGTACTGTAGTAGTCATTCTTTCCTGCCACACATATCGACGTTTAGTTGGAAATAATTTAAAGATCATATCATCATCTGCGTGATCTCCGAAATCAACTCTACCTGACATAGTGCAGTTGTGTTGTAAATCATAAGGAAAGAAACATTGAAGATCATCTTCAAGTGTTCTGTTTGAGAGCTGTAATCCTACGGTATAAGCACATGAGTTGTTTCTCAAATTTATATATTTCATCAATGTCAGACTAGAAGCGTTCACAAAAGATGTGATCTTCATCTGTGTGAAGAGGCCACACCAGATATACCCTTCCTTTCCAAAGCAGATATATTTGCACTCGTCTATAACGGTTTTGAAATAACCACACTGCAGCTTGCACTCTGAAAATCTTACCGACATCGTAATATTCGGCTCAAAAGAATTTGTTGCACTACCAGCATTAAAGTGATGAGCTTGTTCATGAGTGCCAAAAAAGTTCACTAAAGCGTTTTCACAAACGGGCGGAGCAGCAACCGGAATGAATTGAAAAGCAACTGTAATGCTCATAGCTGTTAACAGGACGAAGATAAGAACCATCTTGTGTTTTCCAATCTTGTCAGCAAGAAGTCCTGCTAAAGGAGGTCCCAGCACAGTTAGCCACAGGAACGAACGTTGTCATGGGAATTGTTTCGCTTACAATTAAGCCTTTGTGTTTCAAGTGTAGAAGCAAGAATGGGTCCAGACTGACAATTGCTGAAATAAAATAAAAATAATAGTTAAATTACTGTCGATGATCGTTTTTTCCAAAGGAATACATTGTATCATGGAAATACAGAACAGTAGAAATAGTTACCATATATACTAATTTTCAATATATATATATATATATATATATATATACATACACTATTGCCTCAGGGGCTCACTTTAGTGAGTACGGGCGAGAGGTACCTGATGCTGGACTATACCTTACTTCATGTAATATACATCTGTTATATTATTTGTAGACTGTTCTCTCCTCATCCTCCCTTGTTTCTTTCTCTCTTCTTGCTCCTTCCCCTGAATGCTATTACAGTATTCGAGGGGAACTTTCCTATTTTGCTGTGTCATTTCGTCTTGTGCTAACTTGACATTATCAAACACTGTAACATGATCAGGCCATTAAAAAATGTTCATACCGCATCGTCCGTCGCGTGGGTTACCAAGGGACGCGTTCGGGTTTTAGGCAGAGGGACCCGTTCGAAAAATAAGTTACAGTCTCCTTTAGACACCACTGCTCAGCACTCTGCTAGACGACACTCCATGAATGGACCCCCTACCCGTTTGGGGAGGTGTTTAGGGGCAGCGCAAAGAAATGGTTCTGCAAAAGGACGGAAATGGCAACGACAACGTAAAAGCCAGACTATGGCTTTATGACTATGGCAACGACAACGACAAAGCCAGACTATGGCTTTAGGCAACTGGAACATCTTCTCTCTGACAGGGAAGGAGTTGGAACTGGTCGAGGAAGCCAAGCGCTACAGGCTAGACTTAGTCAGGCTTTCTTCGACCAAGAGGAGAGGCTCTGGAACTGTCGACCTGGATAAGAGGTGGAAGCTCTATTACTCTGGTGCGAGCACAACAATGTCTGCTCAGGCGGATGTGGAGATACTCACAAGCGCAGAGCTTTCAGACTGTGTGGATTCCATTGTGGGGGGGGGGGGGGAACGGGTATGTGTGTGTTAAGGCTTCAGATGAAAAACCATGATTTGGATGTGGTGCAAGCCTATGCACCTAATCTGGAGTCAGAATACTCTGCCTTCCTAGAGGAAGTGGATGCTGCTTTTGTCAGGGTGGCAGACATGGAATCAGTCCTGCTAATGGGTGACATCAATACACATGTTGGAACAGATGACCAGACATGGAGGGGGTGTGGTTGGAAGGAATGGCGCCCCTGACCATAACGCGAATGGGTTGAAATTATTGGACTTCTGCTGTACTAACAGCTTGTTCATAATGAATACCTTCTTCCAGCACCGAGAAGTCCATACGTATACCTGGTACAGGGATACGTATGGACTTCAGAGAGGTTAATCAGAGACAAAGGTCTCTGATTAACTTCTTTATAGTCTCAGGAGACCTATTTTCCTCAGTGGAAAATAGGTCTGCTGAGACTATAAACGTTCGTGTGAGAAGAGGGGCAGAACTCTCAACTGACCACCACCTTGTTGTGTGCACTCTACTGCTTCAGAAACCAGATGCTATCATCAACGCTGGTAGGCCTAAGCAGCTATACCACGTGAAGTGGGAGGCATTGGAAAATGAGGCTGTGAGGAAGAATTTTGCAGATGACATTTCCTCCAGGTTCAAAGAGATTCCCAAGCATACTGCAGATGTTGAGGAGGAGTGGAAGCTGTTCAGAACAGCTGTCACTGTCTCTGCACTCTTATGCTGCGGCAGAAAGCGGCTCGGCGTGGCAACGTGCGGTGAGAAAATGACACGTTGGTGGAACCAAGAAGTCCAAAAAACCGTCCTGGCAAAAAAGGAGTCCTACCTAACATGGCTTAGGATCAGGTCACCTGAGATGCGTTTGTGGTATGCTGAGGCACGAAAAGTTTCTGCAGAGGAAATAAAGACAGCAAAGCAGAAGGCTTGGGAATCCTTTGGAGAAAGTTAAGACTCATCCTATGCAAATGCAAACAAAATATTCTGGCAGCCTGACACACTCGAGTCAGCCAGAGAACACCGTCTCAATTTAAGGCTTTTAGCATTTTGGGCCGAATTTCATCATCGCCAGCAGCCTTGCCCGATTTTAGCGCTTTTATTGCTAAATGGACCTCGTCTGCTCTGAGACTAGTCATTGCCCCGATCTGCACCTCTTGGATGTCCATAACTGCTGGGCACCCGGGTTAAGAAGGCTCAAAGAATTCCCTCTATCTGTGGAGGATATCCTTCTCGGTTGTTAGAAGAGCACCATCAGAGGCCTTAATTGCCCTTGCTGTGCACGATTTCCTCCCTCAAAGGCAGCGTATGGTCTGCCAGAATATTTTGTTTACATCGGGTGCCAGACAGACTGAAATCACTATAGATGATAACACAAGAAAATAATAACACAAATAATTTTAAATCACATGTATGAATCAGGATGTCAATTTAGCTCATCTCAACAGAGTTGCGATTGACGTTTGTGTTAAACTTGATAAAAGTTTTACCCAAACGCATCGAAGGCTTCAAAAAGCATTCAGTGATGAATGCGTATCTAGTACTCAAGTTTACGAATGGTTTAAGCGATTTCAAAGTGGTCGTGAGATGCCTGAGGACGACCAAAAGCCGGGCCGTCCAAACATTGGACCGAGAGAAGTTAACATCCAAAAAGTGCATGATTTCATCAAAGAAAACCCGAAATCGTTCTTTGAGATTGATTGAAGATGAATTAGAGATTCCTAAATCAACTGTGTACAACATATTGACAGCGAGTTTGGGTCTTTGTAAATTGAATGCTCAATTTGTTCGCCACAAGTTGACTAACGACTAAAAAAATGTATCGAATTAAACACTGCAAGGACCTCATTTAAACCACTCGTAAGGACTCAAATTTCCTTGAAACGATCGCTACTGCTGAAAAAACTTGCCGTTTTGAGTATGAGCCTGAAACAAAGCGCGAGAGTGCTGAATGGAGACCAACAGAAGAGGGGCATTCGAAAAAAAAGTCGCTTGGTGAAAACAAAGGTAAAGGTAAAGACAATACTGATTTGTTTCTTCGATTCCAAGGGTATTATCCAACAAAAAATTCGCTCCGCCTGGCCAAACAGTCAATGGTGAGTTTTATCTCGAAGTTTTGAAGCGATTGATAGCGAGAATTCGTCGCGTATGGCATGTATATCGTGACGACCGACCGTTCGTCAAAACACACTGCACACTTGGCACTATAACTCGGCTTCCAGTGAAACAGATATCATAAACAGTTCACACTGCACTAAGAAAGGTTGTCGCTTTCAAGAACAAAAAGATACAACGGGTGGCGCCACAAGTTTCTTCTATTTTCGAAAAGTTCGGTTTCGTTTAGGAGAGAGGGTGTATAATAATAACACCAGTGTATTATGCCTGTATGTGCCTATAATTTCAATGGAATTTCCATGAAAATCAATGAACAACGCTCTCTAATTTGGTATTGCGTATGTTTTTGTTTTTTTGCGAATGGCTTTTTATTTCAATGAGACTGCTTTAAAAATTTCAGATTTAAATCACTAATAAAATACCATATAATAAATGAAAATGTTAAATTTCTTTCTCTTACCTTAGTAAAACATTCTTAATTGCAGACATTTCATGTTTTTTTTAATTTAATTTATTTAATAAATTAAATATTATTTAATTTATTAAATAAATAAATTAGATAAATAAATAAAATAAAATTTATAAATAAATAAAATAAATATCTTATTTTTTTTAACTTTCCAAAATACAATGTTGTAACAATATTCTTTTTTATTTTTTATCTAAATTTATATCCATTCATTTTATTGGAAGAATGTCTTTTCTATGAATTGTTCTATATTAAAAATCATAAAAATAAATAAATTTTCTTACGCATTTTATTCTTCAACGGAAGAAGTCAGATCTTTAGCTGTAACTACTGAAGATCGATGGACAGCCGGCTTTTACCCTTGACCCGCAAATATGGCAGAGCTCATGGCTGTCGATTATTTCTTAGGTTCAAGGAGATATGTCGGACAGCTGCTGCCATCTGGTGATATTAAACTCAGCTAATGTTGTTGTTTGTCTGAAGCTGTACAGCATGACAGTCGATTTTTGTGAGTTGAGGTGTTACATTCGGAGTTTCCGCGACAAAAAAAAATCTTTTGTGTGTAAGGAGAAAAGCAACACAAGCATAAACATATTTTATTCACTTCCATTATGCATTCACGAGTTTTTCTGTGTGCTGTCCTTCCAGGTATGGCAAACTGCATCCTTTGCACAGTCTCTTCATTGGCAGAACTAATGTTGCGCACATGCTGCGTTATGCTGTCTTTAAGAGCTGGCAAGTTATCGGGATGATCTTAATAAACCCTTTCTTCGAGAAATTTTCAGAGCCAAAAGTCACAGGGATGTTAGATCGGGTTGACAAGGCGACTATTCAACTGGGGAAAGCACAGATGATCACTTTGTCTTCCAGGAAATGTTCTCGAAGAATCACCTGTAGATCAACCGATGTGTGGAGGGGTTTCATCCTGCATGACTATGACTGTATCCATGCACAGGCTGCTGCAGCTTTATTATATCGCGATACCTCTCAGCAGTACAGTAACTGAGCAGGTCACAGGACTCGATTGGTGAATGTCCTCAAAGAAGAATGGTTCAACAATAGACTAAGCTGTAAACTCGCACCAGGCAGCAACTTTGGGTGAATGCAACGGAATTTGTTGGATTGTGTGCATTTTTGCGTAGCCCATACCAGGCAATTGTGATATTCACAGCGCTACCATGAAATGAAATTGAGCCCCATCCCCCCCCATAAAATCATCGACGCAGCTACTCCACTTTCAACTCCACTTGATTAAGGAATGTCAAAGTGAATGTCAGTCGACTTTCAAGTTCCTGAAGGTGCAACTTCTGTGTCAGAGTTATCCTCAACGGGTAAAAATGCAGATTCTTCTATAGAATTTGTCACAGAATTGTAGGGCATATCTATGTGTGTCTTTTTATAGTACGGACACTGTACCAGCACTGTTATTCGTGACCTACTCCACAACGGCAGTAGCAATTTCGTTCACTTGTAAACTGATTGAGTGAACTCCCAACGATCCCGTTTCTGCAAAAACATTAATCATTCGTTGCAGAGCATATGGAGGTACTTTGAAATTATGCTGGATCTAATATCCATTTTACTAATATAATTTTGCATCGCCGAAATGGAGCCTTTTGGCTCTTCATTTTAGTAAATACTTTTAAGCACCGACCCACAGTTCGCTTCCGAAAAATACATTTCTCTGACATTTCAAGTTCCTTAGTACTAAACGAGTTTCTGCTCTCTGGTGGCTTTTGCTTTGAGAGTGCAATTTGAATCACCGGGGTGCGGGTGAGATTTCCGGCGTGGGAGGGGCTTTGTGGGTGAATGCTTTTCCCTTGAATATGAGCGGTTCTGCACAGTGTTAGGGCAAGCCTGTCATTGAGTGGAAGAAGAACCAACGCTGAACTGAACGGTCATTCGTAGGGACTGATCTGGGGGATCGCCTAATTTTCAGAAAGGATTCAGGAAGCAGTTGGAGTTTCCGGGGGATGGTGTTTTCTGCATTGCCTCTATCGGAGCCTTGTGTGCTTTTTAGAGATAAGAATCGTGAAGTTATGTGTTTGGAATTTCTGGGGAACATATGTCTCTCTCTGTGATATCACATGGTATTTTGGTTTGGCTATGAAATTGTGGGTGATGTTTTTGAGATAAGATATCTTGGAATTTTCCAAGGGTGACACACATCCGTCATTGTCATCATGTTTGGTTGTCTATAGATGGCTGTACTAATTTTCCGATACATTTGGGATATGTCTTTCCTGTTAAAGGGTGGGAATACTAAGAGTAGAGTAGACTCAAGTAGGCGGCAGCCTTTCGAGCTTTTCTGAATAATTTAATTATATATTGTTGTCACTCAAACACACATACTTTTTTTTTCTTCTATAGATGACTGTACTAATTTTCCAATACATTTTTTGGGGTATTTCTTTCCTGTTAAAGCTGGGAATTCTTAGAGTATGTCGTGATGGCAGGTGTGATTAGGTTTTCTGAATAATTTTATTATGCTGGTGTCCCTTAAACACACACACACACACACACACACACACACACACATTAGACATGAAAAGTCGCTAATGTATCCATGTTGATACTCTAATATATACCCTATGATTATTCTTATGAAAAAAAAAAACTATTCATTATTAGAATTACACTTATCGAAACATACGAACATAGATTATTGAAATTACAAATAGCAATTGTTATGTTTAAGTTAAAAAAAATTAACTTACATTTCTTTCCAGAATGAGAACATCTTGGTACTATGCTTTTCTGAATAATTTAATTAAATGGTGCTGTCTCTATGGTATTTTTAAATAAATAAATTAAAATAAACGGACAGTTAAATGGATTACAAAACCTTTTGATGTATTCTAGAAATTCTAATGATAATTTAAAATTACTTACAGCTTTCCAGAATTGTTCTTCTAAATACAAATATTCCCAAAAAAAAAATATTCCAAAATAGTTGAATTTTATATCCACACCACAACACAAACAAAAAACCACAAAGAACGAAATTTCTGTAAATACTACAACCTGAAATACATGAGTAATTCTTCCTTTAGATTATAGACCGTAGATGCTACGTTATCGTCATGTGCAATATCCTCCCAGCGAGTGGTTTTCTTCAAAGGTTCTTTCATGAAGATGACATTGAGTCACATCCTTATTGTTCAAAAGGTAGCATTTTCTCAACTTTGGATATTTCTCAAATACTTATATATGACTAAGTGTTTAGCCTTGACATGTTTGCAATGACACTAAAATTATTCATTCTTCATTACCTTCGGTATTTATTGGTGTAGTAAATTAATGCTTACATTTAATTTTTTAAAACCAATATTAACTATTAATTTTACCTGCGATTCCTTGTGCTCTTAACCTATTTCTGTAACTGAAATTTATTTATTTTATTTATTTTTTTCTTTAGCATTAGTAATATTAAGTAACGGATATTTGAAAGAAACAAGGTTTTTGAACTCGCCCTTGCGTTTTTTTTTAGAAATTTCTTTTACCAGCACAACAAATAAATAGTTATTTCTTAATATTTCAAATGAATATTAGCTCTGTAATATATACTTTGTTAATTTCTATGTTACCTTTTATTTGACTGTAATATTATTAACAAATGGCTCTGTAAAATAGTCAAATTCTTACAGTATTGTAACTTTTCAGATGAAATCTTCTCCAGTAAATTCTGTCTATTAATTTAATACTCGATTATTCTTTTTGCTTCCAAGATTTGAATATTTCAAATGAGTATGAGCTCTGTAATATATATATATATATATATATATACTTTGCTAATTTCTATGTTACCTTTTATTTGACTGTAATATTATTAACAAATGGGTGTGTAAAATAAAATAGCCAAATTCTTACAGTATTGTAACTTTTCAGGTGAAATCTTCTACACTAAAATTTTGGCTATTAATTTAATAACCGGTTATTCCTATTGCTTCCAAGAGTTGACAGTTTCTTGAAATATTTGAGGGCTTGCATGAACAAATAAGACTTTTAATTCAGTGAGTAAAAAAAAAAATGTTATCGTCTTTCTTAAATTTGTATAACACATCAACGACACCCAATTTGTTCATTTAAATTTACACATTTTATTTGAATGAAATATTATATACAAATTGTATTTACTAAATCTAACAATACAGAAAATAAATACATAAACTGAAAAATACATCAAAGGTTCTTCCCATGCTTGTGGAATTGCCATCGTATAGTTTTTAACAATGTGACTCTCATCTGAAAGTTAATTTTTCATTTGGTGTTCGTTGGGAATTTATTACTGTAGCAAAATTAAAGGTTGTATATTTATTTATTTGAATGCAATATGTATACTTCTAAGAATTATTAAAAGCATAGAATCTTTCGTTATGTTTCCAAAAGCATTTAAAAGTACATGTTATGTTTTTACGTTTTGGGCATCCAATTTCATTTAAATCAAGAACAGACCTCCCTATTAACTTTGTTAATATTTTTGATTTTTCTCTTCCTTTGGCAAGTAATATATGATATTTTCATGTTGATTCTATCATCCAATCTCTTAGTTTGTCCAAAGCTAGTGAACCAATTTCCCACTTCAGCTGATGGTTATATTTTATTAACCAAGAATTCTGTTTTTTAACTCTTTTGGGTAATTCTTTCCAACTACAAGGTGATTTTGTCAATGCATATCTTACACTAATTCCATCATAAATACAAATTTCTTTAGGAAATAAATTTGAACTCTTATTCAAAAGAAATTGGCAGTCAATTATCCCAATGATAACTGAAAATTCGTATTTTTCACCCACTGTTGATTTTTCATAATCATTTTCCTTCATTCTTCTTCTTCTTCGATTACTTCATATGGCACCACAAATAAATATTTATTATATTTATTTATTATTATTTCACTGATTATTAGCTCTGATCGTATACTTTATGGTAACTTTTGTTTACAAAATTCTAAACAATTAGAACCTTTCACAAAGAAACTTTCAAAGAATTTGTGGCTCACCCATTATTTTTACATTACCAAACACAAATCACAAAACAGCAGCTGCAGTGGATGAACGATTACCTTAAGTCCAAAGTCACTTGATTCTATGGTATTTTCGTATAATACTGTTTACACTTACCATGCCCTACCCTGACCGTTCCTTCAAAAATGAGCCTTTTGTGCAGATGACTCAACGATATGTTTTCACATGTTGTTGGATATACTGTTGGTGTGTTTTTATCATACTTTGTGTAGGGAAAAGTAAAATTTGTATATGTGTTATCTGAAAACGATTTGTTTTCAGATAACTCAAAGAGTGTCAATAGGTAGCATTAGACAATTTCGAAAATAATCAATACATGGATATTAGTTTTCAACACTTTTTCCCCATCCTGGAATTAATTTCACAGTTGTGATTTTTTTTTAATAATTAAACAGAATTGCATTAAGATATAAAGTTGTGGATTTAAATATCAAGATGTAATCAGAATAACTGAGTAAAAATTCACTGTGGAAAAACACAACAACAAAAACACACATCTTTGTTCATTTAAGTTTACAAATGCACATTTTATTTTGCTGAAATACTATTTACAAGTATATTCACTGAGAAAAATTCGAAACATGTAATTACCTAAAAATATTTCACAATATTTAGTTTAGACTCTTAATATTTTCCAAAGAGTTCAATGAATAAAATTTTTGTTACTCACTGTTTCTTGGTTATGTTACATCAAAATAGCTGGTCATGCAAAAGAATTTTTAAATCAGATACCATGGTAACCACACTTCCATACATTTGATATTGTGTCAGTCTGGAAATGACACCATGCCTCCCTAAACATTCTGTGTATTCTTTTGTCAGCAAATATACACAAACAGTTTTTGTAAAATGTTCGTAAATGTCCCAAAATAAAGAATCTTTATCGAATTGGATAAAATCTTGAAAGTCTAATTTTACCATTGATGAATTTAAATGATTAGCGATAATTTTCCCCATTATATGAACAGATGGTAATTCAGTTTCCAAATATAGTAAATGATTATCAATGTCGTACATTTTTGGTGAAAATCTCTCAGCTTTTTCACAACTAATAGAAACAACTTTACTTCCATCAGCTCCTGTATCATCAAGTATTAGTTCCCCATCTTGGCATTTCAGAATATAACACTCACCGAGGTCCATTTCATAGTCAACTCTTCTTTGCAAGTAGCCGAGGATATCAGACCACTTCCTGCATAATTTTTCCGAAGTGGTCCTGGATAAATACATCACAATGTACGTGTCTTCTAAAATAATAATCGGTTTCCATCCTTTTAGAGTTAGGTGAAGAGTTTTGTCTCGTGCTATTTTCCTGAAGAAAGAAAATTTCAATGACTTTTATGGCTCACCCATTATTTTACTTTACTTTCCTGGATACCAATCACCACAACACAATACGATAACTTCACAGGATGAACGAATAGTCGTTACTGCAAAGACACTTGAGTCGTTTATTTTTCCTTATAGTACTGTTTACCTGACCCTTAATCCTGACCATTCCTTCCAAAATGAAACTTTAGCGCAGATCATTCACGGACATGTTTCTACATGCTGTTGGATAAAACATGACAACAATGACGAATGTGTGTCACCCTGGGAAAATTCCAAGATATCGTATCTCAAAAACATCACCCAGCAAAACAAAACATGACAACAATGACGTTATGTGTTTGGAAATTTCTGGGGAACATATGTCTCTCTTTCTGTGATATCACAGAGGGTGACAGATGTCTTCCCTGCAATGCTCCCCCACCTAACCCCATCACCGTAGTCTCTTCCCTCTCCTCCAGAAGGTGTCTGCTCAGCCTAGTGGAGATGAGTGAGCTCATCTTTTGAGAATATCTTTTAGTGATGTCACCTCCAACTGATACTGATAACTTTTTTGGAAAAAAAATTTAAAAAACGCGTTTTTTATGATAACTTTTTTTGGAAAAAATTAAAAAAACGCATTTTTTTATTTTTTTTACGTCACCATTCCTTATCTTATCTTGATCTTGATCTTGTCAGAAGTGCACCATCCTTATCTCTACCATCACCCATAATGTCATACGCGAACCAAAACACAACAACTGAAGCCATTGACACATATGCCCACAGGAAAATTCCTAACATTCCAATCTCATGACGTCACACACAATGACGTCATTAACCAATCACATCACGATTCCTTATCTTATCTTGATCTTGATCTTGTCAGAAGAGGCTCCTCTACTACTTGCGCGGCACTGAAGACTGTTTAATCGATTTCGTTTGAGAACTATTTGAAAAATTAGAAGATGTATTACAGACCATGAGAGAAATAAAAACTGCGTTAAAGAGCTAACGGAAAGACAGCACAATCTAGTTGAAGAGACAACGGAACTACGACAAGAACTAAACTCCTTAAAGCAACATTACGAACTCTTAAACCAACAGCAGTATAAAAATGATCTCCTCATAGATGGTCTCTCGGAAATTGATACGGAACATCTAAAAGACACCGTAATAAACTAAGCCAAAAAATTAGCGCTCCCATTGAATCAAAAGATATCCAGTCAGTACATCGGTTACCACAAAAAAGGAAAAGAGAAAATAATTCCCGTCCTCCTCCCATCGTGGTGCGACTCACCAACAGCCCAATAAAAATTACACTCATAAAAGCTAGCAGAATAAAAAAAAACAGAAGTCAAGGATCTGAAAGGAGCCCACAACAATACCCCAATATACTTGTCCGAATACGTAACGCCATATTATCAGAAACTATTCTACCATTCTACAAAAGAAAACAGAAACAAGGAAAGCAAAAACAGAAAAAAATTACCAGTTTATATGAATAAGAGACAACAAAATATTCCTTAAACCAATCCAAATAAAATCTGTAGATCTCAACAGGCTGCCGCGTTAAATGGAATATCGACGACTCGTAAAGAAAGGAACAGCACACCAACCTACATGAATGAAGACCATCAAGCAGACGTAATCACCCCGGAACATGATAATTGCCACATTCTGAAATCAATAACAGAATGGAAACAAGTGACTATCCCCAAAAAAAGGACTATCTATTCTCCACTTCAACATCAGAAGCATTCAAAAATACTAGCTGACCCTGCAAGCTTATCTGAAGGAAGATATAGATAACACAGACATCTTAATACTGACAGAAGTATCTACGACAAGCGAAGAGGCAACCATCTACCAAATGCCACACTTCCAACAACACAAACACTGCAGACAAATTAAACGAAGCGGTGGTATAATAATGTTTACCAAACATAAATTAGAAGTAACAGAAATAAAGTATAAATTAGAATACGCAGAAGACATATGCATCAAAATTAAAAACATCAAAAAGGAAAACTCCATGATATTAAACGCAATATATAGACCACCCAACTTAAGCACCACAAATTTTCTAGATGAACAGATGGCTTTCACTCATGAAAGAAGGCACCTCAGAATACTTGATAATAATAGGAAACATGAATATAAACATTTATGTTCCTAATATAAACATTAGGAACATAAATAACAACACAGTACAATACCTAGATCTCTTATCAGCATATAACATAACCCCATTGATACAGTCGTATACACGAGAGATAGTCGGAAATACAACGACTTCATCCTGTATTGACCATATAAATATACGGGCCCCTCCAAACAGCCACACAGCAGCCGTCATAACATGCAAACTGGCAGACCATTATTTCACAGCATTACAGTTACACACTGAACCAGAACCCATAAAACTCACTAAGACTTCAAAAGAGAATTATAGCATTCTAAACGAAACAATAGTAAACGACGAATTCAGAAAAACAGACTGAATGCAGAAAGCAATCAGTCTGTTTGGACTCTGCTGAAGTTGTATATAATAATCTTAAACTTGCATTTAATAAAATATATAACAAAGCATTAACAAAAATAAAAATACGCTCCCAAACGAAACACAATCCATGGATAACAGACAGCATATTAACAGACATACAAAGAAAAGATGTCCTAAAAAAAAAAAAAAACAACTTAAGAAGTCGCCAAACAATATCGCTTTACAAGCTGAATACAAAAGAAAACGGAATCTCCTAACAACACAGATTAGAACGGCAAAAAATAAACTACTACAGGAACAAATTAACAACAGCGCAGAACGACATAAAGGAAACTTGGCACCTGATTAATGAAATGCTGGACAATATACACAGAACCACTGCCACAAAAACAATAAAACACAGCTTGGCCTGCAACCCCTAATCCTACAAACAGTTGGCAAACAACTTTAATCAGCACTTCGTGATCTCTGTCCAAAAACTACAAGAAGCAACCTTTCCTCACACGATCGAACATTTCCACTAGGTCCAAGAGCAACGCAGTCGATGTGGTTCCCCACAGTAACAAAAGAACTATCACTGGCAATTCAACAAATTAATCCTAACAAAGGACTGTGGGTAGACGGAATCAGAACAAAAGACGTCAAAAAACACTCGAGTAACTTATGTTCAGTTATACAAAAACTGTTAAGTAAAATCTTCGAAACGGAACACATACCTGAAATACTAAAGACTGCATTATAACACTCATACACAAACATGGAAAAATAAACATTATAAGTAATTACAGACCCATAGCAACGTTGTCTGTAATCAACCAAATCATGGAGCGCATCGTGCATTGAAAACTCACCACATATGTCGAAAAATTTCAAATCACACCCAAAACACAATATGGCTTTCAAAAAAATAAAGGAACAGCAACACTCCTGGAAGATTTCACAGATCTAATAAACGCTACATTCGATAAAAACAGAATAACATTAGTGGTATTTATTGACCTAACAAAATCATTCGACATACTAACACACAAAACCTTGTTAACCAAACTAACGCATATCGGAATCAGAGGTCGTCTACTCCAGTGGTTTAAAGCATACATGAAAAATAGGAAGCACATCACACGTATAGGATCAGCACACAGCAACTAGGTACCTGTAACCTGTGGAGTACCGCAAGGAGCTGTCATATCTCCCATTCTATTTAACATATACACACACATGACATAAGTCATCTTCCCATAAAAAGTAAAATCTTCCAGTACGCTGACGAATCGGCCATGTCCATTCACAAGAACGCAAATATTGCTTACACAAATATATATATATATATATATATATATATATATATATATATATATATATATATATATATATATATATATATATATATATAAACCCTGGAAAAACAAAGCTAATGATATTCAAAAAACCCCAAACCCTGTCATAGATAGAAATTATTATTATTTTACGCTACATACACGGATTAGGAACAATCTCTCAAACAGATCACAAGTGACAAACATAGGCACATGTTATAGCCGGAGTATACAATTAAAACACAGTGTCCCACAAGGCGCCATATTATCACCCTACTCTTCTATCCAACATATACATTAACGATGTTCATAACCTGGCCACACGAAGTCAAATATTTCAGTACGCAGATGACACTGCGCTACGAGCAGTCCACATAGACATCAACACGGCTCTCTCCAAAGCACAGCCAGATCTAAATGAAATCACATCATACTTCTACCAAAACGCAAACCATTAACAACAAAAATAATATCTGCCAATGTCCCGAAATCAAACCTGTAACACATGCAAAATACCTTGGCTTTTATACAGACTGCCTCCTTAAATGGACAAGACATATAGAATACCTACATACTAAACTCCGCGCACCATCGCAAAACTCTTCCAAGTAAAAAGCACGATTCCCTTTAACATAAAAATTTAAATTTAAATTCAAAAAAAAAAAAACTCCAGTATCACGGTATTTGCGAATTTCTACTCAAGTACCGTATAACGGTCTACTCAAACACATCAAACAGCCACCTAACAAAAGTAGAAATATTACATAGGAAAATCGTGTCAACAGTTATTTGGAGACCTTACACACACAGCAGCCAATATTCGAACCGTTTATGGCGACCCAGAATCTTGAGCATTAAAACTCTGAAATACCTAATGTTACTATGGAATTACTTCAATATCACCTATCGTAACCACAGCAACTCTTTACATCCCTAGACCCTTCAACAGCTCATACGGTTCTTTTGTCAGATCACATCTGATACCCACGCTACTCAACAATCTACCAAGAAATTTAAAACACATAGACAACTACAGAATATTAAAACACGAACTCTGGAAACTACACGAACACAGTTAATATAGCATTAACACTTATATGCACATTACAAATCACCAGCATCCAACGCCTACATTCCATCCATAAACAGTACCAAACAACATAAATAGTGAAGGCTAATCCCACTCTCTTCATAAAAGCTAACCCTAGCTTTGACGTAGGTGGGATTATCCCGTCTCATTCAATTAGCTCATAGACCGCAAATTATTGCAATGTATATGTCAGTGAGGTGTATAATAATAATTGATCATACTGATATGAAAAAAAATATATGTGTATTTATATTCAAAGAAAAAATATTAAAACATAAGGTACTTAAACTGCCTACAGAATTTTGTACAGAGCTGAAAATGTATACATACGTAAATATTTTCCATGATCATAACAGAAAAAATTATTATTAAAAAATGATTATATAGAGAAATTATATTATTGTATATATAGAGTGTAAAAATGCAAAACAAAATCTGTAATAATCATCATTGTTAATATTATAAAAATATACGTCGTAAACTATTATTATTATTACTTAAACAAATATTATGTACGTGCAAGTATCTGTAATGGCAATTGTTAATGTAATGTATTATAAATATTATACATATAAAAATTATTATTATATAAAAATTGAAAATTGTTGAGGCAGTCCAGGGAGAGCTATTCGGGCAATTGATGCTCTCTCTCTCTCTCTCTCTCTCACTGATTTACTCCAATCCTTTTCTGATAGATGTATTCTTCACCTGCGGTTCACTATAACTTAAGAATTCAATCCTTGCTTAAATACGAATTCATATTTTATAATCAAGCAGGAAAAAGATAAAGATAGATATAGATGACGATGTAAATTCTAACATCTGTTCGAATGTTATGATGAATTCGAAATTTAAGTTGTGCGCTGATCTGATATTTAAATTTAAGGAATCACTTAAAATGAAAATTAGGTATTTTTGACACCTCGATTGTGACTATGAAGTTCACCTCATGAGATATAAATACGACCGTTACAGATTTCTCCACTGTAATGAAAAATATGTCACCAGTTTTGCTTAGAAGCTTGCACTGGAACAGTCCATCTTCTAACAGTCCATGAAATCGCATGGACTGTTGGAAGATATATATATATATATATATATACAGTAAAACCCCTTTTTTACGTTCCCGCAATTTACGTTTTCCTGCCATAAACGTCATTTTCCGTTGGTCCCGTCGTAAGGCCTATTCTTACGATATATTGTTTTCCCGCCATTAACAACTTGATGTGGACGTTATATTCTGTGATTTGCGTGTTTTTCTCAGGTGACAATACTGATTTTCGAATCGATTTCTGCGAAAATATGCGCGTTTCTATTTCCAGATGGAAATAGAAATGGTGGGTTTACAATGAGTTGCCCTGGTTTGTACCATCTTTACACTTGAACTTTGTTTCTGGCGCAAACTTAATTTTTACATACTTTGGATTAGGAGTTAAAATAACCAAATTTATAAAATAACTTGGTTATCCTAATATATATATATATATATATATATGTTGTAGAAAGTTTTTTTACCTTATACTAAGTAATTTTATAAACTAGGTTTTTAATCTTTTTCCCAAGTAAGTCAAGTTTGTGGGTGCACGTTGTGCAACATTAGGCAACTCGTTCATCGGAGCTCAATCGACCTTTACAACGAGTTGCCTAGTGTTGCACTACGTGCAACCGCAAACTTGACTTATTTGTCTGTTTGCTTACTTGGGAAAAAGGATTAAAAACCTAGCTTATAAAATTGCTTGGTATCTTTAACATAATATATATACCCAAGGTAAAAAACTTTCTACATCTATCTCTCATCCTGAGATTTTTATTTAATGAGGTCAAAGCACCTTATGGCAACATGCTTAGGTAAAATTTATATAAGCTCTGTATTTCTTCACCTTTGGCATTTTTAGGTCTGGCTCCCACTGACCAGACCTCAATAAAGGTCGAAACCGGTGCGGCTCTGGCTCTGATTTGAGATACTCTGCCACTGAGTAGAGCCGCTGCTGAGAAGTTCTTCTCGGTGATAGGGTGAGCCTGTCACTGAGTGGAACAACGCTGAGTTGGGCGATCTTTCGGGATCGTCTTATTTTTAGAGCCCGCTTCACCTATACAAAGGTCGAAACCGGTCCGGGTAGTGACCATTACCTTAATGCATTGCATTACACATCTCCGCAAGGAAATTTTCTTTGCATTAGGGGAAAATTCTAATTAAAGTGATCGGAGCTTACTCCACCTTTACAACGAGTTGCCTTGATACCTAGCAACCGCAAACTTGACTTACTTGTCTGCTTGTTTACTTGGGAAAAAGGATTAAAAACCTAGCTTATAAAATTGCTTGGTATATATTAACACAACATATATTCATATGTTGTATTCACTTTCCATGATGAAGTGGAATCTAGCTTATGGTAGAGTAAAAAATTTCCAATTATCTTTTTTCATTCTTACGTCACTTGTTATCAAGTGACTTCATTTTAGTATATGTTTAAATTATTAGAAAGATACAGGTAACCCTTGTATAACGCGGATGTTAGGTTCCTCAGAAATGCCCCGTTATATAAATCGCGTTATGCGAGGTTCAGATCATACAGAAAAAGTAGGGTTATATTCCTAAATCGTTCTTTTTTTTATTATATAAACAACAATGACGTATCCAACAAAAATAATTTTTATTTAAGTCAGGTAATTCAAGTAAGTTAAGAAAACATGAAACAAATACATAGTATAAAATTATAAAAATTACAAATTGTACGTAAACTTCATTGCACATAATGCATAAATGTTGTAAGCAAAATAAAATAAAGCGCATATTTTAATCTTTCATAGCACGAGGATTTGAGGATCGGTTAATAAACAGTAGAGTAATTCTATCTTTGGAAACTTTGAATCCAAGAGCTGATCTTCCATTTTTCGAAATATAGGTGCGTGTTTGCATTTTTTTCCCAATGTTACCCGGATTCATCCTCATTGAACAACTGGTCTCCACTATAAATGTCTATAAACTTTGAGAGCTTATCGTTTAATAAGATTTCTATCCAAAGGAATTTTCTTTTGAGTGCAATCTTCTATTCAAATCATTAGAGATTTCTCTATTTTTTCCCATTAGAATATTGCGTACACGAGCAAAGTGCTTTGCACTTATCGTTGACCTAGCAATAAACACCTTCTCGGATTTTATGTTCATTTTGTTTGATGGTTCGAACTGTTGGTTCATTTAAATTCAAAGTCACTGAAACAACTTATGGTTTTTCCCCATTTTTCAACCGATCCAATATTTTTATTTTTTTCCTTTGAGAGAGATGATTTTTTTTCGTTGCAGTTTGTGTCCATTACTATAAAAATACATTTTTTACATAAAAAAACATTACATACTTGTATGTAACTCATTAGAAAACAAAGCGCTCAGCTTTAGTTTAACACATTTATGATTTTTAATGCGCTTTCCTTGCAGGAAACGTAGACAATTTTCATAATCTTTATAGGGTAAACAATTGACGTATATGCGTTTTAAAGGGTATTTTCCCTAAAATAAAGGTAAGAGACAAGCATAAATAACATATTTGTATTCACTTTCATTACATTCACGAGCTGTGCTATGGCATGGTCACGTAAATATATTGTGAGAGAAAAGGTTAGCAAAGGTTAGAAAGGTGAGAATGGCAGGAAGAGAGAGAGAGAGGGAGGGAGCGAAGGAGACCAAGATATTTAGGTGGATTGAAGCAGTTAGAAGTGCATTAGAAGATATAAATATAACATCTAACAATATTTCGTTTCTGACAGATAACATACTACTTTGGCGGACTATTTCGATTTAAAAATAAAATTGGAGAATTTAGTAATAACAGAAAGCTATTATATAGTACTTTAATAGCATTTTGTTCCTCCTTTAAAGTTTATTAGGAATCTGAAAATGATTATGATGATGGTGATGATATAATGAGATTGTTTTGTTCATTCCTTTGTTAAAATATTTCAGATTTATCCTAATTGTGCATTGACTTGACAATCAATATTATGTAACGTATAAAGAAAGAATCTCAGGATATAAACAATTAATATTCCATATAAGAAGTATTTGTAAAATCAATATACTACTGCATAACATAATACTTCTTTAACCTTCTATAACGTCATCCATAATTTCATAATAGTTGAATTTGCTGCGAGTTGCTTTATGTCTTTTTTTTTCATTTCATCAGTTAAATTCACTCGAGACGAAGGACAATGTTCCGACCAAACTGTATACTTATTGGTTTAATATAAAATGATGGTACAACAAGACAAAATTTCATGCCGGCTGTGACGTAGCCCAGTTATACAAGACCCTATTGTTTTCGCCAGGGAATCAGGGCGAACAGCGAAAAGTCAGATACTGGAAAAAATCTGAAAACACACACAAACTCATCCGCACCAGAGAAACAAATCGGTACTACCAACATCAGAAGCCTGAATGGCAAAGAAATGGAGCTATCTGAGGAATTAGATACGTACCAGATCGACATTATAAGGGTGACTGAAAACACAAAAAAACACAAAAACTTGTGAGATCTTTCTGATCAATAAATACAAAATGTTATATTCAGGCAATTATAATAAAGGAAAAGAGGGAGTAGCCATAGTATTTAACATTAAATACGAGGCTAATCTTCTTGAATGGCAGGCGGTCTCAAGTAGAGTGATGTGGGCAAATATGAGAATGGGGAATTGGACAATGAGACTTATTTGTGCCTATGATGCCACAGAAGGTTCTACTAAGAGAGAAGTGGAGGAGGTTTTTGAGACTTTAGAGAAAGCAACTGACACAATGAAAAAGGAAAAGGTGGTCCTTGTTGGGGATCTAAATAGCAGAGTACGAAATGATTGTCAGGCATAGAAAAATATTTTGAAAACATTTGGAGAAAACAGCAAAGCTAATAATAATGGCAAATACCTGTTGGATTTATGTTCAGGACATGGACTGGTTATTAGTAACACCATGTTCCAACATACAAATGTGCACAAATTCACATGGAGAGAAGAGCCAAGGAATAAGAAAAGTCTCATTGACAATGTTATTGTCGATGGTGATGTTTTCTCCCTGGTGCAGGACACCAGAGTGTACAGAGGATTTGAAATTGGAAGTGATCACTATTTAGTCTTGAGCAGGAAAAAAACTGAATTTCATATTGAAATGAATAACATGTAAGAAAGTTTTAAAGCGAGTAAAAATGAACTCCATGGTTGACACAGGTAGTTAAAGAGGCAGTGAAGGAAAAGAAGAAAGCATATCAAAAGTTTCTGGCAAAACGTCAGCTTGTTCTCTTAGAGAATACAGAGACAAATGTAAGAAAGCTAAACACTGTGTAAAACTAGCTAAACAAAAGTCATGGGTGAATTTTTGCAAAAACATAGAAAATAAATATCAAGAAGGTGGCAAAATATTCTGGAGTTTGTTGAAGAAACTTAGAAATGAAAAGAAAGAGTGCTCTAAACGTAGTTAGAGATGATAAAGGTGACATCAAAACTGGAATAAAAGATATCATTGAAATATGGAGTAAATACTTCGAAAGATTGCTAAATGTAACAAGCAGTGATAACACAGCGGTAACAAATACTCAACAGGCATACATGCAGGAATACATATCCATACTTAAAGTAGAAAAAGGCATCAGAGGCTTGAAATTTGGAGAGACAGTAGATGATATTCGACCAGAAATGCTGAAGTATGATGGTATAAAAGTCTTACAGTGGCTGTACTGCATAGTTCAGAAGGGATGGACAGAGGGACTAATTCCCAATGATTGGAGTAGAGCTCTCATACTACCCATATATAAAAATGGAAATAAAACTGAATGTGAGTATTACAGATGTATTTCCATATTGAAAGTTCCTGGTACGATTTTTGCACGTATACTTAAGAAACGGTTGAGAAGAATTGCGGAAGAAGAGCTTGGTGAAGAACAAGCTGGATTCAGGCCAAATAGGGGCTGTCAGGATCAGATCTTCACTTTACGACATATAGTTGAGAAATAATGGGAATATAACAACGATCTGTATTTAAGTTTTGTCGATCTGGAAAAGGCATATGACAAGGTGCCAAGAGAGAAGCTTTCAATATGCTAGAGTTATATGGTGTTAATGGAGCATTATATCAAGCAATACTTAGTCTTTATTTGAGTTGTAAGTCAGCAGTGAGAATTGAAGGAAGTATAGGAAGATAATGTTATGTTAAATCTGTGTGAGACAAGGATGTACATTATTCGCTCTGTTATTCATTATCTATATGGATCACATTATGAAGGAAAGTGGTATTAAACATGATATCAAAATTGGAGATGTTAATCTTAGCTCTTTACTTTATGCAGATGATGGTATACTTCTAAATAAATCCGCTACGAGTCTGTAAGATTCCCTGACTAAATTGAATAGCTGTTGTAATAGATATGGTATGAAAGTCAGCAATAAAAAGGCAAAGACAATGAAAATAGGCAGAATCATTGAAAATGTCAACTGAGTTGTGAACTGGAACCTGTGGAACAAGTAAAACATTTCAGCTACTTAGGCACGATTTTTACCGAAGATGATAAATTAAATATAGAAATAGACAACAGAATCAACAAAGCTGGTATGGTAGGAAGGCAATTGAATAAATTCATATGGAATAAGAGGGAAATTGGTCGGAACACTAAATTAGCTGTATACAAGACAGTGTTCAAACCAGTTTTAACTTATAAATGTGAGAGCTGGGTCAGAAATAAAACACTTGATCAAAGACTAGAGACCGCAGATATGAGAGTCCTGAGAAAGGTTAGAGGCGTCAAGAGATGTCATCAGTGGCAGTATCATATTAAAACCGAGGATATTAGGAAAGAACTTGATATTGTCAGCATCCAGGAATGTGTTAGCAGAGCTAATCTCAAGTTCTTTGGTTACTTAATTAGAATGGGCGAGGAAAGAATAACAAAACAAGTGTTCTCCACCAGGTTGGCAGGAAAACGACCCAGAGGAACACCACGATATAGGTGGATTGATACGGTACAAAGTGCCTTAAACGATAGAAATATAAGATCTGATAATATTGGAGTTAGTAATGATGTAAATTCTTCATGTAGTACTATCGTACCCTGTTACCCCTTGAGGGAACATGGCAGGAATTTGATGACGATGCTGATGTGAGATTGTAGCTTAGTTTACAAGCCCCAAGCCATGAATTGCATTTCTTCGGTTAAGAACACATTCAGTTTTCAATAGATTTCTAATAATAGTTCAATATTTAGGAAAATGTTCAAATATTTATTTAAAAGAATCTGAAAGAAAAATGGAAAAAGTAAAAATTTCCTTTTTCATTTCATTTGCTATTGACAGCTTCGCACAGCTTTACCTTTCAGACCCTTTTAAATAAATATTTAAAAAGTGACATTATCTAGTGTCTGATGACCAAGTATTTATTATTAATACAGGGGATCTGACACTGGATAATGTGACTTTTTAAATATTTATTTAAAAGAGTCTGAAAGGTAAAGGTGTGTGAAGATGGCAAAAGCAAATGAAATGAAAATGTAAATTTTTTACTTTTTGATTTTTTATTAAGTAAATGAAATGAAAAAGTAATACTTTCATCATGATGTACGCCCAGTCTCATTTGCACTGAAAAATGTATTTGCAATACAAGTGAGACTGGGCGTACATCATGATGAAATTTTCTTTTGGCAAATATCTATTTTTCTGGCTCTCCTCATCTGGAAAATATTTGGGTATTTCTAAATACGTATCTGAACACTAAGAAGTATCATGTTCTTCTTCTCTACATGGAATATGATATTTAGAAAATGTTTAGAAAAAGTTGTCAGTTGTTATTAGTCATATTAATTGCGTCACCATACTGAATACCGTTTTCTTAATGCTGATATGTGAGAATCTTACTATGCAAGGACACCCAAACTATTAATCTAGATTTTATATTAGAAATGAGTTGACTAATGACTGGCGTTAATGACATATTCCTAAAATAAAATTAAAATAAATATGTAATGTTCGGAATTCAACGAAGTGTGTAATACCGGCGATCAAATGAAAAAAAAAATATTCTTAAATAACTGGGACATAAACAAATAGTTAGAAACATGAAGTGGCTTGAAATGTTTCATATTTGGGTGTAGAGTAGGATTTGCGGATTATATATAAATAATAAAGTGATAACCGCTGATTGTCGCTGATCGGGTACAATTGATTTATAACCCTTTGTGGCTGAGTGACATAAAATTACATCATATAGCCATGACAATCTTATGCAATCTAACTTTTAGTTTTACAAAGAAAACAACTATTATGTATCTAAAATTAGCGAAATAAGTGTCAATTTAAAAAAAATTCCTGAATGATGTAATTTATATACTCGATGATTGTCAGCTTACTCACAGATATGTAAGAAATACAAAATAAAATAAACTCATTGCAATAAGAAGAATCACTGCAATTTAGTTTCAAAACGAATAAAAAAAGCAAGAAAGAAAGAAACAATGTGCCAAATACATCTTAAAATAAAAACACTGTTCATATTGTACATATGAAAGTGCCTTTTTTCGCAGATGAAGGAACATCTAGAGATGTTGTACTGTGTGTATTTAAAACGCAAGAAATACATACGATAAACTTAGTAATCTATAGAAGACAAAATTATTTAAAGCATGTATTAGAGAATTCTTTTTAAATGGGTGTAAAATGTGGTTAGTTTCAAAGGAGATGTAATGGAAGCAACAGATGTTCATTACTCGATAGCTGTAGAGTGTTCTTCGATTATGGTGGCTCCTTATTATTACAATGAAGACCTTTGGAAACAAAAACTTATCAGCAGAATGTTAGCTTAGAAATTCCAGAAAACGAAAATTCAGTTGAATTGAACATACACTTAAAAATGATCATCAGGAAATCTTTCTCACGTAACTCTAAAATTGCATCAAGAGAACAGAAAGCACTGGTTCTTGAAAAAATGCTTTAAGGAGATCCACTTAATACAATGTAAGAAGGCCACTCGGAACTAAGATCCACTAAAAAGTAAAATGAATTAAAGGAAAACATTGACGGATTACAGTGTTCTAGACGAAATTTGAAAAAGGACATGAAAGAAAAGAAAGCACTAACAGCATATTTCTTTCTGATAACTATACAATCGAATTTTTAGAATTAATTTTGCTTAATTACGCGAGAAACGTTTTCATTAATTATCGAAAAAATTAAAAAAATCTTTTAATTTTTTAATTAAAAATTAAACGAACAAACGAACATCAGAAATATTACTATGAAAAATATTTGTAGAAACAGAGATGAATATCTGTTTGGGTTGTCTGCCAAGATCTTTATATACATTCTGTAGAATAGCATTAATAGTTTCTCTTTGCCGAAGTAATAAGATATTTTGTATAAAAATGACTTGGAATAAAATCTCTCATTTAACTCATGGATGGAGGATCGCATGATAAATGATGTGTAAAAAAGTATTGTGCAAGACGTTTTCGTATCTCTTTTATTTTCATGTTTGTAACAAGCGTTCGGATTGTTTTGTCAGTAAATTAAAGTACCCCAGTTTTCGGTCTTGTAAAGTGCCATTCAGTGATCCAGTTGATGCGAAATTTTGTTGGATGTATTATTCTGCGTCACGGGAAAGCTATATATGGAAAAAAAAAGTAGTTACAAAATTCAACGCCTGGGGCGTTCCAGATGCATGAATTTACACATCATGCAACTCGGGAGATGTCAGGAATTTTTAAAACCATGAGCAAGGAATTTTTCCCTTCACACAGGAATTGCGCCCACAGGAGCTTGAAAGTCGATTGACATCCGTTTTAACATTAATTGCTGGAGAGAAGAGTTCGACGCTGTGTGACGGTGGATGATTTAGTAGATGCATGAGGGGTCACTTTCACCTGAACGAAACTGTGAATACCTACAATTGCATGGTATGGGATACAAAAAGTTCCGCTTTCAATCCAACACATTTCTTTGCATTCACCCAAAGTTACTGTGTGGGCGGTTTACAGCTTCGTTTATCGTTGGACCATTCTTCTTTGAGAGCATTCACAGTAACTGAGCAGGTCACAGAACGCGACCTGCTCAGTTACTGTACTTCGGACAGGTATCGTGATATTGTAAACAATTTTGTTGTGTCACAGCTACAGCAGCACCTGTGAATGGATTCAGTCATTTTCAGGAGGGACAGTATCCCTCCACAAATCGGTCATTCCGTACAGAGGTTCTTCGAGAACAATTCACAATAGTCAGACTTGATCAACCGTGTGTTTCTCACCTGAATGGCTGCCCCGTTGACCTGATCTGTTCCCCTGGGACTTCTGTGTCTGGGATTTCTAAGTTTATCGGAATCATCCTGATAACTTGCAAGCGCTGAAAAACAGCATAATGCAGCATGTGAACAACATTAGTCCCGACCAGCTGCGTTCTGCCGTTGAACACACTGTGCTAAGGATGCAGTTTACGGCATACTGGGAAGAGAAGCACATTAAACAGTACATCCCATAAATGCATAATGGAAATGAATAAAAATGTGTTATTAATGCTTGTGTCGCTTTTCTACATCGGCATTTGGTACTACATATAGCTCCCCTTAGTGGTGATTTTTGAATTACTTTTTTTCACAACTATCGCTTCCACATGATGTATTTTTGCAAATTTTCACTTTGTATATATAGGAGAGGTGGAACCTCTCGTTGTGCAATACTGTGACAGTTGCAACTGTCTCACCAAGAAAACTCTGCAGGCTGTTTAGCCAAACTACCTACTAATTATTTGCAGCTCACTCCTAGGGACGGTTAACAGTCGCACGTGTTCTCAGTTAAGTGATAATGTTTGTCGATATTCTTTTAAGATAATCTTCAAATCTTCTCCATTTCTGTTTTCAGAAGCATGACTTGGGTATTCTTTTGTATCTTTTGTATTTAACTTACATTTGAATATTTTCGATATTTTTCCCTACGTTATTTTAAAAGAACATAACATATGAAAAGCATTAACTCCCATCTGGCAACGTCCAGTATCTGCTAAGAGTTTAGAAATGACCTGCAGATACTTATAAGATATAGGCTGCTGTTTTCTGGATTCAGGATTTCCTATTCAGTATTGTTAAAACTCGTAATCAATGTAAAATACCAATGCAGGTATACTGTAGTACTAGACTGGTATCCAAAACTTAAGGATGAACACTATTTCTGAAGATTACCACCGCAAATTCACACGAATCAGCTTGTGGCAATTTGTATAATTGACGATTTCGAGGAGAAAGGGGTTAACATTCAAATTTTCGAATCATACGCTAAGGGGTCACGTGCTGGCATTCAACAGGATAAAAGACAAAATGCTGAGATAAGCGAACTTTGTCTAAAGGACGCTATTTTCTTGAAAGAATAAAATTACAACTTTGATGTCATGTAATGTCTCAAAGGTATCATCTGAATGATTTCACTGGAGAAGAACTATTAGAAACTCGAAGAAGAAGACTGCAGAATTACTAATATTGCCAGAGAGTTTGGAATCTCACATAGCGTGGTATCCAGGCTCTGAGTAATGGAATGTGTTCCAGACATTCGATAAGAGGTCGCCCTTGCTCTATCACAGAGCATGAAGACAGACTTTGTATTATTACAGCAAAATGTAATCGACCCAGCACGGCATGTCGGCTTGCATGATGGCTCCATTCAAGTGCAGGTACGCTAATATCTAGAAAACCTGTGACAAGACTTCTGCGACAAGTAGGCATAAATGGCTGAAACCCTGAAATTTGCATCCCTTTATCCACAGCTCATCGTAGGACACGTTTTCGTTGGCATTGTATCCATAAATTTGAGTAAGATACCAATAGGTTAATGTACTGTTTACAGATGGGAGTTGTTTTTGTCTTTTCCACATTCTAGACAACATTTGATATGGCTAGAAAGTGGTACTGCTTATCATCGCGAGAATACATACGGTGGTGCTGTGGTCATGGTATGGGGAGGCATTATTCTTAATGGACGAAACGAGCTACACGTGCTGGAAAAAGGGACTATGAATAGTGAACGATATTGAAACGAAGTTCTTCAACGTTATGTTCGATTGTTTCTTGATGCTGTAGGCGAAGAATTTATTTTTATGGAAGACAATACCACACCATACAATAGAGATACTTCTGAAGACCGAGGATATTAATCGAATCGAGTGTCCAACACGCTCCCCAGATCTCAACACCACACAACACGTATGTACGACTAGTCTGATATTCGCAGCAGTGTAGCAAATCTTCTGACATTTAGTGATAGAATGACTGTTTAAAGCTTATTTTGAATGATTTGCAATGTGTTGTCGAAACTCATAGATAGTTACATTATCGTTGGGATTGAGGGTGTAGATGAAGTAGCAGATATTCGTGATATTGAGGTTCTTTTTCTACCTTTTTTCCAGACCGTAATTTTTATTGAATCATCAGACTACTAATGTTGACGGCGTAGTCGTATCTGTAAGCAACGTTTGTGATGAACTTCAAAGTCTCTTGAGAAAGCTGTGAAGCTCATAACGGCCCTTTTCTGTGTGAGAGACCACAATTATTTGTTTCCTTCTCGTCATCAGAGAATTCGGGAAGCTCGTGCTCCTCATCTTCTCGCTGACCGTTGAAAAGAATTCAAGATGTTCGAACAGGGCGCTTGTACAACAGCATTAGTTATGTTATGACTGTGGTTGATTGTTATTTTCCCGGTGACTGTTCTTTTTTGTATCTAGATCATTTTCTCGCTTCGGCTTTTATTTGTTCTTGACTTCTAGTTCTCTACAGTTGCTTTAATATGCCACATGATGATTTCTTCTAAATCACGTTCACAGATTCATCATTTAGAACTGTCACTTCCTGGACGTTTTTTTTTTTAATATCAACTATTTTGTAAGCTGTTTGTGGTGATCTTTCGTTTTTCAGAATATATGAAGAGACTTTCTTCGTATGGCGCTCCTCGTGGCAATAGATGTTATGAGCCGCAGAATGATATAGAATATATAGGCTACTCCAATCATTTGAATAGTAATCACATTGGAAATATCAGTATTGTTGAAGTGCATGAAAGTTTGACTTACGAAGTTTTCAATATGGACCCAGCTCAAGTGTAATTGCAGAGGCTTGCAGGGATTGTGCATTGCTCATCATTATGCCATATTTTGATAGAAACCTGGAATCATTTGGTGAATGATTAGTGAATGTAAGACGTTTGAAATAGTTCCTTTTGTAAGCGCAAAAGGCACTGCTCTCTTCTATTAATATCACGGACAGGCTATTAAAAGTAATATTTTCAGTGGCCACGATTCGCTACAACTTGAAGATATTGCTCCAAATGTGCATTTTCAATAGCAAAAATAGCATCTTCACTGTCTCAAGAAGTTATTGTACATAATTTAGATGTTCTTGTCTGCTAGATGGCTTACCAGTGGTAAACATTTGGGAATGATCCTTTTCATTATTTAGTTATTATTTTATTAAATAGTAAATTATACATTTGAAAAACAGAAGCACAAGCTATTTATATTTTACAAAATGCATATTAAAAGGATAAAACATGGATTTTTTCTGCAAGAGAGTTGAGGTATCGTACATGCGTTTGCTAAGATCCTGCTTTTCCCAACGTTTTATACGTTTGAGTTTAGGGATGGGTTTTGCAATTCTAATACAATTCAGTTCTTATTTGTAGAACCATCCATTCATATAAATCATGTGCGTGTCCATATTGTGAAACGTGATATGTGTGTAAGTCTCATTTTTAGGGTATAATAGTGCTGACCTAGATTAACTTCAACGACATGCTTCCTTCTCTTCTTCTGTACATGTTTCACTCTTTGCCAATTGCTATTGCAGAGTTAGGTTACCTGCCATGGCACAGAAGGTGCCCGACTAACATTGTTAAGAGCGAGTAATTATTACAGAATCCACCAGGGCTTCTATATTCCAAGCATAATAAACAAAATATCTTTAGAAAAAGGAAATATTATAAAGTATAGTATCCCCAAAAGATTTCGAGATTTAATTTACTAGTATATATTGAAATCTTGAATTTAAATTACAATTAATCATAATTTAAGGGATCAACTTTAGATAACTCATGTAATTATTACAACGATCTCCTAATAGTCTATCATCCAAAGGTAGTAAACATCTAACTTATTTATTAAATTAAATCAATACTTATGTAAATTCTGAATGAGATGTTTCCCTAGTATCGAATGAATGAGATAACCCTAATTTTCCTCAAATAAGGTGATTACTTGATTTGATTATATTCGAGTATACATCACAGGTTGTCAAAATCGCGAGAAACAATATCGTGCACTAGGTTTTATGAAAAATCAAATAATAAATATCTAAACTAGTTAAATTTCCACAAATTCACTGTTTGTCTTTTGGTTAAATATGTCGTGATGTCCTTTTCTGCATGCTTAATGCCCTTGTAGCATTTAGTAAAGCTAATCAAAAATATAAAATTAAACCGAGGAGTGAAAATGCCAACCTATTTCATCGATGAATAAATCCCGAAAATGTTACACTTGTTAAAACATGTTATACTCTTGCCAATGCATTACAAGCCTTGCATTGAGTCTAAATAACTGCTATCGAAATTCATTTATAATTAGTAATCTGAAATCTACCGCAAAAGACCGATAATTTATTTTTAATGAAACTCTCTTCAAAGGATTTGTTATATGAGTAATTATGAACGACTTTCCACTGATTGACTGCTAGGTTACACTACATCCACCACTGAACCTAAAAGTGTTCTAACCATCCTCTTATAGAGAGGTTGCTAGGCGTCAACCTTTCTTAAAATTTAGTTTGCATATCTTCTGGTTCCTCCTTCTTTTCTTCTCCCATCTGATATTCGTTAATGGAATAAACTTGTTGGATGCTACCTGCAAGATGAATTTGAGTATGTGTCATTAGATTTCGACAGAATTTAATTTGTTCATTTTATTGCTGACAGAATTAAAACCTTTATTAACACTGCATTTTTGAAATAATAACTAAAACGGTATTTTAAAAAGCATTCTATTTATCAACACGAAAGCATTTCTATTATGTTGTTATGTGAGTATTGCGGTTAAATAAATACTATTAGATGTTCTCCGAAAAATATTTCTTGTATATATATATATATATATATATATATATATATATTGCGATCAAATAATTCTTCATAACTAATAAACAGCATTTATTCATTTCATTTCAATATGCTTATTAAAAATCCATCTACATGCAATGTGAAGGAACTCTCTTATTCAAGGTTAGAAAATACGTTGAAATATTTCCTAAGGTTTTACTTTATATCCATATTAAATCGCATTTATTTAATCCAAATGTGCAAACTGGCTTTAATAGCAATGTAATAGTGAACGGTGTTAGAAATTAAATTTCCCTCTTAATTATTGAAATTATTAAAATGTTCTCTTAGATATATTTGTGCCATAAGTAGATTATTTAATTCACACGAAAGTTTTATAGAAATTGAATTATTAAAGTTAAATGAATAATAAGAAGAAAATCACTGATTATTAATTTGTCAAAATTAATGTGAAGTGAATGTGTTTTCAGACTCTACCATGTAAATCGAATTATTATCAGAATTAGTTTTCCCGCTACTTTCTAGTAGGAACCTTGGTGGCACCATTCCTTTCGATCCTCAGTAGTATTGATATTGCCCTACTTCTGCTTTCCTGTTTATTTCACAGATTACTTTGGTCCCTACAAATGTTAAAAGTATGCACGTCGCTAAGCGCCCGCGTGGGTGGGTGGGTGTAGTGGAACAATATGACATCCTGCGACTACTCGCACCTACAAACATAGACTCCCTAGGATGTTCTGGAGATATTTAAATTTTCAAATATCATCGGCTCTTGTCATTGAACATGATACGAGCTGAGTTCACATCTGGTCCTACCTGGTCAGATATTCACATCAATGTCACCTGCGTCTACCATCTGTTCAGCTTGGTGACAACAACGAATCTGGAAATACTTAACTGCTGCGCAAGTACATATAGGATCGACCTAACTTAGCCTTGTAGAAACCTTGCTTGTTGTATAATGTAGATCTCCAGAGGAAAGATCATTATAGATTCGAGTCTAGTCTCCGACTAGTGACTATTGCTATGGCACATTCAAGTGCTTTTTTTTCTAATTTCAAGAAACATGGTAATTTAGTTACTCATTTCAAGAAAATTGGCCACGACTCACATTAATTCAAATAATAACATGTGCTAGGATTTCGAGGGACGAAATCCTAGCACATCCTAGCGTATGAATATCTAAATAGAGCATTTAGATATTGATACGCTTGCTGAAATAAAGGTTGACCTATTTCATGAGCCATGATATATGCATAATACGCATGCATATATCATGCACACGTATTTATTTTCCTGCATTTGGTCAGATGTCGTTCCTACAGTGTTGGATAGTGTATTCATAATAAACTCTCACATATATAATGCAATATAATAATATAATACATTGTACACCATAATAAACATAATACACAACATAATAAAACCCCCACATATAATACACTCTCCCACACTCTCTTCCTTGTATACATAAACGATCTACTGTATCTGATTGCCGTTTCAGTTAGTTTTGCTAATGACAGCACATTGCTATCCTCCTTTGCCTGCGAAGCACAAATCCCCCGAGTCTAAAGAAATCTAATCTTATCTCGACTGCATTAAATTCCGATGTTCAAAGCATTCATTAATGAGGTTTGTATAACATTTTCATCTTTAATGCTAGCAAAAACTGAGTTATGCATTATTTCCCACAGTAAAGAACCAATCGAATCCGTGACAGTACTCAAATTTCCATTAAAGATGAGCTTCATGTTCTCGGAAAAACTCTAAGCTCTAATACCTTTTCGCACAAACATATCACAACTATTGCCTACTCTTCAAACAATTAGGCTTTCTCTTTCGCTGGAGGCGTTACTTTAACTGTGAATAGTCCTTAACCCTACACAAATACAAATCCGATCATTGAATACTGCTCTCATATTGGGGTGGAACGCCTCTAAGAGCTCCATGAAAATACTGGATTTTTAACAGAATAGAGCATTTAGATTGATTGACGACCTCCTCCTCCTCCTCTCTCTCTCTCTCTCTCTCTCTCTCTCTCTCTCTCTCTCTCACTAATACACTACCCTCACTTCGCACAGGTGTTCTATGTCTGCAGCCTACATCAATTAAAATACTTCTATGGTTGATCGGAAATGGTATCGATAATTTCCCCACTCTCCTCCTAATACGTCCAAACACGTGCAGCAGCTAACCAACATCCTCTCACAGTTCAACTGCAAACCCACAGAACATTCTCCTGTTCATCATTTATCCCTTGCACAGCTGCCATCTGGAACAGTGTCCCACCACATGCGTTTCCCAAAGAATACAACCCACAGCTTTTCAATCAAATATGAACAATTTCACTCATCCACGGTACTAATATACTATAGAGTCACCAACCTCTGTGGTTGGCCTCTCCATTAAAATATTCCACACTGTATGTTGTGCTTTCTAGAAAAAGAAGGAAACAGTTCTAGAAGTGATGACTCTTATAAATTGCGAAGAATCACAATGGACTATGTACTTCGTAGATAGAGTTTAATGGCAGAACACTCAGTAACCTATGTGAGACAACCACCACTTTGCTTTTGACCACTCTTAAAACATTTCCTTTTAATCACTCCAATTCAATGCCAGTTTATCTAACTGGATCCTCCGCTGTACTGATCTACCGTAGATTTATAACTTTTCATTGACAGAGTTCACATTAAAAATTACATAGCATCAGCACGGGCGTTGTGCTGCTGGGAGAGTCCAGATCCGATCCTTCAGACTATATTGTCACGATGTAGGATTCTTAATGGTTTGAGACACTCCCCAGATAAGAATTGCATGGCGAAGCGTGTTCAGTGGGAATGACAGGATTCAGTAATGTCCGTAAGAACAGTTCTCGTAAATGGACTGCTTCTGGACAAACTTGCAGTCTACGTAGCCGGAAACACGTTGTTTGGTCAAAATGTTTTGGATCATTAATATAGAAAATGGCGATATTATGATACTCCAATAAAACTATGACAGAGTTAAAATTCATTTGTAAATTTATTTCACATAATTTATTTAAGCTCTGGATTATTAAGAAAAGTTTAACATGACTGATCTTCTTACCACCTTCCTTATTCTTCACATTTCTTCTTACTCAACGAGATTAAAACGTAGGCGATGATATAAAAAACACCGCTAACACCAGCTGTTATTCCCATACTACAGAAGGCAATACGAGGACCATAGTGATTCATAATGCTACCTCCAACAAGGCAGCCTATACCATGTGCTAAAAATGCAGGGAAGCAAAATACATTTTATTTTCTGTTATTTATTAAGTTCAATATGTCTCAATAAATGAAAAGCAGTTTGGTTTTAAATACGTAAATGCAAACTAAAGTTATATATGCACTTTGAATCAAAAAGGCTTACCAAATCCCTCATAAATAGCTCCAATCGTGGTGTGAACAGTTCCCTTCAAATCATCAGGAGAGAGCTGAGAACTATATGTCACTACTGCAATTAAAAACAAATGCGCATTAACCGGTTTCAGTGATTCAGTAATTAAAATCCAAGGTGGGTATACAAGAAAATAATATCCAAGGCAACGAACGCAAAATGCAAAGAAGCCAAATAAAATGAGGATGATCAATCCTAGCTTTTTTATCATCCATTTTGAAGCGAATAACAAAGGAATTGCTAAAAATCCTGCCACTGTGTTTTTTAAACCAATTATGTATTTAGGACTCTTCAATTCATCGAGAAACCACGTTGAGAATGATTTTGTATATCCACGGATAGCACCAAGAATGACAAGTCCAACCACAAGTAAAATGAATTCCGGATTTTTTAATAAATGCATAGATTTCTTTGACATATTTCTAGATGGTGGAATCTCTTCAAGTTTCGAGATAATCACTACGATTAACATACTCAGAGCGAGTCCGTTAAATACACAAAAAGCTGGAAAGTATTTATTATTTTGTGCATCAACGGCATCGATTAAAAATCCTGACAATGGTGATGAAATTATCATAGCCAATGCAGCCCCCAACTTTTGTTTTCCAAAATCTCCTTTGTATTTCTTCACCATTTCCAGTATGGTCAAGTCCAATAGTCTATTACATGTTATTGCACATATAAAGTATGCAAGATATAAAAAGAAACACAGTACTATAGTAGTCATTCTTTCCTGCCACACGTATCGACATTTAGGAGGAAATAATTTAAAAATCGTATCCTCATCTGCGTGATCTCCAAAATCAACTCTACCTGACATAGTGCAGTTGTGTTGTAAATCATAAGGAAAGAAACATTGAAGATCATCTTCAAGTGTTCTGTTTGAGAGCTGTAATCCTACGGTATAAGCACATGAGTTGTTTCTCAAATTTGTATATTTCATCAATGTCAGACCAGAAGCGTTCATAAAAGATGTGATCTTCAGCTGTGTGAAGATGCCACACCAGATATACCCTTCCTTTCCAAAGCAGATATATTTGCACTCGTCTATAACGGTTTTCAAATAACCACACTGCAGTTTGCACTCTGAAAATCTTACCGACATCGTAATGTTCGGTTCAGAAAGCTTTGTTGCACTATCTGCATTAAAGTGAGGAGCTTGTTCATGAGTACAAAAAAAGTTCACTAAAGTGTTTTCACAAACGGGCGGAGCAGCAACAGGAATGAATAGAAAAGCAACAGTAATGCTCATAGCTGTTAACAAGACGAAGATAAGAACCATCTTGTGTTTTCCAAACTTGTCGGCAAGAAGTCCTGCTAAAGGAGGTCCCAGCACAGTAGCCACAGGAACGAACGTTGTTATGGGAATTGCTTCGCTTACAGTTATGCCTTTGTGTTTCAAGTGTAAAAGCAAGAATGGGTCGAGACTGGCAGTCGCTGAAATATAAAAAAAATAGTCAAATTATTGTCGATAATCTAAAGGAATCCGTTGCATCATGGAAATGCAGAATAGTCAAAATAGTAACCATATATACTAATTTGTATCTATTTTATTTTATTTTGAGAAAATACGTTTACTTATAGCAGGAAAGGTAATAAAATATGTTTATCATTTTATTTTGATGATTTAAAAATATTTCAAAGCGATTTTATTTGCATCTCAGAAAATTTTTCCATCAATTAAATCAGTGACGTAATTAATGTAATTATTTAATTCAATTATTTAATTAATATCAAGTTCACAAGTTCTCTCCCTTCGCTTATGACTTGAGAACTAGAAAAGGAAAGAAAACCACTTATGGTCGTTTACATCGGGTACCAGACAGACTGAAGTCACTGTAGATGATAACACAACAAAATAATAACCACAAGTAATTTTAAATCAAATGTATGAATCAGGATGTCAACTCAGCTCATCTCAAGTAGGAATGGTAGGATTTTCCTGGTTGAACAACTATTTTTTCAGCACGTAAAACAGGCAAAATGGCTAGAAGAATGCAGTATATAAAGGCATAATACACTGGTAGTATGCCTGTATATATAATAATAATAATAATAACACCACTGTATTACGCATGTATATGCCTATGATTTCTATGGAATTTCCATGAAAATTCATGGAAATTCCATTCAGTGAACAACGCTCTCTAATCTGGTATTGCCTAAGATTTTGTTTTTTGCAAATGGGTTTTTTCTCGCTTGTATTTCATATGAGGACTTTCATGTTTGCTTCAATGAGATTGCTTACAATTTTTCAGATTTAAATCACTAATAAAATACCACGTAATAAATGAAAATGTTAAATTTCTTTTACTAATGTTTTACTAAGCAAAAAACTTAGTAAAACATTCTTAATGGCGGCATACGTTTCACGTTTCATGTTTTTTTCTTTAATATATTTAATAAATTAAATATCATTTAATTTGTGAAATAAATAAGTAAATAAAATTTATTTTGTTTATTCATTTTATGTTTTCAAAATACAATGATGTAACGATATTCTTTTTATTTTTTTATCTAAATTTATATCCATTCATTTTATTGGAAGAATGGCTTTTTCTATGAATTGTTCTATATTAAAAATCATAAAAATAAATAAATTTTCTTACGCATTTTATTCTTCAACGCAAGAAGTCAGATTTTCTTTAGCTGTAAATACTGAAGATCGATGGACAGTGAGCTTTTACCCTTGACCCGCAAATATGGCCAAGCTCATGGCTATCGATTATTTCTTAGGTTCAAGGAGAAATGTCGGACAGCTGCTGCCATCTAGTGATATTAAACTTAGCTAATATTATTGTTTGTCTGAAGCTGTGAGCGTGACAGTCGATTTTTATAAGTTGAGACGTGTTGCATTTGGAGTTCCGCGAAAAAAAAAAAAAAAAAAAAAAAAAACTTGTTTTCCTGTGCGAAAGATCGACTAACTACACCCGTTCAAAATATTTCTACGGAAGATTTTCTATATTCAGCGAGTGTGTGTGTGTGTGTGTGTGTGTGTGTGTGTGTGTGTGTGTGTGGAGGTCGAGCTAGTGTACTTTCTCAAGTGGGTGTGGTCGGGAGGGGAATGGGGCTCTAACAGTGTGGAACCAGAGACATTTCCTGAAGTCTACATATACTAGACAGTCGATTTTTATAAGTTGAGACGTGTTGCATTTGGAGTTCCGCGAAAAAAAAAAAAAAAAAAAAAAAAACTTGTTTTCCTGTGCGAAAGATCGACTAACTACACCCGTTCAAAATATTTCTACGGAAGATTTTCTATATTCAGCGAGTATGTGTGTGTGTGTGTGTGTGTGTGTGTGTGTGGAGGTCGAGCTAGTGTACTTTCTCAAGTGGGTGTGGTCGGGAGGGGAATGGGGCTCTAACAGTGTGGAACCAGAGACATTTCCCGAAGTCTACATAGACACTTCTTCTAATAACAAGATTTTAGATACTTAAGATCATGTTGCTTTTTTTAATATTATTAGTAAGCTTTGTTATTTTAAGGACTTGCTGCTCTGTTAATCATTGGAAATTCGTTTATCAGAAGAAGAAATTTATTGAAAACAAGTCGAGCTACTGCTTAAAAGAAGTAAAACATCAAAGGAGGATAATTAGAATTTTATAAGAGTTCCATCACGAAATGTTGTAGTCTTATAACACATTAGTTAAAGATTAGAATAATCTGATCAAGAGTAGATTCATCTTTAAAGCAGGAATTTGAATCTATGATCTGTAAAAGAGGCAACATGCTATCTACTCGTCCAACCATGCTGACAATTTGGTTGACCAGATTGAAGAAATAATGGGAGATGAAATTTACGAAATGAAGTTAATTATGAAGAATATATCTTAACAATCGAAAAATATTTCCCAAAATGTTTACGAAAATATCTACGCAATGCAAAAAGCAATGCAAAACTGCTTCGTGAAGAACATGTTCAGTCACCTCGAGTACTCTACAGAATTACAGTTATAAATATTTTCCAGTTATATATATTTAAGGCTTTTTTGAAAATTTTGAAAGTAATATTATCACATGAGTGTAAAATTACCTCCATACCAGCAGAACAACATTATCTTCGCCGGAATCAGATTCTTGTTTATTCGAAAACAGCTCCACTTCGATGTGGTTTTCTGATTTTCTTTCATTATAGATTCCTTCGGTTATCAGAAAAAGAAATATGTAGTACGAGTTTACTGTGTTTTCTTCTTGCTTACTGAAATAAAATAAAATTTGATATATTTTAAGAAAGCTACACAGAAATGAATGGTGGCTCAAATTAGCCGATATTGTTGACGATGACAGCATAGGTGTAATCAACTCGATCATTTTTGCTATTAATGTAATAATATCTGTATTCGTATACTTGTTGATCAAAATTGAAGTATCTTAAGTTACTGGCCTTGTGGAGCGCCACCCAAATTCTGCAAAACTTTGTCGTATTATATCACGCTAAAAAAAAAAAAAAAGTACACGTAATTCCTGCATTTACGAAATAATTAGTTCATGGCGACCGTTCGTAAATCGGGAGTTTATTTGCCTTAGAAATAATGCTATAAAGAAGAGTTATGTTTGTAAGAAGGAATATATATAAAATATAAAATGAATATTAAATGATAAGAGTCCGCGCGGTTAGCCTAGTGGCTTTGCGCTTCGCAACCATATGCCTGGGGAAGGGGTGTCCTAGGTTCGATTCCCGTCCACGACGTGAGGAGCTTAAGGATCTTCCTCAGCCATAGCCAAGTTAGCCGTCTTGGGCGTCGGCAGCAGGGTTTTTTCCGCCAGTTTATCTGGGGTTTTTCATCCCGCAAGCAGGCAAACCGGCCCCGTGAACACACAGGTTACAGTCATAAATGCTTACGGCAAGGAAGGCAACGGGAAACCACCTTGCTCATAATCATCTATCCCTAGAATGGTAGCATATAGCTACCCTCCCTCGGCCGTATGGCAGATGGGAACCAGAAGAAGAAGAAATGATAAGAAAATACTTTACTGCCCAAAGATTTATATATTTAAAAAACATCCTAAGAAAAATTGTAATTAAATTTGAAAAAAAAATAACAATTAGCTCATTTCTCTATCACCGGGTGAATTGGCAGCCGTCGAGGTAGTACGAGATGTACTAAGAATCTTGGGTGCATCTTTTTTTTTTTCAAAGAAAACTCTTTCAGCGTCATCTACTTCGTTGACTTTAGTTTCTTTTCGTTTAAAATAGCTCAACAGCAAGCAGAAGCTTTATTCATTTCGCGAGAAAATTTACTAAATCGTTCAAAGTATGAATCTTGTGATTCCAACATTGCGTGAGCTTTTTCGAGAGTTTAAATGCTTAATATTCATTATATGTCTTGTCCTTTTCTTCTTTGTTTCCTTCTTGTTCCTCTAATTCAAGGAGATCACTGGGTGAGAGTTCCATAGTATAAGACTGAAGCAGCTCATTAAGATCACTGTCCGAAACTTCCATTTGCAACCGGTTTGACATTCCTATGATCGCTTGAGTTCAGAATTAACAATCTTTGTTGGATCTTCAAGATCCAACAAAGATTGTTAAATGAGGACAAAGTTTATGCCATACTTCTCTCATAGTTTTTTTTTTTTACTTCTTTCAAATATTTTTCTTTATCCTCTAAAGTGGTGCAAACTCTCGCAGGGGCAAGAGAAAATCTCTCAGAATGAGCTTTAACAGTGCTACCAGCTTGATGGCTGGTAATAATTTCGTATTTTTTCCCTAACGTAATTCCTTTTTCTTTTGGTTTCTTTTGCTTATTTTCTGGTTTTGCACTGTTGCTTCTTTTTGACATTCTTGGAAAACTGAAAGGGTTATAAGTAAAAAGAAAACAAAATAAAAAAAAATTAGGTGTACTTGAAGAAAACTACGAATAACACACTCGCGTCGCCAAGGTTAGTTACTGAAGCTCATTCTAACTGATCATTATGTAATAACGTAATTACACGTCTACACGCCCCTAATCGGCTTCGCCGAGCACAATTTAAAATAAAAATTCCAGTCCAAAAAATTCGTAAAGATAAAAATTCGTAAAGCGGAGAATTCGTAAAGCTAGAAGTACATGTAGTTCCAAAATATACCGCTAGGGATCGCTGTATGACGTACAGAATGTAGACGTAGAAATTTTTTGTGTGCATAAGAAGGAGTAAACCGACACAAGCATAAATAACACATTTCTATTCACATCCATTATGCATTCACGGGCTACTCCGTGTGCTGCCCTTGGCGAATGTCCTCAAAGAAGAATGGTTCAACAATAGACGAAGCCGTAAACTCGCACCATACAGCAACTTTGAATGGATGCAACGGAATTTGTTGGATTGCGTGCATTTTTGCGTAGCCCATATCAGGCAATTGTGGTATTCACAGCGCTTCCATGAGGTGCAGCCAAACCTCATTTTTCCCCACATAAAATCATCGACGGCCACGTAGGGTTCAACTCCACTTGATTAAGGAATGCTAAAGTGAATGTCAGTCGACTTTCAAGGTCCTGAAGGCGCAACTTCTGTATCAGAGTTATCCTCAATGGGAAGAAATGTAGACTCTTCCGTAGAATTTTCCACAGAGTTGTACGGCATATTTATGTGTGTCTTGATACAGCACGTGTACTGGAGGTACCAGCGCTGTCATTCGTGACCTACTCCACAACTGCAGTAGCAACTTCGCTCACTTGTGAACTGATTGAGTGAACACCCAACGATCCCGTTTCTGCAAAAAGATTAATCATTCATCCCAGAGCACATGGAGATACTGAACCATATTTGGTTTGGCGACAAAATTCGCGGAGTGCAATAGTTTAAGTAGAACAACTTCATGAACAAAGCGCACTGGAGCAAGATTAGTGCTATGACTGTGGACGGTATTAAAAACCAGAATGCAGAAAAAAATTCCGTGTACATCTTCTTAAACCTTCCTGACACCTGCCGAGTTGCGTGATATGCAATTTTCATGCATTAGATGATTCGCTGGTGGTGAATTTTGTAACTACTTTCGCTTTTTTCAGATATTGCTTACGGTTGACTCCCAATGTATTCCTCCAAAGTTTCCCAGCATTTTGATCACTGGTTGACGCTCCATAAGGCCTGGAACAGGGGCACTTTAATTTTGATCACCCTGCAATTGAAATAACTGATCCTATTATCACATACCGAAGGATTTCGTGGTAAATGGGGAGAAGAGTAAATTCCGTAGATTGTCTTAGCACCGTTCAGAATAAGAATCGAATTGTATTTATTTCTATTTATGGAGAACATATCTGCAGGACACTGTAAACGAGCGACTCACAATCGTCATTCGATATGTTAATTCATCTTCCGAACTTCTAGCACTGTTCGATCTTAAAAAGTTAAGAGTTATTGAAATTTTATTTCAATATTGAAAAGTTAAATTTTATTGATCTACATTTCTTCTTTTTCTTAACTGAAATTATTCGTCAGCTGCTTTGTTTAGATAGTATTCGCTTCACCTACTGCAGAGATTTAATATTTAATTCTCTCTACATTAATTATATTCAAGGTAAGATTTAATAAGAGTAGTATGTAAAACACATCTCTGAGTACGAATTTATTCAGTTCCACAAGGATTTTAACTTCATCATGTTCATCATTACTTATACGTAAATAGTTATCAAATAAATCGTAATAACTGTCAGCCAAATAAAAAAAAATTCAAACAAAGACGGAAGAAAATTATAAATTTCAAAATCTAATTAGGTAGTCTTCAGAAAGGAAATCCTATATTTCTCTAAGAAATCAAATAACGCCAATACAGATTAGTGCCCATTCTACTCTTTCACACAAATATGCTTCGTAAAATAAACGGGGGAAAAGGGTAAGAAGAGAAAAAGAGAGATTCTGTATTTGAGGAAAATTTAGTATGTTATATTTTCTCATTATTTTTGTTGATTTCAGCAGCAATACAAAATTGGTAGATAAAGAAGAGTTAACGTGCATCTTAATATTTTCACCAAAAGGCGCAAATGCTTAATTTTTATGCAATACTATTCAGAGAAGTTAAAATATCCATTATATTTTAAAATTTCTTTGTCAATTATATTGAATATACAAATTATATAAGTAAAGCGGATATTAGATCCAGCATTATTTCAAAGCGGAAGGTAAAAACTATGAAAGTTTCGTAAAATAAGTTGAATAGAGAACTTACGGAAATACACTCTCTGGAATTCACCAGTTTGCCTTAGCGCCGACCACTCAGAAGACATACAGTAGGCGCCACCCAAGCGTCTATATTTTCGTCTTTCCTTAGTTCATTTTGATAAGGTTTCACTGGCCTGACAGCGGTTTCGAACTGGTTGGTTCTCCTCCGAGACCAGGCAGAAACCTTAAGTGAGCAAAATCTCTCGTTTAGTACTAAGGAACTCGAGATGTCAGAGAGATGTATTTTTCGTAGAGGAACTCTCGGTCGATGCATAAAAGTATTTACTAAAATAAATAGCCAAAAGGATTCAGATCAGTGATGCAAAAATTGTAAAAGTAAATTGTATATTACATCCTTATTTTGTTATTTTGTCAGTATTTTGTAATTATTTAATTTTTCCACTGGACGATCTTTCGGTCATTCGTAGGGATTGGTCTGGGGATAGCCTAATGTTTAGAGAGGCCTTTACTTTGGTTTACTTTACCCTGTCTCTGAGGAGAACCATCCAGTTCGAAACAGCCAGTGATACCTTATCAAAATGGACTAAAAATAACAAAAATATAGACGCTTAGGGGCGCCTATGTCTTGTAAGTTGAAAGTTTATTTTTCACTTGGTCAGACTATAATAAATTTAGTTTAATCCTTTAGCCAAGTGTGTGCAAACAAAGTTTGCGCCTGAAAATATCTTCAGGACTGGGGTAAAGTGGTACAACACCCTGGTAACTCCTTGCAGCTCCTATAGGAGGAGATGACCTTGCTAATGCTTCTGCCTGGTATCTCGACTTGGGCTTGGCTCCCACTGAAGAGACCTCAATAAAGGTCGAAACTAGTCTGGGTAGTGACCCTTCCTTAATGCATAACATTATACATATCCGCAAGGAGATGTGTTTTGCATTATGGGAGATACTGAGAGAGTGTTGGTAGCTTGTTCCACCATTGCAAGGAGTTTCCAGGTGTTGTACCACTTTACCTCAGTCCTGAAGATACTTTCAGGCGCAAACTTTGTTTGCCCACACTTGGATAAAGGATTAAACTAAATGTATTATGTCTTCTAAGTAGTCCACGCTAAGGCTACTCGTTAATGCCAGGGAGTGTATCCTCGTAAGCTCTCGGATCAACTTACTTTATGAAACTTTCATAGTTTCTACATTCCTCTTTGAAATAATACTGGATCTAATATCTACTTTACTAATATAATTTTGTATCGCCTAAATGAAGCCTTTTGGCTCTTTATTTTAGTAAATACTTTTACGCACCGACCGACATTTCGCTTACGAAAAATACATTTGAGGTTCCTTGGTAGTGAATGAGAGTTTTCTACTCTCTGGTGGCTTTTGCTTTGAGAATGCAATGCAATTTGAGTCACCGGGGTTAATCTATCATTGATCACTGAGTGGAAGCAACGCTGACCTGGACAGTCATTCGTAGGAAGAGGTCTGGGGTATCGGCTAATTTTAGAGAGAACTTTACTTGTATATCTGCTTTGAGTCTCCCGGGTTAATGTTTTCCCGCGGGGACTTGTCGGTGAATGCTTTTCCATGAAATATGAGCGGTTCTATGATATTGTGAGCCTGTCACTGAGTGGAACCAACGCTGAGTTGGACGCTCACTCGTTTAGAGTGATCTGGGGGATCGCCTAATTTTTAGAAAAAAAATTTTACTTATATAATATGCTTTAAGGGAGCAATTTGAGTCTGCGGGGGATAGTGTTTTCTGTGTTGCCTCTATCGGGGCCGTGTCGGTGAATGCTTTTCCTCGGAATATAAGCGGTTTTTCTCAGTTGGACGATCCTTCTGTCAATTGTAGTGGTCTAGGGGATCGCCTAATTTTTGGAGAGACCTTATACTTATACAGTGCCTGGTCTCTGAGGAGAACCATTCAGTTCGAAACGACTGTCAGGTCAGTGAAACTTTATTAAAATAGACTAACAAAAGGCGAAAATATAAACGCTTGGATTTAATATCCACTTATATAATTTTTGCATCGCGTACTAAAGCCTTTTGGTTCTTTCTTTTAGTTGAAACTGTAAAGTTTCTGAAATGATCAGTGAGCTTATATGAGCGTACAAACTTTGCCACCACAGCTGCAAAGTTTATGCTTTATTTAAAAAGACGACAGACGTTCACCAGTTTTGTATTAGTAGGTTTGGTTATGATTTTCACTGACCTGACGGCTGTTTCAAACGATTTCGTTCTTCTCACAGGCCAAGTAGAAATCTTACCCTGGCAAAAACCCAAATCTTAATATTGCTGGAATCTCACATCAGAAAGTTATTGCGTTTCTGTGAATAAGTCATAAGCATTGCAAAACGAATTCATGTTTTCCATCCGGTTTCGATTGATTTGTTGAGTGCAAGGGGATAAAAATCAATGATAAATTACTTTAAAGCAATGAAAAATTCAGCGAACTTCTTTCTAGTTGTTAATGTCAGGAGCGGAGTAGAAATATAGATACTGATCATTATTTAATCTACGCAAAATTAAAGTTTTCCAAAATTGGTTACAAAAAAAAAAAAAAAAATAGAAAATAAATAAATAGAGAAACAAAATCTAATTACAAAGTAAGACTACTGTGCAATTTGAGTATAAGAAATTTATACCAACGAAGGATTAATTTAGGATTAATAAAGAAACTATTTAGAAAAAATGCAAGAAAATGAATACACCGAGAAAGAATTGTATAAGATAAAACAAATTATTGCATTAGCAGCATATAAAAATACCACAGATATAAAACATTACATACATAGAACATTGAATTAAAACAATAATCGAATATAACAATCTGGCTTTTAAACTATGGTTAAATAGCAAAAACAAGAAGATGAAATTGAATATAAAGAAGATGATCAATGGCCAAAAGAGAAACCAGAGAGAGAGACACACAAAGAAAGCTGGGAACAATGTGTATCATATCTAGAAAATGGCATGTACAAATAAGATCCAGTGCGTATAAAACACTAAAATACATCAATAAAGATATTACAGAATATGCATATATACATTGCGAAATAGATTTAAAAGAATGCTTGGATTACTTTTCAGATTTTTGTACAGATAATGCTAACATCAAAAACTTACAAAATGCTTTAAATGATATAATACCAATGAAATAATTAAAGGACTATCTAAGTGAAATAAAAAAATGGTAAATCAGCAAAAGAAGAAGGGATATACTGTGAGCTTTATAAATTTGCTAGGAAAAAAGATTATTAAAAATTTTAATTAAAATATATTAAAATGGACAAATACGAATAGAACGGAGTAAGAATATAGTAATACTTATAATAAAAAGCGGGATAAAAGAAAACCTGCTAATTTCATATTTATTAGTTTATTGAATACATGCTGCAAAATATTTGGTAGCATAATTAATGAAAAATTTTAAATATACTGTGAAAAAATATTATTAGAATGTCAATGGATTAGAATGGATTTAGAAAAGGATGCTCTACAGTGAAATGCAGCTTTTTTTTTAAAAAATTACTTATAAAGAAAATATAATTATATCTTTTATTTGACATAGAGTTTAATTTAGAAACTTGTCTTTTCTTTATTGACTATGAAAAAGCATTTGATAAAGTAAAAAAGGCATGTATTGTTTGATATATATTACAAATAATAAATGTACCTAATATTTCACTAGAGGAATATTGAGTATAAGCAAAAATAACGAAATAAAAATAAATGCGAAAATGTGTGAAAAACAATGTATAAATATGTAAGACATGTCCTAACTCTTTTTTGGATAGCCTTATTGATCTATACAGTATTGTCTATATAAGTAAAAAAATAATAATAATAAAATAAATAAAATAAAATAAAAATCTTCTGCGCTCCTTGAGTAAGATGTCTGTTAAGAGAAAAATTAAAGGAAACTAAGTGAAAAAAAGAGAATGCGAATGAAGACCAGGTGTAGAAAAGGCCTAGGAAATTCCACCGGTGAAGTTGAAAATTCTGAATCGGTTTGATAGACGGGGAAGTTCAGGTTCAGGGGAAAGCGCGCTCAGTCGTCCACGAATCTCAGCATGACCACAGTAACGAAATCTCAAATGTCTTGCAGTTGAGAAAATGGAAAGGATGCTGGCTATATGGATCGAGGATCAGAACACGCCATGGTCTGGGGCAGTCATACGAAAGAAGGCGAAAGATGCGTATGAAGATCTGAAGAAACATGAAAAACAACCAACACGTTTTGCGGGAAAGTTTTGGGTGGTTGGACCGCTGTGAGTTTTGCATCTCAAGAGGACTGGCGAGTCTGCTGCTGCAGATCTCGTTACATAAGAGTATTAAATAAAATATTCAGTACTTATAAAACAAATAACTATTAAAATATTAATCGTTAAAATAAAGAAATAATTTAATAGTTATTTGTTTTATACGTACTGAATATTTTATTTAATACCATTATGCTTAATATGTATGAAAACCAGGTGCATTTTGGATTAAATGCATCTTGAAAGATCGGAGTCTTGCTCGCTTGGAAACGCAACTTCCATTATCCTGTGTTATAGAACACTTTAATGATCTAGATATAGAAATTTCTCGGAATAATAAAATAAAGAAGCTATTATTTGCGGATGATCAGATAATAATATCAGATAACGGTGACAATTGAGAAGGAGCAATATAAAATTTAAACATTATAGTAGAAGAGTCAGGAATGAAAATATCGATATGTTTCTCGCATTGGTTGTTTTCAAAACAGTTTTTAATTCGCATTGCTAGTTTACATGAATCTAAAATAATGATATTTGGCGAACAAACTCCAGTTAGAAGAAAAATGATTATTAATAATAAAATAACAGAACAGAAAAATACTTTTGATTTGCCTTAATGTGGTATATCCTAACATATGAATGATAAAAATGCATGAAATTTAAAACAATAGTAATCTTTACAGGTTATAGGCCTGGTAAATTGAAAGCTCAATCCGAATGTTGTACAGAAAGAGGCACGCTTAAAAATATACAGTACTTTAACAGCACTCGAATTATTATATATCAGCGAAGGTTGAGCAATGCGAATACAAGAAAAACAAAGAAGAAAAACAAGTGACATGAGATTCATGAGAAAAACTGCAAAATATAGAATATTAGACAAAACAAAAAAGAAAGAAAGAAACAAAGATGTTTTAAAAGAATTAAAAATTAAAAAAATAATACTAATAAAATAAGAAAAACAAAATTGAATGCAACAAGTAAACGAAATTGCCAACACCCGATATCCTAAACAGTTAATATAAACTGGGAAAAGAAGGCCGAGGTGAACCCCAAAGGAGGATATTGCATTAAAAATAAGACCGGAATAGATCGTAAGGTCATCCGTATTTACCGTTATGATGAAAAGAACCTTAAAATGTTTATCGTGGCTACTATTTTAAGAAAGGATATGGCACATTCTCTTTTTTTCCTGAGAGATACTAAACCATACAATTTAAATTTTTTATGCGCCCCCACCCGAGAATTCACAGATAAAAGATGCAACTTTCTGACATAGGATTGCCGCAATTTTGCAACACGATGACTAAGATGGTACTCTTATAATCTCCTCAAACACTTTTGCAATTTTATAGTGTCAATATATTTCATTAAAAAAAGAATATATGTGCAAACTCTTCTCTTTAAATTGTTCCTATACATAATACTTATATAATAGTATAGTTATTAAGAAAGCATACAAAGTAATATCAGAAATACCTTCACTTACAGTCAGTTTATAGAGCTCTTGACTATACGAGAATAAAATTCTTTTGAAAGTTACAATAAATTTCTCTCTTTCTACAGTTGCAACAATCTCCTTTATGAAATAGAACGTCTAAAAATGATGATCTAAAATCTTTCTTATTTTTCCCAGGAATACTCCTCCGAAATAATGATATGCTTCTGCAGATACAGTCTGGGAAAGAACCTATAATTTGTACGGTAGATGTTGACAACATTATGTAAGAAGCGTTGGAATACTACGGAAGAACTTCCATTAATTATATAGTAATTCGTCTTTAAATATTGCATCATTCGTCATTGAGAAACAAGTAAAATGAGCAGTTGTTGAGACTGTCGCAGATTTCAAGTTAATCATCCTTAAACTGTATACATAACATAATGCAAGAAGACATGTTTTTTCTTCTTCTTCGTAACATGAATTTTAGGTTAAGTGGCCGTTGAAAACCTTTACTATTTTACTGATCTTTGTAAATCAACTTCTGATGTCGGGAATACAATTTGATCGTTAGCAAATAATAGTGTAGTATACTTGTAATGGTAGGGAAAGCATATCTATAAATGGCTATATCATTTATATATCATAAAGTAGCTCCCCATGTAAGTGATGTGCATGTTTTCAGAAGAAATGAAATCCTCATATATATATATATATATATATATATATATATATATATATATATATATATACTCGTCTTTATCCTTTTAGATTTCGGATTTCAATTTCATCCAGTGAAATCCATGGCAGCAATTCTCTAAAGTATTAGTATCACGGAGAAATCCGGAAGTATTCTTTAAGTATCCTGTAATAGTTTTTAATTCATATAATATCGGCCACCACCCCAAGTGTGCCCGCTAATGCCAACTGCAAAAAGAAAAGGTGGTGTCTGCAATGACAACGGCGACTCACTATACACCAGACATATCCAACGCTGCGCAACCGCCCAGCTCCATTAAATACAACAATGCTATCAAATGTTGCAGTTATAAAACAGACGTCAGAGACTCCAAAAAAGGTATTCAATGCGAATTTTTTGCGAAGAGTCACAACTCTTCGTAAAGAGTTGTGACTCTTCGCTCACTACATAAAAACAATGATTCGGAATAGATAAGCTTCCATCATTTGATCTATCCCATACCTTCCGCAACTAGGTTGCCAGTTTTCCCACCGGAGGCGCATTATGCGTGTGCTGGCGGTTCTCCATCTTCTAAGTATGTAACTAATGCTGGATTCGCATAAGGTTCTATCCTTTCATCTACCCTGTTTTTACTATACACATCCTGCTGCTGTTGACCACCAATCCAATATACAGTTTCGTCAATGACAGTGAACTTACATTCTTCTTTCTGAGTTGACAAACCTTACATCAAACAAAATCCCCTATAACTCACAAAGCAACCATCACTGCAACCCTAAATTCTGATAATCAAACCATTCTTGATGGAGGCTTGGATAACCTTGTCAATTTCAATGCCTGCAAAACTCAATGCTGCCTTATTTCCTACAAAATAGGAGTATTCATGTCAATACTTCCTATTGACACGAACACTCTCTTGGTAGAGAGTGTTCATTGCATGCCATAAATAACCACAGCCTCCTTAGCATTCAAAAAGTTAGGATTCGACTTTCTCTCTAGGGATTAATTGATCCTCAAACAATTATTAATCTGGTACAGATCATAAATCTGCCGATCCATTGCGGACTACTCTCACATTTGGCAAGAGTTCCCTAAAAATACTCAATGCATTACAGAAGACAGCAATTAGTCATCTCTTACCAACTCCCACCAACAACTCTAGCACAAGTGTTTAGTATCTATTGCATGCATCTTCTATAAATATATCTGTGGTAAATGTTCATTAAAACTATCATAAATAATCCTCTCTCTCTCTCTCTCTCTCTCTCTCTCTCTCTCTCTCTCTCTCTCAAGGAATGCAATTCACAGCCTTCAAATCCTACATGAATACGTTTTCTAACCTTGGTCTCTTCCCATACATGATACTAATGTACGAAAGTTGACCCCAAACTCTCGTGTATGGGTCCATCATGAAAATATTTTCTATTGGTTTCTAATTTAACTATTATAATTCTAATTACCGAAAATGAATTTTTGATAATTAGAATTATAATAGTTAAATTAGACACTTTGGACAAATAAATCCTACACTTCTGAGAATCGTGAACATAATATTCGGCACTAGTATCATTCCACAACAACTAAAAATTGCGGTAATTACGTAAATTTACACATATGGCAAAAGAAATGATACACAGACCTACAGACAAATAACCAACCAACCAATCGTCTTCAAAATTCTTGAAAAAATAGCACACACTAGACTACAGAACTATTTACGAAAGTACGACATTATCTCACAAAACCAATACTGCTTCCCAAAAAAAAGCACCACCACCTTAATAGAAGAGATCGCCTACGCCACAAACATAGCTCTCGATAAAAACAAGTTCGCTGTCCTTATACTTTTTGATATAACTAAAGCTTTGGATACACTTGAACATGACATACTGCTGAACAAACTACATTCAGTCGCAATAAGAGGAAGACTGGTTCAGGAACTATCTCTCAAACAGAACACAAGTAACAAAAATAGGCACACATTACAGCCGGGTTATACAGTTTAAACATGAAGTCCCACAAGGCGCCATATCACCTACCCTATCAACATATACATTAACGACATTCACAACTTGGCCATACGAAGTAAAATATATCAATAAGCAGAAGACACCACGCTACTAGCAGCCCACAAAGACATCAACACCACTCTTTCCAAAGCACAACAAGACCCAAAAGAAATCACAACTAACTTCTGCCAAAACTCAATTATAATGAATAGCACCAAAACGCAGATGTAAATTATACATAATCCGAGATTCATGCGCCCCGCACTACTATCGATACACTGTCACATATACCGCTGCATTGACAACAAAAATAACTGTCGATATCTGAAATCATACCCGTAACACATGTAAAATACCTTGGCCTTTACATTAGCAAAACTTTTCGAAGTAAAAGGCATGTTACCATATAACATAAAAAAACCTCTTATATCACGGTATTTGCAAATAGCTATTCAGGTATAACAGTTTACGCAAACACATCAAACACTCATGTAGAGAAAATAGATACATCACATAGGAAAATTATTTCAACAGTTATTTTGAGGCCTCACATAGAACAGCCAATAACTGAACCCTTTATGGCGATGATGCACAAATTTCTGAGCTTTAAAAATCTGAAACACTACATAATGTTACTAAGGAATTTCTTCAAAAATGACTCGTAAACCATAACACGACCCACCACAACTCTTCACAACCCTAGATCCTTCAACAACTCATAGGGTTGTGTAGTGAGATCACATATCATACCCAAGCTGCTCAACACCCTACCACAAAATTCGAAACACATAGACAATTACAGACCATTAAAACACGAACTGTGGGAGCTCTATTAACACAATTAATATAGCATTCACACCAATACATACTTCACAAATCACCAGCATCCAGTGCCTATATACCATTGATAAAAATACCAAACAATATAAATAACGTATGCTAATCCCACTCTCTTCATAAATGCTAACCCTAGATTCGAAGTAGGTGGGATTAGCATGGTTTAATGAACTAATCCTCATTATTCACTCACTATAATTAACTTCCAGCTCACAATACCTTAACTGAATATTATTATTATTTTTTATTAAATATATTAAATGTCAAATTTTTTAAGTTTAATGATCATTGCGAAAAGTGAAATGAATGCATTTAGAATTATCTATTGCATGTTAACAAAAAAGTAATTGTTAATGTGAATTGTGAATAAAAAATGAATTATAAAATTAAAATATAAATGACAAAATGCATAAATAGCTGTTTAACTGTTTTAATGGAAAATTGAAACTGTAAAAATGGTTTTTGTTAGGATCACTATTAATTTTAACATTAATTACAGTATAGTATTACTTGCCTTAAACAAAATTTTAATAACATGTAAAAAAATGTACCCTACACTAATGTAATTTCTTTGAAAGATAATAAAGTGTTAAAATTATTATTATTATTATTATTATTATTATTATTATTATTATTATTATTATTATTATCTTACTAAGATAAGCTCTGCAAAAAAAATTCGAAGAAGAATGCAGAAATTCTACCCAAACAACAAGCAAACTATATCAAATATAACGTACTGAGTAACTTGGATATTGGATGTTTGTAGAAATGTAAAATATCTGTGTTAAATACAAAATCTATAAAAAAAAAATATAAAAAAAAACACAAAAGACAAAATGCAGAAACTTCATGCATATTCATTTAATATCATTCCATCATTATACATTATGGAAATTATGGAGACAACTACCATGTTATACAAAACGTTAGTTTAATATAAACCAAAATGAACACTTGACGTTTCGACCTTCATATGAAGGTCATCATCTACCGCATACACATATATACAGAGAAACAAGCTGCACTACAATCTACATGGTTTGCTAAAGTTACTGACCAACCGTTACAACAATTATTGGCCTGACCTCTAGGGAAAAAAAAAAAAACTTTACTACATCAAAGTTAGAGTCTATTATTATCTATTAGGTTACAGTATATATATATATATATATATATATATATATATATATATATATATATATATATATATATATATATATATATATATATATATATATATATATATATATATATATATATATATATATATATATATCCTCATATATATCCTCATATATATCTATATCCTAATATCTATATACAGTATATATATATATATATATAATAAAAATTAAAAAAGAATACATGATTATACATATAAATTTCAACCAATTGGTATGTAAATATTTCCAATAAAAGCTGAAAATTTCTTAAAGTCCTAAGTATGCTAAATACTAAGTAGGCTGAATACCTGTGGCATCCAAATTCTTGGAATTTGTATGCTATCATTATTGTTGAGATTAGTGTGGTTAATCAGAATTTCACAGGCTTCTTTAAATTTTCTTTCATACCAGGTTTTTGTATGATGTAAACAGCAAGTATACTTTTCCAATTAATTTGGTGTAGAGTGTTGAGAGCGTGATCTGAGTGGCCTGGTTCACCATAATTTTTATATTTAATGTCTTTTGTGTTTTTTTACGTATAGGGATTGTACTTCTTGGCCGTCAGACACTGTTAAAAAACTTATACCCCATTACGCCGGTTCTCCCAGAATATGTGGTGTTCCTAAAGTATACAAACAAAACATTCCGCTTTGGCCGATAGTTGAAGTAATAGACAGCCCTAATTATCACCTAACCAAGAAATTAGCGTCAACACTCAAGGAGTTGGTAGGTCATTCCCCCACACGCCAACGCTTTATTAACAAAATTAAAAACATAACACTCGGCAAAGATGATTTATTAGTCAGTTTTGACTTTTCTGTCCTTTTCACAAATGTCCCAATCAGTGAGTGACAAAATTATTCTGCTACGGAACAAATCACGGCCCTCTTTGTCCACATACTACGTTCCGGTTACTTCTTGTGGAAAAATAAATTTACCTACAAGAAGAAGGTACGGCCATGTGCTCACCACAATGCTCTCCCCCCCAATTGCTAACTTTTATATGGAAGCTTTTCAGCAAAGTGCTCTTGATTCCTTTACTCTATATCTGCTGTTTACATCATCGTCAACGTATCTAAGCCACCTACAGTGTGGCTTAGATACGTTGACGATGTTTTCGTTATCTGGTCACATGGTCGACAAACTTTAAACACATTTCTTAGCCACCTGAACAAACAACATGAACGCATACAATTTACAATCGAAATTGAAAATCAGAATTCGCTCCGGTTCCTGGATACACTGGTCACACGTCTTCCCTCATGCAGTATCCTTCACGGTTTACCGCAAACCGACATATATACTGGCCAATATATACATGCTAACTCATATCATCATCCATCGCAAAAATTTGGAGAGTTATAACAACAGAGTTATAACAATTTGTTCTAATCAATATGCTCTTAAACAAGAATTAAAGATTATTAGCAACACATTTATAAATAATGGCTATAACAAAAATACTATTAATAAAGTTCTTCAAAAAACTTCATCAAAAAAGAATTTAAATTACAGTAAAACCATAGCCATCCAACACATTAAAGGGAGGATATCAGAAAAAATTAATAGAATCCTACACCATTATAATCTCAATGCCACTTTTAAACCACCTATAAAATTAAACTCCTGAAAAGACCCTCTCTTCCCATTGGCACATCCTGGAGTTCATTGCATCTACTGCACCTGTAACTTACCTTATATTGGTGAAATTGGACGTCCAATCACTATATGTAAAGAAGAACACAAAAGACACATGAAATATAACAATTTTATGAAGCAGGCCTCTTATGATCACGCTCTCAACACCTACACCAAATTGATTAGGAAAATACCTGCTCTTTACATCATACAAAAACCTGGTACGAAAGAAAATTTAAAGAAGCCTGCGAAATTCTTATTAACCACCCTAATCTCAACAATAATGGTAGCATACAAATTCCAAGAATTTGTATGCCACAGATATTCAGCCTACTTAGTATCTAGCATACTTAGGACTTTAAGCAATTTTCAGCTTTTATTGGAAACTATTCCATACCAATTGGTTGAAATTTTTATGTATAATCACGTTTTTTTTTAAATTGTTATTATATATATATATATATATATATATATATATATATATATATATATATATATATATATATATATATATATATATATATATATATATATATATATATATATATATATATATATATATATATATATATATATGATATATTTGAAAAGATGCTACTAGTACACTAGTTTCGTTGAATTGATCAACATCTTCAGGCATCACAATCAAAGAAATATATAAAGAATTACAGAGACTTATTTCTTTGACTGTGATGTCTGAAGATGTTGATCAATTCAACGAAATTAGTTATTAGAAGTATCTTTTCGAATATATCATGTCATCTTTTTATTTCTCGGTATCAGTCATTAATGCTTTTTCATAATATTCCAACCGAGTAAAAATGAATTCTGAAAAAAAAAAAAAAATAATAATATATATACAGGGTGTTCGGGATAAATTTGACAGTTTCGTAAGGAAAAAGAAAATCTTCTTTGTATCTATTAAATTTAATGAATTGACAAAAAAACATTACAGGCAGAGTTAATTACAATACTATCAACAAGATTTACTCAAAATAACCACCATTAGCATCGATCACAGCTTCAATTCTGCTTCGGAACCTCGAACAAGCTGATGCTACAGTCTCCCTGGGAAGGGCCGCAAAAACTGTTTTAATTTTATCCATTAACTGAGCTTTTGTATTACTAGAAGTGCGATTGGTGTCTTTTTCAACTGCGCCCCATACAAAATAATCCATGGGGTTAAGGTCTGGGGAGTTTGGAGGCCAAACATTTGGACTGGTGAAGTCGTAGAAATTTTCAGACAACCATTTTTGACTTTTCCCAGAGGTGTGGCAAGGGGCCGAATCCTGCTGCCATACATACGGCCTACCATTGGCTACCCTTGTTATCCAGGGCTTGACTACAGTTAGCAACTCCACGAACAAAGCCCGAATTCCAATGCCAGGGTTCTTCAACACCTGTTCCTGCAGATTTGCGAGGAATTCTGCTGTACGAACGCAATCAGATCGTCTGCTAGGGATCTTTCTTCTTGCTACATCCTCGTAGTCACCATTGCAAGTCTCTAGTTCATGCCTGATTGTTTTTACTGTATTCAGGGAGCATTGGGCAGCAGTCGTAATATCCTTATTTTGATGGCGGGCACGAATCATCATGATACAAGTTATTATCTTCCATGATTCAGGTGGGTTCCAGCTATCCATCCTTTCTGACATCTTGTATATGAATGAAGAAGGGTCCAAACTTTTAAATGAAGAGAAGTGTGTGTTAATACATGTAACTTACGGAAAAATATAATTAATTATAAATATGTCAAATTTATCCCGAACACCCTGTATATATATATATATATATATATATATATATATATATATATATATATATATATATATATATATATATATATATATATATATATAAACATGTTGCTCTCCAGCCCCATTTAATTTTGTAACCTAATAGATAATAATAGGACTCTAACTTTGATGTAGCAAAGGTTTTTTTTTTTATTCATCAGAGGTCAGGCCAATAATTGCTGTAACGGTTGATAAGTAACTTTAGCAAACCATGTAGATTGTAGTGCAGCTTGCTTCTCTGTATATATGTGTATGCTCCAGATGATGTCCTTGATATGAAGTTCGAGTGTTCATTTTGGTTTATATTAAACTAAAGTTTTGCTCTAATAAGGCCTAACAGTAGTTGTCTCCACAATTTCCATAATGTATTCTGATCACCGTGTAAGCATGAAAGAAAGGATTCCATTATTATTATTACTATTGAACTGTAACTTGTATTACTGCATTGTATAGTGATTTGTATGCACATTAATGCCATTCCATATATAAATACAGCGGGTAAAAGTTTATTTTGTTTAAAAATATATAATTGTATTTATAAAGAATTAAGTATTCTGGATTTTATACTGAATCCTTCTATGTAAAGAAAATATGTCTCATTGCACATATGAGCCGTTGTTTTAGAAAGTGTATAAGTCCATTTATTCATACATTGAGATATTTAAGGGTTTGCTTTTGAATCAACTAAGAAAATATTGGCAAACGTTAATAAAGTTTGATTAATTTATGAGGATATTGTACACCATTGACTGTGTTATTAAAAATATAAAAATAGGACATCTATGTCTCACTAAAACTATCATTAACTCATTTTTTTCCAAAAATCGACTTATACCACTTTTAAAAAACAAACGGCTCATATATGTAAATACTCTGTGTGATACTAAACTTTGTCATTTTCAAAAAAAAAATATTTTTATTATTTTTATTAAGAGAGATTTCCAGAGAGTCAGGAACTCATCGAAGATGGCATGCTATTCGAACTTGCTGTCATACCTTTCTTTGAATTTATTCCAAAATAGGTGTGGCAGCTATTGCACACACAACATCCAGCTCGCAATCCATTCTCGTCATGCGCCAATATATGAGAGAAAAATCTAGCCCTCGCCCCCTTCTTGAGAGCATTCATACTCAACTTACAAAAGATTCCATCGCGTCCTTTCTCCATCCTCCATAAATGAAAAATTCGATCAACTGAAATCCGGTGTGATCCTTTCAGAAGTTTGAAGTATGAATACAATCAGTATTCCACAATCGTGATATCATTTTGGACTCGGTGGTAACATACCTTTGCACTTTCTCTATTGTATCAGAATCATCAGGGGAACCAGGAGACCAGACCTGGGTAAAATTACTTCCTTATCCTGACATGTCAAAGCTCGTTTCAGCATTGTAATTATTCTCTGATTTGTATGTACAATAGGTGTGCTATATGCCCCTTGTACTTCAGCTTCCTGCCTATTAAAACTCCAAGATCCCTAGGCTGATGAGTTTCTTTTAACATAATCCAACCAATATAATACTATATTGGATATCTAGTCACACTAAAGTGCATGACCTTACATTTATTAACATTCAACTTGGTGTCATTTTCGTATGCCCACAATACCAATCTATTCAAATCATTCTGGAAGTACTGCATATCAACAACACTTCTGATTACCCTACCTATCTTAGCATAAACACCAAAGAGTTGTATGTCTCCTGTCATATCGTTCCCAATGTCATTAATGTACAGACAGAATAATAATGAACCAAGGACTCACATCACTGCTTACCTTCAATCATGCAAATTCGCATCCCCATACTACTTTTTGATATCTGTCAGTTGCTATCCTCTTATCCATGCAAATATCTTAAAATCCAATCCCATATGCTGTAATTTATACAAATCTTCCAGTTCCATTCACCTCGTCTAACTCAGTGGTGACATTATTAGAGAATGTGAGCAAATTGCTAAGATATGACTTTCCCTTGGTACACCTATGTTGTTCGTTGCAAAATAGAGATTCTCTGCAATCCATTTCTGAATGCGAACCCTAACCAACCGTTGGAAAATCTTCATCACCACTCCCGATTGGACGATAGTTGGATACATCGATCTTTATGCCACCCTTTTACAATGAGATTATCATACATTCTTTCGACACCTGTGAAATCTTCTCTGTTTTAAGACTGAAATTATATACCCTGGTCAGAGGAATAGCCAGTTCAGCTGAACACTGGTTTGTTGAGGTTATCATTGCTCTTCCTATTTTGATCAGAAAGCAGTATCGAAAATCTGTAACAACAACAAGTCAGTAAAATTATGCGTTCCGCTCAATCATATATTACAAACTCTAGGATCATCTGATTCTGCCTTAGGTGCATGTTATATCTTACTACGTGACACCCACTCATCAAGAATAGCGATATAGTTTTCTGAGTGTCAAGGAATGATTTTTCATCATTTCCCTTAATGATCACTGAATGTTACTAGTTTTAATGTGTTTTTGGGGAAGGGGTTGATGGTCTGTATCCTAACCCTTTTCCTAGTGTATCTTCTTAGGTCTTCCCGAATAATCCTCATGCCTATTAGACAATTACATACTATAAAACAAGAAGTATAGTGCCAACAAAAGCCAATTCTTCCTTATCTAAAACATGTTCATAATAGTGTTGACTTTGACTATCCAAGCAGGACAGTGGAAAGCAGTTACTTGGATGGATGACCATGAAAAGAACGAAATTTTTGAAGAAATTTTCTCTATTGTCCTTAGTTGGTTAAAATGAAGCAAAATATATCAAAATTAAACATGAGATGCATGCCATCTTCTTCTTCTATGAATTAGAAACAAAACGAGACGTGATCAAAACAGTTCTGTATTGGATTGTGTTCTTTCTAGGCAAGCATGTTGCGAACCTTATATATAAGGTTCGCAACCAATGTGATTTAGAGAACATCCAAGTAGCTATGCCATAACGGTGTCCTCTGAGTGATAAGATAAAAACATTTTATCATCATTCAAATAATAATAATGATGATGACTTCTTGGCATCATTCATCTCCTACAACTACTGTGTATATGATAACGACAAATGACTTACCAATGATCCCCAGGAACACCTCACTGTTCTTGGGATAGTGAAAATGTCTTTGGGGTTTTTCAACAGAACAACATCAGAAGAATTCCGAATAGCTTAAAATACCAATACCTCGCGGGATTCTGCCAGTATCTTGGTCGGTTATATTCAATATTTCTTTTCTTCAGAATTAACACCAACGCTGTATCATATTTGGTATACATCTGACATGGATAAAAACATGTATTCAAACCGTTCCAAAAAATAACAGAAGTCGGTCATAATGTTGTTGTCTCAATTGCCTTAATTGAGTTCTCTAAAAATCACGGATGATGTCGTCATCAATCAGCTACTTCACTGCCTAGTAGCCAATTAGTGACTGACAAGTAATATTTATTTCGCAACTTTCAATCGCCAACAGATATCCTAGTCTGGAACAGTCATCTTTTGACAGAAACCATGGAAAGTTTGACAAAACTCATGTGGTTGCTCAGAACATTTCCAGGGAATTTATTCAGTCTGAAGTAGACTTTGGCTTACCAAACTACCATTTTATTTTCCACTTTACGTGCTTTCCAAATTCTTCACCAGTTTCTTCACTGTTGAAAAAAATCAATGACATTGCTGGTTAACTTCGTCTCCTCTGATTTTCTTTCCAATACTGGAGTATCTCAAGTCCCTGTAATTTTATCCGCTCTCTCCTGTCCTGTACATCGAATCATGTCCATAACTAGGCTTATGATAGTATACGTACATTCCATTCCATTCCTCTTTCGCAGTGGACAAACCATGTATTACCCACTTCTTATAATCTTCAAGATATCCTGTGCCTTCTTGATCTGTTAGTCATTTACCAGTGGGGGATGGAAAAAGACAACCTGAAAACTTTCAATGCTACCAAAATGTAGTCCTATCTTGCAAGAGGGATATAATGCCTACTATTTTTTTCGGATAATGAAATTTGTGTAACAATCACTATTACATCGATTAATCTTCGCAAGCATTCCATCGTTTTTCAGTAGTCTCGCATTCTCTAAACACATTTGCTATCACTGAGTGAAATGCAGTATATCAACCCTGTAATTCTTTACGCGGACTTCGGGACCCTTGGTAAACAGCTTGTTTCAGATCCTAATCGTCCCCAAAATGGTCTCCTTGAATCGTGTCGTTAAGAGGGTCAAATAGATGGTAGTTACTGGGTACCGATCTAGCTATTGAAGGGATTCGAATGATCAATCCCATGAAATGTTACAATTACATTCCTTGTGCTCAAACTGATATGAGGTATTTGTTGTGTTGGAGGACTGCAGAGGCTGACCTGGCATCTCACTTCTCATGCAGAGCCGATCAGAGAGTATCTGATGCATCTAGGCAAAGATGCATCAGATTGTGTAAATCTGTGTGAATATTGTCATATTCACAGAAGTACACCTACACCTACACATGTGGATATTTATAAAAATAAATAATCGCCCCTAGGCGATTGCCTAGCTTCGCCTAATGATAAAACCAGCCCTGTACTCATGTCGACAACATGGTTTCCATGCACATTTTTCAGACAAGCAGTAAAGAATCAATTCAATCACTAATCTTAGTTTCGTACATGCATCTATAACAGCCACTATTTTGAAGAACGTGCGGGCGTCGCTTGCAGCGCCACTCACTCTAGTGGAACTAGTGACTAATACTGTCTTCTACCTGGTGATGTGTAGAGCATTCTGCCGAGTTCGAATAGAAAGATGAAAAGTATGCATTTACTTTCGTACCACCACTCTTATTTCTCACGAATGATTTCACTTGAATTCCCATATTTTTTTTCCAGCAATATTGATTTCTCTTCCTGAATTGACTTCCACCTCTAGCATTTGCTAGCACAAACACATATCCATAGCTCCATCAGCATCTAATCTAACTGCAAGCTGTTTCTTTCCCTTTCATCAATGATCACTTTTCACCTGCACAGCTGCTAATTTACTCTATATAAATCCTGAATCAAAATCCATCTTTAAAATTCTGAATGCAATGTAGAAGAGGGAAATCTGATTAAAAGATTATCATCTCCTCTATATCAGAACTATCTCACACGTTTTCCATATAAACTTTATTTCTGCCTAATACTTTTTCTATGGATAGTTTCGTTCGATAGAACATGTTCTGCCGAAATAAACTGCACTTGTTTGAAAAGCACTTAAAGAAAAATAGGTCATCAGTTTTTCTTTGTTGTTGTTTCCAATAAGCGCAGTTCATGCACAGCATTGATATGCGATAGTTTTGTAGCCTGTCGTGTTTGTCTCCTAGAAATTCAGGATTTTTATCACCAAAGCAAACATACCGACCAGAAGAATACAAAATGTATAGACGTATTATTATTATTATTTTTATTATTATTATTATTATTATTATTATTATTATTATTATTATTATTATTATTATTATGTGACACCTCCAGTGAGTCCAAAGACTCATCGAGGGAGGGTACCTACTCTACAGCTCTCCTCCAATAGATCCGCCAACTACAGCGAGTCGTATCATCTACACCAACGCCACTAGTGTTTTCACAGACAATCACGAACATTCATGCCCAAGGCGCATTCGAACTCGCAGCCTTTTGACTGGAGAGAGAATACGCTGACCACTCAGCCAACCAGGCCGGCATCACTTGACATCATAATGATAATTGCTTCGTCAGTAATTACAAACACCTTATCCAGCAACTCTCTTTTATCATCTTCAGTCCACCGCCGAATGAATGTCCTTCCAAGATATGCTCAAAGAGTGTGCTCATTGTCAATGACTTTTCTTCCAAATGTAGCTCTTCAAAATCTGATATCCCTCGCGATTTAGATCGGATTTGTGGTCGTTATTCTTTCATTCAGAATCCAGTCCAGTAGTATTTTGTCAATCGTTGTTGGTCTTGTCTTCGAGAAGTTTGCATAGCCGATTGCTACTTCAGATATTTCTCTCTTTCTATGATGCGGAAGACTTTGGTTTGACTTCTTATCAAGTGATCTAGTCATGTGATATCGAGCAAATATCTTTTCATTCTAAATTGTGTTGTTCTTAGTTTCCCGTTTTTCTTTACTAACCGTATAAAAGTCTTTAAACCCTATAAAAGACTCATTTCCGTTGAAACTGCCAATTATGAAGACACCAGAAACAAACTCATTTATTGCCGCTATGGTGTCGAACAATACTGAATCCTTCCAATGTCAGATGGGGGAGAAGATAAAATTAAAAAAAAAAAAAATTAAGGTCATTTAGAAATATCACGATAATATATTGCAAGATAATCATAAACTTCTACAACCAATTCTTGATGTGCGATGTCTATTGCGCGATAGATCAAGGACTTTTAATGGGTCAAAGAAAATCATGCGTAATGAGCTTCGCATCAGAAGTATCGTTTTCACAAATGCGACATCTCTGACGTGCCACAACCACTTCAGTTATGCTGATAAAACTTGTGTGAATGTACCAGGAATGAAAAATCAAAGTCAAGTGTTTCGAATTTTGATGATTGATGTCTCTGTCCTCTAACTGAAATATAATGAGCGTCTTTCTCTCGCTCGGTTACTCGCTCATTTGTTTAATGGCCAATAAAGCTGTTTATTTATCTTTCTGTGTCCTAATCAGTAAATCCATTATCTGTGACTAGATACAGTTACGGAAGTAAGTGAGTTTCTTCTTGTAGAATTGTCACACATACTGCTCTGATAAAATTCCTCTTGCAGAAGTAAATGAATGTTATAACTACTGCTCTGATAACAAATTCCTGCAGGAGGTGTCAGATCAACCTCTGAAATATCTGCACCATATCTACTGACCCTAACTATCTCAGGTTAAAATGCGTTGTTGATCAAACAGACCTAAAGAAAAAATCGAAACCTGTTATAAAGTCACATGTTTTTTTTTGAACCTATAAAACTTATTCCGTGACTATTTCTGCAAGAGTATTTAGAAGAATCTAATGTGAGATTTCTTATTCTCTTATTGAAATTTCTTATAAATCTTTATTACCATTTAAACGAAGTTAAATGCACGATGTTTCCTGGATCCATGACGAAATGGCCGTCTATTTAGAAAAGCCGTGAAATTCACTATAATGTAAGGAATAATGCCTTCTCTCCGTCATTGGACTTTAGAATTAAATTATGGCATACTAAGGCATCTTGTGCTGAAAGATTTGGTAAGTTATTGAGAAAATATCAAAACTTCGGTTTTCATGAAAGAAAAGAAAATATATAACGTTCAGCAATTTTCTATAATCAGAATGTGAACCCATCCAGAATATATTATACAACTGTGGCAATCATCTTATGTACCTAACTAAAATGGCATATAATTGGTATATTTTGATCTAATGTGCTTTAACTAGTATAAATCCTAACCATCATTGTGTATGTTGATGCAGTCGTGTAGCGCTTGGTGTTTTTCGTTCAATTTACTGAGATAAGGGGTTAGAAATCAAGTGTACTTCTGAAAGGGAAAAAACTTACCTGGATCCAAGATCGACTAATTCAGAATCAGTTAGTGAAGTCAATGTCCAGAATAAAATAAATCTATGTTTGCAGCTCATCTACCTCCTTCTCACGCTGCTAAGTATCGTAAACACAGACTGTATGAACACCGCATGTAAAAAGAAGAGAACCCAAACTGTTAAACATGGCCGACTTTTTTTTGATAAACATGGAGTCGATATTACAATTTACATTTAGTTAAAAAGTCATAAAAATCGTCAAATAATTTTTATTTGATATTGTAATAGGAAATTGTATTTTTTTTCTCTGCTCAAATTAGTAAAATACATTTTCAGAAGAAAATAATCTACAGTTGTGAAGAATGATGCACATTCTTTGTAGAACATGGCCCATCTAGTGATGGTGATAACGACAGATAATGGCGGTAACTTCCTAAAGATGACCTATAGCTTTGTCTAAAATCTTGCACTCTTTAAGAAAACTCAAAAGTCAGAATTCAGATGAATTAATCTACAATGCTTTCAGAACAGCTATGCCCCTAGCACAGATTCACTGTCCATAATACCTTCAGTTTCTTTCTTTCTTTCTGTAGCATCGAAGGTTAGTTAAAATCTTTAACTCATCCTCGTGTACTTTTATTTTTCTTTATTACAGTAATTATTCGTCTGGCTGCATTCACGTTCCCTTTCAAAAATTACTTCTTATCTTTGAGACCAAATACACTGTAGGATTGATGCTATCTTTTAATAATTCGTTGACATATGGTCTCAGATTTTCTCAAATTCAGACAGCATCATACGGAATTTTGATTGACCACCAGTAAAAACCTTCTATGGCTCCAACGAGATCGATTATACAATCTAAATAACTGAACGATACTTAAGAACAGTTCAACAGACTTCTCGAAATTATTTAAATTTTTCATCTCACATGTAAAATGGTATGGTAATTATAGATTTTCTCTCTCTCAATGCAATGGTACACATCTAAATGTTTTCTCCATTACAATACTCTCAAAACCGAAAACCCTAACAGAGAATTACTTTTGGAAATTCCTGGATTAGCTTAAGGATTTACTTCACATATTTTATATAAACTACATCGAGACTGTTGTAATTCCAAAAGTCATCTATTCTTGGAGAGTTCCATCTTAAATTCTTTATTGATTTCACCATTGAGCGAAGGTTCTTCAGAACTAACCCTTCCGTCTCCTAGTTTTTCGTTTTTTCCTGCTTCCAGCTGGTGTACGGTATCGTCATCAACTTCTTTTCCTGTAAAATAAAATCCGATATAAGAATGCACAGAAAATTTTCATAGTAATTTATCGTTCTAAAGAATATTCAGACAAAGTATAATACATCCATTACGATATCCATAATGGATGTATTATACTTTATATTATATTATATGATATTATATAATATTATATAATACTTTATATTAAATTCTTATACCTCAAGAAATGTTCTTATGTCTAAGAACATTTCTTGAGGGAATGATGTTCACATGTAGAAAACTGAGATATTATTTAATGTAAGTTTAATTTGGTGTGAAATGCTTTATTAAACATTTATTTATTTATTTATTTATAAAAACAGGTTTAACAGTTGTACAAAGCAATGAAATAAAATTAAACCCTACTTGGAATGCATTGACAATTCTCCTGGTATTGCAAATCCTAAAATTGACAGTTTACAGATTGATCATGTTTAACACGTTGGCAGAATCGATTAAATAAATGCTAGATCATCGGGGAAAATGTTGCAAATCAACTAGTAACAAGCACGTTCTTCAACATAGTGAAAAATTAGGCCAACTTAGGCTGATGAAAATTGCTAATGAAAAGTAATGAAAATGGCATCTGAGAAGGTTTCAGTTGCCATTTTCATTACTTTCTAGTTAAATGAACCTGAAGATTATTCATGTCAAGTAAACTAAAAACCTATTGATATCATTAATAAAAATGCGATGAAAGTGCACTGATTAAGCGTTGTACGTGAATCCAGTAAAGTTCAAATCAAGAAATTAAAACTAAGTTATTACGAGGAGGTGGAGTCTGGAAAGTTCTGATAAACACGTAGAACAAAAATGATATTTAAGCAACTGATATAACCACAAGAAAGAACATAAGAGGATATAAGAATATAAGAACATAAATCACCTTCGTAACTCTGCTACTAGTTTGTTCTTACTTGTGGTTATATCAGTTGCTTTAATATCATTTTTGTTCTAGATGTTTATCAGAACTTTCCAGAAACCCCACCTCGTAAAAAACATTAAATCCTTAATAATTTAAACTATTATATTTTGAAAGGTCACATCAAAATTTGGATTAATTATTCAGACCGCTACTTAAGCTGCATCGATCTCAAAAAACTTATAATGTACTAAGGAAAATGTCTTCGAAACACTAAATCTGTTAAGTATAAATGGACCTTTACACAGAGTAATTTATAGCTTATACATACGATGCCAGTCAGAATTTAAGAATGCACAAACATTTGTTTGTTGGTTGCTTAATTAGGGGGTAAGACAGGAATTTCTGCTATCTCCACTATCATTTATAATCTACAGGGTGTCCCACAAAGAATACCAAAAAGAAATATTAATATTTCCATTGAAGGTCCTAAATGTAAATTGTCAGAACTAAAATAACAAATGAATATGTAAGCTTAATCCTAAATACCAGTAAATCTCTACACGTTCAAACTCTTCAATGGCACACTCCAATACAGATGGTATGGTGTTAATATTTAAAGAAGAAAAAAAGCATATAAAAGAATATAGATTAACAGATGGGCAAAGGAAGTAAAGAACCCGGATACCAAATGAAACGAGAAAGAGAGGAAGACCAAGGAAAAATATGGTGGGATGGTCTTTGAAAATGCACTACAAGCATTTATACTTAATAGTGAAAAATAACAGTCAATCTTTATTCGTAATTCCTAATATTGGTAAGATGAATGTTGCTTTTTCTTGTAATAATTATTTGTTGTCTATTACGTTGGTGATATACCAATATTTCCATTTTTAAATATTAGCAATAATCTGTCACATCATTACAAATTACTGTTAATGTTTCAACTTTGCTAATGCTTCTTTTCTATATTCCTATATTCTTTTTTTTCCTGCTCATCACTCATTACAACAATAAGATATCATTTTCTGTCTTTTTTTAATTTCTTCAATCTAATCTCAAATCATAGTCTCAAGTCTAAACTCTAATCTCAAAATCATAGTCTCAAGTCTAAACTCTAATCTCAAAATCATAGTCTCAAGTCTAAACTCTAATCTCAAAATCATAGTTCAAAACGATCCAGAAAGAAATAATTATGGAAATAAAGAAACGAAACTGTATGAAGACATAAAACATATATGGAAATAGAGAATAACAAGGATTACGACTTGAGCTCAAGTCAGCTCTGTAATAGTCCATTAGGCCTAATACGTAGTAGGGAGAAGAAGAATAACAAGGATATGAATATAATGGAATAAAATATTAAATTATGAATATGCAAATATAAACAACTTATAAGATATAAACAAACAAAAAATCAGGTATAAAAAACAAGCAAGTAATGTCAATAACAATGTAATATCTAGTTCACGGCGAACTCATTATTAGTTGTTGTTTTTTTTTCCTTTCATGATGATGAACTACTTAAAATGACTAGCACACCTTCATTGAGTCTTTCTCCCCGCGGTTAGCCTAGTAGCTGTGCGCTTCGCAACCATGTGACTGGGGAAGGAGTGTCCCAGGTTCGATTCTCGTCGAAGATGTGAGGAATCTGAGGATCTTCCTCAGCCATAGCCAAGTTAGCCGGTCTTGGGCGGTGGCAGTAGGGTTTTTTCCGCCAGTTTATCTGGCGTTTTTCATCCCGAAAGCAGGCAAACCGGCCCCGTGCATACACACGGATCTACAACCATAAATACTTAACCCCCAATGAGGGGACTCAACTCGCCCCAATAGGGAGTGGGGAGAAAACGCTATACGAATAAATACATTGAGTCTTTAGATAGTCATGTATATTTTAAGTTTTCCTGTTCTTAGTTTCTATTAATTTAATTCGTAATTGAAGTAAAATTTATAAAATATCTGCTATACTGTGAAAAATCAATGATTTATTTCTGCATAAAAGTAAGTATATAATTTATATACAAACAATCCATCGCTATCAAAAATAATGAATACGAATAGCCTAAAAGTTCGAATCTATCGTATTACTCCGAATAATTATTCACACCGCAGGTACCATTTTTCAGAATACCTTCAAAGAAGTCAACATTGAGTCTGATAACCGCATTTATAAACAGAGAGCTGTCAGCTAATCTGATGGATGATAATCGACATTCATAAAAATTTAAAATTTAAAATCGATTATTTAATAAAAATATTTTATAAAACTGTTACTTCTTCTTCTTCTTCTTCTTCTGCAGCTTCTCCCACTTAACTGGGGTCACTGTTTGTAATGAGTCTCTTCCACACCTTCCTGTCTTGGGCTGTCACCACATCCAAGTTCTTCAACTACAAGTCCTCTTCTACCAGCTCCCTCCATCTCTTCTTTGGCCGCCCACGCTTCCGCCTTCCTTGCATATCCGTCTGCATGATCCTTCTTCCCACATATTCGTCCGCCCTCCTGTGTTTTCGCTCCTAAGTTCGTAACTTTCACTGTTCCCCTGACATAGTCATTTCTCAGACGATCCTTTCTGGTCACACCGCACATCCACCTAAGCATTCTCATCTCTGCTACTTCCATCCTGCTGATATTATTTTTCCTCAGGGCCACAGTTTCTATAGCATATGTCATAGCTGGTCTCACTACTGTCCTCACTACTATCATGTTATTTATACATCTCACTACTGAGATGTATAAATAACATGATAGTTAAAATTGTAAGAAAAAAGAAAGAATCTAATTTTCAAATACTTTTCTATGATGAATGAATGATACGTCATCATTGTTGCGTCACGCAGATAACTTCTACTTTTTATTAGAAAATTAAGCGAGATATACACATTACTTATAAGGTCTCTTCGGATTTAGTCTACTGAATTTTACTTTTCCTTTATATTATATGACAACAGCTGCCATCAATAGTACATATTACAAAATGATAGCGTGTGGTATATTAAACAGCCTTGGTAATGCCATGTGTGTGGGGGGAGGGGGGGTTAAGGGTGGGTAGCATGGCGGAGAACTGGATTGCTTTAAACTAATACAGACTTAGTTTAAAGTCTGTATTAGTTTAAAGCAATCTTCACTGTTGGCCTAATTTCCAGTCCATGATCCGATTATTCCTCCTGCTGTCTTAATTTAAACTCCTCTTTTGATCGAATAAGTGAAATACTTCTTGCGGTAATGAAGATCTTCGTTCCTCATTCACCCAAAGTCCCGATCACTATCCTAGTTTTGGTCCTCCACTTAATGCACCACAGCTCGTAAGAAAAACAAATTCGGTATATCACAAGTGGTTCTAAACAGAATCGCGACAACTGGATTCATATTCACTATTGACCAATATTTATTTACTGTCTAGCTTGAAAAATACACAGCAGTTACTTGTTCTTCTCTTTCATTCCATGTGCCTTTTTTCCCCTTTGGTACAGCCTTTCCCGCGCTGCCTCTCCTAAATACTTGACGCTCCAGCTGTTCGAGAAACAAATTAGTAAATTCCTACTTTCCCCATAACGTCTTACTTACACACTGCATTATAAGTTTTACCAACTTCCCCTTTGTATAGCTGATATAATAAATAAATAAACTTTTCCAAGAACGGTGGAAAAGTGTTTATTTATTTAACGGTGGAGCTCTAAAATTGGCTTCATTTTAACTCTCTTGTTTATTATCCCAAAAGTATGTTTCTTAAAATAATATTATATCACGAGAATTAGTCACATGCCTCTAAATTTCGCAGTTGGGATTCAAAGTGCAAAGCTGTGTTTGTCTTTTATAAATTTTTTTTTTAATACAAAATAAAATCTCTCTTCTAGTGGTTCGAACAGTTTCCTTCTTTCACATGTCTGATTTAAGCAGTGGATCGATCCTGTTAATTATGTAATTGAACAATCTAAATCTCAATAAACAGAAAGGTGAACGTTATTGTATCTTTCATTTCTTTTGCGTTAGTGTCATATAACTCTTATAATATAGATTTAATAAATTTTTATGTAATAATGCCTTCAAAAAACAACCTTTGCATTTCAGACAACAGAATCCATACATGATATATAACTGAACAATTTAATAGAATAAAAGCCAAAAGGCTTTTTCTGGCAACCTTAATAATAATGAAAGGGATACAAATCCTTTGATGTTCATCTACCAGTAAGCGAAACTCTAAGAACTAGGACTAAGATCTATGAGTTTCATACCGAAAAACTATCGGCAAATCCAAGTGTAAGTAACCACCTGGTAGTACAACACCAAGGCAACTCGTATCAAAGGTGGAGGAAGCTCCCTCACTATCCTTGATATTTTCTCATAATGTAAAAACACAGCCCCTAGGGGATGTAATGCTGTAATTACATTATGAGGAGAGGTCACTACCCAGACCGGTTTCAATCTTTTTTTCGCTTACTGGCAGATAAACATCAAAGGATTGTATCCCCTTCATTATGAACAATTTAAATTTTTTCTATCAATGAACTTGAAACACTCGCATAAAACTGCATAATTTATATTTTAAAAAAAATATCATCATTTAGTTTAAAATATGATAACTTGAATGAAAATTAATAGTTCTGGAACCATTCATGTACTACACCTGTGTTTTCTTTTTTATATCTTACACTTTATTCAATCCACGTTCATCGGTAACAATACCGATCTCGAACTCAAGAATTAGTTTTGGTTATAACACTTTTGATATACAAAACTGATAGGAGCAAATCCCCTTGGGACTCAACCCTTTCTACCAGACCATGTAACATGCGGCATTATTACAAGGATCTCCCTAAGGACCTTTGCTAGATTCCCTTCTCCCCCTCCTCCTCTGTATATCAAATTCAACAGAAATGACTTTCTGAATTCAGTATTTTGGTCATATTTTCATTTGCCAGTCGTTTTCATAGCCAATTACATTCACCTAGACTTAAGCAATGATTGTTTTTCGATTCATCTTCATATTTTTAAAAATGGTTGGGAAAACAAATCCTTAAACTTACCTTCATCATTTTTTCCTTTGTGTCTCTTCCAGATTGGCAATATGTACTTATATCCTAGTATGTAAAATATTCCACTGATGCCTGCCATTATTCCCATGGTTCGAAAGGCAGTACGAGGGCCATATTTACTCATGATGCTACCACCTACAAGAGTTCCCATACCACGCCCTAAAAATATTGAAAATATACAAATGAATGCGTGATCTTACTTAACTCAACACACTTTCATTATTTCTTCATTAACGCATTAATATGTTCGAGGTATTAATTTCACTTAATTGAATTTCTGTTGGTTATTTGAAATTTTGATTAAGTTCCTTAGATATATATAATACATAAGAATCTTTTCGTGAGTGGGTTAATTCCCGATAATCACAATAAAAAGTTAATATTTTCACGTCTACAATAAAAAAAACAATCCCGAACTTGTCGATTTCCGAAGTTATATATGTAAAGCAAAACTAAAATTGAAATAACAGCTTCTTGTCACGCAGTCCTAATATTATCTACCCTTTCGACGTTATTTCCTTTGTATTTAATTCTAGAAATGTATTTCTTATTACATGAATACTATATTAATATTAACCCTCGGAAGCTCGCAGCTGATCTAACGCATACATGCAAAATATTTAATATAAATATTCTTACATAATTCAGTGTATAGCTTGGAGGTCATGAGTAGCTGTGCATTCATATATTACAAGTGATATTCCACAATGTTTTTTGCTGTCAGTTTGGTTTAACACATGTTATGTAAAGGTTTGTGATATTTAACAGTAAACTGTATCTGAGAGATATACTGCGAACTCCGATGTCAGTATAGTATGCTTTAGTTGTGATTTTTTTCTAATAATTTAATAATTTCTAGATTGTAACTGAAAATAAATAAACCATCATGTATTACTGAAATAGAGACCCAAAGGCTTATTTATCATACATGTCCTCAAGGAGATGTGCTTTACATTACGGGATATACTAAGGAAAGTGATGTGGAACTTACTCCACCTTTACTACGAGTTGCCCATAAGGTTGCTTATGCTTGCATCCGCCGAAACTTTTATAGTTTCTATATATTCGGCACGAAACTCTTGTAGTTTCTATATTCAGCTATGAAATAATGTTGTATTCAATGTCCACTTAATTTGTACCATCATGTATTATTATATTTGCAGTGTTTTTTATTTATATTTTATTGCATTTTAGCACATACTAGTAATGAATGTATCTCTCAGATATACCTCGACCTACGCTGCAATTTTTACCACTGCGAGCTCCCGAGGGTTAATTATAAGAGATTTCTATTCAGTTATTCCAAATGTTGCTAAAAAGAAAAGAAAACTTTATACAACGAAAATCAGTAACAGTTTTTATATAAATGTATTACTTAATGCTTCTCTGACTACTCAGTTATTTAGCACCAAAACGTCAACACTAGTGACTTACTTACCCGATTGATGACTTAATTATAGAAATCGAAGTGTGAATAACAAAAAAATAATGAAGATCAAAAATAAGTAAAATTTAGTAGAAAGAAATCAGTTATTCTATTAATATTTTGCCGTTTGAACTTCAACAAATTAAACTTTACTTCTTTTGAATAATTGACAAAACAGAACATTTCATGAAACCACTTCATTTTAATCATCAGACTAACAAGAGAAAACTTTCTTTTAATCCATATCACTTATCTTATTTCTTTACATTATTAGGAGTGCGTAATACTAAACTGAAATCACGTGATTGAACAGATTGCTGTCTCTGCATTTGTAGAAGTGTTTTCTGATCCATAGAATTACTATATTTATTTATGACATCTTTCATATCTGCTTAAGGAACATGCATTATGAAATAAAAGTCGGAAGAACAATTTACTCGCCCAAATAGAATCCAGGCTCTGTTATCTATGAATGGCTTGAACAAATTCTCTAGCACATCACTATACTCAGCCTCCCTTCACATACAATCTAGAATCGTTAGTCGCAGGAGTATGATTTGTAGTTAGACGGAAAGGATTTTATAGTGAGTTGGTACAATCAAATTCAGTCCCATGCAACATCCATCCGATTTATAGAACAGTTCTGCAGCTCTCTATTCTCGATGGGGGGGGGGGGGGTTTCTGAGAACTCTACAGCGTGTTTGAAATATCTTGATTAGTGTTACGTATAATACATGTAAGAAGCGATGGGGCATTAGAGAAAATGGAGATCTTGTAAAGGAGTAAACAAATATACCAGACCTACTTCAAGGTTTCCGACTAATAATCTTGATGAGATAAGAGATAAGCTATTAATATCCATAAGCTTCCGGGTCAAATTTTTAACCTTAAAATCTCAACATTAATTGCATCCATCAAATCTTATGCAGCAGGATGACAGAGAAAAGCAAGGAAATCTTTTGTTCTTCTTTTATCAAAATAAGGAAGATCATTGTATCGTGATGAGAATCAAGCTTGCGGGTATGATTTTGGAAATCATGTAAGTGGTTTTCATTTGACTGTGAGTGCTATGCGTCAGTACTTCAGGAGATCAAGAACATTTTTGAAGTTTATAGATATCCACACGAAGCAATTCGTATGAAACTTTATGAAGACATGAAAGGATTTCGAAAAGTGGATTCTCGGGACTCTCCGCTGAAAGACGGATTATCTTCGTCAAGATAATCCGTCTTTCAGTGGAGAGTCCCGAGGTGTAACAAATTTTAAGAGAAAATAAACTTCATTTTTAGACAATTCAACGAATTTCAACTTACGCACATGTGACAGATTTTCTGTTTTCATTACATGTGTGCAGCAGTATGTTGCTTAGGAAGTAAGCTGATTTGAAAAACATTGAACTGCTACTCCTTTAAGCCTTGGTGTAATCATGTCGATCCAGACAGTTAATGAACAGATTTCGTATATTTGTGAAAGGGAAAAAATAATTCACAGTTTTAAAGACGTATAACCCTTAAGAACAGGAATTTTGGAAAAATAAAACCATGTACGTATTATTGGCAACCTATTTAGCCAGTATAACCTATTGATCATAGTCCAATTCAAGCATCAGAGAACATCGAGTCGATTTGGAGCCCCACCCTTGTACGAAAATAAATAAATAAATGCGTAATAATAAACGATGAAGCTTCTTGTGACTGACAGATAATCTGAGTATTATACATCAGCAATAAGATGATGTATAGTTGAGGCACTTATATACTGGAAATATCTAGAAAACCACGTCTTCTCTTGAAATTATGGCCCGTTAAGAACAGATATTCACAGCATTTTAAACTAGTCAATAACCTTCGTGCTTCGCGAACATGAACGCGAAGTGAATAACTTCGCGTTCATGTTCCATATAAACATGTGAATGTTCTAAATTTCATATCAGATCATCGAGTTTGTTCACTTGGTCTCTTCGCTGAACCCAGCTCTGATAATGAAGTCATCTACCTCTTCTAATCGCTGGAGCTTCTTTGGCTTGACCGACGATTTTCCTAATAAGGTCCCTCTCATGGTTTTCTCTAGTTCAGCTTAATACTTGAACGGTTCAAAGTTGCTATCAGTATAATCATATAGATTCTATATTAAAGTTCATATAGGTTCCTAAACGAACCTCTGTGAACTTTCTATATATGTGTTCTGCGATGGATTGTATTGATGTGGAATTAAAAATTCCAGTACCTCATGGAATTGGCCGAAAGCAACAATGGAATTGGCTGAAAAAAAGTTTAGAAAAAGATTCCTCTAGTCAGTGACAGAACTGATCCTATAAAGTCTTTCTTCTGCATTGATGGTGCCACGGAAGCTCTCTCGGTGCTATTCAGTCATTACAATCATCATGATTTCTGTAGATTTGATATTTCTGATGATGATCAACGATGCTTTTAGTGAAATGAGTTTGAATGTATTAGAATTGCTGGCTTGGTTATTTGAGTTTTTAGACAATTTTATCAGAGAATTTTCAAGAAGAGGTTATCAGAGAATTTAAAATAATAAACTAATAAATATTCAGAAAACTTTATTATAGAAGTACAGGATGGATTTAGAAAAGGATGATCATATATAGACCCGGCCTTTTGCCTAAAATTAATAATAGAGAAAAGAAGAGAATGCAATTTAGAAACACATATTACATTTATTACTATGAAAAAGCATTGGACAAAGTTAAAAGAAGCATTTTATTTAACATATTAAAAGAAAGACAAATACCAAATAATATATTAAAGGTATCACAAGTATATATGAAAATAATCAAACACAAATAAGTATAATTATGAACTATCATGTACGAGAGAGATAAACCAAGGAGTCCGACAGGTACATCCCCTTTCAGCAACTCTTTTTAATATTTATCTAAATGAAATAATAATAAAATGAAATAAAAATTTCCATCAAGGTATTAAACTTTCTCCTACAGTAAACTTAAACCCTCTCCTTTTTGCTGATGACCGAATAATAATTACAAATTCTGAAGATAACTTTCAGAAAGATATTTTAAATGTAAATGAGATAGCCAAAGATTATGGAATGATAATATTAACAGAAAAATAAAAAAAAAACCGTTGGCCTTTATAGGACATGTAAGAACTAAAATAGTAATAGATAACAAGATTTTAGAACAGGTGAATTCATTTAATTACCTAGGATGTATGATTACACTTGAAAATGAAAAAGATATAAACCTAAAGATTGTGAAATGTTTAAAAATAACAGGTATAATTAACTCTATATTTCAACCAAACCTAGTTCAAAAAAAAAAACAGACTAAAAGTATACAATACATTCTCCCTACCAGTCTTATTGTATGGAAGTGAAATATGGATAATAAAACAAAAAGACAAACAAAGATTAATAACAGCTGAAATGAAGTTTATGAGAAAATCTGCAAAGTATACTTTATTTCATCAGAAAAGAAATGAAGAAATTTGAAAAAATTAAACCAGGAATCAGTAATAGAAATAATTAAAAAATATAGACATAAATGAGTGGAACATGTTGAAAGAATGAAAACAGAAAGATTACCAAAACAAGCCTTAAATTACAAACCATTAGGAAAAAGAAAACAGGGCGTCCTCTAAAGAGATTCAACGATGATTCTAAGGCCAAAACAGGTCACTCCAGGCCTAAACCCTTGACAAGCATGATAATGATGATGGTGGTGGTGGTTATCTGAGTAGAGAGTGTTATTACAGAATAGGCCATGAGTTCAAAACTGCTGTGAGCATATATTTGTGAATGTCTTTAGTGGTGAGATAACTTTCATTCCCGGTCCAGTATCTTGTTGAAGTGTTGTGTACGTTGAAAATCTTTCGTGGCATTAAAATATTAAATCTAATTACTAGGAGGGAGGTGCAGTTATTGTATATACATATGAACAGTTGCTTTCTGCAGTTGAAAGCAACCATGAAAATTAGTTAAAAATATGATTGAAGATCCTTTTGTTCCTTCTTTTATTTCATTTTGTTTTAATGAAGTTTTCATTTTGTTCCTTCATTTTATTTAGTTTTCGTTTTAAATACCAACATTATAAAAGGGGATATTCTGCGCCATATTATTTTTATCATGCTATTTTATTTATTATCGTATTTTATTTGCTTTTAAAGATAAAAAAGTAAGTGTTTCTTTCAGTGGCAGATTAGGATAGTTGGGGCCCCCTAGGTAAATTATATTTGAGGCCCAAAAATAATAATAATAATAATAATAATAATAATAATAATAATAATAATAATAATAATAATAATAAATAAATAAAAGGTAGGTGGCAAATAAATGAAATTTTGTACTTTTGAATTTTTTCAACTTCTGGATTTTTCTGCCTGTTAAAGGGTTAAAGGATTGTAAATAATAAAACTTTTTAGTTTAATGGATAATTTTTATGTCGTTTTTACAAATTTCCTGATTGTTTATCAGTTTTTTTTTACAATTTTACAAAGTTATTTTTTTACTTGCACTACACTCAAATAATGAAAACACGAAAAATCGCACTAAAATGTTATTTTTGAAACAAACACCTCACTCTTACACGATTCAATAACAAATGAAGTTAAGGAGCAACCAGGCGAAACTTCCTATCTCGGCAATGCAATCAGTTTTCGTGACCTCGAAGCTGTCAACAGCGCCGTGCGCCGACATTGGTAATGCGGTTTAATTTAAAGCGTAGACAGCTCGCGCTGTTCAAAATACGAAGCTTGTCAACTACCGCCGACATTGGTATTGCGGCATTATTTAAAGCGTAGATAGTGCGCGCTGTTCAAAATACGTATTAAAACGTAATAATTGTTTTGAAAAAAATTTCGCTTAAAATAATGAAGATATTTATGATGTTTACTGAAAACAATAATCTATTTTAGAAAACTGCCTTGCCTCGGGGGCGCCCAAAGCCTGGGGCCCCTGAGGCAGGTGCCTCATTGCCTTAATGGGTAATCCGCCACTGGTTTCTTGGGTTATATATAATGTTTAAAGAAATTTTTCATGTAGGAAGAAACTGATATTACTTTAAGGTACCGGTGTAAAGTAGTATATTATTATAAAGTAAAATCTGTTATATTTTTTCAATTAAGGATATATAGGACAATGTTCCCGATATTGCGAGATACACCATGAGTATATCCCGTGATATTAATAAAAGTTCACGAACTATGTGCAGTACATGGACGTTGTCACATGTCTGAAACCACTCAGAGGAAAACTATGGAAACCAAACCATACTGAGATGTCAACTGTGCTGCATACCGAGGCGCATTTCATTTTGCACTTGAGAATTGCTGCAGTCATGGTAAAATGCAGTTGCTACCATTATATCTATGGCCAGTGAATTCAAGATACTTCTGCCTTGACGGTATGAAGAGGCTCTCCATTTCGTGTCACCACATATTTTTTGAATGAAACTAATATATGAATACGGAAATGCTTCTACTGAATTAGACACTTCATGTGGTCTTCATGCAAGTCAATACAGAAGGTATATCTGGCACACAAATAGAAAATAGAATGGTGTTCGGAACACAGAATGCATTACATCCCTAATTGTAAAAACGATACTGATTGGGTTAAGGAGATACAAACACGACTAATTCACTCTAAGATAAATATTATAAATTACACGAAGCTGAAGTGGCAAAACAATATTTCTAAGACAGTTGCTTTAGTGTATCTAAACATAAAAATAAGATGTTAGGGATAAATAAATCATATTCAAATATCTTATATTTGAATATGATGCAAGAAACCCAAAGTGCTTAGGTTATATTGCTTTGGCTCTGTAATATCATAAATTATATTGTTTTGTTTTAGCCAAATAATTAAGATAGACACGTTAGAATGAGTGAAGATCTATACGAAAATAAAATCTTACCAAATCCATAATAAATAGCTCCAAGCATGGTCTGTACGGTTGCCAGCATGCCGTCCGGAGAAAGTTCAGCACCATAAGTAACAACAGCAACCCAGAACAACTGATATGTCATTGGCTTTAGAACTTCCAGTGCTAAAATCCATTCTGGGTTTACAAGAAAAGAGATGCCAATGGAACGAACACCATATCCAAAGAAACCAAGGAAAATAAAAGTGACGCGTCCGAATTTTTTTATCAACCACTTTGAAGTTAGAAGTAATGGAATTGCTAGTAATCCTGCCACAGTATTCCTCAAGCCGATAATGTATTTTGGGCACTTCAGATCAACAAGAAACCAAGTCATAAATGATCCTAAAAATCCTCTTACTACACCAAGGGACAGCAATCCAATAGCTAACAATGCCGCTTCTGGGTTTCGCAATACATGTAATGCCTTACGGGACATTTTTTTAGCAGGAGGAACAATTTCGAGATTCAGGATGATTACCATGACTAGAGTAACGAGCAGTTGTCCATTAAACAAGCAGAAGGCTGGAAAATACTCCGTTTGACCAGTGCGTTTGCTTGCGATATCAATCAAATAGCCCGATAAGGGTGAAGAAATAACAGTAGCCAATGATGCCCACAGCCTTTCCCTTCCAAAGTCACCATTGTATTTTTTGGTCATCATCAACGTGGTCACATCCAGCAATCTGTAACAAATTGATGCACACGTATTATAAGACAGATATAAAATGAAAGACAGCACTACAGTAGCTACTCTGTCCTGCCACACATATTGACATTTTTTAGGAAATAGCTCCAAGAAGGTGTCTGCTTGATGATCTGTTGGATTTGCTGTGCACGTCATGGTGCACTTATCCGAAAAAGGGGAAGGAAATGAATGCTGCATAACATTCAAATTCACTTTGTCTATGTCCATGGAGCCTACTGTATACATGCACGTGCTGTTGTCTGAATAGCCATGACCCATCAGTGTCAGATTGGAAACATTCACGAGTTGGGAAGTGCTATTTAACCTCGAGATGACATCGCAGAAGAAATGGGCATTGTTTTTTTCACAGATATTGGCGAATGTCTCTAGATCTGTTAACGAACCATCACACTGTAAGTTGCACTCTGATAAACCTAAAGATAATGTTATGTTTGTTTCCGACAAGCATTTGGGACTCTCCCCAATCAAATACGGGGTTTGAAAACTGTTACAGAGGAAGTTTACTGAAGCATTTTCACATATTGGAGGTGGAGCAGCAGGAATAAACAACAGGGCCACCGAAATTGCCATTGTTGTCAACATGAAGAAAATTAGAACTATTTTATATTTTCCAATCTTATCCGCAATAATTCCCGCTAGAGGAGGACCCAGCAGTGTTGGAATTGGAACGAACGTCATTATGGCAGTCGTTTCTCCAACAGTTACATTTTTGTTCTTCAGATGTACAATTAAATAGGGATTCAAACTGGCAGTTGCTGAAATAAAAAAAAAAAAAAATAAATAAACAATAATTTAATTTTTGATATCCATATTAAGTTTTATAATTATCATATATTTTCTTCTTCACGAATAAAATATAATGTTCCAATATAGAAGAAAATATTAATCAGGAAAACACTGAACACAGTATTTGTGTAGATTTGATGCAGTATATTTCTTCCATGGATAGAAGGTAGGAGATACACTGAAGTATGACTGGTTAAAAGCTGTTAGCGCTGTTAACAAGTGTCAAGATTTTTATTCCCTGCAACTCGAGGTTTTTTTTATTGAAAATTTCAGATAAAACACTAAAATGACAAGAAACTTTTGATGTCAAAGTCTGAATGGAATCAATGGTTGCAAAATGGTTTAACATCGGACACTTGCTCGTGTCCAATGTTAAATTATGTCCTTTATGTCCTAGCTGGAATTATCACTTTTCTGAACATGATGTGCATCACATATGACATGAACGCGTATTAAATATACATCATACATCATAATACATCACATATGTATTATGCTGTATTAAAGGGTGACGTTTATTAACAGTATGATACGCTAATCTGTGAACATTCACACTTACTGTATATTCCTCCAATTTATATCGTAGATATTGTTTTCTTTTCAACATCTTTAACATGTCCTAATATGCGAATCTCTCTGGATCATCCTGTTTGTTTGTCATAAAATATGCGCATGAACAGTGGATTTGAAATCTTCTTGTATATTGGGAAGAATTTTTTATCACGTTGTTGAAGTATTTCAGAAATTTTGCCTGTTACATTTGGATGTAAGCAAGGGTTACTGCATCTTTGTATTCTTGTTTATTTGTTGTTTTCTGTGCGGGGGCGAGGTGGTTAAAAGATTCTTGATCGTTTGGTAAATTTCCTATGTCCGTTTTGTGATAAGAGTATAGCTGAGATATATAAGTTTTTGATTTCGTATTCTATGTTGCCATAGATGTTTTATACAATGTCTCAGCATTTTATTTATTCCTATTTTTTTACACAGAACAGTGTGATGAAATGAGATATGGCGGTGTCTTCCAGTATAGGTTTCTGCATTCAGAATAAGTGAGTTTGTTCTCTTCGAAAATCTCTAACAGTATGTTCAAAAAGGGAGAGTCCTGTTGTTTTCCAGTTCGGGAGTGAAATTTATGAGTGAATGCATCCCTTTCCCTATTTGTGAATTGATTTAGTTGTTCTGATGAACCTGGTCAGATGACGAATATATCATCCACATAATGTAACTAAATCTGAGTTTAAGACAGGAGTTTTCTATAGTTTTTTTTAAAATTATTCCATGAATAAACTGGCTGGATATAGAGACAGACGTACGCCCATATTAAAACCGTGTTTATGTCTTTTATAGTAATGGATGTTTATACTCCACCACCCATAACTGTTGTGGCTGTTTTTTTTTTTTTAAATAACGTGCTATTGTTTCGAAGTAATTTCAGAAGAATAAATCAAATTTTAAATACTTGAGGGTGGCAATTATGTACGTAGTAATATACCGCTCGGATAAAAAGTAAACGGACTTTTTATATTATGTGATTATAGGCATGTTCTTTGACTGGTATGAGGTCCTGGACTGGTGTGGAGGAAACATTCCTTGATATCACCCGTCTCTCCCTCCAGTTCATCCCAAACCAGGAAATACAGAACCTTATCGTCACAGTCCACCTTCCGAATTTCATACTTGATTTTTATAACACTGAAGACGATGGTGCATGTTAATTCGGTTCGGGTAATGCGGAACTTACATATTGCTGTCCTACTATGAAACCCATTTTGTGAGCCTCGGTTGTGAATGTTTTTGTGCAGATTCGTGTTCCAGCCGATGCCCGGAACTCCGCATTCAACGTGTCTGCTGACGAATGGTAGTTTTTACATATTATCTTTCGCAGCACCGTACGGTCAAATTCGTGAATGCGGTAGGTCATCCAATACAGGTAGCACATGAAGTTGACTCCCTGTGCTTCCATCTCAGTATGGTATCATTGATTGCTAACCAGGGATGGTTCAATTTGTCAACAGTTTGCCGATCAGATAGGCCTGCAACGTGGCATCGTATCACAACGCCTTTTTCAAACTCTGTCAGTTACCTTCTCGAAGCCATTTCATCCAGACATAGTTGCACTAACATGGGAGCATCATATTCTTATATTCTTGCAATTTATGCCGCTTATAAACATGTGACGCGTTTCATGGCACGATGCATCTTGCCCATTAGGATGTCCACGACTTCTTCACAAGCAGTGTAACTCCGGTTAGAATGCGGATAAAGTCCGCCGAGTTATTTGGTAATCTTCCTCAATCATTTTCGCAACTTTCCTATCCGCCTTGGGTATACTGTGGGCGGTTAAGTCAGAATTAAAAGATTTCGACAATGTTTTAAATTCTGCATGTGTGTCAAGGTGTGTGAAGAAAGATTTAAATATGACTTTTCTTGGGAAGAGTGATTTTTTGCTTCTCTTTTTCTCATAACAGCTTGTTGAATTTCTTCCTTGAGTTGTTTTTGATTCTTAAAATAATGAATAGAGATTTCGTGCAGCTCAGTTAGTTTTGAAGAGTCCGTTGGTTGGAAAGACCCAGGTTCCAACCCGTGTGTGATGTGAGGAACCTTTATCATAGTGAGTTACCCGTTGTTATACGGATGTGGAGGGATTTTTTTCCCCGCCCTCAAACCGGCAAACCGGCCCGAAGAACGCAAGCATTATAACCACATAGAACACTTCCGAATCAACTAACCTATTTCGTTAAATATCATTTTGAACACGTGCGCGGTCAAATGTGTCTGCGCGTATGCGTAAATCATAAAGATAATTTATAATGCACTGTTAGTAGACAGTCTGTCCACGGTGTTACACATCTCTGTGAGAAGTGTGGTCGCTAGTTTAGTAATTCAAATCCAATTACAGATATGCAAAATCTACCAGCACGCGTACACAAGTGGGAAGTTCAGTATGCGTTGGTAGATTTGTATGTTCTGCATTGAACTCCATTTAACCTTGAAAAATTAAATATACGTTATGTCATTGCAACGGATGAGAAAAGAAAACTGTCTGCTGATAATTTCTTTGCTTGATACGTGTGCGAGTTAGTAATGAACTTACGAGATTTCTGTGCTTATGTTGAAATTTTTGTAAGTTTCGGTATAAGAACCACATAATTCTAAGAAAACGCGTTATCTTATTAATTGTGAAAATTAAAGCGAATACGTCACATACCGCCATTATGAAACTCACTCATTCTTTAGCATTATAGTTAAAATGAAACAGAAGCTATTAAAATGATTTAATCATTTTTCTTAAGTTTTCACATGATACGTCTTTCCCATAGTTTCGACCTCATGAGAAATATTGTCTAGAATAATCATACTCAAGCTTTTCTGTATTTTCAGAACCCAGTGGAAAGTTTTTTTCCAATTACCAGGCCTCATCAACATCATACATTTCATTTTATTCATGTAAACCATTTTTTATGAATTTCTTTCCATAAAGCTGTATATTAAAAAGAGATACTCACTTTATAAAAATATTGAAAATAATTTTGAAATACCATATTTGCGCGCATTTTACATCAAAACAACACTGCCATTATATTATAACAAATGTCGATTAGCGTGAGTATACACATTCAAATTTAGCGAAAAACTATTTTGTATTTATTGTGCTAATTTAAATAATTGACAATTACTTTTGATGATAAACTTAAGTAATTACCTGAAAACCAACAGAAAAGAACAATCTTCACAGGCAATAAATCTTTGTTTATCTTCGCCCAGTGCCATTTGCTCCTGACTTCGGGAGATTTCTCGTTTACCGTTTCTATTTCCTATGGAATATTAAGAAAAGTAGGTGCACTAAGCAACATTAATAAAAGAAATTAAAAGAAAATTAATAAAAAAAATTATACTTATAAAATGTAAATACTTCTATTTGTGAAGTGCAGGGGTGATATACATGATTTTTATCACCTAGGCGACGATCACCATCCTGCTTAGTGGTGACCTGGAGGGGGTTAAAAGTTCTGCCTGGCCTCCAATAAGCATACGGTTATCAAAACGTTGATTCTCATCAGCAATATTTTTTTAGAAATCCAAGATAATGGTTCTAAACATGGGAAATTTAAGTCCTCCCACTAACGGTTTTCTAGAAAGAATCAATCATTTTGATTCTTTAAGAATCAAAGTCTCTATAAGTGGATAAAACTTACACTACCAGTAAAACCAAATCCATCCGGAAGAGAACTAAGAATATAAACCTCTTATGAAATTATATAATTGCACAAGAAATTCTTATTTCTTATGAAATTTCTTAATTTCGAGCCTCCGTTTGTATGATAAATACGGAAACATATATTTTGTGTATCCTCATTGAATCACTGGTAAACGATGTACAGTTCGACTTCTCTAAAATTAGAAATCAACAGATTAAACACTTAAATGAGGAGAGATTCGATTCTTTCTCATCTCATTTTCTATTGTATTATTCCTCAAAGTAAATGTTCAGTAACTTTTCATGTAAGTGAAGCAAAGTGGAAACTTTTAAATGTCAGTTTATCTGACATTTAAATTTTTTCTCTACATTACTTTAAAAAAAATCCCCCAAAAAAGATGTTGCAATAATTCGTGATTACAACCAGATGTGTATCTTCAATTTTAATAAGAATCGAGCTTGCATTGCTTCTTCTACTTTGAAAATTTCCAAAAGCAACAGAATTCAAATTCTGTTAATTACTGTTAACTATTGGGGAGAAAACAAAAATCATCCACCGTCATAAAATTTAATACATTTCTTTGAAATCAAAGCGGAAACTATTTACGACTTAAAAATTCCAAGGTCTTTTGTATATGCACTTCTCAGAAGAGAGGTTAGGGTTATCTTCTATAAAATTTACGACATAAGATTTCATCGTTTCCGAGAAGATTTCGATAGTCCACTCGCATTATTGAAATAGAAGTTAAAGAAATGAGACAATTTTAAAGAGAAGCTGAGTAATTTTAACCAAAAACAAATTTTACACAATATTTTGTTCTGAGAAACTCCGAATTTTGGCTGGAAAGAAAATAAAACCGCACAAGTTGAATAATATAACACAACGTAAATGACACGAACTCCTTGCTGCATTCAATATAGCAATCCAAATATTAAAATATCAACGATCCAAACATTAGTCGAACCCAAAGATTGAGTTTTTAGATAATTAGATTTCAGTATGTATTCAGTGTTTAACATTAACTGCTAAAGATGAAAGTAAATAATACTGCAAAAATGTTCTGGAAATTTCACGATTCCTTCCTGGTAATTGATCAGTACTGATTATTTATAAAATTTATGGCATAAGATGGTAACTTTCTGTACACCTAAAATATAAGCAATCGTCTTGGTCATAAGCGTTGCTTTAGGCTCAAAGTAGTCAGTGTAAATACGGTTCAACATTCTTTTGAAGAACCTTTTCTCCGCCCCTCCCCCTCTCAGTTCACAAAGTTTTACATTTTTTTTTTAATATAACATATTCGATCATCTAGAGCACTTGAAAATATAAAAGAATAGTGTATATACTACAACTGTTTGTTCAATCCATAATATATCATTTACTACATGTTTAACTAAACACAATAGCAAAAATTAAAACAATATAAAAAAGAACGAGTTTTCATAATGTATTAATTCCAATAAAACATTATAATCAAAAACATTTACCCGTAGAATAATAATAACCTTCTTTTTTACGGTTAATTTCATGAAAGAACATTCATGGAAAGTAATAATTACTTATTTACTGTTACGAGAAAAAATCGTAAAGAAATCATAATAAGAGTAAGAAATTATGTTTACAAAAACTAAATTGAAATAAAATGTGATTGATAAGCTTAAACTGTCGTTAAAATGCATGTTCATAAATACGAGGGAGGTCTGGAAAGTCAACACCTAGAACAAAAATGATATTGAAATAACTGATATAACGACAAGAAAGAACAAACTAGTAGCAGAGTTATTATGGTGATTTATGTTCTTATATTCTTATATTTTCGTATGTTCTTTCTTGCGGTTATATCAGTTGCTTTAATATCATTTTTGTTCTATGGATTATTGGACATTTAATTTATATTTATCTCCTTTCATTTAAAGATAAGTGATATATTCAACAAATGCTTTTTCGGAACTACAAAATCAAGCTGAACATATAAACACAAAGAATAAGTTATGACTATTTACGAGTATTACTATACTGATTTCAAGATTGTGGAAACAAAATCAAATGACAAAATGAAAACAATGGTTGAATCATTTCTACTAAATATAATCGATATTTTACAGTGCAATTTTGCCTCTGATCATCACAGATACAATCTCGTTTGCCTCTGATCATACTGAAAGAATGTAAAGAAGATGTATGCTTAATGAGAGTCAATGAAATATTTTTGTTCCAGGTATTCCGTTTCACACTCCTAGAACAAAACGTGCTTAAATCTATAAGCGAAATTCTTTATTCGAACTATTCTGTGAAATGCGATCTGTGATTGTTTCCTCTCTCTCTCTAGAAAAGGCTTGGAAGTTGGACTAATGCACTCTACTCAGGACTTGAGCCACTAAAAGGTATTCTAAGACAAGATTATTTGCGAAAGACCGAAAACAAGTATGAAATATATAGCTAATAGAATTTAAAGTTGAATACATTACTTTATAAAATCAGATTACAATAGCTTAACGAATTTTTAATTCGGATTCAATATACTCCTAACGTCTATAATGCTTAAGTATTATTTATATTTAAAACCAAACAAAAATATTTATATTTAAGAGCTATTAATTGCATTACTTTTAAGTTACCTTGTTCATTTTGAGACTTCCGTGATCCTTTTCGCTTTCAGTCACTTTGCAATTTCCATGATCCATTATTAATCAAACAAAGATATCCGTCTTAAGTGTAGCACTCCAATAATTGCAAATCTTAAGCCAAATGAAGTACTTTATTCCCATGATCTTCTAAAGGATAAAATCCTGTTCAAGATGTGTAACTTGTACATTTCACATCTACTGAAAGTAAAGACGTCAAAAACTGTCCATTTAACCAGATTAGCTCCTTTTTTTTTCATCTGATAACATCTTAAGTTAGTTTATACATTGTCGATTCGGGAGCTTTCATTCCGACCAATAAGGCGCGATTAAATCTGTTTCCGGTATGAAGGCGAGGTTAAATTAATTTCACCCTATAGGGGCCATTTGAGAATAAGTTGAAGAAACGACTTTCATAGAAATCGGATACACATAATGTGACGTCATCGGTATCCTTCTTCGGAGCTATCTAAGTGTGTTTATATTTCAAAGGAACAAAGTCGGCAGCGAGATTTTAATTCTTGATAATGACGACTACCAAAGATTTGCTGAAGCGAATCGCTCATTTTCAACGTTCTTCTGCTTTATCATGCTTGCTTTTCGCATTTCTTTATCTCCGTATATTTCCTTATTAATATTATGTAATATCTGCTACGTATACAAGAGAACTTGATTCACATATAGTGGTGTTAATATAGGGGATAAAATAGTTGTATATTAACAATATAGTGGTGTTAATATACAACTTACAGTTTCTCACTGTAAGAAACTGTAACCTGCTTGATTTTGAGCTTAAGTCGATTTGATTTCAAGTAAGATTATTCTGCAAACTTAATTATGAAAAAAACACTCTAAAACGATCCATACATGGTATCTTTGATCATCTTGGCACTTTACCATAGTCGTTATAAGTGAGGGTGTGTCTCAAGAGAAGATCGTAGAAGTCTCTGACATAATACGATTAAAAATATGAAGAAATCATGGCGGAATTTTTAAAAACGAAATACTTTTAATAGTAGTATTGACATAAAATATGAAAGTATAGGAACCGAGTTGGTGTTAATGAGATCCTTTGGGACAATTAAAAATAATACAGGCTTTCAAATGTTGACCCAGAGTTATGAAATTAGCGTTATTACTCCTTGTTTCATGTCATAATCCTGAAAGTGAATCATACAATAGCAGTTTATGCATCTTCATATTACTCCCCTGTCGTCTCTTCTACCACTAACTTTTACTCTAACGTTATTTCATTAATTTGTTTGTAGTATCGACTGAGTAAAAAAAAAAAAATTCACTATTGAGTAAAAAAAATAAATAAATGCTCTAACCGTCTTAGTTTTTGTTTACATTTATAGGACACTCATCAGCAACTGTATTTATTCTTCAAAGCAACAAAATGTATCATCCCTAAATAGCAATTACAAGAATCTGGTGGTTATTAAAATATATCAAGTAAGTATTGTATTGTACAAACTTTTTCATATTAAATTTCATGTCAAAAATACTTGCAGAATTCACTGTTTTTAGTATTATAGCTTTATATGACTTTATTAATAACAAAAAATTTACGTCGACCATAAAAATATAAGAACAGTATATTGTTTAAGTAGATTCGGGATTTGAATGGAGTTTAGATGTACACGGGAAAAGTATTATAGTTGGCATCTCTCTGTATAGGCAATGCACAGTAGTATGGGTGGCACTTCTGACAAGATCAAGATCAAGATAAAATAAGGAATCGTGACGTCATTGGTTGAGAAGAAGAAAGATGACGTCTTGAGATTGGAATGTTAGGAATTTCCCTGGGGGCAAATGTGTCAGTGACGTGAGTTCTTGTGTTTTGGTGCGCGTATGGAATTATGGGTGATGGTAGAGATAAGGATTCGTGTTGTGATTGATGGGACACTTCTGACAAGATCAATATCAAGATAAGATAAGGAAACGTGATGTGAATGTTTGTTGTTATGAGACCTAGATAAGTGACGGCATTTGTTAGTTGTAATGAGACGTAGATAAGTGATGGCATTTGTTAGTTGTAAATAAGTGACGTTATTGTTTTGAATCGAAATGGGAGATATATTAGTGCATAAGGAATCGTGTCGTGGTTGGTGGGACACTTCTGAAAAGATCAAGATAAGATAAGGAATCGTGACATGGATGTTTGTTATTATAGAGTTTGGAATGTTTGGAAATTTGCTGGGCCCTCGTCTGGCAGGGACATCACGTGGTTTGTTTGCTTCGTTTATTGCATTGTGGGTGATATTTAGAGAAAAGAATCGTGACGTTCTGTTAGGAAATTTCTGGGGAACATATGTCTCGCTGTGATATCACATGGTGTTTTGGTTTGGCTATGGAATTGTGGGCGATGTTTACGAGATAAGATATCTTGGAATTTTCCCAGGGTGACACACACATCTGTCATTGTCGTCATGTTTTATTTGGTTGTCTATAGATGGGTGTTCTAATTTTCCAATACATTTTGGGATATTTCTTTCCTTTTAAAGAGTGGGAATTCTAAGAGTAAGTCGTAATGGTGGCAAATGTTTCGAGAGGTTTTTCTGAATAATTTAATTATGTGCTGATGCACTCAAACATACATTTTGTTTTCTTCTATAGATAAATGTACTAATTTCCAATACATTTTGGGGCATTTCTTTCCTGTTAAAGGGTGGGAATTCTTAGAGTAGAGTCTATTGGCAGCTGTGTTTCGAACTTTTCTGAATAATTTAATTATATGCTGGTGACACTCAAACACACACATTAGATATCAAAAGTCGCTAATATATCCATGCTGATACGCTAATATATACCCTATGATAATTCTTATGGAAAAAAAACTATTCAGTGTTAGAATTATGCTTACCAAAACAATCGAGCAGTGATTATTGAAATTACAATTATCAATTGTTATGTTCAAGTTTAAAAAAATTAACTTACATTTCTTTCCAGAATGGGAACATCTTGGTACTATCTAGGTTTTCTGAATATTCAAAATTGTTGATTATTAACATATATTCACAGAACACAAACACTAGTCTGAAAATGCAGTTCACTTTTTCATTATAGGTTACTGTTGCTAACATATATTCACACCACAAAACACACAAAACATAGGAGTTGAAAGATATTTCTGTAAATAACCAGAAAAGCTAGTTGACTACTTAATTTAGAATACCATCCGATTGGTTCTCTGTATTAATTCTTTCCCACTTTTGCTCATGCTATGATTTCCCAAGCTCGGTGGGAAAGTCTATGCGCCGTTTAGTTTAGGGTAAGTGTTATTTCCGGTTTCGAATTCCGATTACTGCTAGTGTTTGGAATTCTGACAAGTGAAATTATTATTATTTTTTTTTTCAAATTGATTGGTTATTATCTGTATTTTACTTCTAAAATTCATATTCTAACAAGAATAACTGAGCAAAGTTAATAAATATATAAAGTGTATGTGCATTTATTTTCCAACACTGTAGATTTCTCATTAAGTCTTATCTTAAAAATATCTCTCTTATCCAGGAAAAAATAATAATTACCCATGGGAAAGTATTTCTGTAGTAAATTAATGCTTACATGTATTATTATTATTTTTTTAAAACCAATATGACTATTAATTTCACCTTCGATTCCTTGTGCTCTTAACCTATTTCTGTAAGTGGAATTTATTTATTTTATTTTTATTTTTTCTTTAGCATTAGTAATTTTAAGTAACTGATATGAGACAAACAAGGTTTTGAACTCTCCGCAGCGTTTTTCTACAGCTATCTTTTTAAGAGTTTTAGTAACATGTCGTTGTTTTAAAATATCTAATGGCTCTGTAAAATAACCAAACTCTAACAGTATTGTGACTTTTCGGGTGAAATCTTCTCCACTAAAATTCTGGGTATTTATTTAATACCCGATTATTCCTTTTGCTTCAGACTTGTGTTTGTGTTCTGTGAATATATGTTAATAATCAACAATTTGGAATATTCAGAAAACCTAGATAGTACCAAGAGTTGACAGTTTCATGAAATATTTAAGGGTTTGCATGAACAAATAAGACTTTTAATTCACTGAGTCAAAAAAAAGTCTCTGGTTACTTTGTGGCATGAAATTTCACAAGGAAAAAAAATGTTATGGTCTTAAGTTTGTATAACACATCAACGACATTCGATTTGTTCATTTAAATTTACACATTTTATTTGAAGTAAATATTATTTACAAATTGTATTTACTGAATCTGAAATACAGAAAATAAAAAAATTGAAAAATACATCAAAGGTTCTTCCCATGCTTGTGGAATTGCCATCATGTGGTTTTTGACAATGTGACTCTCATCTGAAAGTTAGTACTTTCAGATTAGAGTCACATCTGAAAGTACTGTCATATCAGTTAATAAGACACTTTGATTCCCAACTATCACCAAATTTTTCATTTGGTGATACTTGGGAATTTATTACTGAAGTAAAATTAAGGGTTCCATATTTATTTTTTGAAACCAATACATATACTTCACAATTATTAAAAGCACAGAATCTTTTGTTATGTTTCCAAAAGCATTTAGAAGTACACATTATGTTTTCACGTTTTGGGTACCCAATTTCATTTAAATCAAGAACAGGCCACCCTATTAACGTCGTTAATATTTTTGATTTTTCTCTTCCTTTGGTGAGTAATATTTGATATTTGCATGTTGATTCTATCATCTAATTTCTTAGTTTGTCCAGAGGTAGTGAACCAATTTCTCACTTCAGCTGATGGTTATATTTTATTTACCAAGAATTCTGTTTTTTAACTGTTTCAGGTAATTCTTTCCAAATACAAGGTGATTTTGTCAATGCATATCTTACAATAATTCCATCAGAAATACAAATTTCTTTAGGAAATAAATTTGAACTCTTATTCAAAAGAGATTCGCAATCAATTGTTCCAATGATAGCTGAAAATTCGTATTTTTCACCCACTGCCGATTTTTCATAATTGTTTTCCTTCGTTCTTCTTCTTCTTAGATTACTTCATATGGCACCACAAATAAATATTTATTTATTATTATTATTATTATTTCACTGATTATTAGCTTTGATCGTATATTTTATGTTAACATTCTGTTACAAAATTCTAAACAATTAGAACTTTTCACAAAGAAACTCACAAAGAGTTCAAATCCTTGTTTGTCTCATATCAGTTAATTAAAATTACTAATGCTAAAGAAAAAATAAATAAAATAAATAAATTCCACTTACAGAAATAGGTTAAGAGCACAAGGAATCGAAGGTAAAATTAATAGTCATATTGGTTTTAAAAAAAAATAATGCATGTAAGCATTAATTTACTACAGAAATAATTTCCCACGGGAACCAAGAGTTCGAAAAAACTAAACACATGATTTCTCACCTACCTACAACAATTTGGTGACCAGATAAGAGGGATATCTTTAAGATAAGACTTAATGAGAAATCTACAGTCTTGGAAAATAAATTTACATACACTTTATATATTTATTAATTTTGCTCAGTTATTCTGTTAGAATATGAATTTTAAAAGTAAAATATTGAAAATAACCAATCAGTTTGAAAAGAAAAAAATAATAATAATAATTTCACTTTTCAGAATTCCATACTCTAACAGCAATCGGAATTCGAAACCGGAAATAACACTTACCCTAAACTAAATGGCGCATAGACTTTCCCACCGAGCTTGGGAAATCATAGCAAGAGCAACAGTGGGAAAGAATTAATACAGAGAACCAATCGGATAGTAATCTAAATTAAGTAGTCAACTAGCTTTTCTGGTTATTTACAGAAATATCTTTCAACTCCTATGTTTTGTGTGTTTTGTGGTATGAATATATATTAGCCACAGTAACCTATAATGAAAAAGTGAACTGCATTTCTGTGTTCTGTTATATGTTAATAATCAACAATTTGGAATATTCAGAAAACCTAGATAGTACCAAGATGTTCCCATTCTGGAAAGAAATGTAAGTTATTTTTTTTAACTTGAACATAAAAATTGATAATTGTAATTTCAATAATCACTTCTCGTATGTTTTGGTAAGCGTAATTCTAACACTGGATAGTTTTTTTCCATAAGAATAATCATAGGGTATATATTAGAGTATCAACTTGGATATATTAGTGACTTTTGATGTCTAATGTGTGTGTTTGAGTGTCACCAGCATATAATTAAATTATTCAATACAGTGCAGTAAATGAACCAAACACCCCACGTGACGTCCCTGACAGACGAGGGCCCCAGAGAAATTCAAAACATTCCAAACTCTATAATAACAATCATCCATGCCTACTCTACTCTAAGAATTCCCACCCTTTAACAGGAAAGAAATGAAATGTCCCAAAATGTATTGGAAATTAGTACAGCCATCTATAGAAGGGGAAAAAATGTATGTTTGAATGCATTAGCATATAATTAAATTATTCAGAAAAACTCGCAACACTGCCGCCATTACGACTTACTCTTAGAATTCCCACCCTTTAACAGGAAAGAAATACCCCAAAATGTATTGGAAAATTAGTACAACCATCTATAGACAACCAAATAAAACATGACGAGAATGATGGATGCTTGTCACTCTGGGAAAATTCCAAGATATCTTGTCTCAAAAACATCGCCCACAATTCCATAGCCAAACCAAAACATCATGTGATATCATAGAGAGACATATATATACTCCAGAAATTTCCAAACACATAACGTCATGATTCTTATCTCTAAATATCACCCATAATGCATTAAACGAACCAAACACTGCACGTGATGTCCCTGACAGACGAGGCCCCCAGCGAAATTCCAAACATTCCAAACTCTATAATAACAAACATTCACGTCACGATTCCTTATTTTATCTTGCTCTCGATCTTATCAGAAGTGTCCCATCAATCACAACAGGATTCCTTATCCACTAATATGATCCTTTCCATTCAAAACAATAACGTCACTTATTTACAACTAACAAATGACGTCACTTTTCTACATCTCATAACAATACACACCCATGTCATGATTCCTTATCTTATCTTGATCTTGTCAGAAGTGCACCACCAATCACAGCACGAATCCTAATTTCTGCCATCACACATAATTCCATACGCGAAGCAAAACACAAGAACTCACGTCACTGACACATATGCCCCCAGGGAAATTCCTGACATTCCAATCTCATGACGTCACGCCCACAATGACGGCATCTTCTTATCAACCAATGACGTCATGATTCCTTATCTTATCTTGATCTTGATTCAGAAGTGCACCCATACTACTAGGTGCTATCATGAGCAGCTTTGCTCATGATAGCACTCTCCATTCTTCCTTCTCATACGACAAAACAGCATTTTTCAAAGATCTCAAGTTCCTCATTTTTGCTACCCTATTTACATAGGATTTGAGGAAAGCGAGAGATCTTTTTTATATTCGATCAAGGAATACAAGTGTGCCTCCTCGGTGTGCAACTTCCCAGGACCTCAAAGTCCTGAGCAGTGGCACACCCAGGGAGTGAAAAGGCCCCTACCCCAGAAGAAGATGGAAAAAACACTAGAAAGTTTTCCAAAAATCTTTTTCTAATAAAAATTATTTATTTTTTTATTTATGTTGTGTGTAATCTTCTATTTATATACTACATCTGTATTAGCGGTAACAAAAGGTGAGAATACCCTATAGCTCTCTGGAATCACGACCGCTGCGAACGAAGTAGTGGTTGGGCGGACCGAGCGCTACTTCGTTTGCCCTAGCCGGGCCAGAGGAGATCACGGTTATCATGTATTGGCGATCACTGCAGATGCTCAGTCGTACGTCGTATGCAATGTGTAGTGTTTATTCTCAAATCGTCTACTCAACTCTTCCCCCTCCCCAGATTAAATCCCCACATAGTAAAATCAGAAGAGAAAACGCCCTCTGCTATCACATACGGAGCGCGATTTCTCTTGGTACCTAAAAGAAAATTAGGGATAAAATTACGAAGTGTGAAAGGAAGACTATAAAATGGGAATTTGTCGAGAAGCCCTCTACATCTGAACTGACGAAATGTCTCCTTTTAATTGCCGAATATAACAGCACAAGTTACTTAAAACCTTTACATGGCGCTTGTCTAAAAGTGCTTGTTGTAGGATTTGCAGTGAATCTTCACCAGTGGAATCCATACTGTTAGTCATTAATTACTTACTTCTCCAGTTACCTGGAGAAGTATCTCCACTTATCTGGAGTTACAATGACCGTCTTCGTTATTTTAGACAGCACGAGTTGAAAGCAAAAGCTGGACAAATTGATGGCAGGCATTTATTCTCTCTTTGGAAGGAAGAGGAATGCTCAATGTGAGCTAAATTCCATGCTGAGTGGATGCCAGCAGAGTATAATTCAGGATGATAATAAAAAATAGGTATTGTTTCAAGAGCACGTGTGTTGAGCATATTAGGTAGAATACCATTAGGACCAAAACGTTTTTTAGTATCCAGGTTTCAAGATTCAAGAAGACTTCTGAAGTCTTCGAAACGCTGTCGGAGGAATCAAGTCCAGTGTGATATTAGAATGTTAGCTTAGGTGATGTTGCAATAGTGTCATCAGGGGACTGAGGGCCTGCTGCAGAAATGGACAGTTAGTTCTCATAAGAGTTAAAAATCTGACAACTATCACCAGCAGTGTTGAAGCAACACTAGTGGCAAACTATCCGAAATGAAAGCTTCTGATATATAAATTATTATTATTGCTATCTGAGACCTCCAGGGAGTCACGAACTCATCGAAGGAGGATATAAATCACCCAAACCAGCTATCATACCTTCCCTCAAATTCATTCACACACTACCCTTAAAGGCAAACTATTCCACTCACTCGCTGTTCTCTGAGAGAAAAACTTAGCACTTACCCTCCCCCCCCCTTTCTTCAATGCGAACAAACGTACCTTCTATGGATGTTCCCGTGTTCTCTCCCCACCTTCCATATAACCAAAAACTTCATCGAACGATATTGTATAACACCCATTCAGAAGTTTATAGACCTCTATCATATCATCCCCTCTTTCTCCTGTTGACCATCGTCGGTAATCCACATACTTGCATCTGTCCTCATAATCTAAATCCCATAAGCCGGATATAATCTTTGTAACCCTTCTTTGCACCCTCTCCACAGCTTCTTTATCCCGTTGGAACCCAGGAGACCAAATCTGTGCACAATAATCCAGACGTAGTCTTATCAAAGCTTATAAAAAGGAATAATGACCTCCTTATCCTTACTTGTCAAGGTTCGCATTAACATCGCAATTATCCTCTGAGTTGTATTTGCAACTTTTGCTATGTGGTATTTGAACTTCTAATTCCTATCGACCAATACGCTAAGATCCCTTGCCTCATTCAGTTTCTTGTAGCATAACCCCGCTAATATAATATCCCGCTGGAAATATCATCACGCCAAAGCGCATAATAACTTTACACTTACAGACATTAACTGACAGCCATTTCTTTTGCCGAAATTTCAAGCCTATTCACATCATTTTGTAAGTGCTGGATATCAGTATCATCCCTGATTTCCATGCCCATCTTCGCATTATCGGCATACAATTACACATCTGATGCTAGATCCTGCCTGATGTAATTAATGTATAGATTGGATAATAATGGCCCAAGGACTGAATCTTGAGGTACACCACAGGTTACCTTAAATCTGGCAGATTCACCTCCACTGTATACTACTTTTTGATACCTATTTTTCAACTATTTACTGATCCAAGTCAAGATTATATTCCAATCCCATATTCTCCAGTTTATGCAATACCCATTCGCGTCGTATCCTATCAAATGCCTTACAAAATCCAACATTATTATAGTGTATCCATTTCCTTTATCCATCCGGCCATAATATTGTTATAAAATATGAGCAAATTGCTAAAACATGACATTTCTTTAATAAACTGATGCTGGTCCTTGCAGAGTATAGCTTGTTCGCCTATCCACATCTCTATATGAGTTCTTATCAAGTTCTCTAAAATCTTCCCTACCACACCAGAGATACTGATAGGTCAGTAGTTAAACACATCAGTTTTTGCGCCATTCTTGTACAGTAGAACTATCGTATCATACATTCCTTCCATTCCTGTGGTATCATTCCTGAGCTGAGACTCAAATTATACATCCATGTGAAAAGGCCTAGCCAATTCGGCTGAACACTCCTTTAGCACACGGGCTGATTTACCCTCTGTCCATATAGACAAATTCTATCCATGTTATGCAACAGTTCTTCAACCTCATTTTCATGAGCCTCTACCTCTTCATCCAACGTAGCAGTAGCACTGTGCACTATGTTACATACACCTGGTTGATATATCTTAGCAACGTGAGCACTCATTAATTAAACAATCTCATTAGCTCCTGACACTGCCATATGCATTCAATAAAGTTATTCTTCCACATTCATTCATTCTTTTGCTTGAGGCATAAAGATAAACGTTTTTTTGGATTACCTTTAGATTGCATGGCCAATTTCTTTTTATACTCCGATTTAGCTTTCCACACAATACTTGTTTAATTTTCTGGCCTGAGCTTTATATATTTCATAACTCCTCTCACTCTTATTCTCATGATATTCTTTCCACACCACCTTCTTCTCGTGGATCTCTTGTGTAATACGATTCCACATCAATTTAACTCCAACCTATTTATTCTTCAAACACCGTTCAGTTACTGCCTCATTTAAGCACTTTTTCAAAGATTCCCATGCATTTCCGATATTTTTATCATTCATTAACTGATACCATGAGACTAGTGTTCTCCTGAGTTGATCATCTTTTCAGGCTTTGTACTTCAGCATATAACTTGTTCTAATTGAACATCAATATAATTAAATACTTCCTAATAAAATCATATTCTTAAGAGAGACCCCTTTCGATGCTATGAACAAATCCAACACTCGCTGACCTCGAGTTCCTTCTTTCACATGCTGCTTCAGAAAGTTTTCTTGCAAAAACTCAATAGATTCCTCTTCGTTCTTATCGTGATATTTCTCTTCTACCCAATCAATGTTTTTACAATTAAAGTCACCTATAATGATCACTCGTTTAGTACCCATAAGGCTAAATTGGCGATGCACTTCTTCGTACTCTGCAACTGAGCCGCCAGATCTTTAGCAACACCCTACCAATTCTGTTAACCTCCACTTCACACCAAATAGACTCAAACTCACCGCTACATGGGACATTGTTACCAACATTGTTTTCTTGTATTTCTACCCTAACTGGACTTAAGTCATCTGATATCATTAGTAGCACTCCTCCTCCTCTCCTATCTCTTCTGTCATTCCTAAAAATAGTATATCCATTATACTCGATCCCACTTACCATATATGATTCTGATAGCCAGGTTTCACCAATGCCAACAATCTTAGGCCACACCATATTCAATAAAGTAATGAACTCAACCTTTTGTTTCTGATGCTCCTGGTATTTGTGTATAGACATAACAGATTTGTTCTTATAATTAGATATGAAGTCTATGTGACCTTTTAGACTTTCTCTTCCCCCCCCCAGACATACTAAAAAAGTCCGAACCCACAGCGGATATTTCTACCCCTTCGCCAGATGCGTAACAATGTTCAAAGCCATTCATATCTTTATCACGTTTGCATACCAGCTGAACTTTCACACGCAATTTTCCCATTCCTCCCAAGGGAAACTAGAATGATCTAGTTTCCCTGGCTCTCTGTATTAGATCTCATCCCAATAAGTAATTTTCCCATACTCACACATCTAAAACCTCGCAACCATTTCTTCTGCACATAGAATCATTAACTATCGTTCTCCTCCATAAATTGGTGCTGTCGTATTTGGATAGCAAACCTACAATTTTTATTTTCTTATATTTCTTTCTCGCTTCTTCCAACAGACCTTTCATATCCTCTCTCATACTATATGTGTCACTGCTTAAATTATTAGTACCTATCAGAACTACCATTCGTTTTACTTTTCTGTTTTTCGATTACGTTTGTCATATTTTTATCCCCCCCCCCCTAGAAAATTTTTAGATTGAGTTACCATACCATATCACTTCTTTTCCCTTAAATTTTAATTTACTTACCCTGTTATTCTTATTATTATGATTACCAAGTTCAGTGCGTTGCTGCCTCTTCTTGTTCAGATCCATTTTCTTATCCTGCTCTAAGTTTCGTTAAATGTTTTTCCACTTTTTCTAATTCCCTGGTAGATTTTCTGATTTCTTTTCTATTTCTAATGTCCGATTATCTCAAAGATATTATCATCACTGCAACAACGCTTCTGCTCATCGGGACAAACGTTCTCCTCAGGTAGTAAAAACTTTAACTTGCTTTAGACACTGCCCTGTTGGGGCGAGTTTTCGGTGCCATTCTTAAGAGTAGTAAAAACTAATACTATTTCTACAGTTATGTTATTAAATTCGGTAGCAAATAAATACATTAAAACTAAAAACTACAATAATATACAAAAAATACACCAATAAATCTATGGAAACATTCAATAAATCAACAAATATCACCGATCTTTCAGGAGCTTCCTACCAGCATGACTTTTCCCCCAGATAGCCTCAGATTAATCATTTTAAAGCTTCATAAATTTTCACACCAACGTTTAATATAGATTCACAAGACTCAGTGCAGCTGAGAGATGTTTTGTTGAGTGAAGTTATTAAACAGTATTATGCAGCTAGATGTGAAATTGGTAACGTCATCAGCTTTCGGTGATGCAACACGGAAGCTACTAGTGGCTACAATTAAATCGCAACCTGGAATTCATATGTAGTATTTATTCGATATTTGTCTTTTTATATCATAAAAACTGCAAGTCTTCTTCCCTTAATATCTACAATTTACTTTTCATAGTTCCCGTTATTCTCATCTTACAGCGTCTACGATATGAAAATGCAGATTCATGTTATTCATCTCTAATTACAGGTGGGTATTAGATTTCGAAGTATGTGTAGAGAACAAAGTACGTGGATAGAGTAATATTTCAGTTTCGTTTACATTTTATCAGTATATGTCTATTTATTTAAGTTAAGGGATATTACATCCCATATTGTTTCATAGCCGAATAAGAAACTCAAAGAGTTTCATGCCGAATATAGTAAATATATAAAGTTCGGCGAGTCCAAGCGTAAGCAAATACCTGGATAGTGTTACAACTGGCTCTTTAGGGAGTACAACACTGAGGCAACTCAGTGTTGCCTCAGTGTTGGGTGAGGTAAAGGTGGCGGTAAAGTAAGGGTGGCACAAACTCCGATCACTATTCTTGATATTTCCCCATAATATGAAACCCAGCTCCTAGGAGCTGTATTACTGTTCTACATTATGAGTGAGAGAAGGTCACTACCCAGACCGGTTTCAACCTTTATTGAGGTCTCTTCAGTGAGTAGGTAGATCTAGAAATACCAAGTTTGTAGCAAACAGAACTTACATTCCCTACTATGAGAATTGCCAAGAAGGCGTCCTAATAAATTATTAATTATATGAAGAGCCAAAGGCTTCAATTCGGCGACATATAAACTTATTTAAGTTAAGGAATATTAAATCCCATATTGTTTCATAGCCGAATAAGAAATTCAAAGAGTTTCATGTCGAATATAGTAAATATATAAAGTTCGATACAACTGACCCTTTAGGGAGTACAACACTGAGGCAACTCATGGTAAGGGTGGAGCAAGCTCCGATCACTATTCTTGATATTTCCCCGTAATGTGAAATATATATATTTTGATAATACGAACTTTATACGTTTAATATATTCGGCATGAAACTCTTCGAGTTTCTTATTCGGCTATGAAACAATATGGGATGTAAAATATTCCTTAACTTAAATAAGTTTATATGTCGCCGAATTGAAGCCTTTAGCTCTTCATATAATTAATAGTATATGTCTATATTTGTAATCCGAATTGCTAGTAAATTTTATTACAAGAGTAAGTCAGAAGGAACACATGAAAAAACAAAAGATACAAAAACCCATTTCGTAGAGATTTTATTCAATAATATACAATTCATACTTGCACTAAGTTCTCAAACATTTCGTCCTCAGCCTCAACCTACAGCATTATCGTATCGCATACGCATCTTGCTTGCCGCATTGAAATAAATTGAAGATTACTCGGTGTGACCAGCCATTTGAATTCAATACCTTGTAACATGTAGTTTAGTTCAGTCAGTTCTGAATTTAGTTTGCCTTCTACGTTTCCAAATATGGAATATGCCAATATGGTGTATGTATAACAATAACATCAATATTTGCATTTTGCAATGCAAATGTTGATGTTATTGCTAAAAATACCAGCGAAGTTTTCCACAATTATATTGTGTTCAGAGTTTCACATATAACATGATCCTTTCTTTTAATGTACACTATGGTAGAACTGTAATAATTTAAAATTATTTAATTATAATCATTGTCAGTTTCTTTACAGCCATCCTTTCGTTATATTGCCAGGTATCTGGTCCAATAAGTATAATGTACTGTAAATACTCACATCACGTGCATTTCACATGGCAATATCTTTCACGTGCTACCAGATATTTTTAAACATGCTGGAGACGGTCTGATTTCAGATAAGTGTTCAGACTGGTGAAATGACAGGGTCGAAAACCTGGTAAACTTTACACTTTAGACCCTTAATGCACTTCTCGAACCGTCCCTTATGGTTCGCTATCCAACTATTTCTTTTCTAAGCTGAAATATGCTTTTTGAAAATAAGTTAATATCTCTTTCTCTTTTGAACACTAAAAACAGTCACATAACTTTGGATCTAGTTTAAATTAAAGAAAGAACTTATTCATGCCAAGTTAATCATTTTGCTATTATGCTTTGAAACGTTTTCTTTCCACATTCTTGCTAATAATTATAGTAGAAATAGGCGAAGAAATTCTAAATCTCGTAGAGGCACTGATCAACCCATTACGGTATGAGAATATATGATCTGATCACAGTGTGTATGTGGGGGGGGGGATTATACGAGGGGGGGACTGGAAATTTCTGATAAACACCTAGAACAAAAAGGATATTAAAGCAACTGATATAACCACAAGAAAGGACATACTAGTTGCAGAGTCATGAAGATGTCTTAAGTTACGTTTTGCTGAGTGTGGTGGGTCGACTACTGCTGTAGCACTTGCAGTTGACTCCCTGCGCTTCCATCGCAGCATGTTCTTATATCCTCGTATGTTCTTTTTGTGGTTATATCAGTTGCTTTAATATCATTTTGTTCTAGCTGTTTATCAGCACTCCAGCCCCCCCCCCCCTTCATAGCACCGTGCATATTGTAAGCCTGAAAAAAATGGCGTGGTGATGTATATTTATGGTCTCAAAAGCTGAGTTTATTTTTTTATCCTCCCTTAAATCATCTATGGTGCTTATAGGTTTCCAAATATTCATTGGTAGAACACTCATAAAAGGAAGGAGAAATATCTTCCCATGTCACGTTGAACTCCATAATCGCACGATTTTCACTGATTTCATCAATTATAATACGAGTACATGCAAAGAAGTATTTAGGGCTACTTCTTCTTTTTTTATGTTTGTGCAGTCAAAACTTTAAGGGACTCCTAGCCACTTAAAAAATTATATATATAACAGTTACGTTTGCTTAGTGTGGTGAGTCGACTACTGTTCATATTTGCTGTTGACTCCCTGCGCTTCCATCTCATCATGATATCCTCAACTGTTGACCTGGGATGGCCCAATTTGTCAACAATTTGCCGAACAGATAGGCCTGCAATATATCATCCTATCACATCGCCTCTTTCAAACTCCGTCAGTTGCCTTCTCGCAGCTATACACAATTGTACATGTCTGAGGAGCATCGTATTCCTCCAATTCCTACAAATACTTAACTCGTTACATAGCACTATACACCTTGCCCATGGGGAGGATGTCCATTAACTTCCTTCCAAGCAGTGGATTAATAAGTTAAGATTACAATTTGTGAGAAATAGACAGTGATCACAAACGGCATAATATGGCTACTTGTTCCTAGTAAAGTTGATAAAGAGAAACCTTTGAACATACAAATAATTATTTTACTATTAAATAAGTTGAATTGGAAAAAGCGAGTTAAAAGAGATCAGAAAAATTGAGAAAACAATGGAGATGGCAAATGAATTTTAGAGAAGCGTAAAAAATGGTAAGTTAAAGTCACAGAGAGAAAAGAGTTTCCTATGTTAGCCTATGAATACATCCGGCTTTAACTTTAAAAGCAATAAACACGTAATATTGTAATATCAGTAGCTGATAACCTTGCGGTTATCAACGTTTACGCCTTTCGACATACATAGGAATTTTGTTTCATTAATGGATGCCAATGAATTCTCGTGACTTACAAGTTGCTAATATTTCAGGTCCTGTTTAACGGTACCACCACTGAAGGACATCAACAGTGAGGAGTAAGTGGAATCCTAAAAACGAATGAATAAAAAGCGAATATGCGCTTATGTAGGTGTTTTTGTATTGTATTTTGCACAGCTAATGCCACACTTTTAGTTTTCGCTTTTGCGTTTAAAATAAATTGCTGAATATATTCATAGAAGATCTCAAATATAATAAATAGTATATTTTTTACATTAAATAAAACAATATAATATTTGTATTTATAAGCGTTGTGAACTAATGTAGTGCTCTCGGTTATCTCTTGCTATTGTAATATTAATATCTGGTTGCTCGAGATATTTCCAAGGATTTTGATCAAGTCTGTCACGAAGGTCTGCTCATCAAATTGTCATTGTAGGCTCTTTCATCCAACCTTTGCGATTGGATTATTAATTTTCTCTCCGGTTATACATTCGCTACGTCATTGTGTCATAATTTCTATTCTTCAGATTTCCTCACTAATGTTGACTACCCGAGAGCGTCACACTTTCGCTACGCTCTGTTTCCTATTCATAAATGACCTACTCTCAGTAACTTCGAATCCAATCCACAGTATTGTTCACGGCAGTATTTTCTATTTGTAAAAAATTCTATTCGTATTTTTCGGTAGATAAATATTGCAGCACAAATAAATCCCAAGCTACAAGACCTTGCATAATCATTGCTTTAAACACTGATCTTCTTGTTATATTTTAGTGGACTGAGAACAATCTTATCAACTTTAATTCCAAATAACACAACGATGCCCTATTTAATGAAGAAGAAAAAAAAAAGACTGCACTTCAATCCCTCACATTTGATAGCACCCAGATCTCTACTCAGGATCAGATGCTTTTTCTCCTGCCATTTTCTGTCCTAAACTCATTACATCCATTACCCATCTGCAGCCAAAAAATATTTTGTGCTTTTCTACTCAAGACATTTTGCTCACTTTCAATTCCACAACTGTACCAACCTATCTTTATTGTATAATGAAACATATGGAGCATTCATGAGTAAACATACACACGCAACCACAGTAATAAGATATTTTACTAAGTAAATATTTCGTTCTAATTATTATAGGACATCTTCAATACAGTTAATTCAAACAATACTAGGAATTAACAGTTAGGGCGCATGCTTACAATGGAATCCCTCTATGCGTGCAGAAGCGTGTTATAGAAATAAATTAAAATATATCTGAAAAAAAAACATGATTACATTAAAATGAGATAACATATAGAATTATGTTACACAATTTAGGATGACAATTTCCCAGACTTTAGGGATAGTAAGAACGTCATTACGGTTCAAATTAGACCTGTGACATAGGGCTTGGCACTTTCTTTATACAAATGTTCATGTTTATATGAAGATCTATGTAGAAGTTTGGTTTTTTTCCAATGGATCCTATGGTTTGGGATCCTCGCACAATACGTAATTTTCAATTTCGTGTTGTGCGAGGCCAGAATTCTGCGGTTTGATGAGACGGATATGGGCTTGATGTTCAGAAATCTGTTTGTTGATGGATCTGCCTGTCTGTCCATAGTAGGAGAATTTACAGGAACATGGGATCTCGTACACCACAGGTACCATAAGCTGTGAACGCTTGTTTTTAGAAGGTAACCAATTGTGGATTTGGTTAAATGGTTTGTAGGTAGCGGCTAGTTTACATTTCTTCAAAATTTTTGAAAGACGTTCGGAGATGCCTTTGACATACGGTATGAGAATCCTACAGGTTTGTTCTTGTCTAGGTTGATGTGAGGCGAAATGACTGATGATTATTGCTTTGTTTTTGGATTGTATCCATTTTGTATGGCGGCATTTTTGATTAGTTACGATTCTTGGTTTAAAGAACCTTCGGAGGAGCAGAATCTGTGAGCTCTGGTTACTAATGATTTACTAATGCCAAATTTCTGAGATGGATGGTGAGCAGAAGAATTGTGAATGTAGCGGTCTGAAAAAGTCGGCTTTCGATAGACAGAAGTGGAGATGGAACCATCTTCTTTCCTTTGGATTTGTACATACAGGAAGGAGATACCCTGTGGAGATTCTTTTTCGAGTGTGAATTTGATGTGCGGATGAAGGTTGATTTTATTAAGAACAAGTGTAGTTCTTGTTCAGAATGACCCCAGAGAGCAAAGATGTCATAGATCTTCATAGATCTTCATAGATCTGGCTACAACGTATCGTAGCCAGATTTTTGGTTTAGGATTAAACGTGAAAATGTTTTCTTCCAGGTGTTCTAGAAAGAGGTTGGCTAGGTTTGGTGATGAGGGAGACCCCATTGCTGTTTCTTCCTGTTGCTTGTAAATTTTCTCTTTCCAGGTGAAGTATCCAGATGTAATAACAAATTTGAATAATTCGACAATGTCGAATGGGAATTTCTGAGTTAGCAAGTCTATCGTTTCTTTATGGGGAGTGTTAGTGAAGAGGGAGACAATGTCGAAGCTAATTAGCATGTGAGTTTCCAACAGTTGAATGCCTTTTATTTTTGCATGAAACTCTGTGGAATTTTTAATTGATGATGCTGAGTGGCCTATGAGAGGACGTAGAAAGTTAGATAAAAATCTCGATAATTTGTAAGTCGAGCTGCCAATAGAAACCACGACAGGTCTGAGTGAACTTTATTCTTGTGGAGTTTAGGTAGACCGTATATTCTAGGAGGCCTGACATGGTATGTCCTAAGTTTCTTTTTTATTGTTTCTTGATCTAAGGAAATGGTTTCATCGTAGCTTGTTCAGTTTCTTGAGCTGTCTTTTTGTAGGATCAAGTTGGGTGTATGTATTACGATCTCGGAGAAGTACATTCCTTTTTCGGTCATAAGTATTAGTATCTAGGACAACAGTGGTATTTCCCCTGTCGGCTGCTCTGGTGATAATTATGATTTCCTTACGTTTTAAGGAGGTAAGAGCTTTCAATTCTGATGAAGGGATATTCAAGTCAGAAGGTTTGCCATCATATATTATCTTTGCCATATTTTATCAACCTATCTGTCTGTCCTCTTCATTTCCAGTCTTCCTGTACTCTCATTTAATACTGTTATTTGTAACTAACTAACTCTGCTGCTCCCTTGTCTTCTAAACAACCACTTTTCTTTCTTTTTTTATCATTCCGTGCAAAGTTAGTTTAGACCTTCCTCCTTTTTCCTTCTAGGATCCAAATCAAAGCTACCATTAGGATCTCTACTCTATCTCAGAGTAGAGATTCCAATCCATTTCTGTCTGCATCTTGATCACTTTTTCCTCTGCCATCAGAGTAAAAATATTTTTAATATATCACATTATCCTGATAGACTTTGTAATCTGTTTAATTTGGTTTCGTGTTTCTTCTTCAATTTCCATGTGTCTCATTCATATAATAATAAGAATACACTATTCGTATCTTTATCTTTAGGGAAAACCTTTATTTTGGTTTCATGGTTTTATTATGATATCTGGATGTTAGTATGTCTTCTTGAAACACTTTGCTTTCGTTGATATATCCTTGTCATTTCCACTTTCTGTATAAACTTTCTGTATATTAGTGGCCAAGTAAAAGTTAAGAAATTCTTAACTTCTACTTTATGTTGATGAATTTTAATATCCTTATGACATTTGTTGTTTTTTATTCATATTTATTTTAAGACCAACTTTTCAGATGAATAAAGCGCTTCTAATTTAGCTCGTGTATCACTATGTTTAGATGAAATCCAAAATTATGTCTTCTGCTGATCTTTCAGCGAGGTCATTGTATTCATCTCGTTATACCTGCAACTTTTTTCATATTAAATCAATGACTGTTTATAAGCAACCTAGACACACTCGACCCAGTCTCACATTAGATCTCAAATTATTCTGATGTTGTTTGCTATGCAACAACACAACTTTTACTTCCTTTGTGTATTTCTTTTATTATTCTCGCATATTTGCCAGGAATTCCATAGAGTATATAATTATCCATTTTGTCTTTTTATCAACTGTCAAAAACCTTGGCAAAATGTATGAAATGAAGACATAAGGAAGTTCTAAATTCCATACATTTTTCAATGATTTAATATCTTTTCTATTTCGCTTTTAATCCTATTTATCAAAATCAACCAATATTTTTGCAAATACTGACAACAGACTAATTAATCTCCTAATTCCCACATTTAGTGAGTTCTCCCTTCTTTTAAACGATGGTCATTATTGCTTATTTTCATCGTTTTGGAATGTTTTCACCTTCTAGCATATTATTAAAGATCGTTTGCGATTTATCAACAGCAATTTCTTTAGTTGTCTTAAGTATTTCTGTTGCTGTACTATTACTGATACTTTTGCATCTTCTCTATTACGTTCATCATTTCATTGAAGATGTCAACTGGAAAAGCATGTGTCAGTAACAGCAATATAATGTTAATATTTAAATCTGTACTTTTACGAGATGTTCTTCCAATTAACCTTGTTCTTTACATTTAAAATGTCATTAAAATGGTCTCTTCGTTTTTCATTAGTCTTATCATCTTCAGTTAGCAGTATGCTATTCTTTCCTTGTTATATTTTCTTACTTCATTCGATTTTTCATGCCACCTTATACAATTTTCCACACTGGAAAATTGTATGAAGTGATAAGAAAAATAAAACGCTTCTTTTTCCACGTCCAATAATTCCTCTTATCTTTTTTGCTGATGTTTTAACTCTTCTCTATAATTTTGCAAACGAATTTCTTTAATTCTCTGAGACGTCTTCTTCCACGATTCTTAACGGGCTCTTAAATATGCATAACTGTCCAAGGTATCCTTGAATTTCGTATCCATGATTCTAGGATCAGGTGATTACCCCTATGCCACAAGAAATTTTGTTAATTGGTGACCCTTTTCTTGGGATTCCAAGAAAAGAGTCACCAATTAACAAACTTCTTCAGTTGTTGTCTCACAGATGTACTGTTTCGCCTTGGCATCCTCTATAGCCATCTTTATGAGTGTCGTTCTGCCAAAATGGCTGACATCGTTCGTTCACTTAACTCTCAAAACCCAGAAACACAAGACCAGCTGTTGTTGAAGATCTGTTCGCTATTCAGCTTTAAACACACTGGACGACATACTTTCCGTTGTCATCTGAAGCAATCTTCCCGATTGTTTTTCTTAAAAGGTATAATCTTCAGTTGTTTATAAGCAGATTCTTTTTGCCTACACACTACCGTATAGCACTGATGTACTATAAGCTTTGCAACTTCTTAAATGGAATTAATATTAAAAGAGGAAGTATTTTTAGCTGAATTTCTTGGACAATCACCCCAGGCCTTAAGGCAAGAAGTTCTTAATTGCCACGAAGCGAACCTGAAGTACTGTTGAATGGTGGAAATGTAGTTAATTTTATGGTGGTCATGACAACGAAGATAAATAGAACATCAGTTTCACACGATGTTCTTGTCAAAACTACTAATATTCTGTCTTATACTCTATTTAAAAAATAATTCAAAGATAAGCAGCTGAATAATTTTTCAATATCAACTGTTCTGTAATCAAATGTGAACGATCAGTCCTCATTTCAGTAACATTCAACAAAAGATTTACATTCTCAGCGTCCACCGCTATGCATACTTTTCTTTGATTAAAAAAAGCAAAGATTATTGGGTAATGGAACTACCCCACTTTTACCCACCAAAGGCAAATTTATTAAAATGTGTCTTTGGTGGGTAAAATTTATAAAATTTAGATTATAAAAATATAAAATTTAGATTATATTAAGGGTAATTAAAAACATACCTGACAGTACAGGTTCAGACATTAGGGACAACGAGGAAGAGCTTAACTTAATGAATCGAAATGTAAGATATGAGAAAGATGAATTTGAAGATGAAGCTGTTATATAAAATTTAGATACGTGCATTGGATATCCGGAAATTAAATGAATATAAACAGTAAACAAGGAAGATGACGATCAAAACGAACTAATTATAGATTTAGAATTCAAACTTATGAAACCTAAAATTTGGAAAAATTTTAGACCAGTGACATTTCAGCGTGCTGGCTGTTTTCGTCGAAAAAATGGCGTCATCAGATGATGAACAGCGTAGAATTGGCTGGTGTTTTATGTGTGGTTTGAGATTATGTATTGAGAGGAATTCGGGTGGTTAATGGTGGGTAATGTATTTTATTTAATCGCTAAGAGAGCGAAAAGCGTTAGGATCTTTTTTTTTTTTTTGCGTTTATACAATAGTGATTGGTTCTTATCGCTGAAGATTTCAAACAACGTAATTGAGTTTTCTTCGAAATCAATGTTGGTGTAGTCCGACCACATAAAAGCGAGAGTTCTAGTTGGCAGACCGCTTAGAAGAGTCAATTTATGTTGAAGGAAATAAAGAAATAAGGTGATGAACGAATCGGTCAACAACACGCGAAATCACGCGCTTTATAGGTAAATTGTTCCAACTGTTATACAAGCAAAATAGTTACCACTTTAAAAACTACAATGATCATAAAAGAAAAGTTAATTTTCCGACGTGTAATAATAAACAACTCATCCCACAATATGGATTGATTACCCTATTATCGGAATGGATTCTCCTTCTCTTGAGATGCGCAGAAGTGTCGAAGGGTCTCGTATCTGGGGGCGTACTATAACGTTTTTTAATTTGGGAGAGCGTCTGGATTGTATAGCGTGCGATTAGATTTCAGTAGTGAGGATTTTTATTAATGTTATTAGCGTGTGTTTGCTTGCATTCCTTTTTAGGGTGGCATGGAAGTATTCTGGTATGGGGATATTGTAATCGCGAGACTGCAATTACAATATGCAATTACGATATGTGGGACTGAAAAAACGAATGGCTGATTCGGTGTATTAAGTAATTGAATCCTGATTAAATTGCAGTTAAACTTGTAAACAACATTCAACTGTAATAGTAGATCGGAGTATAATATCGCAGTTTTGTGTTTTGTTAAAGTTTGTAGTTTGTATTTTGTAATTTTATATTACACGTAAATTGCTTATAATTAGTAAGCGGGGTAGTTCAATCACCGAATAAACTTTGCTATTTTCATCAATTATTACAGGACCAGCATGAACCTGTAGTTTCAGAAAATTTACTTTCGTTTGTTTTATTTTCATAGCAAATATACCTACCCGTGAATTCTTAGAAAGCGAGACATCTTCTTTAATATTTTATTAAATATCAAGTCATTTCTTAAAATATTAGTTGTTCTATAATAACAGTAGTAATCTTGAATAGAATATTTTTATTTCAAACTAGGTACTCTAAATTTATGATTGGAGATGCAGCGAGAAGATCGCTCTTTTTCTAAGAATAACAGCTTATTGATATTCTTACTATAGCGAATAAGACATTCATATCTGAAGAAATCCAAGCTGATAATCATCATCGATTGCAATCATCGTTAAAATTAGGTATCATCTTTATCTGGATGTTGCAAAATTGATCTCCGAGTTCTCTTTATTAAGACAAAATAGTAAACACATTTCTTCTACATTGATTTTTTCCCCATCCTAATTTATAGACAAAATTGGGTTGCGGAACTGCGTTCAGCAACGTGCTAAACGCCGATATATAGTATAGCCGATATATTTAACAGCCTTCATTGGAGCCACGCATAACTTAAATTTAATATTTAGACTACTGATCCTAGAAGGATATTATATAGCAGAAAAGTGATTAAAATTTAAACAAAACAGAATTATCTATCTGATAATAAAGCACTTCATTTGGCAGAATGATCTCGTCAAACTTCAAAGTGCAGAAATTAGAAAAGTCATTTCCAAGTTCTGCACGCCCACGCTCGTGCGTTTCCAGTGATATAATATAATAATTCCCGTTTTCATGTCAAAATGTAGTCGGCCTATTTGTTGGTGTTTCTGATTAAGACTTTAAAATAAAAGAGGAATCTGATTCAGGTCGGATATCGTGCGTTTAGCATGATAATGCGAGGTCACTTGTTTCACGTATTGTATCTGATCTTATGAGAAAACTATTCATGGTAAGTGCTTCCTCAATTCTGCAGAGTCCTGACAGATCTAAGTCTCTTCAGACTTTGACTGTTCTCTAAGTTGAAAGCACTATTTCGTATGAAACGCTTCGTTACCATTAACGAGGGTTATGCTCAAGAAGTCGTGAAACATATGAACAAATAAGGCTTTTCTAATATAAATATGTGGAGCATATTGAAGGCCTGTACATGTATATTGCTAAACAAATGTTTGGAGAATATTTGAAAGGAACCCTTATATTCTTCGCTTTGTGGAGAAGAAGAAGAATATATGAGGTTCATTTAATCCAATTAATCAGTTAAACTGGAATTTATTCAACTAAACAAATTCCACTTTTTCTGATTAATTGGTAACAACAGCATATTACTCTAAATTTAAAATAATTTTGTGTAAGTTTTTTTGTGAACAATTGAATTAGTCTAAGGCAGCTAAAACATTAAGAGTCCATTTATCACATCCTACAAATGCGTATATTCCCAACTAGTTTTAAATCTGTTTCAAAAGAGGTACTTCCTGTTATTATGTATACCGCAGCTTAAGAAATATTTTTATTACCAGAAAATTCTGAGCCTATTAAATTTTGAACCAATATTTGCAGATATTTGTGCATTGAGTTTTCTTGCTTCCATTTTGTTTTATTATTTAAATTTCTTCATTAATTTGGAATAAGCATTACTCTGTATAGGCACATCTCTCAATATATTTAACTTCACTTTATTACATAAAGCTTAACTCGCTCTCTCTCTCTCTCTCTTTCTCCCTCCCTCTCTCTCTCTCTCTCTCTCTCTCTCTGATATTCTGTCAAACCAAATTTGATATGTCAAGCACACAACAAGGCAGTGACAAACAACAAATCAAATCAAATATTAATGTATAATCATAATCTAGCTAACATAAAAATTGCATCGCTCTTGCGTATTATCAAACTCACGTTTCTTTACAAATTGATGACTAACCTCTTCTCCAATATCTTCTACAATCTATACAGCTTTACACATCATTGTTAAAATAACAGGAATGCGTACAGAGTTCTACAAAGGATGTCTACACAGATGTACATATTGGAGTGCATATTTAAAGCAATGGCTAAACGAAAAAAAAGTGCTTCATTTAAGTACGCAAGGAAACAAATCTTTTGAATTCGTTGGTCTCTTTGATCACGAATTTCTATTATGTGTGTGTGTGTGTATCTGTGTTTGGGAGTGGGAACTTATTAAGATATCGATACAGAGACATATGAAATATCATTGCCGATACTTCCCTTTCCGTCATGGAGACCCGATTACGAATGTCTGTATTAGTATCAAAAGGATCAAGTATCAAAAGTATGGCGTGTAAACTCCAAAGGGTACAGTGTGATTTCTTCCCTCACAGTTTTCACTCTCTTGTGCCAAACGCAAGAATCCTCGACTTTCAGCACACGTATTTATCGTGTGGTGCAAACAATGCTTTCAACATGTGGATCATCTGCCCTCGAGTTTTACTTTGTGTCGCTACCGGAAGTCAGAGATGAGCTGTCGTCTTGATCAGCAACTATAGGTTGGTGGGCTTTTGCATCTCCATTGGGATGTTGCTCTCCTAGCGGATACCAAGCTCCATTCATGGTAACTGAAAGAAAACAATATTCACATTTTTTTTATTGCTGTTATACATGAAATTAAACCACATAAAAAACGAGAAACAATACGAAACTAAATGAAATAAAAGTTAAACGCATCAGATCACTGCAATATCTCAGGAGATAATTTTTTCTTTTGTCACAGATTTTTTCAAATTCGCTTGCAATTTTTAAAATTAATTAATTAATATGAATTTCGAAAATTATGATGATTGAAGCTTTATATTAAGTTTTCGCAAATATTGAGTTATTTTGTTGTTGCTTCTGTCGTCGTAGTTATTATTATTATCATATCGAATCTGGCTGTCTATAAGCTAATACAGCTACTTAACTTATTGGAAGTACAACCATTTTAACTAAAAATGAAGTTATGCATAAAAATATAAAGGGAAGGTAACTCTTTCCAAATAAATTAATCTATGAAGCTTAAATCCCCAGACTATGTATTCGAACCACAGTACAGAAGCTAATATATAAGTGTCGATGCTAATATATCACCAAAGTCGAACATATTTACTTCATTACTTTATTTACCAAATACAAGTTTTAAATGATTAGTCCTTTAAGTAATCTTCTCATCAAATACCAGTAGTAAATAGCACTTGTAATAGTGCATATTCAATTAATTTTGTTCTTCGAGTACGTGTTCATAGTTTAGTGCTGCCATCTATCAACGTTTAGGTAAACTAATCATCTAAAAAAAAATGAAACGTTCGAATTGTGCCTCAGAATAAAAATGATGCAATATTAGTTGGCGCGATAAGACATCTGGAGAATCAGTTATAGAATTCGTATAATTGTAATTCAGCAATGACAATTTGTGTATACCAATCCACTGTGAATATACATATTAATATTTTCATATATATATATGTTACGGTTAAAGTGATAAATCCGGTTATTATTAATATTTACCGGTTAAAGTGAATAATTTCTAGAGGAGTCTGGTAAATGTAATAAAAACATGTTTATAGGTTTTGTATATAGGTTTTCATTCTCAATAGAAATTATAACAGCTTAAATCAGGTTAGGTTAGGTTAGTTTATAATGAAACAAGTAAAGAAAGTACTTCTTTTGCACTCAATGAAATCAGAAATCATTATAAACTAACCTAAACTAACCTGGATGTCGCATGTCGAAAACCAGAGTGTCGTCGTAGTTTGCCGTGGGCAGATTAATGGGGATGAAAGATAAACGTTGTTGTGGGCCGAGCTAAATGATCGCGGGCAGATAAACGGGGATAACAAATAATAGTTGTTGTGGGCAGATGAATAGGAATAATAGATAAACGTCGATGCTGTACCTCTTTCCTCATCATTGGAGAAAAACACTGATCAGTTCCTCTCTGATTTATCTATTATCCCCATTTATTTGCCCGCAATCATTAAGCTCGGTCCACAACAACGTTTATCTTTCATCCCCATTAATCTACCCAAGACAAACTACGACGACACTCTGGTTTTCGACATGCGACATCCAGGTTAGTTTAGGTTAGTTTATAATGATTTCTGATTTCACTGAGTGCAAAAGAAGTACTTTCCTTACCTTTTTCATTATAAACTAACCTAACCTAACCTGATTTAAGCTGTTATAATTTCTATTGAGAATGAAAACCTATATACAAAACCTATAAACATGTTTTTATTACATTTACCAGACTCCTCTAGAAATTATTCACTTTAACCGGTTAAAGTGATCAATTCTCGTAAATTATTCACTTTAACACCGGTAATTATTAATAATAACCGAATTTATCACTTTAACTGTAACACACACACACACACATATATATATATATATATATACCGGGTGATCCAAAAGTCACAGAAAAAATAAAAATTCAATAAGTCGAAAAGCATAGACAGGCACGATGCGGTTTTCACAGAAATGCACAGAAAGACCTGGGATTTTTTTTTTTAATAAAGAAATATTTTATTGCCAGAATAGTTACATTTGTCACCGACCTGTGGCGCTGTAACGGTACCGGAGCTGCTACCTGTCACTATTTAAACCGTGAGGTACGTAAATTTCGGATGTAGTGAACACTTTCAGCATTTTACGTTTATTACTGAAGTTAAACGTTCTGCCAAGGTGAGGCATGTTATCGTTACGAGATAAAAACACTTTTAGTTAAGCTGTATTATCAGAACTCCGAATGTGCAACTATAGATTTGCGCACCTATCGTTCGATGCGGGGTATTAGAAGTGGAAAGGGACCGATGTCTTGTTCCTCACTAATAGCTATGATGAAAAGGTTTGAGGACACGGGCAGTTTGGAAGCACGTGCAAGAAGCGGGAGATCCAAAAAAAAAACTATTGCAGTGCGCGTGAAATTTCAAGACGAACTCGCATTTTGTATACGGGACTGTGTGGCGATCATTCAGGATCATCCTCAAGAGGTATTCTTACAAAATCCAACACGTACAGAAACTGAAACCAACCGATTTCGAGAGACGTCATGAATTTGCAAAATGGGCTTTTCAACAGATGGAAAACAATGCCGACTGGCTGTCAAATGTCCTGTGGACTGACGAGGCGCACGTTTTGCTTAATGGAAGTGTAAATGCTCACAGCTGTCGCATCTGGGCGAGAGAGAGAGAACCCACACGTGATTGTGGAAACCCCTTTGCATCAGCCAAAGGTGACAGCATGGTGTGGGTTCAATGCGTCATTAATTATAGGCACCTTTTTTCTTTGAGAAAGTCCACAGCGGTACATTTCGAACTGTTTCTGTTACAGGCGAGTTATGCAGCGCTTTTAAGAAACAGTATCATTCCCTCCTTGCAAGAGAGAGGCAAGTGCGCCATTGTGTAACATTCATGCAGGATGGAGCACCTCCGCACATCACAGGTCCTGTCCAGCACCTGCTGCGATCGACATTTGGCGATGACCGTGTCCTCAGTCGCTCTCTCCCACACGAATGGCCAAACAAGATCTTCAGATCTTGTGACTTTTGGTTATGGGGCTACGTGAAGTCACAGGTGTACAGAGGTCGGCTGACGTCATTGGCCATGTTGAAAGAAGCTGTTCGCCATTATTAGACAGGAATTACAGCTGAAACCCTCTTCGATGCTGTGGAGGGTGTCGTGCCATGTCTGACGTCCACTCTCATGAATGACGGCAATAACATTGAACATATATAATCCTAGCTGCTGCCACTGCACAAACTACTGACACAACTGAGGCGCCACCTGTCGGTGACAAATGTAACTATTCTGGTAATAAACATTTTTCGTTATTAAAAAAACTCCCATGTCTTTCTGTGCATTTCTGTGAAAACCGCATCGTTCTACTTTTCGAATTATTGAATTTTTACTTTTTCTGTTACTTTTGGATCACCCAATATATATATATATAGTATATATATATATATGAAAAGATCTGATTTATAATCTTAATTTCAAATTTACATTAACGCTAAGATTGAACAACTGACACTTGTAATTACTGATAACGTTTCATTCATCAATAAATTCGGTTTCTATGTACAAAATTTGCATTTTCCTCAGCTTGATTTCAAAATATCAATCAAGATGCAATCAAACTATTTATCCATAAAAAATTAATTTTACAGACTCTGACAAATGTGTATCGGATATTTCACAGCTCCTTCTCTAAATTACATTGTAACAAAACTTGCCTTTAAAGTTTCTTTTGTTGATTAATATTTTCTGACTTAATGTACCTTTCGAGACCCTCAGTAGCAGCGTGGGTTTCGACAGTGTCCTCTAGACCTGGGTTCGAATTCCGTCCCTGGAAACTCTATTTTGTGTTTCTCAAAACAGGTAAACCGCCCGGTGACCGTACATATCTTCAGGCTTGAAAATACTTTGTCTTAGTTAGGGGTGGAGTCAGATGCATTAATTGCCTAAAATCCCTAATTAGGGGACTCAGTCCATCTTGGATGAACGAGAAATGGATGGATCGATTTTTTTCACGAGATAAGGACAAGGAAAGATGATATCTCTATGGCTACAATGCGTATATAAATTTCTAAAGACGTAAATAAACTTTTTTATTCACAGGGTTCGATATCGAAGACTGCAACAACTCATCGTAAGAAGAATAATATTAATACAGCAGAGGCAGGAAGAAGTATCGAACTTGAGAATTGGGAGATTTTCAATAACCCACTGAAATGAATGTCTAAAAATGCAATAGAGTTTGCCACTTCAGGAGTGCATCGGGGAAAAACTAAAGCAAGACGGTGGACGATCCTGACACTGCATATTTTAAATACTGACATCTGCAAAATGCATCATCCATACCACAGCAAAATATTTTATAATATCTTTTAGGTTAAAACACATACTGATTATGCAATGTGCTCAAGCAGAACCTACTGTTACTATGGAAACAATGAGAGCATGACGTAAATAGGTAAAACCTATTTTATTACAGACAGAAATTAATTTCATATGAATATTTTTTTTCCTAAGAGTCAAAATAAAATAAGCAAACTAAAATAAAAATTAAAATGTTTATGAACTCAAGAAATCGCCGAATTAATTAAAAAACGAAACAAATTTATAATTGACTTCGAGCTTCCGGCCAAAAGTTTTTACGCCTTTTAGTATAATTGAGTGTTACCTTACGTGACGAATGGATGGCGAAAGGATAATGAGAAGTTTGACAGTTCTTTCTCGGTCCCTTTTTCCTCCTATCATAAATCAAAGAGATTACGTTGCTAAAAGGTTTTCTTTTTTTATGTCAGACCAGTAGCTTAACCATTATCTCTATGACTCGGTTACAAAAGTAATCAGAGGTCACTTACCTTAAAAGTTTATCAACCCCTTTCTTGATTAAAGAGGGAGGAGTTTCGGCAAGATTTTAATTCCTTTCAATTAAATGGATTCGTGCCAAAGATGTTGTCGTTTCTCCAAGCGAAATTTTACATTCTTAATGCACGTGAACCAATTTCTTTGTACTTCAACTGCTTCTGTTGAGATTGTTCAAATTCGAACACAACACTTTATACTGAGAAGTTCGGTGATTAATAAAAGCAAATAAGATCGATTTCTTACCCATGTGTCAAGTACAAATACAGACACTATTTGGTAACGTCAAGAAAAAAACTAACATAAGCCAAACCTCAATACATTAAACCGAGATACACAAATATCAGGTTAATTCGTAAAACTATTCATCGTTATAATTACAGTTTTAGAATTACAAATTACTTCATTTATTATAAAAGGGTTCATGACTGAGTGGTATAAGAAATTAAAAAGGATATCATGTAAATGCAGAGTTACCTGGTTGTCCTTTGTTCTTCTTGGGCTTCTTATTTCTCTTGAGACACGTTTGATAGAGAGTCAAGTACAGAATGCCAATGACAGCAGAGAAGAGAGCTACGCCTCTAAATGTATGTCGTATTCCGTGCATTCCTATGAAAAGACCTCCCAAGTAGCTTCCTAACCCACGACCTGCAGAGAAATAAATAAAAGAATGGAAATGTCAAAGCTGATTCACTTGCACGAAAAAAAAAAAAAAAAAGGTACCATTCATAACAATGCATTCCAGCAATGAATAAAGTCATGTGGCCATGTCTGAGCTGTAATTGTTAAATTATGCTGATATTTCTTGTTGCTTTGACAACTGTTGATCACAGTCGAACAACAATTGAGTTATGACATTGAACATTTCATTCAATATACAAACCTTTGATATGAAATGGTGGTTTGATAAGCAGTTATAAAGTGTTTTAGTGCGTAGAAAATACGAAGGACAAAGAATAGAATATAGGATTTATTGTTTTTGTATTTCTTTTTACTCTGGGAAAGACGTTGACAGAAACGCTCAAGGTTGAGCACCACTGTGGAGAAATAAATCTATCCGTGAGTCAGTTTTAACAAAGCAATTACTCTAGTATATGCTTAGCACCGGAACAAGCTAATACCCTTAAATACCAAAGTTTGCGTGCTGAAGGACACTGCTGCCTCGTCAACTTCCTCATATCGCTGTTTGTATAATAGTTGCTGGTTCCTTCAGTCACGGTTCACACTACAGGGAGCTGGTAATGGACGTGCTTGGCTTCGTTGGACACGCGATCTGTGAACAGCAACCATGTTTGGTCACCAGCAATTCCTGAATATTCTTAATGTGTTTTTGAATAAGCTCCTAAGAAAAGGAAGACTACTAAAAGGCTTAAGCCTTTGATTTATTATTTGTAGCTACCAATATATCAGTCATTAAGATGCAATGTAGTTCGTGTTGGTTGCTTCTTTTAGAATTTTATGGATCATCTTTAAATATAGTGAAGATAGGCTAAAGGAGAAAAGGAAGGATTATGTTTAAACTTATCTGCTACTTATACACTTAGTTATAAAATGGTAAAAGGGTTGTACTGTAATCTTTACACCCTTTATTCCTTGACTGACGAGAAGGAGAGGATAGGATTAAATTTAGCATATATGAATACGCTGGCTTCTCTTCGCTAAAATACTTACAGAATACTCTTTTCATCAAACAAACTTCATGGTGTTACTTTTTTTTACCAGTTGAGTGTTTTAATATTACAATGACACAGATTAATATATGAAGGGAGCTTATTATACCAACTGCGTTGTGTTCTTTGGGTGGTTTATGTGATTGGCGGTAGTATACACCGAGTATCGGACTCCAATACTCAAAATAAATGCTCTTTGCATCATAGAGAGGGTATAAACCCAGTTATTTCAAACACGAGGGAGCCATTATTCTTCCATCTGTTCAATGGAAACTCCGAGCTTCCTCAAGAATCTTGAAAAGACTTCCCGAATATTGAAACTTGAGTATTTTGAATTACTTTCTAGTCCGATAAAATTAATTAGGTGTAAAACAACTCAAAGTTATCAGATTAATAATGGAAGTGATATTTACGGTTTTATTTTTAAAAACATCCCTGACAAACACTTTAACAAACATTTTTTACAACGATAACTTTGAGTTCTTTTTTTTTTTTTACATTACATTATATTTTACATTACCTTATTAGGTATTTTTTTAATAATGAATAAACTGCTATCCACTGAACAATGAGAGATCTCTTCATCGTTTACTCTGAAACTGCCAAGAAAGCATGGGTTCGAACCCGAACAATGTTTTTCTTTGATTCAATCAAAAGTGCCTTCTCCATATAATTTTATAATCGCATTATACTCATATTTAAATTCTGTTGAATTCCATCAAGAACAGATTAGAGATGTCATTCTCCCGAAAACAAGCTACCTGTCCTGAGAACATGTAACTTACATACATTATGTAGGTTTACGAGTTGGACCGATTGTTAAGAGTCGAAGCAACTAAGATTATGAGACAACCAATCTCTTCTGTCTGGGTTGTCTGGTTTAACAAGATGAAACACTTGGCCATTCTATAAAATACCATCACATCATGGCCTTTGCATCAGTGTTAATTCTAAGCAAATCAACTTCAAATTTCGTTCACGCAGTATTTTACCGTGTGTAACACAGCATCAAGCGTAAGATTACCTTCCTGGTTGGCAGAATGGATAATCTCCGCTTTTCGACAGACTCTGAATATTCGAAACCGCGCCATGGAGACGGACAATCGTGAATTATCTTCAGATGGTAGATGAATTTCATTAATCGGTGTGAGACCATCACCACGTTTAAGATCTGAAAGAGCTTGGAAAAAAAATCTTCATATCTGCTATTTAGAACAAGAGTTTAGGATTACCAAACTCTAGCCCCCCCCCCCCCCATCCCCATGGCACTCGCTACCTGTACTACATACACTAAGTTTTCAATCTTTAGTGACTGAGAGTAATGTAAAACAAGACACAAAAAATTAAGAAGTCTTCGATATCGAAATCTTTCAGATCGATGCTTATCCAATCACAAATTGAATGTCATACAAGAAGAATTTTTCCCTTTATCATAACATGCTCCATTTGTTTTCGCTCAACTTGGTATCTTATTCGTTGAGAATCTGTTCATTTTGTTGTAGTTCGAGCGTTTTTATTTTTCAACCTGAAGAAAACAAGCAGATGAGCCATATCGTACTGATTAATCTTCTTGATAAAAAAAAAAAAACATTTCATTTATTACTTGCTTACTTTTCATTCTCTGTGAATGAACTATTTGCAAGCCTCTAAAAATATCGTCAAAAATTCTTTTAGCGTTCTCTTCATATCCTAGTAATGGCTGGCATATTATTTTGAATAAACGTTGCTATCCTGGAAGGAATCTTTATAAGTCGGTAAAGTTTCTCATTATTATATGTGAAAATTTTTCATGTGTTTTGTTTCGAAAACGTCTGAAGTATACATCATATGTTGTCTTTCATTTCTAGAAAATATGGCTACGGAACAGTTTATGAACAATTTCTATAAAATAAACAGTCAGGTGTTAGTTATTTTGTACAATGAATGTTGACGAAACATGATATACTTGTTTTTAAGGCATCTAAGTGAAAGAAACGGAGTTCTTGGCTGATGCCAAAATTATGCCAACCCTTGGTTTCTATACACAAGGGGCTCGGACACGACAGAGCGAAAAGAGACAGTCAGTAAATCGCATATGGCATATTTGTAGCTTCTATGGGCCCTCGACAACGACACAAAATTATGCACAAGATTATCTCTGGGCTGTGAGCGATACTCGACATATATCATGTTTGTGTGTGTGTGTGTTAGCAGATGTTTTGTTCATTTAGAATAGATCTATTTGAACAACCTCTGAGCACTAGGCAAATCTTAGAGCGGGTGCTTTTAAGAAATGTTTTCAAAACAGCGGTTAATGGCCCAAAGGAGCAACGAACGCAAGAAATTAACAGCAGATCTCGTGACTCGATAGCCGGCATATTCCTGTAATTGATTTCAATGCACTCAACCACGATACACGGACACCTCGTGGGCTAAGATGTGATCAGTAACCCGGATTACGCATATAAGGGCCAAGGATATTGGTGAGGTTGAATCCAGGGAGCAAAAATGAAAGAAGAAAAAAAAACAAAATCTTGTAAAACTAGATTTCTTATCTTATTCGCCTACTGATTACAAAGGTATCAAAAGGGCGTCAGCCTGAACAGGGGAGACGACATAGACACAAATACGAACTGTTACAGAACGCTCCCTTCATAAAGAGGGACAGGCAGGCAGGTCAGTATCTAAATCAGCAAATTACTGATTTAGATAAGAGCAGGCATGTCGAAAGCTTCGTATTGTACTCTGAAGACGTCAGTAGACAACCCGATTGTTAAGTTATTGACAACCCATAAAAGGAGATCAGATATCCAACCCACAACAGCATTTGCTTCTTTCTGATGCGTGAATATTGACCTCTATTCTTCCCATTTGCCTGTTAACCCTTTTAAGACAGAATATTATTATTTCATTCGATAAGATATCACAAAATCTTGATTAAGAAAATCTTATTACAATAATGACTGCAGTTATTTCATGTCTTCTAATATTAATAAAAAGTTTACTTGTCATTTAGCTATAATAAATTCATATTAAATACATTTAAGAAATTTATTCGGCTTATCCCATTTTAGGTTGTCTGCAGAGTACGATTCGAGAGCTTCCAACATGAATCAAAATGTCATCCAATAATAACTATCACTTGACATGAAGATCAAATTATCCATTTTTCACTACGTGTTTGACGCACGTACCATTCAATTGCTTCCTGTAAACGTAATCTCTCGCTAAATATTTATATCTTTTGCTTACTAAGCAACAGTTGCTAAGTAACCTATCTTAATATCATGATCTACAGTGCTTCATTGAGAGTACATTTCTTAATGCTTTTAAATTATCCTTATCAAGAAATTGCATTTTTCTGTCCATCTATATTTTACGCTATCGCTTGCAAATAAAACTTTGCATCGGAAATAAGTATAGCACCAACTATTTTCCGTAATACGAATAGTTCCCTTCATTATGAAAAGTGGATAGGACTTTCCAGCTAAGACTATGGAAACATCCCGTGCATCAATGTCTGTCAACAGCGTACGTTGTTATGATCCATTTATCTGTTCTGAGGGAGCAAAATGTCCAGCTACATTTGTCTATGACCTACTAGCTCAGCCAAGAATGACAAGGCCGAAACGAACTGTTTTGTGTCCTCGATGGTATTAAGATAGAGGATATTTCTGCCACGTAATTATATTATTAATATATTATATTATATTATTGAGCGATTGATGTTAATGAAAGAACAAGACAAAAGATAGATTTTAAAAAATACATTTTTCATTTTAAAGCATAAAGTTCTTCATCTGGCTGCAAAATTCCAAAGAAGGCTGCTATTTGCGATATTTTAACAATAATATGTTCAAGTAGGTTCTCATGTTGATATACACATAGCTTCTATTTCAGAAAACAAATGGCTCTTTATTTTAGTACGTAGTTATGACTCTTTATTGTTAGAACGAAGCTAAAGGATAGGAGAGCATGTATAGCTTGATAGTATATGAATGATCTCTCTTTTCAATGAGTAGAACACAAGGTTTCGGGAGTCTAATCCTACCATCTTCATATAAGACTTTTTAACGCACATTTTCACATAAGGGTTCTTCTGTCTTATTAGGATCCAGGCTATCCAATAGAAAAGAATATCTTTTTATTACGCTGCGTTGGATGGTTCTCCTACCAAATGTCAGACCCATGTGCGCCATCGGATATATTATCCACAAACTATTGCTGAAAAACTAATAACATACAACCTCATCCTCTGAAAATGTATTAATTCGTTGCATCTGCCTATGGTTGGTTAACGAGCGTTCACGTTCTTCCATATTATCTCTTCAACGATAACTGTACATTTCAATTTATTAAAAAATTACAGAAGCTTGATAGCAGTTTCGGCTACCTTCTTGCGAGCATAACAATTATATTTTTTTAATCTCTTGTACTACAGTTTTGCATACGAAACAAACTTGTCACATGACATTTTAGTATAACAATTCACTAATAGGTCCAACCATTTTTAAAGTGAAAATAAAAAAAAACTTTTATGCAATTAAAATTATATAATAAATTAACATTCGTGGTCTGAATGTCTAAAACCCTCTAAAGAAAACGACAATCTTGGAAAAGAGTATTGTGTATTATTAAATTTATTCAAAACATTTCTTTTTTGATGCGCACACACAATATCTATAAATATGCTTAAATCCGTGACTTCCATACACTGGACTTTACTGATGGTAAGTAAAGTGCCGTGTATGGGGGGCAAACATGTCTCCCTCTTTCAGAAATGAAGGAGGACAAAAATAACGCTTTGATTAAATGAATTTAGAACAACCCAATAAAGGGCTTTTTTTTCTTCGCATAATAAACATATTCATCTCATAGAAGTCTCTTTCTTATAATATTTTATCGACAAAATGCATGGGATTAGAGGATGTCCATTATTCCAAGATGATCACTTAAATCCTACTGATCTATCTAGATGAATGAGAAATAAAAACAAATCGAAATGGCTAGTATTTTAAACTTACCAATGCCAAAATGAAGAACATTCATTATGTACTGCATCGGAAGTCTGTAGTTCCTTGGGGCGAGATTCTGTCCGTAAGCAACCACAGCCACCCACATCACGCACAGAGAAAACGCTTCCATAGCAGCAAATGGCAGTGTCCACCAGGGTGAGTTAATAAAAGAGGTTCCTGCATAGTGCGTGCCGTAAAACAGAAATGCAAATACTAGAAGGTTGGCCCGACCAATATTTCTCACCATGTTCTTAGAAATTGCGAGAAAAGGAAGGCTAGCTCCAAATGCCAAAGTCATTGTTAATCCGATCATGAAATGTGAGCAGTCTATGTCCACATAGAACCAGGTGAGAAATGTTTGCAGAATCCCCCACTGAGTGCCCAGCAAGATCACCGCCACCAGAAACACGAACATCTCCACAGTGAAAAAATGATGACCTCCGTAAGGATAATCCAGTGACTCAAAGTTGCTACCGGTCTTTTTACTGGGTTGAACAGGTAGAGCCAGGACCAGGATGCATCCGAGGATGGCGAGTCCGTCAAACATAATGACAGCAGATGTGTAGTCGATGAATGCTCCAATCTCTTGGTAATAGTCCACCAGAACTCCTGTAATGGGTGGGAAAGCGGCCAAGGCAAGAGCAGGCCAGACTCGAGTTCTTCCATAGGCACCTTCGAAGTCATTGAGTGTAGTGATGGTCAAGGCGTCCAACAAACAAATCACCGTCAAAACAGAGAGGTCGGCCACAGCACGAACACCAAGGTATGCCCAAAAGGTCAAGGACGGATCACCAATCACCTGAACGCAAGTATCGTCAGTAAGTTGAGCGTTTCCTCCGTTGAATAACAGCTGACATTTTATTACGCAGTTCTCCGGAAGAGGTCGACATCCGATGCCGTTATACTCTTTTTTGTTCACTAACACAGGACCGACAGGTCGATAACTACACACGTCCACCGTGGTAAGCGCGTGGTCAGAATCATAAGTGACGAATTCCGACGACTCGACTAACAACTCCTCGTGGTCCCAGTTGGATATGCGAGATTGAAACTCGACCGTGGCGTTCGGCTCCTGCTGCGGATCGTACACCACGCAGATATTGGCATCGTCGCCTGTGAAACAGACGTGGAGCGGATAAGCGGTGTTCGCTTCTACTCCGGGAAGACACTGGTACTGACACTGAGACACGTGGAAGGTGGTGAGATTGTCGGCAGCCAGGCCGAGGTCCCCACAGGAAGGCCAGTTATCGCACTTCTCTATGCGCACCGAAGATCCACACTCGAATTCCACCAGCGGCCTGCGAGGAGTCCTCATAACCACGGGCACGAACAACAAGCACGTGTAGGAAATTCCAGCTAGGATCATAAACGTTACAATGACGATCTTGTATTTGACCTTCCACTCAATGATCGCTGCAGCAAGTGGTGGTCCCAAGATACTAACGAAACCTGCAACCATGGCAATCGTTGAAACCTCCTGAATGGTCAGACCAAGATGGCGCATTTGGAGGGTGAGGAAAGGAGCAAGAGAGGCGATGCCTAGAAGTGAAAAAAGTAAAAAAACAAATTAAAACGAAGTAAATAAGACAGTTTTATTTTTTTTATTTTTCAATTATGTTTGGTAAGCCTATTTTTAGAAGTAAATATTCGAGCTGGCAATGGTGCGAAATATAAGTTATTTGATAAAATAAGACTGAGTTGAAAACTCGCTTATTTTCGCTGAATAAAAAAATTCTTGTAAAAACAAATTAACAGTTATATGAAATCGTGGCGTAGTTACCATTAAAAGAAAGTACTGGGTGCGTGGGGGGGGGGGCTCTTGTCCTTGAGCTCAAGTAAAATCAAGATATTTATCTTCGCTAATGCAGAAAACGAAGATGGAGTGAAGCCAATAGTTTTATAACCAACAAACAACTTTCTTGCACCATTCATTTTAGCAAAGATTGGCCAGGCAATGGACTGCATGCAAAGCACTACTTACAATGCAGTTTAGATGAAGCCAAACAGGAAGTTCTCATCGTACGAAATATGAGTGTCTACGTAAGGCTACAACTCCGCCTTCCAAGGACATGAGAGTTAGTGACAGTCATGATATAACATTGTGACAAGAACTTCGTCTCTCTCTGTGTGTCATTTTACTTGCTATATGCAGCAATCTAGAAAATATACTTAATTGTTATAAGTTGTTATTAGTTTTCTTATAGATGTTCAATTTATCTTAATACGTAAATGCATGAAGGAATACGTGTTTTTTTTTTCATGAAATAATTCCAATAGTATTGAAACGAACAACATTCATTTTCTTTGCCACATTTTAGTATTAAGTTTCATAACTTTTGTCACTAAGAAGCATCTGAATTACAGTAGAAAAAATGATGCTGGGTGAGGAGTGGATGGTGAAAGTGAAGCGAGTTCTCATTGAAATACGGTATTATAGGGCAAAATACTACGAGAAGACAACGTTGTTTTGTATAAGTAGCTAAAACAGCGGTAAGATGCACCTCCGTCAATCATACTGTTGTGCATGCAACCGCATGAAATTAACTGAATATTAGAATAAGCTTGAGGACCGCAGAGGTGATAAGGCTGAGAAATAATTGTACATAATTGCCGAATTTTGTACAACCATTTCTCACATTAATTATTTTTTACTGAAGTATGTTGTTATGCCAATATTTTTAAATATGACAGGTTTTATAATATACAACGATGTATCTCAATAATGTTTAACTTTCGGAAGACTGTAGCACAATTAAAAGTAGAAAAGTTTTAATGTGGCAAGCAAAAACGTCCAGTATCTGATCTAACATCAGTGTTTCCCAACGTGTTTTGAATCATGTCCCACCTCAATGCCTCAAAGATTTTGATTCCCACCCCTCTGCATAATAGTCATCCAAGTTCTGAAAAAGTATAATATAATTAGATACTTCAAATAAAAAAGGAACATAGGTAAAAATGTTTTCAATTTGACTTTCTTCAATGAATATAAATTTTATATTACACTTTGTATATTATAAAACATAAATCGAACTGAACTCGGGAAAATAAAATCCAAGTTAATGTGATCCCTTGAGCTTGATGTCTGCTGCAAAGAGTTTTTATCAGATATACTAATTTAGTCATTTTCAATCTCAAATCAACATGCTTTGTGATATCCAGATGATTTCTTTTTTTCAGTAGCAAGTCATTTACAGCACTAAAGCCACATTCAACTAAATATGACGACGGAAAGGGCTTTGCAAAAACTAGTTGAATTTCGGTATTTCGTTTCTGTCTCATCAGAAACGAAATACCGAAAAAAAGCAATTGTATCTCAACAATGTTGAGATAAAATTGCTACAATTAATGTGCAGTGGTTATTTTTTAAGAAAACCTAGAATTAAGCTATGATTATTTCTTTTTTTCTTCTTCTAAGCTATATTTAACTACTTGATAATAAAGTGAAAAATAAATCGTCTAATGCCTTTTATTCTCCAAAGGAGCAGGAAGAACTGCTTTATCCCTAAATTTTTGAAGACAAGGTAAGTAGCCAGTCTCCATTCTTCAAGCCAACTCTACGCTAATAATGAGTCCATGCCATCAATGAATCAAGGCTTTTCAGGAAAGAGAGAGACAGAGATTACGGCAGAAAAACTGTTCTAACCTCATGGATCTTAACACCAAAACTTGTATTATTGTCTGTAACAGGCAGGTTGATTTCTATAGAAGATTTTAGATGTGGAGTTGAAAACTATAGATAACGGAAGAAAAAATCAACCCCCCCCCCCCCCAAGCCAAAGATCGACTTACTCGGAACTGAAGAAAGGTTTATAAAACGTTCATATAGAGGCGACTAGACTCGAACCAATAACTGTCTCTCTTCGGCCTGCCCTGTACTATGGATGCAAATGTCATCTCTTCATATTCAAGGTCGACATATGTATCTATTTAAACTCATTAGTTTTAAACATTGATTGTGCTAACATTGTTTCCCCATTATGAAACAATGTTAGGACAATCTTTTACATTATGTAATTTATCAAATATCTATAGTAATTCCATCTGAATTTAAACTAAGTCGGTTAGCGAACAAATGTCACGAATAAAAAATTCACGCAAAAATCGTTTGGTTATCGCCCAACAATGAAAGCAACGCCCTCTCACTGAGAGGACGTTGCTTTCGTTGTTTGCCATGAAAAATATGAAAAATTCACGAAAAATTTATTTGTAACCAATTATCACGATGTGTATTATTATAACAGATAATAAATAAAGTTGAACTGCGCATAAATCGATATCCAATTGGAAACATTTCTGCAAATACATATCAAATCACAATTATTTTGATCATACTGTATTTCATTCTTTGTGTACACATAAAAATTTATGGCGCTCTATTTCAATATAAAAGAAGACCATTATTCTTTTGATCACCATAAATGGATGTTCACCAGCTATAATAAAATAAACGGTTTCAACTAGTTGTTATGGTTTTAAAATTGACATCTTTAACATGACGACCGGTCAACGGCGGCGGTTGACTCCACGGAAAATTTAAAATATAATCTAAAAATATACGAGCTCTATGTCACCTAAAATGTGCAGGCAATAAGGAAATTGGTTAATGGTGAGTTATGCTACGAGATCAGTAGAGTGACAAATTGAGCTCTTTATATAATTTAACATGTCACCATTCTTTTATTTACAGAAGGCAAATAGTCGTTGATCAGAGAGTGCCGTGTTTTCACATAAGATGGCGCCACCAAAGCTTATACAATGATATCTACGTGTAGAACAATAAATTTCCGAAATTGTTATTCCAGACTTTAAATATATCACCATAATTCTACTGCGCCTACAAATAAACAAGATTTACAAGAGTTTAGAATAGTAATTTCTTTAAAAATGTACAGAAAAGTGTTTCGAATCATTAAAGGAGTGCCACGCTGAGAAAGTACAGTACACAGTAAAAAAAAAAAAAAAATCTATAAAAGGAAAATATCAAGAAAATTATCTGTCAGTAATTGAAGAGTGAGTATGACACTTCAGTGGTAATCTCTGAAGAAAGACATGCGCTTGTTGTAAAGGCGTGGAATGGAATTCTATATTAAATACCAAAGAATATTTTATAAACCTTTTAAATGGCCTTCAAATCAATCTGTCTTGCAAGGTGTTGCGAGCTGATTTTTTCTCTTTAGTAGCCTTGGGATTCATCTTATAAAGATGAAATAAAAAAACTGGCTGCTAAAACTTTCAGAGTAGTCAGGTCTATGTACCTGTGCATTATACGTATTCGCCCCATATTACTCCACCTTATGCTTTATTCAGTGGTCGAGAACTTGTTTTCAGAAAACTAGAACAACGTTCTCCAACTCTTAGATGATGCGATAGTCTCAGTTAGCGTGACTGTGCTGCCAGTTTGCACAGGAAGCTTACGAAGTGGAAACATTACTATATGCAACTGTTGCTGTCTGCTATGAAATGCATTCTCTCATGATACGACAGAATGCACTTCATAACGACCACTCTGCCGCTAAAATACGAAAACTTCAACTTCTCGACTCCTGACTGGACACTGAGGATTCAGGAACAGTACATAATTAGTTACTTAAGATTACGTAGATATGATTGTGGTCATTGTATAATGGGACATCAAGAACTTCCGAGCTAGCAGAATAAGAAAATATCGAAACACATCTTCCCTATCTTCGTTTACATTCATGTTTAGTTTTTGTTATAACAAAAATACTCCATCAGCATTCACAAACGCATGCATGCTGGTACTGAGACTATCGCTGTCTGTGAATGTAGGATACATAAAATTAAATTACAGCGATTAGCAGTGATTTCCGAAATTAATTTAAACATCAAGATAGAGATATATTAGTTCTGTGGTGATATGATACCAGTTTATTATGCTATATGCTTGTATTCTTTGTCAGTTTCTCTTGCTTGGGGGGGGATGAAAAACCCTGTCATTTCCTTACGGGACCGACTAACTCACTCTCAGTTGAAAAGCTCTGATAAAAATTCTTCACATCCAAGACAGGATTGGAATTCAGGTCTTTCCAACCATAGGATGTCGTCGGAAAATTAATAATAGTATCGAAATGACGATCAACATGTAGGATATGTTGTAGAATTCTCTTATGCGAAAAGAAGATGACTGTGTCACGTGTTCATAAGTGATCTGATTAGAAGTGCAAAAGATGTTTCTTCCACGCCTTTTGATCCAAGACATCTGAGTCGAAGCAAGATGTTAGAGACATTAACATGGTAACTTTGATTGTCTTCTTTGACACATGGGGGGGGGGGGTTACGAGACATAGTACCTAGAAAAGGGCTTCACAAAATGGTATTTCAGAACCTGGCTTCTTCACCAGTGCAAAGAGCCATACCACTGGTCTTCAGTGTCCAAAAACCATTAACCTGACACGAAACTACATTACCAGCGCTTCTTCACTCATCTTCTCAGATTTTATTTTCCTCTATGCAAGGGCTTCCGTAAATTGAAATTCATACCGAAAGGAGACGATTTTAAGACAACTAAATACCACGTCAGCTGAAAGCCCTTCCTAAAGGCTTAAACTAATTGAACAAGAAAAATCGCTACATATAAGCAAATGGATCATGCTTCGGAGGAGATAACTTCTACGGGCTTTACTTTTCCTTCAAGGAATCAGCCTTCCTATACCATTTATGAAGTAATGTCAATTAAAATTACGGCATGGGTGTGTTTGTAATGCCTCCATATTGTTTGTATCCAAGCGCGTAGTTGTTCTTCCTTCTTCCTTCCATTGCAGTAAAAGTCAAGGACGCAATCATAAACCGAGAAGAGATTTGCGTTATGGTTAAGAATTCGTTTAATTTTTACCACTCTGTGTTGTTGGCTCCGTGCCACAGATCTCGTCATTCCAGTTCTCTTAGGTGTTGCAAATAATATACACCTACAGGTCCTGAGCATTGTTTATATTTAGGTGTGATGCTTAGATCTGCATGACAGTGCTTGTCGAAATATTTATTACTAAGGTGATTCAGGTTACACACACCTCATTCCTTTCTTGAAAAAAAAAAAACAAATAATAAACGGAATATATTCAAATAAAGAAAAATTAATAGGATACAAATTCTAATCAACTAGAATTATGCATCAACATGATACAAGGGAAAATATTTTATGAGTAATTAATGTCAAGATATTAAGAGGAACAGCTAACGAAAAATTTAAGAATCAATAGCCTGCATATATATGCAGAGCTGTACTGTGACATACCACAAGTCTACTCTTTTCATAAAATAAATTCGAATATTTATTTTATGAACTTTATTTATGAAATTTATTGTTATGAAATTTAATTAAATATTTTATGAATTATTTTTTAAAATTAATTTTATGAAATATTTTATGACATACTCTGTGAATTTATTTTATGAAATTAATTTTATGAATTTATTTCTAATGAATTTTTATACATTTTTATGATTTTTATGAAAAGTTTATGAAATTTATTTTTATTAAAGTTTTATTTTATTTGGGAAGCTTGTAAGATGTAAATTAAATCTTGAGAAAGGGACAGCAACCAAAACAGGCATTACCAGTTTGTGCGACTGTAGAAAAATAAGTTGCAAAAGAAAAAGAAAAAAAAAATAAGAACAATAAATGATTAAAAATTTAGATCACTGAATGAGTAACCAACTGCAAAATATAAGTACAAATAATAAAAAAAAATGTTGGTGCATCACATCATTGAGAAACCGGTTGAAAGAAATCTTCCAACTAAAGATGTTGCAATAAAGAACTTGTAAACCAAGCTTGAATCAAAGTGACGTTTCATTGTTTGTATTCTATTAAAGAAATTCTATTATTTTGCTTGCCGATCTGTATTATTTTTTTTTACTTGGCATAAAAAAAATAAATTATTGCAATACGCTTCGATCCCTTCATATTACACAAGCTAATATCTACAAAGCTTGGAAAATTATGTAAAAAAATATAATTGTCTTAATTATAGACGACTAGACATCTTGAGGAAATTGATCCTACAATGATACTTAATAAACATAAAAGGGAGGATAATCACTACATGAAATTGTTGCCAGGATTTAAAAAAAAAAAAAAAAATGCATTTCACAAACCACTATAATTCACACTCCCACGCATTCTGATAAAAAGCACTCGCTGTATTATCAACAAGCCCGAGCAAAAATATCAATGTATCACATAGCATGAAAAAGCCAACACCAATATGACGAAACAACGCAGACAAAGTCACGCCATCACTACATCATGATCGTGTCTCGGGTCAACGTACAAAACACCTTTCCATCATTGTGGGTAAGCTGTGTATGCAATGGATTTGAACGCAGAAATAGTTGTTGTTTTTTTGTGTGTGTGGTCGTGTTTGCTTCACTTTAGGCACGGTTATAACGAAAACAAAAGAAAAAATAAATTGCCGTAACCTGTAAACGGAAATGGAAATAGAATTCAAAAAAAAAATAAATAAATATAGAACCTGGATTCATAAAAGGTTCGCATATCCGTGCCAACTTTGTGTGAACAGTTTACTACCTTTAACTTTCTGTTAATTTCCGTTTCCAGCAAAATAAATTCGTGCGTTCATAAAACATCCAGGATCCAAACGATTCCATGAAAATTCACCGAAAAAAGTTAATCGAAAGAGAGTTTACCGAATGGCAATTCGCCGAATAAACAATTCATTGAACCACAGTTCAGCGCACGACAATTCGGTGAAAGGTTTTCGATAAAATCTTTCGCAATTCATCAAAAAAAATTTCTTCCATTTAAATTAAAATCCCATTTAAATACCACTTTTAAATTAATTAAATCTACGAGGGTGGTCTGAAAAGTTCTTGGCGTAATAATGAAAAAACGAATTCATAATTTCAAAATTATTTTTATTTTTCAACATAATCTCCCTTAAGACTAATACATTTATTCCAGCGATGCTCCGGCGCCATTATCCAGTCCCTGAAGTGCTTCTCAGTAAGATCTGAAAAATACCTCTCTACAGCTGCAATCACCTCTTGATTCGAAGAAAAACGCTGACTAGCGAGGAAGAGTTTGAGTTTTGGGAAGAGATAGAAGTCAGAGGGAGCTATATCTGGGGAAAAGGGTGGATGTTCCAACAATTCATAGTGCAGATCCCTTAATTTTCCCACTGCCAAAACAGGTGCATTGTCCTGATGAAAGATGATTTTTTCTTCAGCAAACCGGGTCTTTTCTCAAGGCTCCAAGGACTGTTCAGAGATATGCACTCGCTTTGCGCATGCGAGTGCATTTTTGATCTGCTGTGAGCAAACGCGGCACCCATCCTGCGCAAAGCTTTGTCATTTGTAATTCTACATGCAAAATATATTCTACACGTTCTTTTGAAATGCCTATAGTCTCAGCAATTCACGCACTTTGACTCGCCTGTCATCCAATACCATATCGTGCACTTGATCAATAATTTCTGGTGTTGTTACACTTTCTGGACGTCCTTAACGTGGATCTTCTGCAAACCTGGTCTTTTTTCACGTAAATGTTTGCGTCTCGTCTGTTTAAAAGATCGGAATAATATTTCCTGGTTATTGTTTTACCCTTTTCAAGATAATTAATAAACAAAATGCCTTTAGCATCCCAAAACACCGATGCCATGACCTTTCCTGCTGATGGAACCGACTTTGTCTTCTTTGGTGCTGAACAACCGATTTCTTTCCACTGTTTTGACTCCTGTTTGGATTCTGCTGTATTACGGTGAATCCAAATCTCATCCATAGTAATACATCGACACACAAAATCGGTTTTATTCTTGTTAAAACGCTCCAAGCATTGTTTAGAGATTTTCACGCGAGTGCGTCTTTGATCCGCTGTGAGCAAGCGCGGCACCCACCTTGCGCAAAGCTTTTTATATGCAATTCTTCATGCAAAATATATCCTACACGTTCTTTTGAAATGCCTATAGTCTCAGCATTTTCACGCACTTTGACTCGTCGGTCATCCAATACCATATCGTGCACTTGATCAATGATTTCTGGTGTTACACTTTTTGGACGTCCTTCACGTGGATCATCTTCAAAGCTGGTATGGCCACGTTTAAATTCGCAAGCCCATTTCTTAACTTTCGAAAACGAAGGAGAAGAGTTCCCATAAACTTTTATGAACTTTGAATGAAATTCTTTCCGTGTTAAACCTTCTTTTACAAAGAATTTTATAACCGCATGATACTCGATTTTGTCCATTTCAAGGAATACAGACAACACTTTTTCTTCAGACAGCTGTATGAAACAAACTACTTGATAGAATGACTCGCAATTTCACATGGATGCTTACGACAGATGTACCAACTTCGAAAAAAAACATCTTGCCGATAATGTTGCCATCTATGGTCGAGGCCGAGAACTTTTCATACCACCCTCGTACTATTAACTTAAATTATTTAAATTAAAATATGCAAACTATTGTTTAAAAGAATCCGGTATCAATATCTATCATTTACTCAACATATGGAAGTAGTCATTGAGACGTAATAATTATTTCGTTATATTTTAGAATAAATTTTCTGTAAGTATACATATTGTTTCATTGTGATTTATCTCTAGACAACAAATTCCATTCTACCTAATTTTTTTCAAAAATCAGCAACAATGGTCAGATTGAAATCAAAACTGACAAGTTTTAATATAGATCTTAACTCAAATATTTCGTTAAATTCCATCCAGCCAGTATGGAATTACTAATATCATTTCGAAACTTTTTTTACAAAAATGTTATAATAAAAGTGGTGCATTTGGACCACGCAGATTGAACCATGCAGACAAATACTTCGAATTCGACTAAGTCAGAGAATTATTGTAATATACATTTTCCACACGTCATTTGTAGCCCCGAATATAGCTGACCTGAAAAATGGAACTTCGACAAATTTTAAAAAATTTTAATTAACACATCTGAGTAAAATTCATCCCATATAACTTGTGTGTGTGTCTGCGGAAGTGACATACTACGACTACCACTAATAATAAAAATGAAGTCTCTGTAGTTCAGTTGGTGTAAACAAAGCCCTTTATTTCAAAGACTTGGGTTCGAATTACGTCTATGACACGAATAATTATTATCAGTTTCCTTCAACTGAAGGCAATTTAGCAAGCCTCATACAGAGATGGCAGGGTTTTCCTCTGAGAAACAAGCAAACCAGTCCTTTGAACATGCATATTTACATACAGAAAACATTTATCGGACAAGAAAGGCAATAGAAACCATGTTGTTCTTTCATTATTCTCTAGTAATATAGCATTTCCACCCCACCAACCATTAGGTTAATGAGAGAGCATGATGGCGGGGAATAATAATAACCATTATTATTACTACTATTAACAACAATAATAATGCAACTACTTTTTTATTTTTTAAATAATAATAATAATAATAATAATAATAATAATAATAATTTATTACATATGATACAACATTACATACATTTCTTTACATTTGACACATTCGTGTATTCTGATAATAATAATAGTATTTTTTTTCGCAATAATAATTATAATAATTTATGACATATGATACATACATTATATACTTATCATTATATATGATACAACATTACATACGTTTGTTTACATGTGATACGTACATTACATGCATTTCATTACATATGATACATTTTTTTTAATTTTTTTTATTTATTTTATTTTTTTTATCTTCAATGAGATGAGATGTATTTTCTCAGCTTTCATCCTCAAAGCTAATTTGTGAGCTTATCTGAGGATGACACCAGTTATTATTTATTGGTTTATTTGCTGTGTTGGGAAGCTATGAAATCAAATCTATGTTTAATTGGCTTGATTTCCACTGCAGCCGTTGATTGAGAAATTCGTACGCACACACACACACACACACACACACACACACACACGACAAGTTGGAATGTCTTGATACGTCACTAAACTGGAAGCCTGAACGAATATATGGTGTTTCATTGCTTTTGTATGGTATTTTGGGTGCGTGTTTCTTGTTCATAGAGCTCTTTTCAGGCTATTGTAGTTTGTAAGATTTCTGTATTCAAAAGGTAATTTGTTTATCATGTCTGGGATGTAGAAGTTTGCGTGGCCTTTCTGTAGTGATTATTGTATTTATATGTGATATAATTAGTTGTCTGAGGTCTTGTAATACGGTATGTATTTCTGATTGTCCTGTAGCTGGCAACGAAATAATGTTTTAGCAAAGCTGCAGTGACATAAACGTTTGCTGTCAGTATTTTCTGTTCTGCCATTGCCGTCTATATAAAGTCGTTATTGTCTCTCTCTGATCTTCCCAAAAGATCAGTTTTATTATTTTGCACTGTAGCGACATTAATCTATTTAATTTGTAGGGTGCACAGAAAGCACATGTTGTTATAGCGTATCTTAGTATATTTTAGCATAGTGTTTTGTATATTAGTGTTTTAAGGCGTATGGGAACCATGTCTTTTAACCTGTAGAGTTTGCCACTTATTGTTCGGAGTTTGTTGTGGAGATGGTTTATGTGGCTATTCCAGTTCATATCTGCATCGAAGTAAATTCCAAGGTATCGTATTGTTTCAAACTGAGTGATTGTAGTAGTTTTGCTGTTCTGTGTGTTTTTTATGTTGGAGAGTGGATGTTGGATGGTTATATATTTGCTATCAACTGGTCGAGTCAGTGGATTTCTGAATATCATTAATTTTGTCTTTTCTGAGTTTAGGTGTATGGAGTTTTTCGTGAGCCAGTCTATGATCAGATTTATATCATGTTGCATATTTGTTTGGGATATGCTTGCATTATTATGGATGAATATTATAGCTGTATCGACCTTACCTTTGAGCGGTAGCTGATTAATATGTGCGTGTAAATGTTGAATAGTGCTGGAGAGAGTACAGCTCCCTGTGGTACTCCACAGGTTACTGGTAGCTCTCTGCTTCGGTTTGATCCGATATGTGTGATATGCTTTCTATTTTGGAGGTGGTTTGTAAACCACCTGTGAAGAGGCCCGTCTATTCCAACATGCCTCAGCTTTTCTAACAAGGTTTGATGTGTAAGTGTATCGAATGCTTTAGTTAGATCAATAAAGACTACCATGGCTATTTTGTTTTTGTCTAAGGCGGTATTAATTACGTCTGTAAAGTCTTCCAAGAGGGATGTTGTTCTCTTATTTTTCTGAAAACCATATTGTGTTTTGGGGATAATATTAAAGATCTCAGTGTATGCTGTGTGTTTCTTCAGTATGATCCGCTCCATAATTTGATTGATAATTGGTAATGTTGCTACGGGTCTGTAATTGCCGATTACATTTCTTTTTCCTTGTTTGTATATGGGTGTAATTATGGCGGTCGTTAGCATACTTGGTATCTGTCCTGTTTTAAATATTTTATTTATTAGTTTTAGTAGGATAGGACTTAAACTAGTTGCATGTCTCTATATCTTTAGGTCTGATACCATCTATACCTGGGTCTTTGTTTGGTTTGATTTGATATATTGCTGAGAGGAGTTCTGCTTCTTTTATGGTTGGGAACCATAATGTCTGTTTTGATCGCGGTCCAAGTGGGGGTCTCGTTTTGTGATTGGGGGAATATTTCTGTGAAGTTCTTGGATGGATTCTGCAAAGTATTGGTTAAACTCATTTGCTAGTTGTTGGATAGGTTTTGCGTCTTTCATGAAGCTGTGTTTTATGGTTTCGGAGGCAGTGGTGTTGGGAATAGAATCTAGCATCTCATTAATCAGATGCCAGGTTTGTTTCATGTTGTTTTGTGCGGAGGTTAGTTTGTCTCTGTAGTAGCTTCTTTTCTGCATTTCTGATTTGTGTTGTAAGGCGATTCCTTGTTATCTTATATTCAGTTTTTAAGGTTGTGTTATTTGGATATCGCTTTAATTTTTTCAATAAAGCGTCCTTTCTGTGTATTTCTAGGATTAAGTTTTGTGTTATCCGAAGGTTTTGTGTTGTTTTTGAACGAATTCTTTACAGCTTTATTATATAATTTCCTCCAGTGTGAGCTTAATGTTGTTGTAAAAGATATTAAGATATCTTCTGAATCTGATGCCAGGTGTTCCCAGTGTGTTTTTCTTATTTCGTGGTTGACTATTTCTTCGTCTATTATTGTTTTCTGTCGCTTTTCTTCTGTGGGACATTGCATGGATATTGTCTTGGTGTGCAGGTTTAGAGCGGTGAAGTAATGGTCTGCTACTTTGCACTTTATGACTGATGCAGTGTAACTGTTTGGTGGTGCTCGGACGTTTTTATGGTCTATATAAATACTTTTTACATATTCATTCCCGGATTGTGTAAAATGCACATAAAGTATAGAAAAAGCATATACTGACATATATACTTCTTTTATAACTTCACTTCCCTTCGCATGTCTTGTAATTCATTTTTCGATGAACTCTTCATTCGATGAATTGTTGGTTTTCGTCGAATTGCCTTTCGATAAATTGTGTTTTCAATTAATTGCCTTTCGATAAATTGTGTTTTCAATTAACTGCCGATCGATGAATTTCTTTTATTCATCGACTAACAGCAGTCGATTAACAGTCTTTCTTGTTTTTTCAATAAATTGCCTTATGTGGTGTGTATATATATATATATATATATATATCACTTTATTTTCTTGTAGATCAATAATTATATTATATAAATTATATTAGTTTTTGCTGTATTATATAAAGTTGTACAGGATATTTGATCACAAAATTTGCCGTGCAGTAAAAATAACACCAATAGAAACACAACACAGAGAATGGCAGCAATATATGAATATTAAAATTAGGAAAATATTATGGAATCACTTACTGGCAAAGAAGAAGAAGAGGATGATTGCCAGGAAAACATGCTGTCGGTTGCGGTAAATAGCCACCATCTTGAACTGTCACTAAAAACAAAAACACAGATGTAATAGATTACCGATTTTGTTTCAATAATTGACAGTAAATCATTTCTAATATTCTGTTAAATAAATCAATAATAACGTTAGCAATAAACAGAGTTTATCAGGATATACAAATATCTGTTGCCATAGTAACAGTTTGTTTTTGTCTACTATGAAAGTGTGTTTAATACTGTCAAATGTGTAAATCGGTAAAATCTGTAAAAAAATTTGTAAAACATTAAATATTGATCCCTGAAATGTATATTATTATATGAATATTAGTCAAAAGCATAAATATAATAATAAATATAAATAATGCAGACTTTTTGTCATTAAACATTAAACAGTATGTCAATTTCTTGTAACTGCAATTCAGCTGGAAATTACGCGCTGATTTCAAGTTTCCTTCTAAAATTTCCTTTTAAAGAGGCTGTGGTGAATTTGATGGCAAATGTTGTTCAAACATCTAATCGAAATACATTTGTGTGAATATTTACATAAATTAAAAAGATATTTAGTCAAATCAGAGAGTCTATCACAGAGATTACATCTATTCCTGAATGTCGCTGACAGAAAAAACAAGCTCCTGTAAGATTTCTGTATATCACTGATTACAGTTTGCAGATTACAGATTTGAGTTTAAGTTACACTGATTAAAATGTGTAACTTAAACTCAAAGTAAGAAATCGCAAACTTGTTGAACTTGGCGTTCTCTGAAAGAATTCTGACTGAATTCAGTAATCATGAAATTCTCTCCCTCTCCATTGAAGGTTCTCCAATTAGTGTTTCTGAAGCGTATTAACTTTACAGGGAGGCATAAGACTGATCACTTTATCCTCGATACGGTATCGGTTAAATGAATAGAAAATCCTCGACAACGCAAGGTAAAAGAGGAATAAGAAGATTAACTTTAGAGAAAAAAAAATTGAAACTGCATGGCTTTGATGACAGAGGGGAAAAAAAGAAGCAAGAATTAGATAAAACTGTCAAGATTGATCTTGACAGTTTTATCAAATGATATAAAATTAAGAGAAATAAACGAAACTTGGGTTTCATTTATTTCTGTACCAAATCTGAATATATATTTGAATATATTAATACGCAGTTTAGATGAATCCTGGGAGTGAAAATACCTGTTCCAGAGATATTTCCATAGTCGATTGCGCGTTCACCAGAGTCAGGCAATTTAAAAACATCTCCGGAATTTCGAAATGATATTATAGAACTAACGACACTTGATCTGTAAATGGTACGCTGTTGTGTTATTCTACAGAAGGCTTAAAGTCCAGAGCGGACGAAAATGCGCAGCTCCTTGGATGATAAGGCAGCTATGGATGCATTATTTAGGCTAGTGATAGATTAGACTGAAACGTTTTCTAATGGAATTCTTGTTCCCAGATCTTTCCCAGCACGAGAGTAACCTTTACAAAGCCTATTCAAACTAAATGTGATTAAGCCAATCTCATACAGGGCTAGTGGTATTTCCCTCCTGCAAAAACCATATTAGCCGGATAAAACATGCAGTTAACGGCCATTATACTGAAATAATATATCCTTAGTCGCTTTGGTTTCCCAGTAATTAACAAATCAAGGGAAACATTTCTTTCCAAGAGCCAGGGAAATGGGGGAATGACCTTGGGATGAGGAAACAACTACTGAAATTGGGTAACACACCAATAATAACTCAGAAATGACGCCGTACACATCAGATTAATTTGTACCTGGCACTACACACGCTAATCTTAAGATGTTTCCGAAGATGAGATGCCCTTAATGATGTCGCTTACAAATAGGTCAAGGACCGACCACAGATCTCAATGTTCTTCCGGTCTTTCATCAAGATAACGATGCTACCAAAACACACGCAAATCTCTTTCTCCTCGAAGCAATCACAATGACGTATCTACTGAACAATTGTTCGTTAAGGATGGTAGTTATTGTTTGTACTCGTCAGCAAACTTTCTCTCTCTCTCTCTCTCTCTCTCTCTCTCTCTCTCTCTCTTTCAAATCTATCTAAGAAATAATTTCCAACATCGAGCAATGCTATTGCTAAGCAGTGCGTGATGCAATTGTGTAGAGCGTGACTGCGTGAGGTAAGGTCTCCGTAATGAGTTAGAAGACCGTGGAATAATGAATTTCACTTCCACGCAGTAACAATGTGGATTAAGAGATAGAAAAACAAAAAAAAGCAAGTCCGGCATTGGATACTTTGGCAGCCACGTCTGACTTTTGACACGCGTACTCAAACGTTTTGCCAATGAGAATCGTTATGTCAAAGGCCGAACAACATGCAAGCAACAGGTTTTGGTTGAATCTGAAAAACAAACTAGTAAGACCACATTCGCTATATATATTTATGGATAAGAACAATAATACTTTTCAAGAACAATGTCTTATTTTTCTTGTCCTAATATCTTCTAGAAATCGCAATATCTAGAAATAAAGCAAGCCAATATTTCAGCAAAGTAGTCAGTCATATTGTTTACAGATTTACAAATAAGTCACAGTGTTTACAGCCTACAGCGATCACGTGATTATACACACACACACACTAGTAAAATCAATCTCATTAATTTTTACTACTGTGTGTGTGTGTGTGTGTGTGTGTGTGTGTGTGTGTGTGTGTGTGTGTGTGTGTGTGTGTGTGTCATTGCATATTGTATATTGTCCGTAGCCGGCGAATGAACATGAAAAAACGACCAGATATTGGGGACAATTTTTTTATATAAATGCATTTTTTGACCATATAATTTTCCCCACTATAAGAAACGTTTTACATGCACGTCGTTCAAAGCTCAAGAAATGTCATCGATGATCATTCCAAACGCTCTTGTCAGAAGCAACGCCCCTCGCGTTGAAGGACGAAGACTGGACCGGCGAGCAGAGAGCATTCCCCCCCACTGTGGTTTAAGATATTCAATTTAAGTATCTATGAAATTATTTAATAGTGGCTCACAACAACCAAATTTCCTTTGAAAATATTAAATATAATCGATGAAGAAGTGACATCGTGCTTTTTTGTTCTTTTCTCCTAATACTTCAGTTCAAACGGACTAGAAAATTTGCTATTGGTTGAGAAGACTTCAAGCGAGGAATGCAACTCTAACCTCTACTCCACTCTACTCTACCACCCACTGAGTCCTTTAAAGAAATTCATAAAAATAAAAAATCCCCTAAGTGTATGTGAGGGGGAGATGGCAAGAGCACGTTTTTTTTTTTATAGATCAGCGCTTTTATCCTACACTTTCAAGCATCGCTGTGTGCAGCGTCGACCAAGTAGTAGATGCTTCACGGTAAGGTGAAGAACGGGAGGAATGGAGGGGAAGGAGGGAGTGATAGAAGGGAGAAAAACTACAGTACTCTTTGGAATATTATGAGGGAAAATAGCGAGAGGTGGTTTATCAAAGATGGCAAACAATTTAAGAAATTTCAGGGATGATCTTCTTCAGCTGACTATGTAAAACAAAATAATATAAGAAATACTGTTGAATTTTAGATGCAATTAACGTAAAAATTATATATCCCGAATGAAACATTTATTCTGAAAAAGAAACCAAGTTAAATTCACCTGATAATTGCTAATGCAAATTTAATTCCCACCAAAATTTGAGAAAGTAATTCGCATTTTTGATACTTAGGATTTGGAATTGTAAGGGTTACAGTCATCTGTAGTTATGAGCGAAACAACTAAGATAGCAAAGAGTAAGCATATCGCGCCTGTATTAATTGCGTTCATTTCTAACTGATTTGCCTTTTGGCACGGGGATCGACTTGCTAATGAAATTAGCTAATCCACCTTCAGTCAAAAAGTCCCGATAAAGGTCTCTCACGTCTTATATGGAATTTCAGTCGACTCTTTCACACCGAAAGGCAAATGAACAATGCTTGGAAAGAAGTCAACGGACACCATAGTGTGAGGAACAAACACCCATGGCGTCCACCTTAATGACATGTAGGACTTCCTTTCGCTAAGATGACTGCAGCAATCCTACAAGGCATACTTCCCACAAGCATACAAGCGATCTATAGGAATTTTGGACCATTTTTCCTGTAGGCATGTAATTACGTCCTGATCTCGTGTGGCAGACGTCCCTTGACTTCACCCGACATTCCAGTTCATTCCACAGATGTTCGGTAAGGTTGAGATCAGGGTTCTGTAGAGGCCAGTCAAGTGTAGTGACGTTCATGTCCACGAACCACGCAGTTACAGCAGCAGCCTTATGACATGGTGCATTATCTTGCCGAAAGAGACGATGGTCATTTCCGTAGACACTTCACAAAGTAGGAAGCGTAGCATTGTCCAGAATGTGTTAAGATACCTCTTGGTGTACAATGTTCCTGGCACCATAGAGGTCCTAGTCCAAACCAGGAAAAACAGGACCATACCATCATACCGCCACCTCGGAATTTCATATGGGATTACGCACTCCAGTAAGAGACATTCACCGGGCATCCACCAAGCTCACACCTGTTCATCTGCTCGGTAGAGTGTGTAGCCTGTTTCTTCGCTCCATAACACAGCCTTCCAAGCTTCCTCGTTGCACTGCACACGCTCTTTGCACCAGTGAAGAGGACAATGCATATTGGTTCATGTAATGTGGGACTTGCATATTACGCTTCTACCATGGAAACTCATGTTGTAAACTTCGGTTCTGAATGATTTTGTACAAATTCGTGTTTCAGTGCCCGGAATCCGCATTCAAGTGTCAGCCGAGGAATGGAAGTTTCTACATATTATCCTTCGTAGCACCCTACGATCATGTTCGGTGAGTGTGGTGGGTCCACTGCGGGTAGAACTTGCAGTTGACTCCCTGAACTTCCATCGCAGTATGGTATCACTGACTGTTGACCTTGAATGGCCCAATTTTTCGACAATTCGCCAACAGATAGGTCTGAAACATGACATCCTATCACAACTCCACTTTCAAACTCTGTATCATATTCCTGCAATTTATACCGGCTATAAACACGTGACTCATTACGTGGTACGATGCATCCTGCACATGGGGGATGTTCGTTGACTTCTTTCCAAGCAGTATATATTCGCTACTGCGTTCCATTAAAAGCAATATCAGTTGACGTAATAACAATCTTGATCTTAAATTCACCGCAATATTTTTGTTTTTAACTAGGCATTTTTTACGTGAAGTGTTTTGGGTGGGATATTATGGAGTTTTCTCTGTAATAAGTTGTTAATAAGAAGGGAGCTGTCATTTCAAATCGGAACTGTCAATTAATGAAAAACAAAACACTCACCTTAAAGTGTGGGAATGCTTCTCGTAATCAGTGTAATAAGGAGAAAACTCTCTTGAAGTTAGATCCAAATCCCCTTTCATTAAGTCGAATGAGTTTATGCAACTTTTGATTATTAATATTTATAAGTAAGTATTTGTACTCGTGGATCAACGTCTATACACAGGTATTTATATGTATTTATCCCAAATATATTTAAGTACATTTGTCATAAGTCAATATCGTACACTCGTCAACGCGTATATAACACACATATTTTTATAAGGGGAAGAAAACCGTGTATGTGGGGATCCTCACTTGCCATTCCTGATATCGACGAAATGAAAACCATTGTCTTATATTTGATTATAAATTATTTTAATTGTATTAAATTATAAAGGATTTTAAATGATAAAATCTTTTTCATGACAAGTTTATATTTCTGTTTCGAAAACATCATCACTAGAAAGATTCCAAATTAGAAGGATTTTCCAACCAGACTCAACTGTAGATGAAAAATCCCATCCAGCGAAAGATTAATTCAATTAAGAATGAAGCAACAATTAGAACGAATGCTCAAATTTGAAATCTTCAAGGTGGCGTGAGTAACATGATCAACATTTGACACACACTGCTTGCAAGCACGGAAAAGAGGAGTGGTTAAGAAATTCAAAAATGGAATGGGACCTCTCAGCTTAATGTTTGACCGTCACCTAATGAGTGAGTGACTGTGCTAGGTCAAGATTAAAGAGGTCATAACATAACATTCTTCATAAAGGCTTATCACAGTTACTAGCTTTGCGCAATATAGCTGGTTATGTCGTGCTATGAAAATATAATTAGAGGTGAAGGACAAGAAGTGATAGTAGGTCAGAGATAAGATGACAAAAATAATAACGCTCTGTGACAAAAGAAAACTTTCATGGTAATCTTTTAAGACGAGATATCGCAAAAAAAAAAAAAAAGAAACCAACCCACTGACTGTTAACTAGATCACGCCGTTGATCAATGCTACATTACTTAATAGGAAGCTGTTAACTAATACGGGGCAAACAGTATGAGGTCAGACTGTAAGCATGGAGAAAGGAGCACAGACTTTATGAGATGTTTCTGGCAGAAATATGACAGTGAAGGATTCGACTAAGATAATTTAAACAGAAGAGCAAATGTTGTGACAGAGCTATGAAGAAGACGCTCCTCTGTGAAAGTGTTTATGTCATTTATTAAAATAATTTAATAGCTGAATAAACATTCAGAATATTTTCAATATATTTCAATGTGTCCTATAAGTTAAAAAGACTTTTGTAATGATAATACAAAGTCCTTCCCTCTCCTTTGTTACTCTGCCTACGAAAATAGTACTAAATAGTACTTCCCTTTGGTGGGTATGCGTACAAATATTTTTTAACTGTTAAGTTGCTTGAACTTCAGGTCCAATTACAAATCTGTTGCGCATGAATTTGAATATCAGCTTATACATTCTCCTTTCTCCTCAAAGGGCGAACGAAAAGTGAAATTTCAGAAAAGCACATGAGGTCACTCACCCCATTTTTTTCCTTTTTTTTTTCCTCCTCACAGTGAGAAGGATATCTGTCCACCTCAGATGCAAACCGCCTTTGTGACGTGTCCGATCTCCTCGTGTGTCCATTTAAGTCGCCTCCCCCCCCCCTCGCTACACGAACATTTGCGGAATTCTAGGAATGGACGCCGAATACCTTAAGAGCAATGTTGACCACACGGAGGTGTTGCATAAACATCCCTCTTGTTGACTGGAACGCCTCACATGATCGCGTAGACGTGATTAGTTCCGCCCCATTGATCCTGAGTTACTACGACTTCGATCTTTCTTCTCTCCTAAGCCAATTCTTTATCCGAAAGAAGCCACCGAGGCTTACTGCTGCTTCTGTGAGATGGGTTTATCCAACCTTTGAAAGCAAAATTTCCATTTTGTTTTCCACTTGCCAGTTCCTCCTCTTTGTTGGGATATCGTAAAAGTTGAAGAATGTTCGTAAAGTAAAAGAAAACCACACTAAAAATAAAATTAAATAAAAAGTTTTATTTTTCTCTATACGCTCAATTTAATCCTGCTCTGCGGAAAAATCTTAAAGAAAGATTGTTTACGGAACAAAACAGTTTTCCTGTGAGATTTTATGTAAGTGTTTAAAAAAAGGAAGTTCTGTTTTTTTTTCTAATTCTCAACAAAGATCTTATTATCTTCAGAAGTGCCATGAATTCACTTTCATTAACTAAATTAACTAAATTAATCAGATTAACTAAATTTAATTTAGTTAATCTGATAGAAGGTCAGGAACGCTTCATGATGAGTCATGTCAATTTTGTAACAACTGTTGTATTAATTTTCACTGTTAAATTTAAAGTAATTTAAAATTTATATAAATAAATTCATTTAAATAAATTTAAAAGCTCAGCATTTCTTTCCACTGTCGATCCCGTGCCGTTTCTCAAACAAAGGTTTTCTGGGACTATTTTCAGTTTTCTTTCAAAAGAATGTAAATAGCATAAAGCAAACGAGATGACGTGTTGTTTTCTCGCTGTAACAGTAGTAACATATTAAATCGTGTTCTTATTTAAAATATTTAATTACAGAAGATGACAAAAGCAAATGAGGGATTAGAAGAAAAGAAATTACAAAATCAACCTTCAACAGAATGAAAAGCATAACAACATCAAGAGAAATACGAAAACCATAAAAATAACAGAAAACAGAGTAAGAATGATTAAATGCTTGATATGTTATTTTTAGGGCCCAACCCACGAAATGTTTTTATGTAAGCCTATAATACATTCATATCATGGATAGGCTAAGGATTTTTTCTATTTTTTTTATTAATTTTATATTTTTGACACTTTTTATTTATTTTTTTATATAGTCGAGAGATCCTGCTCTAGAGGTCCAAACGTAGATCTTTTTCAAACCACTTCAGACCTCCAATAAGCAGGACGGTGGTTTAACACCGAGCGATAAAATTCATCTTCCACCTCAAGACAGTCATGAACATCCAAGCCTGCTTGGTTGTTCACGCTCAGCCTGCTAATTGTCCAAGATAGGATGAGATCAAGAATAGTCCTCTTCCTCCTCTTGCAGGGATGATACATGATTGGTAGATAGCTGATCAGGTTAATCACTTCATTTGTCTTATTTTATTTATATGATTACATTTAACTTATTAAAATCGCAGCACTGAAATGAAAATTGCTGCTACTCTTTTGATGATGAGCTGTCTTTCTCCTTCATCAATAAAAATTAAATCACTGAAAAAAAAATGAAATAAGTTCGTTCAAGCAACAAACTGATTACTTTCAAAATATTAAAATCACGAGGGACATCCTCTTGTAAGTCCCAGTTCTATTATGTTAAAGCATCACGTATATTTAACTAATCTAATCTAATAATCTAATAGCAGCTGTTACGATAAGCTGTTTAGACAGTTTAAAAATATGATAGTCCGCACTGTTAGCCTTGTGGCTGTGCGCTTCGCAACCATATGTCTAGGGAAGGAGTGTCCTAGGTTCGATTCCCGTCGGTGACGCTCCTCAGCCATAGCCACGTTAGCTGGGCGTGGAAAGTAGGACTTTTTCCCCAGTTTATCGTGGGGTTTTTCATCCCGCAAAGCAGGCAAACCGGCCTTGAGAATTCAACACTACAGGACATAGGATACACCGTGACGTAGGGCTGACCACCTTATCCTGTGAACGGTTTGAGATCCAATGATTAATAAACCCTCGACACCGCAAGGTAAAAGGATGATGAGATGAGAAATATATTATAGTTACAAGCACTTGCAAACAGAGATCAGATTTCCGCGTACTATCTTTTTATTTAATTCTATAGCCTTCATATCCTTGTTTATGCATGCATTTGCATTAATTAATTCTATTTAAGGGAGTCTGATCAATACTTTGTCGTTGGAATATGTATAAAAACCTTGAAGTAAAAAAAAGTTGTTTTAATGTGAAAATGTGTAGCGCAAGTACAGTTGATAACAAAGAGGACTTCTGTTTCAGTAAATGAAGTTAAAACACCAGACTATAAATTTAAAAAATATTTGAAATAAATCTCACAATTTTATTATGTACAAAATTAAGAATAACATTTATAAAAGCTAAAAATGAGCCTTTTTTTTTTTTTTGAACTACTCTGCATGAGAATGAGCAGGTGGTTTCAATGGCAGGACCAAATTAAAACTGTAGATGTCACATCAGAAGATGAATCGAGATTATTAAATTTTAAAAATGTTAATTAAGAAGTATAACCTAAGGAGATGAGTTTGAACATAATGGAGTTAGAAGGATTAGTAAAACAGATGTTTGAGAGGGAAAAAATGGTGGGAAAATACCCACAAGAAGACAAAGACAGACTGAAACAGTTATCCCATCTTAGAAGATGTGGGGATGTATCAGATTAGGACGATACACAGCTAGTCGAACATGAAAGAGCATTGTATAGAACAAGATAATAATAATGAACTCTGGATAGAAATTACATAAAAACTTGATAAAATAGTCTTAATATGAGAATATCATATACTTCAGTACTTTTATTTTTCTGTGGGCAAATCGTAACAGAAATAATTTTATGGTATTTGCTGATTGTTATTAATATCATTATTTCACTTCAACCGTTATAAAAAAATTAAAAAAAATGAATGTTTTTCCCATGAGGAAGGAGCGAATAGACAATTGCAGATTGTTCACCCCCCTCCCCCACATGAAGAATCACTGAATATGTAAAGCATGAAATCGTGACAATAGAATTATCAGATAGGCGAGAAGAAAAGGTATCCCTTTATAAAAGAGGAGGGGGAGCCAACTCTCGTTGTTAACGAAGCGGTTACTCTGGTTGCGATATAAAAAACTGGCCGAACGTCTGCTAATAGAGACTCCCATTGAATAGTCTTAAACATTATTTTACATGCACGGTTCAATACTTCGTGGCTAAATTCTTAGAAGCCTTGCCCAAAGCGTGATTGTGTACATGTTGTACAGTAGACAAAGCACTAGAGGAAAAAAAAAAAAAAAAAAGAATGGGAGAGAAAGAAACAAGCCGACCTTGGAAGGGACTACAAGCCAAGGACAATGCAGTTGAATGTTATAATAGCAACGTTGGTTACTACTTAGGTCAGTATAAATAACTTCTTCCCGCTTATTTAATTGTTTCTAATAAGAGGTGATATGAAAGGCCAGAATATTTGTTCCCAGAACTGTAACTACATCACGTATTTGAAGCGTGCTTATTCAACAAACGCCCACGCGATTCTTTTGACATATGAGGTTATTCTGTTACGTCACAAATTAATTCTGTTCAAGTTTTCTTCGTGGCAGTGTTGTGAGTGGGGGAGGAAGAGAAACGGACAGGGCATCAAAACAAGCGTTAAAAGATAAATGGTAAATTAAAACACATTACAAACGACACTAACAGACCTCTTTAGCGGTGTACATTGTAGTTGATATGATAACAGTAAAAATAATAATATTAGAAAATGAGCTACGTTTTTTTTTCTTCTTCTTCTTCTTGTGTACTTATATTCTGTTGTTGGTTGAATTACAAACCTAATTGAGGAAGGCGACAAAAATGTGGATGAAAATCTCCGGAAAAACACTAAATAAAAAGACTTCTGTTCTTAACAGAAATATTTCCTGTTTCTATTTACATTTCCGAAAAGGCATGTAAATGTAACAGTTGGTTATAATCAGTTGCTGATAAGCGAGAAACTGCCTAACTTAGTGATGTTGGAATGCCATAAACATAGATAACAACAACACTAATACCGTGAAATCTTTAAAACATAAGCCATTTCCAAGAAACCGGAACTTCACTAGAGTATTGGATCCAAACTTCGAAGTTATAAACGTTCTTTAAGTGGGCACAACGATTTTTGATACACCAAAACTTAGAAGTTTTAAAACTTCGCCTGCATTGCCGGTATCGAAATATTTCTGTCTGCAAATTCTGGTTTCCTCACAAGGAAAAGATTACGTACTTAATATTTATCTACACATTTTACATCAAAATGTGAGAGATTATTATTTAATATGCATTGAATTTACCGGCGTGGTTGGCAGAGCGGATAGAATATCCACTCTTCAAGCAACATACTACGGGTTCGAATCCCGCCTTGGGCATGGATGTTTGCCAATGTGTTCAAGTGAGAGAAGTATTTCATTGGCAGCTGCGATACCACCGCCCCGCTTATGACCTGAATTAGCCTGTAAAAATTCCATATTTGGTCTCTAGAACAAGAAAATATTTAAAAAATACCTTATACCACGCGCTAATGTGTGATCATTGTAATTAATTACAACTTCTCCATGAGAAGTAGACGCATTAAAACAATTATTGCATATTATTATTGCAGTTCACAGAATTAGTAAATAGCTCTTCAGATCCCTGGGGCAGATATCGTATGCTGTCTAAACCAATATCGGCTGAAAAGGTTATAAAAGTTCACTTAGTTCACGGCACTCCTCGAATCTATAACCTGCACTTCACTATCAAGAGGGGCTATTAAGTACTAGGGGTTACTTATTTAGAATAAGATTTTCTGAAATGTAAATATAAAATGCAAAAGTACTTTAAATGCTTTTAAGTGCAAGTCATACATATACTGGATTACTAAAGATGAAGCAAAATTGGAATTTAATTACTTCTATATATACATTTGAAAGAACAACAACACGAATTTAAAACATATTATAAAATTCAAATACAGTATTTCCAAATAAATATTCTGAATAAGCTACTGAATAAGCAAGCGGTTCTATGGATATCATGAATGCAAAACAGAAGAAAGACCATCATTGCTTCTTCTAAAAATAAGGGATACAACTACAAGAACAAGGGAAAAAGTATTAAATTCAGGACTGTATCATGCAAGAAATATCAATTTTTCCACAGCTACCTTTAGATATAAATATTCGAACAGTGGTTACATTTTGCCGATCCAAAAATAATGTCCTTGGTAAATTCTGATGTACGTCGTTAAGAACTTAAAATTTTAATTTACAGTAAATTAAGTTTATTGTAAGAATATTTCGCTTTACAATGACCGATTATTCTGAGCAACCTAGTCTAATCTCCTCAATAAGTAAAGATATAAAAAAATCCTTCCAGACATTTGACAGGCTGCAACCACAGACTGTGCCAAGAGGGCGTAGTCAAAATATTTGAATACTTGCTTGATATTTCATATTCTCATTCAAATTACTTTATTCACTTTATCCTTGAAATGCTTCAATTACTGTTAAACAAAATACTGGATTAAAATACCATTCTTCACCATTCCTGTCCTGTTTTTTCTAGATGTAACTATTTAAGGTTAAGCACATTTTACTTAATGCAAAGTATGTGTGTCTTTTGCAAGCCCGAGGAGAAGAAATCGTTAAAATAAATAAACAAAAAAAATGATCTGCTGAAATTATAGGGTAGAGTATATTAACACATTCTTATTTGTGATTGATGATCAATGACAAACAGATTCATCAAGGGAAATAGTATTTAACTGTCATCCGTTCTGAGGCTTTGCAATTCAACCAACGATGATATTTTACTATAAAACGGAGTATTTTTTTTAGAATAAGAACGTTCTATAAACTGTTGGGGCTACGTGCAATTAGAAGCTGGTATTCAAATAGTGATTAATATATCCTACAGGCTTCCAACCGTACACATATCTTGTTAACGGAATGCCTCCGTAAACAGACGCTGACTGCAACAGGACACTCGGGGAAATATTTTTCTATGGCAAACTCTAATCCCTTTTGTATTGGATGGCAGGATATCACTTGGTATAGCAATAGGGGAAAAGATCGGGGAGCTGAATAACAGCCGGAACAGTTGGAGCACAATGAGGGTCACCAGTGTCAAATATTTCCCATCGCTACGCCCTACGGCACGAGCAACTAAATCACCATCACGATCTCTGTATTCACCGAGCGAGATACCGTAGAACATTTGTTGTCTAATGTACAACGAGTTTAATCCCCTCCCCTATCCTCCTGCCAAGAATTTATTGCTCAAAGCAAAGGGATCGGAACACAAATTAGAGCTACTCGCTTATTAATTTTCGTGATTCAAGTTTAAGAGCATTTCTGTTTATCATTTTTTTTTCCTTATAGAAATGCCTACGTGTGCGCTTCCTGATGAACTAAACTGCTGTTGCAATACACTAAAAATATAATAATTATTTAAAAAACAATATTCGGCGTAGCATACAGTGGCATTAGCGGTTTCTTCTGACACACATGCGGTTAAGTAACTTCAGTACTGGCGTACGGAATAGTAGCTAAAGGTTAAGATTGCAATAATGATCAAAGTACATGCTCCATGACTTAGGAGTGGCTTCGGTTTCAGCATTCCCCTCACGTAACACCCCCCCCCCATCTTCTACCTTAAACGGTAAAGTGCTTTGTCTCGAGTACCGCTGGTGGAATTTTTCTTTCCAATGCTCACGTGATCTAAAAAGAATGACTCTCCAATAGGTCTCAAATAGGGCGACGCATTTTTATCAAGAAAACCATTAGAGCTTATCGCGCCTCTTGGTCTGAAAGCAGGGAAGGAAACTACAAACTCATTCTTTCACTCTTTTAAAGGGACGTCAATGTAGGACGAAGGAGAGGAACAAAAAAGAAAGAAAAAGACAGTGAAAAAGGATACTACAATTAAAAAGAGGTTAAAATATTATAAAAGAAAGTAGCCTCCATTTATTTTCAACAACAAAAAGAGCTGCATACAAACAGAAACTAATTGAAATAAAACAACCTCCTCATATATTAACACAAATGAGATGTAAGCCTCCGAAAATAAATTATTGAAATATGTTTTTATATCAAATGTCAACGTACCGAATTTAGACCAGGTTGTCTACAGTAATCCCCCCCCTATTGAAGACATATTATTATCACTATAGTGTATTGCATTATAGTGAGCTAGACTGAGCCAACATACTAGATGTGAAACGCTTCTTAAGTCAAAAAACTATGCTGAAAATATCGTTAAATATGTGTGCAAAGTCTATAGAATATGAAACTTTAGTCACGTTGATTTATCATTGCTCATCTTGAATAATCCAGACTTTCATAGTCCTATTACATGAAAGTCTTCAAAACAGACTCGACGTAGTATTAGTGCACCTTTTTAACAAATGTGCGTCTCCTCACTAATGCAAATAACACCTTATTCATATTTGATTCACTTCTCATTAATGATTTGCATGGCACCCTGTAAATGATTTAGACAAGCACGATGTGTTTAACTAACCATCAGTTGTCGATCAGTAATCGTTTCGGGGAATTTTTTCACATCTCTTGTTGTCATAGTAACCGGTCTTCCTTATCAGTGCTCCTGATATGGATGAAAAGAGAAAGCCTTTCAATTAATGCCCTTTATGATGATGAAGATAGCAATCTCTCGATCAGTACTCCTCATCAGGATGACGATAATCTCCCGATTAATGCACCTCGTGACAACAAGTCTTCCCGATCAATGATTGTCGTGCCAGCATCTAATCTGATCAATAATCTCAGCGACAACAATGAATTTTTCTTTCACATGACCCCCTCTATCTTTAAACTTTCTGCCCTGTTGGAGATAATAGCACTTTAAAATCTTTGTAGTTTTGTTTCAAAATGCTTAATGTTATTAGAATATCAATTAAATTATAAAATATTTCGATTTTGACATATTTAATTGAAGCATTAAATCGGTTTCTTATTACTAGAATTACATAAAAGTACTCTCAGGGGACCCTGTAACCCCTAGAGAGCGCGTCCCCTGGGTGGCGGATAGGGGAGCCCACCATGTATGTGTGTGTGTGTATGTGTGTGTGTGTGTGTGTGTGTGTACATGCGCGTGCGTGTGTGTGTATATATATATATATATGGTGGGGTGGTCCGAATATACTGAATAAGGACTCGTGGACCAACAGGGCCATAAGGGGCAATCATCTTGATTGTAAGAGAAGCGGCACTCCCATGGACCCCTAGCTGGATCTATCCTCTCCTTCTTCTACTTTGAGGAAGACCCACTTACTTTAATCTTTCCTATAAGGCCTTATCAGCCAACTCTTCTTACTTTATGACCCTTGTGCTATTAGAGTACTCGAGGGCCATGGGGTCTTTTCATTTCTGGCCTTACAACTATATCCTCTCTATAAACCTTACTATATTTCTTCTATAATCTACCCTTTCCCCTTCAATATACCCTATTCCTCCTATGGGTTTAAATTCGGAAGAAGGAGAGTTCAGAAGCCTTAAGGTAGCAGCCCTACCACTGAACTATTCCATCGTCAGGCTGGTCCCCTGACATGGAGAACATAACCATACTTGTAAGCTGACAGAAAAAGATAATCGGATTGAATCTATGGGAAACGACACTGGAATGGAAAAGGGAAAATGAAAATGGAAACGACAAAATATAATACACATAGTAAACTGGAATGTAAGAGGAATAGCATATAAAGAAATAGAATTAGACCAGATATTAAATGAAAGAAATTTTAAAATAGCAGTAATCACTGAAACAAAAAAGAAATTAAAAGGAACTATGAGAACTGAAAATTTTAATGTGATATACAGTGGAGTCGACAGAGACCAAAGAGCACAAGCAGGAGTCATGATTTGGATTCATAACTCCCTTTCAAAACAGTTAAAGCCTTATAAATTATGGAATGAAAGAATAATAGAAGCTAGAATAAAAATAGATAGAGGCTATTTAACAATAATTGGTTTATATGCCCCAGAAGAAGGAAGAGAACAGGATAATATTGATTTTTATAATTGGCTACAAAACACATAATAAAATAAATAAAAATGATTACATAATTTTAACAGGAGACTTAAATGCAAGAATTGGAAACACGAAAATTAATAATAATATAGGAATAATGGAGAACACACTCTCAACAGAAATGGTAAAAATTGATTGACTTTGTAGTTTATAATAACCTAAAAATAATGAATTCCTTCTATAAACATAAAGACATACATAAATATATTTGGGCAGCAAGAGGATGGAAATCAATATTAGATTACTTCATATTAAATGAAAAGACATCAAAATTTTCACTAGATGTTAGAGTTCACAGAGGATATGAAATAAGCAGTGACCACTTCCTTGTTAAAATAAAATTAAGATTACCACCTAAATGGCTACAAGTAACAAGAACAGAAAGAAAAATTGAAACATTTGTTTATAAAACTAGACTATTGAATGATACAAATGTACAATGGCTATATGAACAAAGAATTAACTAGTATCTAGATAAAATAAAACAAAATGAAGGAAATAGAAATAGAATGGCTTAAAAACGATACTAAATGCAGCAGCAAATGAAAGCTTAGGAAAGACCAAAAAATTCAATAAAAGAAAAAAAACTGAAGATCTGGGATGATACAATCAAAGAAATAATCAAAAAGAAAAAAGAAGCCTATCACAAATGGTTAAGCAGTAAAAGATTAGAAGATGAAATAGAATATAAAAGAATAAGAGCCATAGCTAAAAGAGAAGTCAGAAAAAGACATAGAGAATCATGGAATAAATTTCTTTCTAATTTAGAACATGATTTATATAAAATAAGACCCAATGTATATAAGATTTTGAAACACCTAAATGCAGATACCAAAGAAAACATAAAATTAAACACTGAATTGAAATTAGAAGAATTTCTAAATTACTACACAGAACTGTGGACAGACAAATATTTTAAAAAAGACAACTGGCAAACAATTAACGAAAATGAAAAGGAAATAACTGAAGAAGAATTAGAAATCAGCCTGAAAGAAACAAGAAACGGAAAATCACCTGGAGAAGATAAGCTAGGTTCAGAACTATATAAATACGCAGGAACAAGATTCAAAGGAAGACTCCTATTGTTTTTAAATAAAATTTACTTAACTGGTATCCCCCCAATAGAATGGAAAAAAGCAATTGTGATTCCTATCTTTAAGAAAGGTAATAGAGATGACCCTAAAAACTATAGAGGTATCAGTATACTAAATTCATGTTACAAAATATACAGCAGAATCTTAAATAACAAACTAATGAAATATTCCGAAAACTTTATTCTAGAGGTACAAAATGGATTTAGAAAAGGACGATCATGTATAGACCCAGCCTTCTGCCTAAAATTACTAATGGAGAAAAGAAGAGAATACAATTTAGAAACACATTTTGCATTTATTAACTTTGAAAAGCATTTGACAAAGTTAAAAGAAACATATTATTTAGCATATTAAAAGAAAGACAAATACCAAATAATATCCTAAAAGCTATCACAAGTACATATGAAAATAATCAAATACAAATAAGATTAAATCACAAGCTATCATATACGAGAGAGATAAACCAAGGGGTCCTACAGGGATGTCCCCTCTCAGCAACTCTTTTTAATATCTACTTAAATGAAATAATAATAAAATGGAGTAAAAATTTGCATCAAGGAATTAAACTTTCACCTACAGTTAACTTAAACACTCTCCTCTTTGCAGACGACCAAATAATAATTACAAATTCTGAAGATAACTTACAGAAAGCTATTTCAAATCTAAATGAGATATCCAAAGATTATGGTATGATAATATCAACGGAAAAATCAAAAACTATGGCCTTTAAAGGACAAGATCAAGCAAGAACTAAATTAGTATTAGACAACAAGATCTTAGAACAGGTGAATTCATTTAACTACCTGATCACTTATGAAAATGAAAAAGATATAAACATAAAAATTGCAAAATATTTAAAAATAACAGGAGTAATTAACACTATATTTAAACCAAACCTAGTTCAAAAACAAACCAGGCTAAAAGTATACAATACATTAGCCCTACCGGTCTTAAGGTATGGAAACGAAATCTGGACAATAAAACAAAAAGACAAACAAAGATTAACAACAGCAGAAATGAAGTTTATGAGAAAAACTGCAAAGTATACCCTATTTGATCACAAAAGAAACGAAGATATTATGAAAGAATTAAACCAAGAATCAGTAATTGAAAAAATTAAAAAATATAAACATAGGTGGATGGAACACGTTCAAAGAATGAAAACAGAAAGATTACCAAAACAAACCTTAAAGTACAAACCATTAGGAAAAAGAAAACAAGGACGTTCTCTTAAAAGATTCAACGATGACTTCTAAGGCCGGAACAGGCCTAAATCCTTGATACGTATGATGATGATGACATAAAAGCAATATCTTAACAGTTGTTAACATTTCTATACAGGTGAAATAATTTTGAGAGGCCACTTCATGCTACCTCTGAAGTGACTCCATAGAAGGTGTTCCGAAAAAAGTCTCTTAATTTGTTTTACTGGTTCCTGTCTCGTGTCTGATTCCTGACATCTACCTTTGTGGCATCTTAAATGCAGAGCAAATTAGCAGATTGTAACCTGAATTGAAGTTCATAATACTCATCAGGTGGTTATCATTGTGCTTTCTGTTTATTTTTCAAGTGTCCACCTACCAATATCTTTTTACTTGACATCCGGTATCTGCCTACTTAAAGATGTCAAGAGACTAGTAAACGCATGTAGAAGTATTTAAAAAAAAAAGACTCTTTCCAGCTACCGTAATGGCAAAGATGAGATTGTTAGCATGGGTTAATGCATTATACTGATAATGAACAAACTCACAGGAAGAAAAATTAATTTCGAAAAATATGGTCTCCTTGAACCTGAAAAACATTGTAAAATAGGAAATAAATAACAAGTAAGCAAAGTGATGTGCGATTGAAAACCTCCTGAGATGTTTCGAAAGTTATGACACGGCAGCATCTTACACTTTTCGTATGTCACTCCCGCTTACGAAATCTTGTAAACCCGAAGTGCATTAGTAGAGCGAGCTAAGGATTTTTCTTATTTTTTTTTACGATTTTTGCATGACTTATCTTAGTGTGCTACAGTACTTAAAAGACTCTCATAAGTTTTCCTTTTATTGGTATTTTTCCTTAAGATTACCACTGACAGGACACTCTTTCGAACTAATTGGTCCTCCTCAGTGGCTCGAATATAAAGTTTCAATCTCTGACTTCCGAGCAACTCCCTTGCTAATGAAATTCCGCTGTGATTTGAATGTACATTGCTATCTATAAAAGAATGCGTGATGCAACTTTATTTTTAACATAAAACTAAAAAATCACGTTTCGATCTCAATAGAAAAGTTCAAGATATACTTGTTGCAAAAGAATTTAAACCCACTCACTGCAAAACAAGTTTTCGGCATTGACTGATGGAGTCGAAAAAAAAACAACAAAAAACCTCCGGGAACGTGATCAATCAAGCCGAATGTATAGTTAAAGGACAGCCAAAGAATGTTACGAATGAAATATTTCCATAAAAACACCGTTGACATAAACAGTCCCACTCGTTGACAACCGCCTGGACGGCCGTAAACCGAACCACCACGTTTGCCATAACAGTCTAGGCCCGAAACATTCCGAAAACTACACGCTGTCTTCGTATTAGTGTATTTTTTGTCCTCTCTAACACATACAGAAAACAAAAGTGCATTTTCTTACCTTATATGCAAAATTCGCTACGAGGGTGTATCCGTCACTCCTACGTCGCTCGTTCGCCGCAGCCGTCGCCACCACTAACTGAAAGCGGCTCCGCTAGGTTTGCCGTGTGCGACTAGTTTCGTCTGGTGACCCACGTGACCTGGCAGGTGCTACCTTATCCGTCACTCACCTTTTCCCCCTACAACTCTCACGTCAGGAATTACGGGCGGGTGGCATGGCTGGAAGAGGGAGGGGGGAACAAAGTAACAGCGCGAGACGATGCCGTATATGTCCGATCTCCGGATACCCCAGGTCAGTTAACCCTCGACTTGTTCTGCCCATGAAACCGAGAGCCGAGCGAAGGTAGAAGCAAGCGCACGCGCGTTAACGTCTCTAGTTGTACATTTATGGAGTTAGTAAAGCTTCACCGATCTGTCAAGTGATGTAGCGTCGCTTTAAATGACGTCACGTGAGTCTTAACCACCGTGCTTATTGATAAGAGCTGTTTGTGAGGATAGAACAAGCAAACTTTTGTATTGTGATATGATCGCAGTGGTTCTACTCAGCATCGCACAGAATAGTAAAAAATAATAATCATAAGAATCGATCCCTGAACATTTCTTCATCATCCAAGTTTACTCTATTGGAGGAGAGGAAATTGTTTATTCCCGCATTCTTATCAAATAGTAACTTGCAGACTTTCCAAACTCATATGTGCTCTCTAAAATATGCTCATACTAAACCTCCCCAAAGAGGACCAAACAGTGGGGGTTGGGAGGGTTTAGAAAAATCGCCGCACTTCCGCTTCACAACGGAATTTCGATGCCCTAGTAATCATAGGGTCATGGATGGAACGCTTTCGGAAATGCACTGGTCTCCGTCCCATGCATTTCCGTCATTAAGCAATATCCGCTATTGTTAAACTGCCCTCCCTTGAACAAGGTAAGTGGCGGACATTTGACAACTGCTCGATCTGTTCCGCTGACATGGCTTGTGTATGTTTGGGAATATAAATGAACTGCCATTCCGGTACGAGTGTTTTCGTTGTTTACTCGGTTTCCTCGTTACAGCAATTGATTCCTAACGCGTCACCTCATTCCAGAGATCGTCTGCATCGGATTTCAAAGATTTGGATATTTTGCCAATTATGTTTTTTTATATATATATATTATAATCAATTCAAATAAGTATTTCCAAATAATTTATGAGCCGACTGGATAGGGCGGGAAAAAAAAAGTGATATTTAGGCTACCGACCACCCACTTGGTAATGACGTCATACGCAGATCTGGATGCACGTAAAAGAGGCCTGGAGGGAGAAGGACTTAATGACTAAAAGGTCACCACATATCAGTGAAATGTCATTTTGTACTGCCAACAAAAAACACAGGCAGCAGAGACCACTCTGTTTATTTTATTATATATTTTTCGCTATCTAATCTGCCAACCTTCCACTTAATTCCCAATATTTACATAAATCTGAATTTTCTGCTTCCAAAAATGCACTTCCTGGTCTATGATGACGCAGTTATTCATGAAGAATCCAATATTATTGATGAGTAACGTGGAATTGTGTATTCATCTACGTCTTACATCATACTTCTAAATGAAAGATGACTACATCTTCCAAACACTTTTTTGCCTACCAAGAGTTTATGGAAATAACGATCTTTGTTAGAGTGCGTGCAAAATCTCTCCTTCCTATCAGCCATTTATCTCATTCTCATCAAATGAAAGAGAAGTGCAAGTTGTTATCGGCAATTCTGACTATCAAATAACCCCCACACCTCACGATCAGTACTATCATTTGAATTGTGCACATCATCTCGTCAGTAGAAGCTCTGATGCAACAGAATATTTCTAGTCATTCTGTTTATTTTATGTTATTTACTTCCAGCGTGGCTCCTCTACATCCTTATTACTATGTATGTGCTTGTTTCTGAAGAAGAATAACACAAATTATACAACTAAATTTAAATATAAATATAAATAAAACACTTTTGTCAGTTACAGAATGATATTATCACCAGATTGACATTTTTTCATTCTCCATGATAAATAATAATAGGTTCTGTTTGCGCCTACCAGGTGGCAGAGCAGTCAATATATGTTTAACCTGTTAACAGCATATTCTTTTTATTACTACTATTACATAGTTGTACACTGCGCGTGACAAATACCAAAGCTATTTTAAATAAATAAAATTAAATAAATAAAGGAATAAGTTTATACAAACATATAAAAGAAACAGAAAGTACTAGAATCTTCTTTTCTACTACTTATCACCATACAAATATGAACAACCATTTTAGACTTTTATAAACTGTTGAGTTAAGTACCCGAAACTGTTTGAGCATAGTGAGCATACAATGCAGTAAATATAAATAATATATGGTAAATTTAAATAGCATACCTCTCTTCGTATGTTTTTATTTCGTATATCAGCAAATATTATCCCATCATTAAATGATTATAACCACGTTATTTATGCCAACTCACTACAAAGTAGGCCAGTTCTCAATAAACTCGTTTTTCATTTGTGGCATGGAGGTAACTTTATTCTTGAGCACAACCCCTTTGAAAGTCTGGAATTAGGACAACTCTCTCTCTCTCTCTCTCTCTCGGGTCACCTATCCTATCCTATCCTATTCACCAAGGGCTGAAAATCCCATCATGCAACATTAGCCATAAAAATAAAATGCTGTTCAAATGCAAAGGATATTCCAACACAAAATAAACTACGAAGGGAGACAAAAAACTCTTTTGTTTATATTATTTATTATTTGTGATGGTGGTGATAGCACACGATGATACACATTTCTTATTTCACAGCATATTTATTGTATATCGGATGGTGACTAAAATTGAAATGAAAAAAAGCATGCGACAAAATTAAACCAAATATAAATGTATGGTGATAGTATTAAATAATATAGACGAATAAACATATCTGGACATGGGCAACATCCTAACAATACTGTTTTTATAATCAGTGCATTTTTACAGTTTGCAGAAAAGAAACCTGACTGCTGACTACAAATATATCGATGCAATACTTTCTTTAAATTTTTCTTAGCTAATTATTTTCTTTTAGTGTTCCTTTAAAAGTATGTTTTCAACATCAGTTATTGTTATTAACAAGCTTATTAATAAAGTACACTTTAATAATGTCATTCTTAAAATCGCATATCACCTTTGCTTTACAAGTATCTTGATCCTCATAACGTCTCAAATTTCAAACCAGTTTAATTCACATGATTGTAGCAACACGAATCTTTAGAACCAAACATAATCAGAATGCAATAAAAATAAAAAAAATCACGGCATCATCAGCTTTCTTAAGTCCCTACATCAATGACAAAAGAAAATATTCTCCTCCTTTTGCTCTTTTTAATACTCCACGCCAACTTCGTTTTATGCTCTTCCATCAGTTGGTAATCAAAAAAAAAATCTGAGCAACTTCAACACAAAAGGAAAATCTTCAGCACTTCTTAATGATATCCTTCCAATCATTCTCAAAACATGTGCTAGAGTTTATTTGTATCTTATCCTGAATTGTTTTGTTAGTCTATTGTAAATGACTACATCAATCCTATCCCCTCCCCCCCAAAAATAGACAAATTTATCTAACTAAATTATCGACAGCCAGCATCCTCGCAATCAATCGATTCTGAAATAACGAGAAAATGTATCAACTGTCAAAATCTTTAGTATTTAGAAGTCTTTTAATAATTTATATTAATCTACATATTCTATCAAAACTTTAAGACATGAGACCTTATCTCGCTTCCGTTAAATTATTCGGAGAGGTACAACGAGAATTAGAAGTTACTTTAAATCACTCAAGAGAATTTGATGATACGTCGCTATTACTGCTTGTGCAAATACATTATCATAATTGTACAATACCCATCATCTCTTTGTGTTCTTCCTGAACTCTGCAGTTGGATGATTATTTTCCTGTTTGGTCATTAAATCCGTGTTTTGAAAGAAAAACAAATGTATTGTCTTGAAGACATATTTGAATTAACCTTAAAATAATATATATCTGATATACATCACTCTGAGGTAGCACGCGTAATTCAAGGGCGACTCGCAACAAAGGTGGATCAAGTTCTGCACCATAAAGAATTTATATCAGAATTGTTGTTCAGAGTTCTAGCAAAAATATATTATTTTATTAATAATATTATATAAAATATCATATAAAATTGTAAAGTAATTTATATGTTGAGAAACTTAAATAATTCAAACAAAATATTAATACACCTTTTTTATATTTATATATATTTCATATTTTAAATATGAAAAATTATTTTTTTATTATAGCTTAAAATAGTTCGTCTAGTATTGTTCAAATGGTTTTGATTGTAATCTCATTCTAATCAGTACTGCTATTGGTCCACGTGACAACTATATATATAAAAAGCCACGGACGCATTCTCCATACTTGCTGCGCAAGCTCAATTAATTGAGAAAGAAGTAATATTTATTTGTTAATCAATGCTTGCATTTATAAGCATTCCATTTAGGCTTTGATTTTTTGTAGACAAACGACGTCTTAAGCTTGCACGTCAATAATTGAGCTTTGCGTTGTATATAGAAGGCAAATGCTTGCTCGTCTAGTCAAACCTACATTGTCTTGCTGGGTTGTAAGAGCTTCCAGGTCCTCGCATCAGCACTGTGATTTCATGCGCGCGCAGAGCCATTTCACGTCGTCTCACTCTCTTGCTTCAACACAGGCCATACGCAGTGAAAGCAGCTCTAGCCATTGAGCAACACGTAGCCTTTACAAGTGTGCGTGTTGCTTGGGAAAACTAAGTTACAACCAACTTTTTATGAGGATGTTATTGACCAGTTCATAAAGAAGAACCGAAGAGTAGAATTTGTATTCAAGTAGCTAAATTGAAAAAGATAGAATATCATTTGTAAAATAAATGTTGTATTTGTATGATTAAATGTACATAAATTTCAAAATGTATAGTTTTAAATGACCAGTAAGTCATTATTATTCCACTAATCAGACTTCAATCACACCTTTCACTCCCTGAATGATAACAAGAGCAAGCGTGAATTTCAAGACCAGCATTCGCCCCTGATAAAAGCATTCATTCAAGAATATTTAAATAATATTCAAGATCCCTACTGTGTTTTCTCTGGAACCTCACAAAGCTGGGAGCTATTCCCAATGATATTTGTAACGTCATTCATTAACACTGGGCAATAAATGTGCGTTGTGCAATAAATCATAACGGTTAATATAGTTATGTAGCATTATACTTGAGTCGTGTGAAATAAAGAGAGAAAGAATATTAGAGAACAATAAAGTTATTATGCCAGTATGTGACGAATACTAGGATATGTCCTGTGGTTCTTGATTATTTGTATTTTGAAGTATGAAGGAAAGGACAAAGCGTATAGTAATATGCTGTACTTGGTATTGTTTCTGTGCTCTAGTGATGAATAAATTTCAGTGTGTTATCTGCATCATATTTTCCTAGGGATGTGCTGGAGCCGTTCAAATGGCATCGTCCGGCGCCATTTGTACTACCTACCTTCTAACCAACTCAAAGTTAGATTAGCCGTCCCGTTGGTGGTAGTCCACCTACGCCGAGTTGAGAACTGATGGCTCGAACTTTACTAGTGGTACGCTGGATGGTTCAATACTGATTTGATAAAATATATTTTGTATATATATTCGTAATATTTGTATCTAAAATTTGTATGTAAAAGTTCTCGGTGGTTACTTTTTATTCTAAAAATTCAAAAGTAGCTTTTGAATTTTTAGAATAAATATCTGCGTATTTCATTTTATTATATTAATTGCATAACATGCAGTCACATTAAAGTTAATTCAATGGTTAGAGTATCCATGAACAGCATGACACGAATATAAATATACAATGGTATTCTTCAGTTGAACAATAATAAGCAATTTCTTCATATTCTTGGGCAAAAAAAAATAAATAAATAATTTATTACATGATAAAATTAATAATTTTTTGCTGAAATATCTTGTTCTCCCCCCCCCTACACACACATTCGGACCGTATTTTTCACACATGGTGCTAATTAGGGATTAATTATGATTCAACATTCTCATTGTGAGCTTTCATTTCATCTCCCACGATTAGCATACACTGCTGGACCACACGTGCTATTTGTTAAAGGTGTGTATACGCATGCACCGAACACAAAAATTGCCCAGGAGAGGTTTTCGCAATAATGGCACCTTATTCCTTATGAGGTGTAATGTAAACAAGGATACTCCAAGGTCACCACTTTAACATTCTTTGATATTTCAATGGAATACTGTCGGTGTTCGGATAGGCCGGATGATAGCAGCACAAGACCTAAAACAGAGGCCAGAGAGTTAAGCTACTCTTGTAATTCTTATGGAGAATAACGAATAAACCTCTGAATAAAATGATTCTGTAAGTCATTAGAGTATGTGAAATAGCAGTCTAAAATTATAATATTTCGTTTTTTTAATATTATTTAAAAAACTAAGAATAATAATGTACATTACTCTAATGACGCAAAAAAAAAGTAGTAGACCTCATAGAAATACCACTGTGGTTTTTTTCTGACATACGTTTGTGACCTAAATGTGCAGTCCAGACTAATCGGAAAGTGCTATACGTGAAATTAAAGAATAGCGAAACAAACAGGAAATAAAACGAAATGTGGTGTTCACTAAAGGATTTCCATCATTTTTATCTAACGGTGTTATCAGTACTTTGTATTTGCAGTTTGGGTTAAATCTTTCGGTTACACAAGTCCAATGTTTTCTCTATGAATATAAATTTGTGCATTCAAATATTTATGCTGTACAGAATTATCTCCAGGAATTTTGTGTGTGTGTGAAGATACTTGTTTTCAAATAAAATTTGAATTATTAGCATAGCGTGCTTTCTTTCTCCATCCGTATGGAAAGACAGGGAAAAAAAAATCGTATGGGCAGATAAAAAACTCGGTCGACATCTCATGCCTGTTCGCACACTAAAAGAATAGACCAGAATAAGAAATATGAAAGAATATTTTCCACCGAAGTAATTTTTTTTCCGTAGGGGAAAAATTCTTGGCAGAAAGACAGAAAATATATTTACAACTAATTATTTAGTTATTAACGGCTGTATCCAAGTTATTACTTGCGCAGACTTTCTCAGAAAAAGGATACAGCAACTTTGCTAATAATTTGCTGTCGAGATAGTTGACAGGGAAAGTCATTAAAATTTATTAGTTTAAAAAGAAGACCCTACGAGTCAGTATTAGAAGTTGCCCTCAATAATCTTTTCACAGCGACAAAATAAAATAACAATTTGCATTGTATTTTAACATCATCTATACCACATTGTGCGAACGATTCTTCTTTCGCATATTTTAATTCTTATTTGAATTCAGATAAAATTCAAATGTTATCTGAATCAACAAGACAAAGATGTAACATCCACTAAACAACAACTTTTATTTGGTTTATTTAAAATTCGGTTTTTTATTTATTTATCTATTTATTCGGAGTTTAACAACAAATACTATTTCTAAGTTGTTTATTTTATGTCACTTATTGCATAAAGTTTAAACTATATTTTCTTAAATAACCCATAGCTGCGTTAGCAAACTATCTACTGCGCAAGTCTCTTGAGATAGGGCAACTCTAAAGTACCGCAAGAAACTCAAAACTTCGCAGTGTCAGCTAAATAATTGAAAATAGCAATCAATGTCACTGTTACATTTATCAAATAACTTGTCTGTAAATACATTTATTTGTGTTCTGTTACAAATTTATATGCAGCCCTAATTGAAGTTTACAAGTTCATGTTCGCGTAAGATCGTCTGTGATATTCATTTTCACTATGAAATCTGATGCAAGAAAGTAAAGCTTACACAGAATCGATTTTGATTTCACTGAGAAATGTAGAGGTTACTATTAATGTATTAATATTAGAATATTAATGTGTATAATCTAATTAATATTTCAATGTATCACCGAATAATGCAAAACTCTAAGGTTGAATAAAATTTATGTTATCAAAACTTCTTATTGAGTCTTCTCTCTCTTTGTGTTCAGTAACGAAATGATAGAAAGATGAGAATTAATGAATATACTATGAAACTCTTTTGTACATGCAGAGAGTTAGCAGACCATGCACATAAACCTTCTTTATTTCAGTGATGCGATGCTAACCGACCATAAAGGCGTCCTTGAATATAAAAAGTATATTAGAGGCTTATCTACTGTACACCAGGTGGCGCCCAAGAGAATACTGATGAAGAAAATGAACAGTTTTACTGTCCTGAATATCCTTCTCTCCAAATTATTATTTTCAGTTCAATATTAGGTAGATCGAAACATCAAAGGAAAGCTGCTAATGTGAATCAACATTAGAATATAAAATAACGTGTTAATAATAAGACGTTATTTTGCCTACCGTCATATATCAAAAAAATAAAATAAATAATAATAAAATAAAATAAATAATCTATTTTCAAAATAATGTAGGTTGGGAAAACTATAAAATATAACAGTGTTTAATTATTCAAGTACGTATATGTGAATATTTTGCTGATAATAATAATTGACCATTGTTAGCTACTGACTTTGAAAGATCAAAATGTAGTTGCAATATCAATTCACATCTCTGAATACAATCCTGAATTTCGTGTTTCTATATTTTTATTGTATCTGTAAAGGTGAATTAAATAACGGACAGAAAGCTTATATTAATCGCATTATACTGAATGCATATAAACTGAAAGAATACATTAAAACATAACAGAGACAAACCCACAAATAACAACTTGATAACAATAAATCAAGTCAGTCACAATAACAGCTTGCTAAAAGACGACAATTCGTTATCTTTAAAACGGTTTATAATTCTCAAATCGTGTTGTTGTTAAAGGCGCAAACAACTATTCTTATCTAAATGAGCCCTGAATTTCACTCTCATGAACAAGTGTTCTACAATTAGTTGGCTGCTAATCATCAAGAGAAAGGAAAAGGTAAAGGAAGGTATAAAATAGATAAGACTAAGCTACAACACGCGTATGTCTGCGATAATTATTAAAATAAGGTACAGAATTTAATGATGTTTGTGATGTGTGTTCACTCTAAGATAGCCAGCCATTCTTCTCGTTCTCTGATAACGAGGTGTGATGTGTGCCGTGACACTTAGAAGTGCTTAAGACTGGGCTGGGTGTATTTAACCGATTATCAACTAATGTTTCATGCAGCACCCCCTCCCCGATCTCTTCCATTTCGGCAAGTACCGGAAACTATCTGTCCTTATCTAAATGGCTGCCAACGGCCTCTAAGAACCAAATGACTTGGTCACTTCCTGCTTCATACCATCCTAGCAGAGTTAATATCGAGAAGAAAATTATAATCGACGCCTTCACAGCCAAGTCTAAATAAGTAGGTCAAATGACTCATCCAAATAGCAAACCACTTAATAAGAACGTGGGCTAAGAGCACGAATTTCAAAAGCTATAAATAGAATCGGGCTTTTGTTTGTATTTGTATTGATGACAAAACACACGAGAGTAAACTTGTGACTCAGCATAGCTTATATGAGTGGCTGCCGACTTGTGTGTCATTGTTTGTTTTACAAGAATGCTATTATTATTTGGAAGTATTTAATGTACCACAGCCTGTGCTCTTATGAAAACCTACAGTTAAATAAAAGAGCTTCAATATGTGTATATTACTTCCTAAAATATCTACGATATAATATGCACATATTATATCGTAGATATTTTATAAATACGATATATATATATATATATATATATATATATATATATATATATATATATATCGTACATATTTATCGTTGATGGTTATGGAAAATAAAATCAAATAAAAAATATTTACTTTTTTTTTTTCGTGCCACTTCACTGACTTAGATCTTTTTTTTTTTTTAATTAACCATTAGAGCAACATCGAGTTGAAAATTCTTACCCAATATTCCCATAGTAAACAGAGTAGTGTTCTTCATAAGGATGTGCATTGACTCAAACGTCTCCAGTCACTGATATTTCATCTGGTACATCATCAAAACAGACATCGTTTTCATCTTTCAATTACAAACACGTAAATTCATTTTATTATATAGTAAGTGTTACTTAACATCCTGTGCACTACAAACGAAGCCCTATAGTCGAATCAAAATATTATCAAAATTAATTATATGTATTTTCATGACAGCAAATTATTTGTCCTTATCAATGTTTTTATTGGGTTAAAGAATTAGCCCAATAAAAACTAGTACATCACTTGTAGTTTGCATGTGGAGCAATATCTCCTTCTCGTCTTTTATTTTATCTGCATTTCTCTTGGCGAATTGCTTCGTTAGCCGAGAAAGCTTCACTCCCAAACCTCAATGAGCTACGGGAGTGACCATACCGCTTCAGAATGACGTCCCATATGAATAATTAAGTATTGCTTCATTAGATTCTTCTGAGGATTTGCAAGTGGCTATTAAAAAGAGTTGGTTGAAATACGAACGAAACTAAGGGCTATGAATCGAGTGAATCGTCCATATTATTCAGTGTATTTATTCGGAGTGTCCCTTTATCTGATGTTACAGGCAGAAAAATCCTGTCTCCTCCGTCTCAGACTAGTTACCTCATCTTCCTTGAAAAACCTTTAGAAAGATTCTTCCTACTGTAGACATGATTCGAACTGGGATCTTTCCATCCAAATAGCAAACACCGTTCCCTTCTTGCAACTATGCTACGGAGAAAATTTAAAAAAACAAATATAACAACAATTAAACTAGAACTTCGGCAAGCAGGCCGAGTGAAATTTGACCTGGTTTGCAATTTCGCCACGTAATATCTACGCAAACAAAGATTTCTCCATTCTTGTCAGAGAGAACTGTAAACATATCCAACTTAATCAAAAGAACTAAAGACGTTTGAAGAAATTACACAAACAACAACAATAATTTTTGTAATGATTTAGTAAACTGTTATAGGGAAATATTTTAACTCTTTGTCTATTTCTAGAATTTCCATTATTTTGTCATGAAACTTCGTGTTATGGTAAAATAATAATATTATTAGTAAAAAAAAAAATCTGTCCCTTAGCAATTAATTTACACAGGAATAGACAGATTTGCGTTGAACTGTACAAGACGGTACATTGGGTTCATTGTACGATGAATACATGCTTGTATTCATTGTACATGGATTCTGATTTGACTTTATATTTCGTGAAAAATGACTACTTGGAGAAATCAATCAAAAAAATCAACTACCGCCTTTTATTCCCTAATAGGGAGTAGGCGAGGCCTTTTTTTTATTATTATTATTCCTATAATAATAATAATAATAATAATAATAATAATAATAATAATAATAATAATAATAATAATAATAATAATAATATTATTATTATTATTATTATTATTATTATTATTATTATTATTATTATTATTATTATTATTATTATTCCTTTAATTTAAGTGGAGGTGAATCAGGTAGTCTCAAAACGTGCGGCAATGTTTCTCTCTCTCTCTCTCTCTTTCAGAAACTCAGATTTCTCATCCCACAAACTAAACATGAACGGAAGGGGGAATCGATTAACAGACATTATTCCTGGCCCTATAATTTACTTGGGGGTAATTCCAAACTAAGAGTAAAACGGAAAACTGGACTTCAGAGAAAAAGAAGAACACTGAACATTCGTGAGACTGCATGCTCGTTAACAGCTGTAACAAGGAGTACGTAATATCATTAAAATAAATAAAACATTAGTATTGTTCACTACTTTAAAAAACTGGAGAAAAAAAAAGAAGGAATGAATCAATCAATCAAGAGGAAGGCTATCTCCATTTTTGTCATTTTTATACTAACGGAGAGATTTACTTGGGCCATTCGCATGTGATTTTGACAATTAAATTTATTTGACCAGGGGAAAAAAATTACGACCCGATTACCTTTGCAGTAAAACACAGTTGCATAAAGGATAAAGCTTATAGGGAATCATCTCAAAACACACATTCGTCATAACATATCTACATGCGCGTTCTTGTATTATGTTTAACATACGACTTTGCCTCTGCAAGTTGATTTATTCCCAGCTTAATAGAGCGGGTAGAATATTTCCCGGAATGATGAGAGCTATTAGCGAGGTCTAGTTTTACGTAATTATTTCTAATTCTTCGTAAGCAGTCTTGACTTAACAGTGGATGAAAACTGATTGCTGGAGGTCTTGTTCCTCGCCTACAATCTCAGTTAAGCAGTTTGCCCTGTGTTTAGTCTCCTATCTGCGCCCTTCTCTCTCTCTCTCTCTCTCTCTCTGTACACGTGCGTAAAAAAGAGAGTTGTCATGACAACCCATTAGTCACACGCTCACTGTTACCACATCAAAACGTTACTCGACCGAGTACCACAACTCACATGTTTTCGCCCATTAAGTGTAGATCGAGTGGGCTACTTTTTCGCTTTCGCGAAAACATTTAAAAGTCCACGTGCGAGCAGAACGTGAGGATATGCTGTATTAAATGAGGTCGGCCAGCGTATTGTTGATTGGAATGGCCTCATTAGTTGAGTGTCTATTTATATCTGTGTGCTAATGGATTCCGATGGAACAATCGGGTCGATTTTGTTAGCAACATTCACCCATAAAACTGGTTCATTAAGTGGGGGGAGTCAGATGGGAAGGGTTAGTGCTATTTTTCACTTATGATAATTAATCTTCCTTGGAGAGTTGCGCATTTGTTAAAATACTTAATATAGGTTACCGGAGATCTGAGATTAGTGAGTTAAGCTGTATGTTTCACTGTATGTTTCCAAGGGCCTGTCTTCATGGATTGTTAAGGGTAACACATTGATTAAGGTTTTGCAACCATAAATATTCGTATTGACAAGCAAAAACTTATATCATAAAATTATTTCGTTTGTTTGTTGTTGACTAAGACATAATCCTTCCATGAAATATTCAAATAAACAAACATCGTCAACAATGAAATAGGCGATTTCCAATAGTGTAGCTCATGTGCGACTTGTGTGCTGTTAATGTGTATTTTACTATAATGATATTAAGTTATTTTATGAAAAAAAAATTAGCAAGATGAATGTAACAGACCGATAGATTTTAACACAAAAATTAAAATATGAGAGTTATCACCATTGTCTGCAGTTCCTAGCATTTATCCCAAAGTGGTGTCCGGAATACCGTGGTATTGCTCAATTTAATTTCATATTAATTTAATTGTAATTAAATTAAATTAAAATTTTAATTTCATTCGTAATTGTAATAAATTAAAATTTTAATTTAATTTTAATTTAATTTGTAATTTTATTAAATTAAATTTTAGTTTACTTTAATTTTGAATTTTATGAGTATATTAATATTAATCCATAGTTTAAATAAATATAGATTTAATAATTTAAATAATTTGATTCTCTTTTCTGAAAATTATAAAGAAGAATGAATACAATAAAAATATAAAGAAATTATAATTAAACTGCATTTTTAAACTGTATTTAATGTGTTTTAAACTGCACTTTACAGCTCTATTTTGAAATAGCAAATAGTTACTCCTATTTCAAAATAGCAGTAATTCCCTATCAACGTTCCATAAAATAGAACTTTCCCATTGATATTATATAATTGATAAAAATTAAAAAAAAGTGTAATACAAATACTTCCATTAGACTGCATTAGCTCTGTTAAATACTTGTAATCGAGTATTTATTTGTTGCGTCACAGTCACATAACAATTTTATTTATCACATGAAACTTTCGGTAAACAGTGCCATCTCGTGATAAGATAATGAAAAATTAAATATAAAACATAGAAAAAAATTAAATATATATTAAATGCATTATGTTAAAAAAAGTTTTTGGCTTTATTATTTGCAGACTTTATGGTTATCATTACGAAATACAATTCCCACCACCATCCTGTCTTCATGGACGCCTCACATCAACCCTTTTTTTTTTTTTTTTTTTCATACATGCTTTGCCCCGTAGGTGGAACTGTACAGCATAAATATCGCCCACACGAGTTTTCACTTGACAGGTCTCCAGAGAAAGGTAATCATAGGTTTGTGTATGCGGCATGCACGTGAGTGATTAGCTGTCCTGGGAAGATGTGTCTTACCACACATCGGAGTGATTCACGGGGCTGGATGCTGAACTCGAAAGTGCGCTCTGCTGGCTGTTACAAACGTTCCGTTTGCTGGTGCTGGCTAATTATGCTTTGCAAGGTCAATTCAGTCGACCGTCAGAGCAGTCGCTGATTACTAGCAAACCGCGGATGCACGGTGATTGTAGCGTGTTATATAAATAGAATAATACCTAATTATGTGCATCCTTCTCGTACAAGCGCACCGAAACACAAAGGAACCCACCTTTCAACAAATTCTTCCTAATCTACTAATTTATTGTGAATATTTTTTCGAGTCCTGTTTGGGAAGAAGAGGGGGTGGTTGTAAAATGTTATCAAAACTGCATGGTTCGATGAACAGAATGCGAAATAATAAGCAGAAGGAAAAGAGTCAGAATACAGAAGAAAATATTAAACATACACGACGGAACATCTGAAAAGTTTATATTTGAATAAAGTGAACAGAAGGAAAAAGGAAAGAAGAAGTTGGAGTGAGAAGAAATAGAGAGAGCGATATGATACCACAAGAAACAGAAAAAAAAAATATTTCCATGTATCGGCAATGGAAACTACCAAAGTGACGTTTAGTACAGTAGCAGCTATTCATTAATGTTTCTGTGATGATTTTCTATTTTCTCATTGAACATTCTGCTTCGCATTTGATTAACAGACATAAAAACGCAAGGGAAGATGCAGTCCTCATCTAGACACGCGGCATACCAAAAGTAATAGTAGACAGATTGAAATAAGCTAATCATAATGCTGAGGATTAAAAAGCATAAAGAAGTTCCATATGTGCTGAATTAATTAAAATTCTGTGCAACATATTAACTGTTTTCAAATACATTGTCGTATATTTTAATTATCAACAGTATATTTTTTCATTCATGATGAGTGTATTGTTACAGCTTAGCAAAATTAAAATAAGTAGTAAACTTTTATGATGGCTATTAGACATTTCGAAAGCATTCCTTTTGATTAGTTTAAAACATATCAAATTTGGTAATCTAAAGATGCTGTACCTAATTTGTCATGTTTTAAATGATCAAAAAACGAATGCCTTCGAAATGCCTATAAGCCTTATCAAGTTATTTGTAATGCTTATAGGGATCCAATATTTTATTTTATTTTATTTTTTTAGCATAATACTTATTTTATTGTAAGCTGTAGCAATGTGCATCATTAAAGAATCAAAAATTAACACGTTAATAATAACAATAAAAATACAACAATGCATTTGAGAACAATAAGTATGTTTCACATACCTTTATAACAATATAAAGATAGATTAACAATTTAAACTATTGTCAGCAACAAGTGTTTCTTAGCATTTATTTGATCTTTATCACATGTGGACAAACATTTTAGACTAATGAATAGAATTTAACCGAATATTCTATTTAATTGGAATTTTCTAACTAACCAATATACATAAACGATAAAACAAATATGTATGAAAAAAATTATCAAACTTACAAAACATCGTATTTCATGAAAATACGATTTTTTGCTAAATAAAAGGAAATATGTATGCCGAGAAATTGACTCCTTACCTTTAACAGTCAAAAAGAAAGTGTCAACAAGTAATGTAAGCGGCTTGTTGCTCGAATACCACTGGACAGTCACGCGTTCAAGCAAGGACATCCACGAGTCAGCTGCTAGGTATGTGCAACTGGTTAGTGTTGAATGAAGAAATGGGACGCCTTCAAACCGCGCGCATGCCTATGAAACCGGCCAGGAAGTGTGTTATTGAGGTGAATTAAGCGGTCACCTGGGGCAGATGCCAGTGGGACAGTCCATGAACGTAATGTCACTCACAAAATTAGGCGGTGGAGCTTTTAGCCGTCTCTGTCGGGCGAGATGACACAAACGATTTCTTAGAAAGACAGACAGACAGAAAGAAAAATAAATTTCCGAGAGGCCTAGTGCTATTTTGTGTTGACCCGTTTTGGAATTAAAAAAAAAAAAATACAGTGATTGACTTAATCAATTTCTTGGGGGTCAACTAGGAGTTGGAATAGCAGTCATTCTTGGAAGTGTAATAGTTAGCTACTCGTAAGTTGCTAGATGATGGATGTAAAAATACAAGTCGCACTGACACTTAAGTCTTTGTAACCTTCCTCTCCCTCAACCCACACTAAAAAATCCTATTCTTTTTAATTAGGCTTAGCAACCCTCGTAATTCAATGGAAATCTAAATCAGACTTCTCTTTCATATGAATGTACCCTCTGATTTCTTCAATTATCAACCTTGTGAAGTCCACAATGCACGTGTGTGTGTGTGTGTGCATGCGTGCACGTGCTATTCTTTTGGTCTTTTAGCTGCACTAAGAGAAGGTCGTTTTTTTTTTACTCTCCAACTTTACGTATTTAATTATACTTAAAGAATTAAACAGAAATGAATGAATTCAATAGACAGCTCATCCAGAATAGAAGTCAAAAGATTACGCCTTTCAAGATAAACAAACGAAAGTTCAAAAGAAAAAACAAAGGTTATGAAAAGCGTGGTCCTAATGATGGTGTCTTAGTGATATTAAAATGCCCTAATTTATGATTGTTTTATGAGGGGGCGGTGCGATAACGACAGTTACTTAGCCGGTCTCAGACGAAGGTGGCAGAGTTTCCATCCCGAGAACAGATAAATGAGTCTGAGTATCACGAGTAGGCTATATAAATAAAATTAATCGTCCTAAGAGGATGTAAGTTTATTTGAAGCTAATTTACTTCGCCTTGAGAGGACAGTGTTATGCGTAACACGTAAAGAGGATAAGACAAAATTAAGTAGTTGTCTCTTGGGAATTTCTGGCACTGCAGCTAAGGCTGTGAGGCTAGTGCATTATGTCTGCTAACCGTGCGTGTTCTCCGGCCGTTTATCTGTTTGTAGAAAGAAAAAAAAATCAGTTTCCTATTAGAAAACTCCTGCCACCTCCACACGGAACTATCTAACACATCTTCCCTTCAAAGAAAGTCTTTATAAAAGCTCAAGCTTGTATCTCTCCAGTTGTGCCATTACTCCCATTTGTGTCTCCTATAATACTGCCATACTTATCTGGCATCTATCCAACAGTATGAAGCAAGTAAAAAGGTGGATAAAAGTCAGCCATTAAACTATCGTCCTCACCTCAATACCTTCAAAAACGATGTTGAAGGTCATCAGCAACCGGCTTCTTCACTACCCATGAATTAATTGGCGATCACTAATATGGATTCGACCATTCTCATCCTGCAACAGACCTCATCGCTAACATTGCCCACCTTTGGATATAAGCCATGGAAAGATTTGAAGAGACTTATAGTTGCTTTTGATATTTCCAAGGCATCTGTGGCATTCCGGCCAATCTACCGTCGTATGATCTCCTCCCCTTCATGATTGAAATGCCAGTTTTCTCCCTGCTAGTTTATTAAGTTTCATGGTGGATGGCTTTCTCTCATCAGATTTCTTTATCAGAAGTTATCTAATATCAGATAATTCTTTATCAGTGCAGGTTTCATCTCTCTATCATAATCTTTGTCCTGCACATCAAAGACCTCATCTATATGAATTCAAATCTTATAATAGTTTTGTCGATAACTTGCCCACACAAGATACTATTCTGTACATGTTGTGACAGTTCATGTGTATGATCAATAAAAAAATAAATCTGGCACAATAACTTATGGGGTCATTAAAGTAAGTATATGAATACATTAAAGTTAAAAATTATACGAATATACCAAAGAACCAAGTAATGACGAATGTATAACACTGCTGATACAGAGAGATGCTTTCGTAGGAATGCCAGGTATCATCATAGAGTGTAAACTAGATTAAATAAGGGACCATTCACACCTATATACTACACAGTATATAAGTGTTAGAAATTACCCTGTAAAAATACTTTTTCCGAGAAAGGACCCATTTACCTCCACAATTACTTCAAAATGTCTTCCTTCTTCACTTTATTTTGCTTTCTCCCTCTCACAAATATTTCTAGCAATCTTTCTTATATATTTGAATCATTTCGTTATGTCTCACTCAGAAATATTTAAATTCTAACTTATATAATGAAAATGCAGTTTAAAAACTCTGAAGTATTTAAACAAATTGTGCGTTATACTGCCAAGTTTCAGATAAAATTTTTATCCCTTTACTTCCGTCTCTCTCTCTCTCTCTCTCTCTCTCTCTGTGTGTGTGTGTGTGTGTGTGTGTGTGTGTGTGTGTGTGTGTGTGTGTGTGTGTGTGTGTGTGTGTGTGTGTGTGTGTGTGTGTGTGTGTGTGTGTGTGTGTGTGTGTGTGTGTGTGTGTGTGTGTGTGTGTGTGTGTGTGTGTGTGTGTGTGTGTGTGTAAAGCAATTTTTATTACGACCAATCCACCAGGCTTCCTCTTACATGTGTCAGTCACATGAATGCTCCTCTACTAGAGTGATAAATTGATTATGCATCTACTTTTTTTTTACTTGTTTTTAAGCTAGATCTGTTTACTGTGATATCGTTCATCCTAGGGACGTCATAAACATCCAATCCTAAGGTGAAATTCGAACCTTCAATGTCAGTTACTGAAAATTATATTGCTATGATTTAGTTTCTCATCATCATCTTTAGAAGCACGTGATTAATGCTCATACATGGCTGGAAACAAAAACTAAAAATAAAATAAATTGTGAAATAAAATTTATTAAATCAATTAAAACATATTGTAATATAAATAATGAGTAAAATTTTTCTAAAATAGTTTTGAAAGCTCTCAGCTTAACAATACAAACCAAGTTCACAAAGACACCATTTCTAGTTTTACATTTAAATACTTTAAAAGGAGCTTTTTTTTTTGTTATTTTGTTATATACTATATATATATATATACCATAAAATATACCATATATATACCATATACCATAAAATACCATAAAATACGCAGCATCAATTGTTGTCTGTCATATGAGCCTTAATTTGATCAAGCATCCGTAAATAACCTCGTTATTTACTGATGCTGTATTGTTAGTTGTGATATGTAATGATGCAATTATGTCCATTCACGTATTCGGTCAACCAGAACACCCACATGAACAGCCTTCATCAGCTATCGTTAGACAAGCCGCTGCCTACTAATGGTGATTTCAGCATCAATTCTTTCGAGACAAATGGAAGAAAATTGTACTCAATCATTATAATGGTCTTCCAGTTACCTTATGCCAGTATTGGGATGAAATGATTCGACGTTTTATTTGCCCCTTGTTTTTTTTTTTTTTTTTTTTTTTTTTTAAATAACGAGAAGCGACCAACTAAATGTGATGAATAATCCGTAACATTGATAACTTATATCTGTGCTTTCTAAAATTATGAACACAGTTCTTCCTCCGGTTCTATATTGCATACCACTGAAAGTAAATTTTTAAGATTCTACATACAGTTGGGTATTCGCAGAAATTAAATGTCAGCACTTCCCCCGAAAACTGAAATTCCGCGAAAATTCGTATTCTCGCCCAAATAACTCGAGAGGTTTTCAAGTATGCCTAAACACTCTTACACAATTAAGAGAAAATTGTTTAAATGTGTTTAAAAGTTTCTAATTTTGTTTTACAATAATGATTAACATTTCAGATCCATGTTAGACCCTATCTAGACTACTGTGCCCAGATATGGGCGCCAGGGTTTCTTCGTGATGGGGAGGAAGTGGAGAGGGTCCAGAGACGAGTGACCAAGATGATAGCAGGTCTGTGGAATGAACCTTATGAGAATAGGTTGAAGATTTGTGGGTTACAGAAATTGGTTGATAGGCGGAAAAGGGATGATATGATTGAGACATTCAAATTACTGAATGGTTTCTATAAGATTAATCCAGAAGATATTTTTGAGAATAGGACTGGTGGTAGGAGGACTAGGGGACATACATGGAAGCTGGGTAGGAATGTGGTTAGCAGGAGAGTATGATAGGCGAAGTGTGTTAGATAGGCGCAAGGCGAAGTATGATAGATACTGTGTGAATGTCGAATAGTTGTTCGTGACATGATGTTAGGGCCTCCCTCGATGAGTCTGTCGACTCCTTGGAGTTGCCCGAAATAATAATAATAATAATAATAATAATAATAATAATAATAATAATAATAATGTTTCGAAATTAGTGTATCAAAATTTTATTGCATAGTTAAGAACAAGGCACACACCAGAGTATTCACCACAGAATTCAGTATTCCTGAGTAGTAGGAGCCTCACAGGCTGGAGAAGACGAAGAGTTGGCTGACGTCAAGACTTCCATTTCGGCCATCTGTTCGATAGCCATGTGGGTATCTTCTGAGGAGGCATGTTCTTCCAGAATAATACCATCTCATCGACATTAAAAAACCTGTGCAGTTTTACATTCCTTCTCTTCGATGAGCTTCTTGATTTACGCAGGATAAGCCTTAGCAGCGTCGTGATCAGCTGAAGCAGACTCTCATAATCTTCACGGAGTGAATAACTCCTCTTGAATTTCTAGAACCAGCATTTGCTGGCAATGAAAGGGGTTTCCTCAGTAACTGGTAGAGGGGGTTTGCTGCTTAAATCTGTTGCAAAAAACGACCTTAACGGAAATCATGCTAATACTAACAGGCAAGTTTTTCTTGTGCTCGTCTTCGATCCGTTAAATGGTGCATTTTTCCATTTTGACATCACGCAGATAAAACCGCGCATTTACTGCCTCACTAATCTCAGTTTCTTTCTTTCCTTGTGCATCGTACCGTACTTTCGTTGATGCCAAAGAAGCGGTCTACAGCCGCGTATGTGATTCCTTCTCGACATCTTCTAGAATCTGCACTTTCTCCTTCACAATCTCGGTCCTTTTCAGGCTTCTGTCCGTCATTAGATTCACTTCGTTTATAACCCCCCGGCTAATCACACAAGCAAAGTAATATTTTAAGCACAAGTAGCCTAGTTCAAGACTGAAGACGCTATTATCGCCGAAAACAAGAACCCGCTAATACAGATCCGGCGTATGTGGACACGATTGTATAGAATCTATCCCCCACTCACCTGCAGAGGGTGGCCTAAATGACTTCGAGTACGATATGACAGTTAGTACCAAACATATCAAATATCGTGGTACCACTGTCGATGTATTGACACACACACACACGCGCGCGCGCGCGCGCGACAATGGCATGTCTGAGAATGATCAATAAACAATAACGGTCAAGGAAGTGGCAACTTCACATCGGAGACAGATTGTTGATGTGAGTGACCTGTGGAGGGTTTCAAGAATTGAGAGAGAGAGAGAGAGAGAGAGAGATGACCACATACGGACAAATGCCAGTGTAATGCACCAGTGGTGGTGCAAAAGAATAGGACAGAATACACAATGAGTCACAGCTTGTCGTGATGGGAATAGCAAAATGACTTCACCTGATTCAGTCTTCTCGTCTTAGTAAACATAGTTCCGGTTATTTTCCATATGATAGCAAGCCCTTGTAAAAACAAAAATAAATCAATAAACACCAGTTACACTATCTAATCAAAATATATGCACACTATGCGGATTTCTGCTTATCCCAACTCTCACTCTGATATGAAAGGCGTCAATGTGAAGATCGTCTGCCTTTCTTACTACAACAGCCTTCACTCTTCAGAGAAAGCTTTTCTACTAGATTTTGGTAGGTTGTTGCAATAATCCCTTTCTATCCTTCAAAAATACTATTAATGATGTCGGGCGATTCAACACCTATTTATAAGTGTTGAAGAAACCAAGAATATTTAAAAGAATTAGATGCTGTATATGTGATTTGTTATAGCAGGCAGAAATACGTCGGAAAAACGGTAGAAATATTTTGCAACGCTTTGTTTAACTTAGATCTGAAATCACAGAATTTCTAAAAGAAAACGGAAAATATGCAGTTGAATTGGAGAACGACGAATGGTTGTGTCGCTTAGGATTCATGACCGACATAACACTTAATTTCAACAACCTCAACCAACAATTACAAGAAGAAGAAAAAATCATTAGGTTGCTGACATATTTTCAGCAATTGTGAGTGTTAAACTGCAATTATTCATGTGACACGATTTAAAAAAAAAAAGTGAATTAGCGCATTTTCCAACATGTACTTTGTTTGCAAATAATGAATTAGAAAATAAGCTAAGATTATCAAAGGTTTGCTTTGTTTAGAAAAACGTGTACACAGAATTCAAGTTCGATTTTTTAAATTTAGAAATGGGAAATAACAATTTAAATCTCTTTATAGAAACTTGAAATAAAAAACTGCAGAACTCAACACTATTGAAAAGCAAACATAAAGAGAGAGTCTTCGTATCTCTAATTTTCAAGCTCATCAATACCGAGAATACAACGTTTAATAAGAAAAGCGAGCCTACGTAGCTCAATCGGTATAGATTGAGGGTCGGAAAGGTAAGGTCGGTAAGGCCTTGGGTCGGAAAGACCTGGTTTCGATTCCAGTCAGTGACGTGAGGAACTTTTATCCGGTCTCTTTCGACTAAAGGTGAGTTAGTCAGTCTCATACGGAGGTAGGAGTTTTTTCACCCAGAAACTCGGTTTTTTTCGTCCTCCAGAATATGCAAACTAGCCCCGTGAACACACCCTTCTACAGATATAGGACACCTCCAAGAATAAAGAGTAGCCAACCGATTCCGTAGGATTTCGGTTCCGAATACCTAGACGGTAAAACGTATAGGTGTACGCGCAAACGTAAATTAGGATAGGATAGGAAAAAAGAGAAGAAAAAATTGCATCCTTATTTAGTAGCAACACGTACTGGGACAAACATTCTCCCTCTCTCTCTCTTTCTTTCATGAAATTAAAAAAGTGACCACTACGTACAAATCTCGTGGATGCAAATTTGAGAGACATTGATAACACTAAAATTTACCGGTGGATATCCAAAAAATTGTTGATTCAAAAATGTTATGGTTCACATTAAAATGCTATTTTCAATAAACATGTCTCTTGAACTTTATATACATTTTATATAAATATATTAAAAATGTATTCGTTTTAAAAATGCGGCCTGTGTAAGTGTTAGAATTACTTGATTTGGCCCATGGCAACATTAAGTTGTGCACCCCTGGGCTAGAATGTCATTATATGTCGCACTCATAAGAATCCTTGTCAGGGGAACTCGGGAGCATCTTCAACCATGATACCTCCGTCATGAAATTGCACATTTAGCACAACACATTCGGGCGAGTAGCTTTCTCCAGGCATCCACCAGAACTGCCCGGGGGGGGGGGAGTAATGCGAAGCATGATTCAACTCCAGAGAAGGCATTTAATTGCTCCAAAGTACAGCGGAGGCGAGCTTTACACCACTCCAACCGATTGGCATCGCCCTTGCTGATGTGAGCCTCATGTGTAGCTGCGGCCATGGAATATCACATATTATGCAGCTCCCGACGAACAACTTTGCTGGCCAGTGTTTAAACAAAGGACAGACGATTATTTTGCACCACATAGTTCAGCATTCGGCGATCCAGTTCTGTGATTTTAATTTAATGTAGCCTACCAAGTCGCGATGGTAACGTTGTTGCTCCTAGGAATTTCCACTTCACAATAACATCACTTACGGTTGATAGTGGCAGTAGCAGCAGGGCAAAAATTCCGAACTCAGTTCCCGAAAATTCCCGAACTTAGTTGTTGCGAAGGTGGCATCCTATGATAGTACCATTTGGAAAGTCACCGAGAGATTTAGTGTGGACTATTTTACTATGAATGGTTTGTCTATAAACACTAGAAGACCATCTGCTTCCTTTTACATCTGTATGAGCCATGGTTGTGATGTATACAGCCATGTTCAGTGCTACGAATGGGGTGCCCGGATATTTTGGATCAGAGTGTATATTCAATTCCAGCATTGAATTCCCTACAGGAGAAAATTCAATGCTGCTTTCCTATTAAGTGTGTACAATAAACTGACTATTTAGTATACACTTGGAGGGTTGATTACAAATGATTTATGTTAGAAGTACAGAAACAACATCAATAATAATGTGAGGACATATTGCTTATGTTTTTCTCTAACGGAAGCAAGTGCTTTTATGTGCGTTTAGTAGAAATGGAAGTATAAAATGAAAATAGTACTAAAAAGCTTGAAACAATAACGATATATACAAAGCTGCCTTTAATAGATTGTATCTAATGGATCGCAAAAAAAATAATTATTATATAAGAGTATTAATAATATGACTGTATGAATACGAATGATGCTAATTACATCTCAACGCCTTAAATTTTTATGATTCCTCTTTGACATTTCCTCCTTTCTGGTTATGGAGGTAGCAAATTGTGGAGAACCTGAAGAAAATTTCGAGGTGAATGCAGCATATGCAGTTAGCCTCTTTGCAGTAACTAAAGGTTTGGTTAGGTTGATATTATGGTAGAAGCAATATGACAATGGGTCCAGCGTATTATGTTTGTTAATTGCGCGTGGCTGATTGGCGGGATGAAAAAGTTGACTTTGAGGAGAAAACATCGAGTGGAAAAATTTCTCCCATCTCTACGAGTTGAAGAGCTCTCAATAAAGATTTCATTGCCTTTTAGACGGGATTTGAACCCAGTCCTTTCATACTAAAAAGCATAATCGTTACCAAATAATAAAATCTCGAGGTCAGCTGAGTATTACCATATAAGGCATGGATTGGTGGTTTTTATCCTTCATATATGCCAGTCACATGATTAAGCATCCGTAAAGAAAGATGACACGAGTGCAAATTTGAAATCATTCGCACATGTCCGAAGGAAGTGGCGCCGCAAGAAAAGAACGCGGAAAAAAAAGACGCTGTCTGCAACAGATAGTCACGTCTGAATAGAAGCGAGCTGCATTGCTGGTAATTCTAGCATGCAGCGGACACGCTTATTAAAAGACTGATTAACATCCGAAGCGTTCTAATCTTCCGCAACCCACCTCCCTTCTTCACTGATAACCGTTTGTAAAGCGGTCAGCAACGTATCAGTTTAGATTAAAAAACGGGAAAAGAATTCAAAAAAAGATGAACAGAAAGATAAAGAAGCACAAAATATATTATTGAATAGAATGGAAGAACAAGCATGTGTATGTGCAAGTGCGATTATCGACCCTCACTCTAGAGTTCATATTGAGGATCGGTAAATCCTTGACCCGTCAGGTACTTATGTTGACCCTTGGGCACTCATCTGAGCACCTCTTTCCTTCTCCACTATTATTTTTAAGACAAACTTTTTTTTCGATTTATTCTCATATATCGTTTTCTGTTGCTGTAGGCATTATGAAGAATATTGCAATATTTTGATATTTAATCTGTTATTTCTACTATCGTTCATATAATATCTCACATCAGATTGTTTTTCCGACATGAAAGAAAAGGGGGCTCTTCATCATTAAGAGACTATTAACTCATTTTCAGTTGAAAAGCCCTCTTATAAATGTTCTTTGCGAATTGACGGGACTTCAACCCAGGTATCTTCTCAACAGGCAAATTTTGAATCATCCTTGCGATGATGCAAAATTTGCCTGTTGAGAAGATGCCTGCCCGTCCCACAAAGGAATAATAATAGAAGATCAAAAGAGTTCGTTTTAAGAAATTAGATTATCTTCAAATTTCTTACGTAGACTATCTTGAATGTAAATACACATCAAAATCACGGGGATATGCTCCCATATACAGAAAAAAGTATTCCTATTTACGAGTACATTCCAATATACAGAAGAAATCAAAACATTCACAGTAACATATTTTCAATTATAAATTAATAATTTCTATGAAGTCGATTACAAAAATTCTCTCTCTCTCTCTCTCTCTCTGAGAAGTTTCGATAGTTATTGGAGAAGAAGATCATAGGAAGTTTTCTCTTTATTTGAATTTAATTATTTTATTACCTTGTATAAATACATAAGAGCGTTCTCGATTGTTTCTTTCTGTGAACAATGAAGACCTTTACGCTAGGAAAATTTTTAATCTGCGGTATCGTGTAATTTCTTTTAATAAGAGTCTTTCTATCACCGGAAGTAATTTCAATGAAGGTCAGTCGTGTTAGGGTGCTACAGATAATATCGAAATAGGTCATTTCAGATTTGCGAAAGTTGTTCTTAAGGGGACATTTTTATTGCTTTCCTTGTTGTTCTATTATATGCATTTCTTTTTTTTTTTTTTTTTTACTTTAATGTTTCCTATGTAACTTAACAGTAACTCAAAGAGGCTATGGAAGAGGGGGGGGGGATATTTTCCTCGCAACGAATCAATGGCCAAATTCTGATTGTTTTAAGCTGTGGGAATAAGATCATTACAGCAGTTTGAAGATCATTTATATCATCAGAATTAAAGTGCTCTGAGCATTTATATGAAAGAATTCCATCAGCAACAAGAGCTTATGATTATGTTATTCGTTTGTGTAGATAATGGTTAACATTTACAGCTCACGCTTTACTATTCAAGGATAAACAATAAGAAAACATCCAAGAGAGCTCCTATGAAAAGGAAGTTTGTGGCATGAACGACACATTTATTTATGCCATGGCTATCGAAGGGAATATTGTAAACTACATTTCCGGTTTCTTGCAGAAGAACCGCCCCTCGCCATCCTTGTATTCCTAAGACATTCTTAAAATTTAATTCAAAACTTCTTGTCATTAAGTGTATCAACAGTTCTGATCTATTTTAAAATAAATTGATAAAAATCGTTCCTGTGAACACAGTAAAACTATAGATTTATTTTATGATTTAATAATATGGTAGTTTGAATACAATTATCGATAATTATTATTTATTTAGGTTTCATAAATAGAAATAAATTTATTTAAAAATTTCCCTTGTCTAGAGCTGAGAGGTCTATCTAACAATCACTTTACCGGATATATTATTGTGGTTTAATTAGAGCTTGTAAGTTTTCACTACGGTTCCTATTAGAGTTGAAAGTTCTATGCATTATCCTTTTCACTAGGAAGGTTCAAACATTCAAACAAATCATTATGGTTCCCTACTTTAAACTACAGGAATATAGTCGGATGAAGTTGAAGAAAATCACATTAGAACATTACTTGGTTTGATGGGTGAAGCACACGTGCTTTTCATTTTCCCCTTTGTCTATGAGGGAGGTTCTTTGAGTGGAGCGTTATTGAGCTCTAGGCTTGCCCTGTGAGGGCCTTGAGATTATCTGCATTCAGCTGAGCATAAGATAGATTTGGGTCTTTTATATTTGTAGTATTCCTCTTCATTGTAGTCCGAAGCTTGTTTGATCAGCGGGTTTGGATGATTACTTGCCTTAATGAAGAACTTTTCTGCTAGATCATGAAGAAGGCAGTAGATATTAGAAATGTTGACTTCTCTGTGAATCTGGGAGTTTCTTACGATCCATGGGGCATCCCGAATCATCCTCAGGCATTTGTTCTGTATCCTTTGCAGTTTTTGAATATTTGTATTCGAGTTATGGCTCCAAGCAGGAGATGCGTAAGTGATGACTGAGCGTATTATCATCTTATATATAAGTAGTTTGTTATGCAAATCTAGCTTGCTTCTGCTATTGATCATGGGGTAGAGGTGCGCGATTGCTTTAGATGTCTTCGAGCCTATGTGTTTTATGTGATTGCTGAATTGAAGTTTTTTGTCAAGTATCACGCCTAGGTATTTAACTTCAGTCTGCCATGGAATCTTAACTCCTAATATGTGTATGTCTTTCTTGCTCTGAACCTTCTTTTTGGAAACATTATAGCTGAGCTTTTTTGTGGGTTAACTTGAATCCTCCAGTCCATCAGCCGCTTTTCTATTATGTGAATACTGCTTTGGAGTCTACTGATTGCCAGTCGGGGGCTGAGTGATCTTGCTAGTAGAGCTGTGTCATACAGTGCAGTGATGGTTGTACTGGGGTTTGGGGAGATGTCAGCTATGTAGATGGAAAATAAAGGGGGGAGGGGAAAGAGAGAGAGCCCTGAGGCACACCACCCAGGATTTTGCATTTAGTTGATGCAATTTCATTTATTTTGACTTGCATAAATCTGTCTTTGAGATATGCACCTGTTATTTTTATTAGCTTAATTGGTAGGTTGAATTCTATGAGTTTATAGAGCATGACCTTATGCCACACCTTGTCAAAAGCCTTTGCAACATCTATGAAGACTACAGCTGTATGGAGGTTCCAATTGAAGCCTTTTGTGATTTGCTCAACCAGTCTATGTATCTGTTGTATATAGATAGTATTACAGTATTATGGTCTTTACGGAATGCAAATTGCTCATTTGGAACGATTCCTAACTTGTCCGTTTCAGATTGAAGCCTTGTGAGAATAACTTTTTCAGCGACCTTACCAAGACAGGGCAGAAGACTGATAGGTCTGTAGCTTTCTGGGATATGGGGGGGGGGGGGTGCTTTCCAATCTTTTTGATAGGGATGATGTCGGCAGTCTTCCAGGTTGTGGAAAAGTGCTGAAATCTACACTATTGGCCAAAATTATGGAAACCTTTTGGAAAAAGTGTATTTCTGAGGTTTTATGGCTCATAGCAACACTTTTATTTAGAGTAACACCATAAAATTATATATCAATGGAATGATAATTTAATCAAGAATATAATGCAATAATTTTATGAAGGATTTTTATTAGAACAGCAGTTATAAAGAAGAAAACTGAAACACATCGAAAAAATGAGATATATACAAAAATTCTCACAACGTGAGTTAATAGAAAGGGGGATGGTGAATCCCTTTATGTTTTTTATAGTCGGGTACGAAACTCGGATCGAAATCCATAGCGTTCCATGCCGAAAAACCATCAGCGAGCCCAAGTATAAATGATCACTTGGGTAGTACAATACCAGGGCAACTCCATGCAAAGGTGGAGCAAGATCCGTCACTAACTTTAATATTCTCTCATAATGTAAAACCCCTACTCACTGATGAGACCTCAAAAAAGGTTGAAACCGGTCTGGGTAGTGACCTCTTCTCATAATGTAAAACAATATTTATACATCTCTTAGGAGTTGAGTTTTACATTATGAAAGAATATTAAAGTTAGTGACGGATCTTGCTCCACCTTTGCATGGAGTTGCCCTGGTGTTGTACTACCCAAGTGATCATTTACACTTGGGTTCGCCGATAGTTTTTCGGCATGAAACTCTATGGATTTCGATTCGCATTTCGTACCCGGCTATAAAAAACATCAAGGAATTTACCATTCCCCTTTCTCTTAACATATTCGCAGGTAAAATAGCTTTTCGGCTTATTAAATTAGCAACGTGAGTTAATACTTAGTTGGGTAATCTTTAGCGTTAATTATGGCCTTAGAACGCCTTCCCATGGAGTGAACCAAGTTTCTTAGTTCTGCAGCTGTTGTAATGTTATAATGTGGAACCAAGATTGAATTATTGCTTCTATTAATTGAGTTTTATTGGTGGGTTGCTTCTGACTATCAAGTTTCTTTAGTCGGCTCCATCAATTTTCGACTGGGTTAAGGTCAGGGCTATTCCCAGGCCATTCCAGCAGTGAAATATGATTATCTTGAAACCTCATTTTGCACACAGCAGCAACATGACATGGAGCTGAATCCTGTTGAAATATAAATGCTTCATTATCTTGGAAAAGATCACGTGTGGAAGGCTTCAGTTTTGACTCAAGTATTTAATTTATGTATTTTGGGGCATTTATATTCCCATTAATAACACTAAGTGGGTGTTTCAAGGTAGATGTAATGCAATCAGGATTCAAATCTTCTTCGATTCTTCTCCTTACGTATTTTATGCCATCACTACCAAACAGGGAGATTTTGGTCTCATCATTCCAAATAACATTATCCCATTGTTCCGCTGTCCAGTTAACATGGGTTTTAGTCCAGTTTAATCTTTTCAACCTTTGGGAGATAAAAAAATGGCTTTTTTCGTGGAATTCTAGCATTTAGAGTAAATTCCTGCAGCCTACGTCGAACAGTCCTTGCACTCAACTTCACAATGTATTGTGCCATTTCATCTTGTATACACCCAGATGATTTTCTTCTGTCACGTAGACACGGTCTCTCAATTCTTCTATCATCACTTGCTGTAGTGCACCTTTTCCTGGCTTTACCAGTCTGGTTTTTATAGTGACTGAGTCTCCTTATACCTCTTCAAAAATTTAGAAATGCCATCTTTGGTTTAGTTTCCAAAGGTGCAGAAATTCAGTTTATCTAAACTGATTCAATTTTCTTCTAATTTCTTCATAACTGTAGCCTTGTTCACTTAATAGTACTATTTTACATCGCTTTCTGGGTGACCAGTCATCTCTTTGCGCCATTTCTTTAATTTTATTACGTTTTACAAGCTCACTAAATGAAAGAACACAAAAAAAACCAACCAACTTGATAGTAATCACATGACAGACGGACAAATGTCTTCCTCTCAGCTCTAATACATGCCATCAATAGCTGAATCCTACTGTGACCTTATTGGCTCATTGCCAAAACAAGATGACACCTGATTGCCTTTCTAAACACTCATGCTCATTGGCTATATTCAAATGAAGAAAAGCTACTTCATATCAACCTAATCAAGTTATGCTTCTTTTTTCTGGTAATTTGGCTATAACATTTCATAGAATACAAATAATTGAACAAACCTTTTTGCATTACATTATCTTTCCATTGGTATATAATTTATGGTATTATACCAAAATAAGTTGGTGTTGTTAAACTGTGAATGAAATTGTTTTGTATATATATTTTTTTTTCATTCACATATAACATAATATACCATATACCAAGCAAGACTTGTGTAAATATTATTTAATGTAAACAACTTATTTTACAACTTAATATTCATATAACTACCTTAATTTGTGTAATATTTAATTATTTAATCAAGGATATATGTATTAATAATGAAAAGACCGTATTAAATAATATTAAGCTATTTTATTTATTACTATGTTAATATTATAAGAATTTGTATTTGATAATTTAACTGCGCATTATTTGAAATGTAAATATTCTTATTTTGTTCCTGTTTGTAGAAGTTTAGCGTTATGCAATACCTCAATTTTATTATATTTTGTTTGGTTGTCATGGAAACGTATGTAAGTGAGCCAGCACGTTTTTGGAACACCACGTGAGAAGGTTTATTGAAAAGAGTTTTAGAAAGAAATCACGTGAATAATTTAGGCGGGAAGAACGAATATAAAAAGCGAGGAACGCTGGAAAAGGGGAGCATTAAAGATTTATAAGAGAGATTGGCATTAGGTTGGAATCGGAGCATTCGGGAATCACAGTGCGATAATAGCGAGTCGGCAAGTCACTCAAACAGCTAAATAAAGTCTACTAGTCGAGATGCGGTTAGCTAATAAGTTGTAGAATAACAATTATAGCTACGGAGGACAGCTGAGTGACTACTAATAGACTAGAAATACTTGAGTTGAGATTTAATTTCAGGGCCGACCTTTCAAGGACACACGGAAACTTGAAACATAGCACGAAGTAACTAGAGAATAATTAGAGGCAACAAAGTTGAGTTTAAAGATAGCGGTGTTAAGAATTATGGTACCTAAAGGATTAAATTGATGTCGAAGGAGTAGGCAACTGTGCATATTAAACTTCAAGTTAAGGAATTATTGTGTGTTACCTTAGTACAAGAGTTGTTAGTAGAACACTGAATTAGTTAAGTGATGTCAAATGTAGTGCAAGCGGTTTAATCTGCGCAAGAACCTTTGATTATGTGTATTGTAACTGTTAATTAATTCAGTTATTGCTTAGAAGATTTATTTTAATGAGTGCCGTTTAGTGTTTAAAGTGTTTACAGTTATAAAAAGTGTTTGCGTATAAGTAGATGAAGAAAGAAGATTATCGGTAAGAATATTCCAACCATTAATATTCCTATACAGAGATATGTGTGAATTTCATCCTAGAATTTCCTTATACTAAGAGTAACTATTGAGGAAGTTAGCTAAAGTGTAAATTTAAAAGTGTTTGTTTGTGAAGAAGTGTTAATGCAATTTTTGTCGTATTTGGAACTTAAGGAACTGTGAGAAGACTGTATTATAGAGACAACAGATTTACCATTGTTTGAGTTTGTATGACAGTATTATCAGAAAGGCTGAAGTGTTTATAATAACTTATTTAGTATTTTGATCTTAAGTGTATAATTTGTGATTATAAAATTAAATATTTGTTTTTGTTAATCTAAAGTTGTGTTTTGCCTGAATCTCTTTTACTGCACCATTCATAAAATATTCGAACCAAAGCGGGAGAGATAAATAAGTTAAATATACTCGGCCAGTATATACAATATCAACACCTAAAAGGAGAGATAGTTGTGAGTTGTTTTTTCTTCAGTTCTTGAACTAATTCAGATATAAAGTGGCGCAGTCTTTAAATATAAATTTTCTTTATATTTGAATTAGAAATCAACTTATAATTTATCAATTAGTTAAGAACATTGTAATAGTAATCATGTCGGATCCAAGGGACAGATTAAGAACAAGTAGGATCCAACAGTGTTATGAACCAACAAACCTCAAAAATACACTTTTACCAAAAGTTTTCCACAATTTTGGCCACTAGTGTAAGAGAAGCGTTGATTATGTTGACTAAATGAATTAAAACCCTTCTGAGTAGTAATTTGATTATTCTTTTGGTGTTGCCATCTGGACCTGGAGACTCTTTGTTGTTTAGATGGGCTATAATACTTGTTATTTCTGCTGGGGGGAAGTAGGTGTGATAGGTTCTGAATTATCCTTTTGTTGTCTTAAGACTTGCTTGACACAGCGGTGAATTTTGTAGATAAGGATGATGTTTAAATTTTCATGAGGGATTACATTGTTTTCCAAGTTTTCTATTAGAGCTTCAGCTTTTTCTTTGTCTGTGTGGGCTATTCCCTTCTTGGTCTGAATTGGAGATATGAGTTGCCTTTTATTGCGAAGAGATCTGAAGAATTTCCATATGGAGTCGTCCTCTGGGTTTAAATTAGTCAATTTGGTTTCCCAATCATGGTTTCGGTGCTTTTGAAGAGCTTCACGGATTTGCCGATTTAATCTGTTCAGTATTGTTTTATCTCGTGAGGCGCTTGTGTTGTGTTCGAGCTTTATTTTTTTTGCTCTTATTAGGTCCATGATTTCCTCGGGAATCCGACTGATCGATGAAAGACTGTGGTTTGGGTAACTGATTTTATTGCTTTTTTTGATTTGACTGGTTAGGTTGTTTACAGCGAAGTCTATCTCCTCTTTATTGTGAATAACAGGGGCGGGTCGATGTGCTCTGGCAGAATTCTGGAGAGTTTATCCCCAAGGTATAAAGGAGTGTGGAAGAGTGAGTTGCTCGAGCGTACCGAGCTTAAGAAGGATGGGGTTGTGGTCGGAAGACAGTTCATTTAGTGTTTCCAGCTGATACTGGTATCTAATCTTTCTAAGGATGACTATGTCAAGTACATCTGAGCTTCCAACTGGGCTGTGATGGGTGGGCTCTGTGGGTCCAGCTATAACAATAGAGTTTCTTGTTGAATTATTGTTTAAAATACGACCTTTATCATTAATTGTGGATCTGCACCAAGCTGTATGCTTGGCGTAAAGTCTCCAGCCATAATGATGGAGTCTGTGGTGCCGAGAATGGAGTCAGATACCGTAATGGAATGCTGGGTGAATTGTACACAGCATACATTTTGATACTACCAACATTGTTTGTATGAACTTCAATACCTTCTATCTCTAAGTTCTTGGTTTGTGGATTGGTCATGACGTTGTGGCTTAGATAGTTTTTAATGAATACAGCTGTGCCTTCTCCACTGGAGGCGAGTCTATCTGTTTTGTACAACAGTAGGCCCGTAATTTATGGCTCTCAGCTGGCCAGAGATGGGTTTCATTTACTAAGACTATATCAGAATTGTATCTGTGAGTGAACTTTTGCAGTTCCAGGATTTTGTTGCTCAGTCCATTTGCGTTCCAAGCAGTGATGATGAGGGAGTTAGGCTTATATTTTCTTTTATTCATGATTGAGGGCTCTCAGAATTGAATGGGTACCTTGCAGGAATCTTTTCGTGGAGGATGGCGAAGGATTTGTCATGCTGAATTCCTGTAACATGGTAGCTAGTGAGGCAGTTAATACTGACGTTAGATTAGAACTTATTTTTTCATGGGATGGAATAGCATTAGCTCGTGCGTCCTCGGTATAAGTTTTGGTCACTGCTTCTTGAGTTGTCGAATTGGAGATTATTTCGACCTGCACGGCAGCTTGTAGTTGGCGGGGTGAGGTCCTCCGCAGTTGGCGCATTTAACTGGCGTGGATTTTGTTTTGGTGCATGTGATGATCTGGTGTCCCCTCGGCGAATTTTAGACACCTATAGTCGGCCTTGCAAAGTTTTTGGGCATGGCCAAATCTATGGCACTGCCCAGCTGACGACTTTTTCCTTAGCGGCTCAGTAGAAATTCTGAGGCCGCAGATAGTAGTTAGTTCGTATATCTTTTTCTGCATCTTGTCAATCTCTATCAGCACCGGTGGCATAGACATAGACCGTTTTTCAGACCTGAGCATCCTGCTCACTTTGACTAGAGCTAGGCCCTGATTCATAAGGTCAGCAGTGATTTCTTCAGAGGTGACACCTTCGGTGACCCCACGAAGTATCACCTTCAGATGCTTTTCACTGGGTAAAGCAAATGTGTGGTAAGGAAGACTTTTGTTATCTATTAGCTTTGTCATTTGTCTATAGTCAGTTACTGAGGCTGGCTGGATTTCGATTCCTTCATCTAGGTTTTTAGCCCAGGAATATGAGATGTTATGTTCCCTAAGGGCTGATGAGACATTGGTCCATTTATCCTTGTCCCTTATTATAACAGGCGGAAACTTTTCGGTGTTCCTCGGGACACCGAAAAGTTGGTGAGTCTTCATCCATCCATCTGGTCTTCTGTAGTTCTGCGTCATTTGCTTGAATACTTCCTCTGTGAATTGTTTGGCGGGGGGATTTTGATGGCAAAACAGTAGTGAATTCTCCTTGTGTTACCTCCTACTCTTCATTCTGATCATTAGTTTGAGTGTACTGCTTTATAAAACCCGGACAGTCCGGATCTACTCCTTGATGCTTTCCACATCAAGGTGGTGTCTCCTGCCGACTGGAGCTGTTGAAGAGCAGTAAAGAATGTAGGGGTCTTTACAGTGAAATAAGCCTGTTGGCCTAAAAATATAATCCCGCAGGGCTAGGGGCATGCCAGCAAACAAATCCTGTAGACTGAGGTGATCTACTAGTAGAATTTAAATTTGTAATGCCCTACTAAATGGGGAATCGCAGGAGTGTACTGTACTGTACTTGGCTGAATACAGTACAGTACAGTACTTCTATTTAATTCTCCTACATTAACGCCATCTACCGCCCATCATCACAAACAACAAACAACAGTGTATTTTGTCCGTAAATCGCGTTTGTTCTGAAGGCCAATTTGTACGCGGGATGAAAAATCCGAGTTTCCAGGAGAAAAAAATCCAGCTACATCCGTAAGAGATCCGCTAACTCACTTTCAATTGAAAAAGCCCATACAAGGATTCCCCTCGTCACGACGAGAATTGGACCCAGGTCTTTTCCAATCGAAGGGCGCAATGTTCCCCTGTTCTTCCAATTATGAATTTATATTTTCACTTGTAAAAAATAACTAAACTAGAAGAACGGTAAAGTATGGCACAACAGATGAAAATAAGTAATAAATAAATAAGCAACAGAAGAATAAGCAAAGAAAAACTCAAAATCAATGAAATCTGTGCAAAAGGATATGAAATAAAAACAAGAATAACACCATTTCAGCTAAGCCATTTGAAAAGAAAACTGATATATATACAAGGGCGGTATTTAAAGAAAGACAATAAATTATAGCTTATTTAATATCTGTGTAGTAGGTTTTCATTAGAATTCAGGAGTCGGTAGGGTAGAAATAGAATGTTTAAACATTTGAAAATCAACATGATTTTCAAATTTATGGAAAAACTACTTCATTTTATAACAACGTGACAATTGAGTTGGATAAGAGAAATGGCTACAATGTGATATTACTGGATTGGCAAAAGGCTCTGAGAGGGTAACTCACTATTGCAAATAGCATAAAGTAGAATTGTGGGAAGTAGGAAATAAGCTGGTGACATGAATAAGAGACTATCTGGCAGATAACAATGGTATTATATATAGATATATTAAACGAAAACAAAGAACAAAAACAGAATGTATATTGCCATCTTTGGGATACTACTACTATTACTATTTAATTTGTTCAGTAATGATATTGTGGGTGTTTTTGAAAGTGGGAAGGGGATTTACCGTGATTTTCCATTGATGCAAATTTAAGAAGAGAGATACAAAATGACCGAAATAAAATTCCTCAAGATATCTGTGATATACAGGGTGTTCGGGATAAATTTGACAGTTTCGTAAGGAAAAAGAAAATCTTCTTTGTATCTATTAAATTTAATTAATTGACAAAAAAACATTACAGGCAGAGTTAATTACAATACTATCAACAAGATTTACTCAAAATAACCACCATTAGCATCGATCACAGCTTCAATTCTGCTTCGGAACCTCGAACAAGCTGATGCTACAGTCTCCCTGGGAAGGGCCGCAAAAACTGTTTTAATTTTATCCATTAACTGGGCTTTTGTATTACTGGAAGTGCGATTGGTGTCTTTTTCAACTGCGCCCCATACAAAATAATCCATGGGGTTAAGGTCTGGGGAGTTTGGAGGCCAAACATTTGGACTGGTGAAGTCGTAGAAATTTTCAGACAACCATTTTTGACTTTTCCCAGAGGTGTGGCAAGGGGCCGAATCCTGCTGCCATACATACGGCCTACCATTGGCTACCCTTGTTATCCAGGGCTTGACTACAGTTAGCAACTCCACGAACAAAGCCCGAATTCCAATGCCAGGGTTCTTCAATACCTGTTCCTGCAGATTTGCGAGGAATTCTGCTGTACGAACGCAATCAGATCGTCTGTTAGGGATCTTTCTTCTTGCTACATCCTCGTAGTCACCATTGCAAGTCTCTAGTTCATTCCTGATTGTTTTTACTGTATTCAGGGAGCATTGGGCAGCAGTCGTAATATCCTTATTTTGATGGCGGGCACGAATCATCATGATACAAGTTATTCTCTTCCATGATTCAGGTGGGTTCCAGCTATCCATCCTTTCTGACATCTTGTATATGAATGAAGAAGGGTCCAAACTTTTAAATGAAGAGAAGTGTGTGTTAATACATGTAACTTACGGAAAAATATAATTAATTATAAATATGTCAAATTTATCCCGAACACCCTGTACTAGTAGTATGGGAAAAGGATGACATTTTAATATTGACAAGTGTAAAGATTTAATTTCTGTTTATGAATTTTAGACTGAATATGTAATCTCATAATCCACTAGTCTTCTCATGATATTGAGAAGGATAGTGATTTAGGTGTGTTATGTGTTATATTAATGTTGAGTGCTGCGCAATACTAATATTAACATTCTGGGAGCATAATCTGCTCCACATAAGTGATCCCCCACTTCTGTTAAACCGATATTTAAAGACATTCGTGGAGAAAAATAACAATATATTTAATTTTATTTTTTCTTGGTTAGAATGTTCCAGATTCGCATCCGCGATAATGCATTGACTTCAGGATCAATATGTTGTGTTCTAAAGAATGAAGCACAATTATAAAAAAATTAAAATATTTACTTTAAACATATATTTATATACAATAAATAATACATACAAGGAATAATTAAATGGCCATTTATAAATGTTCATTTACTCTGTTCAATATCGAGAGACGAAACAAAATATTTCTACAAAAACATACTAAAAATAGCAGGCGTAGACTTCTGTGGCTAATTGGTTCAAAAGATATATTTCGGTGATTACACCACCTTTTTTTATTATTCAGCTATATAAAACACTGAAATAATAGTTCCCGACAAGTTTCGTAAATCGTAGGATTTACATCTTCAGGGGGTAAATAGTATAACTTAAAGTTTAAACAAGAGAATTAATAAATTCAAATCATAACCGTCTGGCTATTCATAAAACTCAAATGCAGATATACAACGTTATTGACGTTGAACAATACTGGACGATGTCACGTGTTCTTGTTCTCGTTCATACAGTCCGAGCACAGATTGAGGTAGATTTTTTATTAGAGCTGACCACACTTGATGGAGAATTAAACCTTGATTTTTATTGCATTGGGTTGGGTTTTTTAGCATATTAGCAGCTTCTTTAAATTTTCTTATATAACTGTTGTTTTCTATGTATGACATCGTCGTTTTTTACATCGTGTCCAGTAGAAGTGGTATGGAAAGAAGACCCGTTTTTTTGTTCTCTTTTGTACGTCTTTTTGGTGTTCAGCCATGAGTATTTATCCAGATCTTCCTGTCTGTCCTACGCAAGAGCAATGGATTTTGTAGACTCCTGGTTTTTTAAGAGGATGATGAGATGGTTTTGGTGGATGTAGGATGATTTGTATGATTTGTGATTTGTATTTATTAATTCTCTTGTTTAAACTTTAAGTTATACTATTTACCCTCTGAAGATGTAAATCCTCAGAGGGTAAATTGTATAACTTAAATCGTAATATAACTTAAATAGTATGACTTAGTTCCCGACAAGTTTCGATTTACGAAACTTGTCGAGAACTATTATTTCAGTGTTTTATATAACTGAATAATAAAAAAAATGTGGTGTAATCACCGAAATATATCTTTTATACTAAAAATAGTATTCAGTTAAACGTCTTTGTACGTTTAACTGAATACTATTTAACTGAATACGTTTAACTGAATGTTTAACATTTCTTCAATGAATAAAAAATGAAAACGATTTTTTTTTCTAATTTAAATGTGAGATGGCCCGTCTCATACTGGGGGGAGGAAGGTTTTTGCTCCCAGAAACGGGGTGTTTTCATCCCTCAAAAAAAAGGCAAATCAGCACAGTGAACCTGCCTATCTATAGACATATAATTCTCGACCTTAGGGGATGTTGAGAGTGGCAAGCTGGCTATATTAATTGCCTAAAACCTCTAATGATGGGATAGCTTGTCTCGGAAAGACGAGAAATGAATGAATTATTTCCATCAGCCAAAGTAAGTTCGGATGAAATAACCAGTGGCATGTTTTATTGATCATTGAATGCCAATGAAATTAGCATTAATTATCATCATCATGTAGTCAATGTGAGGGTGCAGCACCATGTCCTTCCAGTCCTCTCTGTTGGCAGCTCTTCTTTTTGTTTCGGCATAGTCACATGATCCCGTCCATAATCTTATATCATCAAACCATGTCCTTCTTTTTTTATCTCTTGATCCTCTTCTCATAATATTTCCTTCTAAAGTTGTGAGTGTCCTCTGTCATGCTAATCATATCAATGCATGTGTCGTCTTTCTCTGGATCATTTCTTGCAAAAAAAGATGTTTCCATTCCCTGTAATACCTCTGCATTTGTCACGTGCTCTGTCCATGAGATTTTGAGGGTTCTTCTGTAGCACCACAATTCAAAGACCTCTATCTGTTGTCTTACTGTCTTTTTGAATATCCAGGTCTCGCTTCCATATGTGAAAACTGACCAAACTGGTGTTCTTATCATTCCCTTCTTTGTCTCGATACCCACAGAACTTCTGAGCAGATCTCTATTTTTACGAAAGGCATATTTAGCTATTGCGGTTCTTATTTTTATTTCTTTATCTTGTTTTCCATCTGCAGTAAAGCAGGTACCTAAATATTTGTATTCTGTTGTATACTCAATTTTTATATTGTTTATGAATATTCCTAGCTCACATCTATTCTCGTTTTGAGACTCTCATTAATTTGGTCTTTTTTTTGCATTTAAATGAAGGCCAAAATCTTCACCTTCTTCAATTAGTCTGTGCAGTAATTTGATTAATTTGTTTCTGTTTTCTGCAATTAGAATAGTATCATCGACATATCTAAAATTGGTGTATTTTATACCATTGATACTGATTCCTATATTTTGTTTTTCAATCTTTTTCATCCCTGTCTCACTGTAAATATTAAATGGATTTGGTGAAAGAATGCATTCCTGTCTAACTCCTCATTTTATTTTCATTTCATAAGTCTCAGAGTTAAGCAACTATATTTTTTGTTTGAAATAAATCATTCTTATAAGTTTCTGTACATGATCTTCTAAGTATAATTTTTTCTAGAATAATAAACAGTTCATGGAGTTTTACTTGATCGAAGGCTTTCTGAAAAATCTATGAAGCATATGTATATATTCCTGTTCCTTTCAAGTGATCTTTATAGTAATACTTTTATTTCCAGGATAGCATTGATGGTTCCATTCCTCTTCCGAAGCCATTCTGTTGTTCACTTAGCTCGCCAGTTAAGGCGCTTTCGATTTGTTTTTCTTTGTATAGCTTCCACTTCTCCCACGACTCCGAAGACGAAGCGCTGTAGAAACAGCTCACACCCCGTTACTACCACTCCTCATCTTATACCATCATAGCCTTCCCCTTCTCCAAAAAGTAGTTTCTTTCCCCCCCCCAAAAAAAAGAAACATTCTTTTCCCACCCTTAATAATATAATATATATAAAAATAACAGGTTTTTCAAAACGTTCACATGCCCCTTGCCCCACCAATAATTCTCCCACATTTCTCTACCCCTCTTCCTTCATTTAACAGCGGATGAATATATATCACCACACGCCGGGATGCCTCTGATTAAGAAGACAGTTGGAGTTTCACGATTGTATTTTATAGGCAGCGTGCGTTTGGAAAGGTGAGCAGTGTTCTTTTGAGTGATGCTGAATTTGTATATATTACTCTTGCTATTACTGTTTCCTTTTGTTCTTTACATTGTAGATTTCTTTTAAACTTCTACCACCATTTTAATATATTTAAATCTCTGTCTAATTGATGATCTCACTTTCACAGAACCATTCCAATTCCTCTCTCACTGACTTGCATTTCCGACCTATTTTAGGAGGAAAGAATCTGTTCAGTTCCGAACAGATCCTTTCCTCCTATTTTCTACTAAACCATAAGCATAAGAACAAAAGGTTATTTACTGAACATCTTCAAACTTTCAGGACCAACTTCACTGCTTCCTATTTCATTTCACTTCCTATCTCTAATATTTGAAACAACTTCCTTAACTCTATCTTCCCCAAAGCCTTGCAGATGCTAACAGATTCCTAATTTCTTCTTGTTCTTCAGACTTTTGCTGAGCCCATCAAATGGATATTTGTTTGTATCCAATACCGCTTGGCATCCCGAAGAAAGACATTTTGAGTTCAATACTAGTCACCGACCGGAAGAACATTTCCAATGCCTTTCTTCAAAGGTTTACCGAGTTAACTGATTTCTGGCAGAGGCAGACGGTTTTTTTCCTAATCTGTAAATTCATCCTGTAAACTCAAGAAAATCAACCGAACCTACATAATTATTCCAGACAAAAATGTATTTCTCTAGGGTTAAGGATGGAGAATTGTCGTCACTTATCTGCCTTAAATCTCTTAACCGGATGCAGTTGGGATTTGTGGATTAGAAGTGACATCATCCCCCCCCCAAAAAAAAAGAAAGGGAGAGGAAGGATTGTTGTGCTTAACAGTGCGAAAATTAATCAGCTGGCACTCTCATATAAATAGATAATATTGTGCTATAGTAACTCTTATGTTCTTCCACATTTATGTTCTTATACAGTATCATGTTAAAATAACTCTTAATGGCTTTAATCTAAAATAAATAAATAAATAAATAAATATATATATATATATATGTGTGTGTGTGTGTGTGTGTAATTCGCCTTATAAGTGACTTCGGTGTAACATACTTCAACAAGAGTATGAGCATGTAACCTCTCTGCCTGACTGCAGAGAACCCAAAACCGATTAATCCTGTACATAAGATTGTTATGCTCACAATAAAAATAAAATAAAAAAATAAAATAAAAAATTATGAATGACCAATATTACTAATATGGCTTATTTTCTTGAATAAATTAAGCATCGTAAATACATCTGATGAATGTAAAACCAGAATCTATGCATGTAGGCCTATGGTGCTGCCATCTTTTGACTTCTGTATGAAAGATTAAATCACTGCAGCTCAAGTGTTAATAATAATAAATCGTTGAGAGAGCAGACACCTGTGTTTTATTCTTGTGTGTTTATTAAGAGATAAAGATTAAACTGTAATAACTGATTTCATTTTCATGGACTATTTCTGGTTGTTATGAGTGTAGGAGTATATTATCTACATATCTACTTGATCATCTACGAAAGTAAAAAGCAAACACGACCTTGTTCCTAATCCGACTCTTTCAACATTGTCTTTTATTAATTAAGATCTGCTCAACAGTATTTAAGGTTCAACAAGTAAAATGCATTATAATTAAGCATATTTTGTATAGTATCAACATTTTCTGCTGTATCCATTACACACATTATTACAATTTTGATATGTATATTGTTTATTTTGCAGCATAAAATGACTGCAGTGATACAGTCCATGAGATAAAATCTTACTGAAACAATTGAGATAAAATATGACAAATTGCGTTCACTTCTAAAGTATAAGTTTATAGATGAGTATAACAACTGCGTTAAAATTTTATAAATTTGCTTTTTTATACAATTTGTGAATTGCTATCATAAAATTTGAAAGTGTAAAGCGGCAGGTGTGCACTCTCTCGATACACATATTAACGGAACTTTCTTGTTGAATTTCAAAATTCTTGCAATAATAAGATATGAATTATAAATAAATAAATTAAACATCGATAATCCATAAAGAGATCGGAAAATCCCCCTAATCTGAAATTAATGCATTTGGCCTTTTACATGTATCAGTTCTATAATAGCTGCAGCAGAAATTAAGAATATGATGAGAGAAGGGGTGTGTCTTACGTGTAATTCTTTTTCAGATACTTTTTTGACATATGCTTCTGATTCCTCACTTATTTCCAAACAAAAAGATCTTGTATTCACATCTGCGCAAGATGTGAATAGACGATCACAAGGCAGAAACTGACAAAGAACTTCATAAACTAACAGAAAACGAGAAAAATGCTGAAAAGGTTGTACTTAGGTCTCATCGAACAATAGATTTTCTTAGTGAAGTGTAGATTTTTTTCCGAACATTTCACAGGAATGAATTTCATAACAACCATTTTATAGAAAGGCTACCGTGTACAAGCTGATCATCTCCGAAAGAATAAACCACAATACCCGAATTCGATATGTGTTGAGAAGGATTCTCCAAGATTGGATATATAGCTTGTTGAAAAGTTGTGGTAAGTGCTTAAATATGATGCAAAATATCAGATCGTTATTTCCCAGTATGAATCCTCTCATCTATTAATTGTGTTGCCAGTGGTGTTGGATTCCTTGTTTTAGTACCGTTAATAATGAGCATTTGAACGTTTCGATTATATTATCGACGTTTGATTAAGCCATAGTAACGACTCAGAATAAATTGATTGAGTATTAACATGATAATGAGCAAAGTAATAATATAGGTTTCTGCTAATAAAATGTTTCTGTTAATATTAATCAGCAATAGCTAAACCCTACAAAATTTAGATTTAATTCAGGATGAAATGTAAAAGACAAACACCATGTTATTATAATTATTTAATTATAATTCTTTAGTGGTGTTTAATTATATTTGAATTATATTAAAATATAATTAAAATATTACATCAAAAATAAATAAAAATCGCGTTTAATTATAATTATAAAATGTTAATTAAATATTATATTATATGCCGCCAATCCGAAAGATTTCAAAAGAGTTTCGAAGATGTTATGTTGCTTGTTGACCTAACAGCATAGTGAATATTTATAATGGATCGATAATTTAATATTGAATTTTTTTTTTTAAAAAAAAGAGTATTATAATGTTTTAGAGTGTATCCGTCGAAAACATTCATTAGGAATGTAAACTATTCCGAATGATTTTTTCGGATTGATAACGAGTGATTATCTTAGCATTATGTTAATAGTGTAGACGTTAACCACGAAAACTATTTCAAACTCCTTTACCTTTTAGTTACTGAATTATTCTGTAATAAATCATTCTACTTATATAACCACAAAATTGACACTATGACTTTAAACTGATAGACGATGGACCACTTGCAAATGCTAAATCACAAATTAATCAGAAACTTTATTTCATTTAAAACCCATTTGTAAATATGTTACGAAAATCCTTCGCAATACTTGTTTTGAAATTAATGCACGATTATAGCATGGTTTTACCTCATCCTGAGACAAGATCCTCGTTATTCCTGGACTTAACCTCTCCAAACATAAACCTGAGTTCATTCCATGCAATTTGTTGTCATGTTGGATGTTCCAATATCGTATATTACTGCTCCTTATATGTTTTTAGAAAGAACTTTATATACGTCTCTTTAACTTTAATACATGTATTCGTAGTGCATTGATTATTGTTATTGCAATCTATGATGGTTTTACACATACCAAGATATCGAAAAGGCACAATCGCATGGGATTTTCCAATATCATCGCGAATAAACAGAGGAGCAAATATATTGGTTGTGATACAACTACTATAACTGTGTAGAATCGATAAAATCAACGTTGTGAAGATGCTTATGTATCGTGTGATCAATATGCACATGATATTAATTTTAAGTTATTATTTAATGAATGCTGCGATGATAACAAATAGTAATTTGAGCTAACAATGTTTAAACCAGTGGTTTCTAGTAGTTGATAAAAGAATACATAGATGGCAGCACTAACAAACCCGAGCTACTTACATCAGTTTACTTCATATTATCTAAGAATAAATTACTACCATTGTCATTACAAGTTTATACACATATAAAAAAGTTTTTACATAGTGGCAGTAGTAGCAGTAATAGCAGTAGTTGTTGTTGTTGTAGGAAAACTGTGGATGTTCCCACTGCCCACTCCTTCTAGTTCTCCTCATTAGAACAAGAATAGGTTAATTCTTCGTCACGATCTAGTACTTGCGCCATAAATTTTTATTCATTTGACTATAATGAAATTATACCGAATTAATGAAGAGGAAAAGTACATGTTAATTTCCTTTTTTTCATTATATTAATTATATCAGATAAACTGGGCAGAAATAAACTGCCCTCTGGAATCCGTATATTTGGGAATTTTAGGTGCTAATTGTTTCCACAATTTAATAAATCAACATTAGTAATGTGTAACTGCAAATAACTGGATAGGAATATTTTCTTTAATATACTGATATATTTTTCAGTTATTGAGCTGCAATATGTATAGTCTCTTCATTTCTATAGCTCTTTATAGAAATTCTGAGATATGCGATTGAACTTTATTCAGACACTTAGTTATTTTGATCCCATTAACGAAAACTGCTCAAATATCAGTTTGCGAACAGTTCAGTTCTTCTCATATCAGCATGAAAAGTGGACGTCATTCCGATGGTGATTGCGTATAACTGCTCGTCTAGAAGCAGAACTGGTTTGTGCTTTTCGCCAATAATTTTCCGAATAACAGAGAAAAATGTGATCATCAGGAAAGTGATATAGAGCTTTATAGTGCGATCATACTATATATATATATATTTTTTTTTTTTCAGTTTGGGTATTTATGGTCGCGGGTGAATTTATGCTTCTTATAATATTCATAATGTGTTACTGCTTTTGCTTAGTTAAGATGAAAAGTCGTTTCCTTTCTCTGGTTGAGTAAGTGAGGAAAAAAAAGGTAAAATACAAAACACGAAAAATGTGTGTTTAGTCATCCCTGAAGGAGATAAGCATTGGATTTCAGCCAGGTTATTTGAATATTATATTAACACACACACACACACACACACACACACACACACACACACACACACACACACACACACACACACACACACACACACACACAACACTACAACTGAAGAGAAAGATTGAAAGAAGGTAGGATGAAATTACTTGGAAAATAATTACCTAAGAGAATTCTTAATTCACATTAAGAAGGAAGCATTTGGAAATAACTGCAACCTTAAACTGGAATATAATTAAAGGGCTCTTGAATTTCGTTATCAGCCTTGCTTGTTATTATTTTCAGGTTTGAAGATCAAATTCTCTCTCTCCTTTGCTACTACAGTTTCTTCGGTATAAGAAATGTTAGGATTAATTAAAAAAAACTATTAGGGCCTGCTAACCACTGTAATATTCTCTGCATTCTGCCGTTATTTGACTTTATTGATTGAATGAAAGTTCTACACCTAGAAGGTAATGAAGTGTACGATATACTTCAATAATTTCATGTTATTTATCAGGTAAGAACGAAGATGAGTAGTTGTTAAAATGAGCCGAATGCTTTACTGAAAATTAATGAGCACTAAGCGTTAAATATCCCCAAAATATGAAGAGAGCAGTTGAATTGCAGATGAAAGCACGGACAAATAACGGTGTGAGAAATATAAAAAAAACATAGCGGTACCGAGTTATCAGATTGAGGCAGTGAAAAACCCTTGTAATGGTCGAACCTTGGTCTCTCCAGGTAAAGTCCAAATGTTCGAGATTCTCGTAGGTGTTAAGTTTTCGCCCCAAAGTAGATCAGCATTCGTTTTGGCCACGTTTTGTGCTTTGAATATTAAAATGAACTTTGATGTTGAACTTTCAGTCGTATGAATGGAATTTCCAAAGATATTCTTTATTTTTATTTTCATAAATTTTTATTTCATTTAGTGGTTCGCAAAAACGGGTTTGCTCGTTACGTTGGCCTGATATTCACGGTTTCAATTGCGTTCCGTTTTACATCTACGCAAAACTGTCTTTATTATTAAGTTATTTCTATCTGATTTTACTTTTCTAACGAATTCAAGTTTTTATATTGTAAAATTTAAGAAATATTCTTGTTTCATTGGACAATTGGCTCCGCTATCATTAATACATCGAACTGCTGCTTTGCAAAAAAATATGGGGAGGTGACTTTTAGTCACGGTTTGTAGTTTACCTCTTTACAGGAAATTGCAAAACCATATTTAATAATAATGTGGCATTACGTTATAAGGAATGTGTAGCTCTAAGGTGACTCGTAGTTTTATCATTTTCGTTTACACATGCGATTAAATGAATGTTGAAAAAGTGTAAAAAAAAGCAACAAAGTGTCGAGCTTTCTAAATTTTAAACGAGAGAGCTAACAGTTTACATTATGGAAACGAAAAGAAAAAAGTACTCCAATCATTATTTATTTATGTGAGATAATAAATGATGCTAAAATCGCTTTTCCTTTAAAAATATTCCTCTGAAACTAACTATTATTTTTATTCTGAAATTGTACTACGCCTAACTGTTACATCTATTTCTGTGTTACTATGAGACAGTTCGAAAACAAATCATACCAGTGCCTTCGAATACTTCTTTTTATTGAATAATGATATGCTAATTGGCTAGGTATCTGGAAATCAAAGTGGTTGATATATGAAATGCTTAATTTACTCAACATGTTTTTAGCATTTTTTTATAATTATGAGAAATACAATATCTGAAATGTTTTATTGACATATTCTAAAGAAATCGTTGATTTTTAGTACCATTCAGATGATGTTATAATTTCATTATTATAACATCATTTGGCTTCATAGCCAAATAATTGCAATTTCAAACGTCTCACATAGAGGTTTTTTAAAGAATACAAACTTCTCCACATTGGAGTAGCTACGAAGTAGCGATATTGCAATATCAATGAAACTTCTATGGCAACGGCTGGATTCCCTTGAGCTCTCTTCCAGTTTTGTAAAGTTTTAAGTTACTTTCAGTTGTTTTGGCTAGAAACTAATAATGTATTTATAACAATCTTTATTTCTATAAATTTACTACTCAGAATTGTAACTTTCCACTGTCTAAGACTTGGTTCTCCAAAACATGTGTCAAGGCTACACAAGAGAAGAACCGGACACTATAACTGGCACTCATCGAAATCTCTATATTTGTTTTTACTTCTTATACCAAGCCAGATATAGTTGCAAGAAAATTATCGACACATCCTAAACTCATATCGAAAGAGCATAAAGCTGGAAATATGCAACTTCACCAAATGGAAGTCGCGCTTCCTGTTTTCTGGGAAAAAAGTATCATTTAACTTTCTACACTTGTTACATCATCACCCATCAAAAACGCATTCTTCTGACTTATTACTTTCCTCAAATTCTTGCATAGTTGATATTATTAAATGTTTGTCCAACCGATACTCAATGATACTCAAACGCATTTTTGACCTTTAACCTGAAAGATATCAAAGGAATATTACCCATATTGGCTATGGAAGAATCTCCTAGTCCTGGCGGCATGTCTTCAATTCTTCTGAAAGCTTGTGTTCCCAAGCATGGGTTTCTTCTCAGACACCCATTTCTGAGAAGTTGACGAATGTTTACTAACAAATTATAGCCCAATTACTCTCACTTCAATCTTTCTGAAATAATAGAGAGAACCATTATTATAAAGTTTCTGAATTAAAAAGAAGCGACTAGCGTAATGGATTTACATTACTGTTGATCAACAGAGGAGTTCTTAATTATGTGATCCTTTAGACAAATACAAAGGAAAAGTTTGGAGAATCACAAGTCGTTCCCATTGATAGCTTCAAGGTTATTGACTCGCTCTGCACAAAGGTGTGTTAAGTATACTCTCATCTTTTGGTTTATCCTGACTTCTCTTTTTCCAAGTTCCTCACCGAATACACATTAGGAATGATGGATGCTTCTTATTATGCTTCTTATTCCGTAATAAAACAAACGGTCTTCATTCATGGCAGAAAATAATTTTTAGCGTAGAATTACTGAAAAAAAAACTGTATATTTGCTGTAAAATAATGTTTTTCTATTTGGATTTCCAAACAATTTTTCAGATAATCATTAATGTTACGTGAAGAAACTGATTTTCTTGCAATCAGATCTATACTTTTAACACTGATTTCATTCTCTCTTTTTTTTTTTCAAAAATATTGCTTAGAAATCTAATGACTATTCGTGGCCTGACATGAAAAACAGTTAACTGTGTGAAAAGCCTGGTAACTGTTACAGAATACATAAATACCGTAGAGTTTTTTTCCCCCTATGTTTCGTCCTCGAAAAACAACAACGCTTTTTTTTATTGCGCAAAATTCAAACAATGATTCTATCGAGTAGTTTAAGTCATTAAGTCAACCGGTACTTTCAGAGATTGTGTTTAACATACGTACTGTTATTGCTAAACGGTAGTTGTAGGCAGGACTGAGAGCGCCAGTGGACTGAATAATATTATGTCATTTATTCATTTCAGCGAATGCGTTTGAAGTAACTGCCGCTGCTTTGAAATCTCGGCGTTAATTTACACTGAGATTGACTTTAGTGTTGAATATTCATAAAAGGTAAGGAAGCGCTCCGTATTTTGATTTACGTAGCTGTTTATGAAATTCAAATATGCACTTAACTAGAAGAAATTTCTAGCAATGAAACATATCGAAGTTTGTTATTATTTTTACAAGATCAAAATGAATGTAAATTGTAATTAAAATGAAAAGTCAAACGGGTAGTTTTCTGGCAACTTAATAGAAATTAAGCGGATAAAAATCCTATGTTGTTATATAGCCAGTAAGTGAAACTCAAGATCGAGAACTACGATCTATGAGTTTCAATGCCGAAAAACTATCGGTGAAGGCAATTCGAAGCAAAGGTGGAGCAAGCTCCCTCACTAATGACTCACTATTCTTGCTATTCTCTCATAATGTAAAACACAGCTCCCAGGAGATGTAATATTGTCAATACATTATGAGGAGAGGTCACTACCCAGACCGGTTTCAACTATTTTTGAGGTCTCATCAGTGAGTAGGTAGACCTGGAAGATATCAAAGCTTAGTGAAAAGAACTTACATACCTTCACTATACGAATGCCATATCTTCCAGGTCTACCTACTCACTGATGAGACCTCAAAAAAGGTTGAAACCGGTCTGGGTAGTGACCTCTCCTCATAATGTAATGACAGTATTACATCTCCTGGGAGCTGTGTTTTACATTATGAGAGAATAGCAAGAATAGTGAGGGATCTTGCTCCACCTTTGCTTCGAATTGCCTTCGCCGATAGTTTTTCGCATTCAAACTCATATAGATCGTAGTTCTCGATCTTGAGTTTCACTTACTGGCTATATAACAACATAGGATTTTTATCCGCTTAATTTCTAATGTAAATTGTATTAATATGAAAAACTCTATTCCGATTATAATGATAGCACATTTCATTCGACTGTTCATTCGCAAAAGCAAGTCGTTTGTTGTTGTTGTTGTTTTGTAATTTGTAAAAAGTACATGTGTAAAAGTGTCTAATATGAGAGAATCGTACTATCTCGAAGAATACTCCAAATGTCTGGGGCATCTTTGTTCCCATTCTTGTATGGGAACAAAATGGACATTTGTCTAACGGTGAAGCAAAATATTTATGACTTCTGCAAGACGTAGAAAAATAAAAGTGGGAGATTAACACTTTGCATTTCGCTAAGGATGTCACATATTCAATACATTAACATTTTCATTTTTTTTTAATCTTCCTACGATTTATTTTTATTTCTTCATCGTGAGCTAGCAAATTAATTTTTGATCTTCATAAGGGTTTAATGCACAATAAATACCGAGGAATGAAAAATTGTGCAGAATGAAATTTTTAGACGGCTCTGAAACTTGAGTCATAACGGTTTTCTGCTACTTCTTTACAGATACAACTTGTCGATCGGATTCAGTTGGGTAAGTGTTTAACAGCAATGGATTATGATCGTCATATAAACATACGAAATTAGAGGTTTCTTCGTTCTTCGAAACCTGAATTTGTTCCAAGAGAAACCTCTTCTCAGCGAAAAGGTCACCTCATGACGTGCGGTTTCCAACCATGGCATAAGCGGGCCCTACTTAATTGAAGAGGGTGGTGTAACCGTGACCTTGAATAGCGAATGCTATATCGAGAATGCGTAGGTTCCGTTCACCCAGAATTTTCATAGGATGAGGCGTGCAAAACGACATTCTATTTTGTGCACAATTATTCCAAGAGAATGGATCTACCTTTCATACATCACGTGGTTCTAGAGCCTATTTATCAGAACACTTCTCCAGGAGGCTTATTTCGGGGTTCGCAGAGTTCCCGTATCCTTCACGTTCTCCTGATCTCATATAACTTGATACCTTCGTTTGGGGTATGCTGAAGGAATGGGTACGCCACCATGACCCTCCTTCAAACCTTAATGAACTAAGGGATAAAATTACACGATATGTCCAGCAGATGCCCAAACCCTTGTTCTCCAAGATGACAGAGAGAGTCTTGGAATGCACTACGAAACCTGTCTTGAAAGACAAGATACCCATTTCAAGTATGAAATCTATCATCGTTGATACTTTATTGTACCAAGATTTAACCGATAGTTGTGGGTTAAAATATCATGTGTAAACATATATTTCTTTGTTAATAAACTCGTTTACTGCTTAACATATCGTTGTAGCTATTCAGCAATTTTTGCGTCATATTGTATGATTCTTGGAACACAGAAGTATAATACGAAAGGAAAAAATTTCCATAAAAACAAGTAGTGTCGAAATATACAATATTCTGAATTTAATTCTTAAGGCATTTTATCTAGAAAAATATTTACAAAAATATTCCTAACTTGTATTTTGGTTATTGTTCTAAAGGACAAAGAAAATGAGCTGAAAGATTTTTGAATAAATATTTTATTTTATTTTTTATTTTTTAATAATAATAGTTTATTATCTCTCAAATAATTACATGAATATACTAAAATTTAGGCAACAGTGCAACTTTTTCTTGCAAAATGGTTCAGTAAAAATTATAATTACTCGTAATATCATTATCATTTGCAGAATTTCTCATTGACACAAGAGTAAAAAGTGCGTATTATTACCATTTGTGATAATCATAATAATACTTTACACTTAATAACTCACAAGTTAAACAATATTACTCATGTTGCAGTTTACATAATAATAATTTTTTAAATTTAAATATGTAAATTAGATATATAATTTTAAATTTAAATATATAACTGAAGTATTACTATCACATTTTCTGTTTACTACAAGTATTCATTACAGAATGTTAAGTAAATAATGTTTGATAAATACTACTACTGGGATGTAACTCAACTGCACCCTTTAAGCTTTGTAATTAGCTTATCTTTATATATATATATATAAATATATATATATATATATATATATATATATATATAAATATATATATATATATATATATATATATATATATATATATATATATATATATATATATATATATATATATATATATATATATATATATATATATATATATATAAATTTGTTATTGATTTGGTTGCTGTGTTGGAAGTAGGCAGATGTCTGGGAGGTCAAATGAATGATCTGAAAGGTCTGATCAAAGTGAAATTGCCGATATATCCTGTGTTATTGCATCTGACTTGATTGTTCACATCCTTTTTTATTGTGGGCTTCTTTTCGAAACTATTTAGGAGGCTTTTTTTCACAGTGGAAGCCTTTCTATGTCTTCTGTGCTTTTAATTTGTATCGGCTTTGAAGTTTGTGACTTCCTTATGAATATCTTGGCATCTCTGGTCCACAAAAATTGGTAATTTTTTTCCATTTTTGCTTTGCTTGCTTGGTACAACAGATTCTGGTTGAATGGTGTTAAATATTCGGATACGAAGATTGGTGTATTGTCTTGCTGTGGGTTCAAGTCCTTGCAACTGGTTTTTCTGCCTGCTGGCTTTTATGAGATTGTCTCTTGTGGACTTGCTCTTAAGACGAATTATGACTGGGGCAGGTCGTGGTAACCCTTGGTTTTTGCTCTTCCTAGGAATCCGATTTACGGTCTGAATGTCGTTAAGCTGTAGGGGGATATCAATTACATGGCCTAATTTTAAAATCACGTCTCTGAGGTTTTCTGTAGGTGCAGTTTCCGGAAAACCGTTTATGACTAGATCTTCTTTATGTTGTTGCTGATTTAAACGTTCGTATTGTAGTTTTCGAGAATGAAGTTCTTGACAGAGTTCGGATGTCTCTTTCATCAAATTGTGTTGCCTGTCATTTAGTGCGTTAATGCTCATTTTAATGTCTTTTACCGTTTGAAACACTTCTATAACTGCTAAATTATTATGTTTTACCAAATCTTCATATTCGCTAGATTTTTTTGTTATTTGTTCGTTCTGTTTCTTAAAGAGTTCTTGCACAAGATCTACTAAGCTGGCTTTTATGGTCTCTAGACCGTTTCCTATTAGTATATTTAAAGAGTTGAAATTATAGGACTCACCTGCATTTTTTTTGTGTGTTCAGTTCGTCGTCTGATTTTGCCTCCGGTATAATTGGCTGAGTCGTAGATGGATGCTTTAGGTGCGTTTCTTTGTTCTTCCAACAGAGTACGCACTTCCATTCCTCGCGTGTGACATCGGATTTATATTTATGTTGCCCAGTTGTTTCTGAAAAGCAGGCACATTTTAAGTGTAGAATCCTTCTGCATTTCGTACAAGTTATATTTTTCCGTTGGACGATAAATCCTCTAGGCATTTGATACACTTCGTGACTCACCTTTTTTCTCTTAGGCTGTATGGCGTGATTATAAAGATGGCGACGTCCTTTGTTCTTCGCTCGTTGTTGACCACGGTCCTCTCTGTTCCCTTTTCAACACTTCAAAATTTGGTTTCTTCTTAGCCGATCTCGTTGAATTTTATATCACTGTCTTCGGCGTGATAAGTAGGGTTACTTGGGAGCACTTTCAACTTAGAACAGGAGTTGGAACCATTTTAAAACTATATAAAACTGGAGCAGCGATATCACCGTGCGTCCGTTCGTATGCCTATTTAGCGCCCTTTTTTTTTCTTTTAATAATAATAGTTTATTATCTCTCAAATAATTACATGAATATACTAAAATTTAGGCAACAGTGCAACTTTTTCTTGCAAAATGGTTCAATAATAATAATAATAATAATAATAATAATAATAATAATAATAATAATAATAATAATTATTATTATTATTATTATTATTATTATTATTATTATTATTATTATTATTATTATTATTATTATTATTATTATTATTATTATATTAAATGCACGAATAAAAATGAGAAAAGTATTATAAATATACTTCAAACAATAAAAAGACTACTTTTCGATTAAGTATTACTTTGACAAGCAGATAAATGTTTTGTGACTTCATCCAGTTGAAAGTCAGTTCACTGATCATATGAAAATTTCAGTTCTTTTATGAAACAGTTATAAATACTAATGATTCCATTTTTAATATTCGTCTTTGTAATTTTAAGTAGTCATTCATTCCAATAACATGTTTTACTAAGAAGGTAAATATCATATATTTAATGTTTAATTCATTGTCACCAGCATTGGTACTTACATGCCTTTACAGGACCGCACCTTGCCAAGTATCTTTGGCTTTCCTTGCTTTAATTTTTCGGGTAAGTTACTTCGTCTTTTGCCTGTGGAAAATATTTTTCTGTATATTGTGCTGGCTGGTGTACCTATGATTCTGGTAGAAAATCCGATCTTCGAGAAAAATAAAAATCATGCAATCTCCATATGTGACTAGATAACTCAACATACATGCAACGCTATTTAACTCCAATATTTTAGATAAATTAATAAGGTATTTGTTAATGGTTAACTGTGCATATGTGGTAGGTCTGATTTGTTGATGTCACTAAATACATCGTCATATTCTTCAAAAGTAGCGTAATGCAGGTAAACGGATTTAAAAATGGAAAACTGTGAATAAATCACTCTTTGCGAGTCAAAATATTTACTTTATTTCAAAATTCAGTGAATTGTGTACTACTGAATTATGGAGTTAATCAGGTGTTACTTTCCAGCCACGTACACCAGTTAGTTAAATAAATTTATTTCGCAAACACGGTAGTAAAATTTTCATCTTCGTGATTTAGAAACTTAAATAGAGAAGCGAACATGGAATAGAATCATTTCAAAACTGAAAATATTTCAGTTATTTTGCAATTAAGTACTAGCTATTTTTATGCAGTACCTAATACTTAATTAATAAAATAATTTAAAAAACATCCATTTGGCTCTACAGAAAAAAAATCAACTAACACCTTTTATTCCCTAATAGGGAGTAGGCGAGGCCTTTATACCCTATCTAGCTTTTGGAGACTGAGTGGACAGCTCAATCTCCACCGGTAGCCAATCAGAGATAGCTGGCCCATGTCTATCACTAATTATAGCAGCCGCCGATGAAGAGGCTGGCAAACAAGTGCTGCCATCTCTTGGTACCTAACCCTAACAAGATATGTCACTGTCTGAAACAATGTGGGTACTACGGTCGATTTTCTTGAGTTTACGGGACGAAAAACCCGAGTTTCTGGGAGGAAAAACCCGCTTGCCTGTGCCAGAGATCGACTAACTCGGGAACCGGTCGAAGATAGGCTTAGAAAAAGTTCCTCCAGTCAGCGACTAGACTAGAACCTAGGTCTAACTTCAAGCGGCCAAGCGCAGAGGACGCAAGCGCCACTTCCACTGAGCTACACAGGCCTGGCTCTACAGAATTATATGCAAATTAATTATCTACTAAACACTCGCTAAATTGGAACGATGCGAGCAAACAGAACTAACCACATCATTAGAAAAAGTCAACAAGTCTTTTCTTGCTCTTTTGTCCCTGTGCATATTACTAATGTGCTATAAATTGAACAACCTTACTACATAAGTAACTGCCATGTTTCCCTCCCTTTGGCATTAGTTTTTCGAATATTCGAGTTCCTGCGAAATATAAAGTAACTTTTCATAAGAATAAAATTGGAGTACAAAATATACGCTGATTATAACATTGTGATAAATCATGATACGTATTGGTCTTTTCATTCTTTATACCAACAGCTTTAGCGAATTTAATAACCCAGTTAACTAGGAAAATAACTTTACGCCATCATTTAATTTTGATATTCCATCAGCATAATTATTCCAGGGGCGAATATTCCAGGTGTGCTCATCCACGAAATACCAGTATCACCGATATTATATTATGCATTTATTCCCGTTAAACACTCATCTAATTGTTTGCAGACTTCGCGCGATTCATAAAATCGAACAAATATACTGTACTAATGCTTCATTGTCCTCTACACGAGGATAATAAAGCATTAGTGCTTCATGAAGAAGGCGCTTTTCGCCGCGTAAACATTGCGTCACATTCGCTTTAATAGCCCGGGTGTGCTTTCAAAATGCATACACCTATGATCCATTCGATGAGTTCATTTATGTATACTGAGTCTCAATAAACGAAATAAAATTCTTGGAAACGGAGCTAAATATACACAAACCATAGAAATACACATAACATTTGCAACAAATTTTACGAGATGATTTGCTGCTCCATCAAACCATATTTATTCCTGCAATACTCTCTCTCTCTCTCTCATAAGTTTTATTTTCTTAATTATGCCATCATAAATTCACTTATTCATGTTTAGAATTTATAGGATCGTGCTATTCGCTCTTTCCAGCAAGTTATAGGACACACATATCACAAATGATAATTATTAATAATTCGTTTACCATTAATGAAAGTGTTTCTACTCACACTTATTCCTTCCTATTCTCACATGTCTTATAAATGATGGTCACATATTTTCATCTTTGAGTATTTCAAATATACCAAACAAATATAGCATTCTCCTGCACTGTTGTTTTCTAATCATTCATAAAACAGATTGTCCCCCCACTCTACGCAGAAATATTCAAAGTTATCCTGCAATTAATTGCATTGGACTGATTAAGATGAGTGCTGATGCGCTATGCCCTCATGGACGTCCGTAGGGGGGACAGGGCATAAAGCAAACATCTTTTTAGACAATTTGTTCTTTAGTAATGTTAGTACCTCCTCAGTAGGGACGTTAGTAAATAATGAGATAATGTCAAAACTTGCTATAATACCATTCTCGTTGATGGAAATATCTTTGATACGAGAAACAAAATTTGTGGTGTTTTTGATGAACGATTAAGATTTATTGGAGAGACACTTGAAAAAAACTTGAGAACACTTGAAAACATTCATTAAAATCACCACAGATTTTGTTTCTCATATCAAAGATATTTCCATCAACGAGAATGGTATTATAGCAAGTTTTGACATTATCTCATTATTTACTAACGTCCCTACTGAGGAGGTAAAAAAGATGTTTGCTTCATTAAAGCATTGTATTCAATCTTCAGATATCGCGACTCTATTTACAATCAGAACCAAGGCCTAGCAATGGGCACCCCTTTATCCCCGGTTCTAGCAAACATTTTCCTAGAAGATTTTGAAACGAAAGCCATATCGTCCTTCTCATTTAAACCGAAACTGTAGTTACGTTATGTTGACATTTTTATCATATGGAGTCACGGGCACACATCTCTCATGGATTTTCTTCATCATCTTAACAACCAGCATTCTAATATAAAATTCACTGCCGAACTAGAACGAAATAACTGCCTTCCGTTCCTGGATGTAATTCTTACACGATCCTCTGATAGATTTAAAATCTCCATATACAGAAAACCCACTCCTACTAATAGATATCTGCACCGTCAATCTCATCATTTTCCACCACAAAAGCTCGGAACTATTTCTACCTTAGGACACAGAGCACACTCTCTTTTAAATGAACCAGATGAACTCCAAAATTAAATTAATCACCTTTCTCTTATTTTTAAACAAAATGGATATTCTGAAAAAACGATTAAGAAATTTCTTCTGGATCCTCTTAGGCAGTGCACTACAGAAACTACTAATTTTAAAGGCAGCATCTCCATCCCATACATTAGTTCTGTCTCCAATAAATTGGCTAAAGTCCTTTAAAAATACAACATCAGGACGTTTTTCATACACTTCCTAAAATCTGTTCTCTTATAAGCCATCCGAAGCCTATTCATCACAACCTAAAATATCCAGGTGTATATAAATTATGGTGCGATTGTAATATTCCTTATTTTGGACAGACTAATAAATCTATTGAACTACGTATAGAAGAACATAAGAGAGACATCTCCTATAAAAGATCACATGCAGCTGCGTTATCCAGTCATGTTCTTTTCTCAAACAATACTCATGATGATCGCCAAAGTCACTCAGTTTGCTGGGATAAATCCGAAAACATTTTTCGCTGCAGTGATGAGTTTGAAAAGAAAATTGTGGAATCCAGGGAAATCTTCCTTAATCCTGAGCACTTAAACAACAACAACAACAATTTGAGTTACAACATCCCTGATAGCCATATTGCAGTTGTTCAATACTGGCGTTCACGACAGCCTACAAGCACGCACGCAATAAACAATGGCACGTTGAATAGAACAACTTAAAAAAACACAACGTTTTTATATGTCAATTATGTATTGCTTTTTTACCTGTGATTCTCAGTTTTTTAGAAACTTCAATTTTTATTATTATTTTCTACCCTTAGTGGATACCTAATGAAGGCTGTAAAAAGCTGAAACTAGTTGTATCGTTCTCATTAAAACTTAATATTTTATCTCGGTTTAAAGTCGTGAGCAAACACGCGTGAGCAAACTGTGGCTCACGAGCCGCAAGCGGCTCCCGAGACAATATTGGTTTTCATTGTCATTTTTATTAAACTTTTATATTAATAATCTACAGTAGTATAGTATGTACCAGTATTAGAATATTTCATTTCGTAAATTCTTTAAAGATAAGTAAAAAACAGATATTTTGAAACTTTAAATTTTTAGCTTTTAAATGGTACCGGTCAAAAGGGCTCTTAACATGGATGGATTTTATTATCGTATTTGGTTGGTAAAAAGTGTTTTAAGATGTTATGGCCTGTGTCGCTCCCGCCAAAATTAGTTCTAAAAGTGACTACTATAATCGCTGCATTACCCACCGCGTCTGTTGCCTGGACTCTACGTCATCACTCTTCATGCAGTACACACAAGTTACGCGCTTGTGGTGGTATCGGAACATAACTAGTGTAGTGTAGTGTAGATAAGTACTTTTCTGATTAATAAATAATTAGGATTGATTTTAGTGAAAGTTATAAAACCCTTGTTTAAAATGACTGAGCAACAGAAGAGTATAAAACGGAAATACGAACAACTGGAACAATACGAAGGAAACTTAGAAACACTTTATAATGATTTTGAGAATAGGTTTGAGAAACTAAAAAAAGTTAAAGCGATGTTTTGAATTTCTTGTGAATCCTTTTGTGATGGATGTCATCAACGATGGATGTCCAGTTGTTTCACCTTTTACCGGTGTTGCTTCAATAGAGACAAGCTTATTGAACTTCAGGAAGATGTGGGTTTGAAACTAGTACATAAAACCTCATCTGCAACTGACGTTTGGAAACAAATCCCAGAAGCAAAGTATCCCAATCTTCAGAAAACTCGCTTCCGACTAATCTCTGTTTTTTGGGACAACTTACGGCTGTGAATCTCTTTCTCTTCTCTGTAATGAAATTTGTCAAATCAAAACATCGTGCTATCCTCACTAACAGTCACCTCATCGAGCTTCTTAGAACAGCTTTGACATCCTACAGCCAGATTTTAAACTATGAACTGCACAAATGAAGAATCAATCAAAGCCTTCAACGAGAAGAGATTAAACATATCCTTCTTTGGTGAGTAGGACTACTATATAGTTGTATTTTTTATTATTTATAAATACAATTTTGAAATAATATTTTCTGAGGCTCTTGAACATTCAAAAATGTATTGTATGCGGCTCTTATTACCGAAGAACTTGCCCTCCCCTGATATATACAGTATATATATAATATATATATATAATGTCAAAATACACAATATCCCCTTCTGTTTTTTCTTAGCTATTCTATTCAACGCATGCCATTTTTGTCTCATCCCAAATGAAATTACGTTTCTCTTTTGTGGTATGAAATGCTAATCCTGACTTTTGTGATTTTTCTTTTAAATTATTTGATGTGGTCTTTGTCCTGTCCTGCATAGCTAATTCTGCACGTACAATACATTTGTTCCTCTATACGTGCGAAGGTTTCGAGAATTTGAGAATGGAAGAAACTTCGTGTCCTTTTTGAAGGACACGACATCCACTTTAATTTCGTTATTCTTTAAAATATTTGTTAATGTGTTTGTCTGCCATGATTTTCTATGGATAAGTAAATGGCGTCTTTGTAGTTGAGCGCTTGCTGTTGTCTGGTGTTTTTCGTGCCTAGATCAATATGCATTTGTAATGAAGTAGCATCATAACCATTTCTGATCACGATGTCTTTAATGCAGTACCGATCTTGTGTTTTTTTTTTGTTATTTGAGAGATAACGTATGTTGTCGGTATAACCTCTCTTTCTTTCTTTCTCTTTAACGTGATTTTTTATGTGAGTATCGGGTCTTTGTAACGATTCGGCATTAGTTGGCTGGTTTTCATTTGAAACAGAGAATAGAGTATCCGCATGAGGAGCAAATCCTCTAAACTCAAGGGGTACTTACTTGGCTAAATTATGAGTTCATTATCCACATATCTGATTTATTTATTTTTATTATATAATGTTATGTGGTACTCTAAGGACTCTGTGTAGAGATTGGCAAGCTGTGCTAAGATGTGGTGAATTCAAAAATGTGTCGTTGTCTAATATGATTGCAGATTAAAAAAATTTTACCATATAAACAGAGAAAGGATTATTAGACAAATACAAAGATATTGTGCACAACCACAACCCATTAATAGCGTTATGTAGAGAGCCCTGTCCATGTGTACCGTAAGTTGCAACGTGTAAAATGTTATATCAGAAGGTTTCGCTCTTCTTGTTGGCGACCGAAAATGATCGAGACCTGAAATACTAAATATTTAATTACTGATTTGGTTTTTCAGGGAAATGGATTCCTATTAAGCATCTTGTGAAAGTGAATAACCTCATTAGGGTTTTAAAAAACAGTGCAAAACAGTTCTACGTATTTTTATTCTAATAATTAAGCGCTGTAATTGTAGATGACTTAATTAAATTGTTTACATATGATATATGAATGCCATGTGGAGGCTCTCATGACGTCCTTTCTCATATTTCATGATGCCTGCCATGTAGCGCTATATTGAGTTATAACATGCACTGCAAGAACTGGTTTTCAAACTACTTTAAAAGTGAATAATTTTAAAATTATTCTCTTTAGGGGATGTCAGAAGATTGCGTAAGTTTTTTAATTAGTTTCTCAACAGCTTCATGTTTATTTGTTTTTAATTAAAACGCTATGCGAGAGGAAACTTTCCCGGTGTATGACAGAAAGATATACTCCTTCTCTGTAACATTTGTATCATGGCGCAGTGGCAATTCATGAACGACTTTATTAAAATAACCATTACGGATAACAGGATAGTCTGTTGATTTGATTGATTTCTGTAGTACAAATTTGATAAATGCGAAAAAAGGGAGAGGTGTAGAAATATAATGTATTGTCACACAAATCACTGGGGATTGAATCTGCATTCAACTGGAGAAGATCAAACGAAAGAGAGCAGGAAAATAAGAGAGACCAGGATACCCCAGTGTTACTTCAATATTTCAGGATAAAGTTATACTCATTAATATCAAGAAAGAGAGGGAGAGAATGCCGATCTGGTAATCAGGTTGACCCAGTTGAAAGCCAATTACAAGCAGTGCATGTGATGAGAGCATATTTATTTTAAAGGCCTCTATCTATAAACCTGATAAAATTGTCTTAGAAGTATCTGGAGCAACCGCTGGTGTTCTGTGTCTCCAAATGTTATCAGGGCATGAGTACAAAGGTGAGAAGGTGAGTGATAGCAGGGAGATTCCCTGTTTACAGTAACATTTTTTACGAGCCTCCGTAGCCCAGTAGGTTTACACGAGACCTTTGATTAGAAAGACACAGGTTCGAATTCCGTCTTCACAAGAGGATTCTTTATTAGGTAGTTTTCAATCATATAGTGAGTTATCCGGTCCCATATGGAGATGAGGGGCTCTTCCTCCCGGAAAGAAACTCGAGTTTTTCGTTCCTCAAAATAGGCAAACCGGTTAGAAGAACACACGCAATATAGAGACATAAGACACTTTGGGAATAAGGATTAACCACCCTATTTCGTCATATTTGGCTTTGAACACCTGCACGGTGAAGTGTGAGTCTACGCGCAAGCGCAAATCAAGATGGAACATCGGTCGTAACTTACGAAGAACGGTGATGAGGCACAGTTGGGGAACTCTGAAGAAAGCGTTGATTGATTCAACCGGAAAAGTGTAAGAAAGTTGTTGGCAAAGGTCAGCAAAATCAGTCGTCACTTCCACAGTGGAATATGGAGGTCAAAGAGGTAGATTAAAACAATGAAAAAAAAAAAGATAATTTAAGCGTAGTGAAAGTTCCTAGCAAATAAGTCAGCACTTGATCTAAGAAAATACAGTAAAAATGTTAGAAAACGAACAGTTTATAAAATTGATACTTAGACATGATACACACATTATATAATCATTGGCACATAACAAAGTGACAAAGTGTAAACAGAAAATTTGTTCTGTTTACACTTTGCCACTTCAGAAAAAAAAAAAAAAAAAAAATATATATATATGTTAAAGATACCAAACAATTTTATAAGCTAAGTTTTTAATCCTTTTTCTCAAGTAAGTCAAGTTTGCGGCTGCAAGTAGCGCAACACTAGGCAACTCGTTGTAAAGGTGGAGTAAGTTCTGATCACGTTCCTTAGAATCCCTTAATACAAAGTACATTTCTTTGCGGAGATGTATAATGCTGGGCATTAAAGTAATGGTCACTACCCATACCGGTTTCGACCTTTATTGAGGTCTCGTCAGTGGGAGCCAGAATGCATATCATCATACATCTCCGCAAGGAAATATGCTTTACATTAGGGGAAAATTCTAAGGAAAGTCATCCGAGCTTACACCACCTTAACGAGTTGCCTAGTGTTGTACTGTGTGTAGCCGCAAACTTGATTTACTTATCTGTTTGCTTACTTGGGAAATAGGATTAAAAACCTAGCTTATAAAATTACTTGGTATCTTTAACGTAATATATACCCAAGGTAAAAAACTTTCTATATATATATATATATATATATATATATATATATATATATATATATATATATATATATATATATATATATATATATATATATATATATATATATATATATATATATATGTGTGTGTGTGTGTGTGTGTGTGTGTGTGTGTGTTAAGACAGACCTTCAGGGATTCATCGAGGGAGATCACATACTACACGCACCGGCTGTCATACTTATTCTTGAATTCATTCACACTGCTTGCACTCACAACATCCACTGACAATCCATTCCAATTAACCACCACCCTATGAGAGAAAAATCTAGCCTTGTTAGCGGCATTCATTCTCAGCTTCCAAGAATTACCTCTTATCCTTTCCCCACCCTTCATTCATAAATTGAAAAATTCCATCAACTGAAATCCTGTATTACACTTTTAGAAGATTGTAAGTCTCAATCATATCACACCCCCTTTCTCCTGTTTGCTAGTGTCTGCAGTCTACAAATTCTTAATCTGTTTTCTTAATCAGTATTCCACTATCTTCATATCATTTTTAACAATTCCAGTATATAAGAATGACAAATGAAAGTAGGAGACCAGACCTGCGCACAATAGTCCAAGTGAGGTCTTATCAAGGCCTTGTAAATAGGCAAAATAGCATCCTTATCTTTACATGTGAACGTTCGTTAAAGCGTTGCAATTGTTTTTTTGAGTTGTATTTGCAATCTTTGCTGCATGGCCCTTGAACATAAACTTCCTATCTACTAACAATCCTAGATCCCTATCCTCTTGAAGCATAATCCTCCAATATAATACGACATTGGATATCCTATCACTCCGAAGTGAATGATTTTACAGTTACTGACATTAATTTTCCCATGCCCCAATTCCAGCCTGTTCAAATCATTCTGTAAGTACTGCATATCAGCAGCATTCCTGATTATCCTACCTATCTCTGCATCATCAGAAAATAGCTGTATGTCACTTGTCAAATCTTTCCCAATATATATATATATATATATATATATTTGGAAAGATATTCTCCAATTTATGCAACAATCTATTATGCTTTATTCTGTCTAAAGCCTTAGCAAAATCCAAAAGTATCATAGTGTATCCACTCCCCTTGTTTAGTTTAATAGTAACATTGTTATAAAATGTAAGCAAGTTGCTAAAACATGACCTTCCCTTAGTAAATCCATGTTGCTCATTGCAAAGGAGAAATTCACTGTCAACCCATTTCTGAATAGGAGCCTAACCATTTTTTTCCAAAATCTTCACCACCACTCCTGAGATACTAATTGGTCGATAGTTGGATACCAGTCTTTGCACTACACTTGTGCAATGAAATTACCATACATTCTTTCTATTCTTGAGGAATCTTCCCTGTTCTGAGACTCATATACAGCAATAAGGACTGATATCCCATCAGTCCTTATTGCTGAATTCTTATCCAGTTTGTGCAACAGCTCTAATACATCGTCCTCATACACCTGCGTTTCTTCATCCAGTGAAGAGGTGGCAGTGAGCTCAATTTTGCATACACCAGGTTGATAGCTTTTAACAAAATGAGCACCCATTAGCTGAACAACCTCTTCTGAATCTGAAACCATCACGACATATGCATTTATAAGAGTTATTCTTTAATAGTCATACTTTCTTTTACTTGCAGCATATTGATAGAATTTTTGTGGGCTGTCTGTAGCACGCAGAGCCAGTTCCAGTTCATACTCAGACTTTACTTTCCTACATCAGTTGTGGCTATTCTCTCTTGTTGCTTATAATTTTCATAATGCACCTCATCCTTATGCACACGCTATTCCTTTCCATGGACTGTCGATATTCAAATGTAACATTCTTTAAAATCAAATCTAACACTCTTTGACTCAAGTTCCTTCTGTCACATGCTGCTTGAGAAAAGTGTCCCACAACAGCTCAATACGTGCATTTTCATTCTTCTCATGAGATTCTACTGCTACTCAATCAATATTTGGATAATTAAATTCTCCCATTACGATTACTCTTTTCGTGCTCATCTTTTCTATTTGGTGATGTATTTCTTCATCACAAGCAACCGATCCACAAGGTCTGTAACAACATACCACTATGTAATTAATCTTGATCTTGTTAGATTCCACCTCACACTAGATGGCTTCAAACTCACTGTCACATGAAATATTGTTAGTAGTAGTACTATAGTCATAGGTCTCAACTCCAACTGGATTCAAGTCATCCGATATCATTAGCAGCGTTCCCCCTCCTCTCCTATTCTGTCTGTCCTTCCTAAAAATAGTGTAACCTTTACACTCTATACCAATTAGTATGTCTGATTCTGATAGTCAGGTCTCACTAATGCCTACAATCTGAGGTCGCAACCTATTGACTAAGGCAACAAACTCAACCCCTTTGTGCAGTCTGCATGACACAATTTAACAACTTGCGGATCTCTATTTTCCTCTATTGCCTTATGCATGTAGAGGTCGTAACATACGTTTGAACGTTTGATGGGTCTGAACGGTTCAGACCTATCAAACAAAGTCGAAATTGCTTTCTCCTCGTCAACATTTCCATGATAAAGCCATTCCCATCATTAACACAGTTATATAACATTGTCGCTCTTACACTCACATTCTCATCATTCCCTCCTTTATCATTTAGTTTCCCTGACTCTCTGTGTTAGGTCTCATACCAATTATCAGTTTTTCTAGACTCCTATGATACCAAACGCATTGAGGTGTAGGCCGTACCTACTATACAAATCCAATCTTCCCTCAAACTCTCTCCGCACATCCAGCGTACGCATTGAATCGTTTGCCATCATATCTTTTCTTCTTAATTCATTTTTATCATATCGAGGTAAAATACTAACGGCTTTCACTTTCTCACTCTTGACTCTCGCCTATTCCAACAACCCTTTCACGTCCTCTCTCATACTGAGCTTATCACTAGTTAGTACCTACGACAATTAGGATTTCGTTTACTTTTCTTTTCTGGTTATAAATTGCTTCCTTTATATTCTTAATTTTCGCTCCAGGAAAACTCGAAGTTATAACTCTTGCTGTTTTAAGGATACTTGTGACATAAGACTAAATGATAAATGCACGTAAACACAAGAAAGATATTTATTTAACCAAATATTTCTGTCTGGAAATAGCAGACCATCCTCAGTGGTATTACAAGAACAGTTATAAAAATTACAAGCTAGAATATTAACAACAGATCGTTTAAAATAGAACACGTCGCGTGATGTTATATCACTAAGTATGAAACGGAATATTTTTAAATAGAGACATCATTGAAAAAAAAAAGTAATGAGTAATCTTGATTAGACTTTCCCAGATTTTTGATATAGATATACAGTCATTACGATTCAGGTTGGGACGATGGAGCAAGGCCTCCACGCTTTCCTTGAACAAACGTTCAAACCTATAACGGGATCTATGTAAGAGGCGAGTCCTGGTCCAAAGGATGCTGTGGTCAGTTTCAATCCCGTATTGAGCCAATCCAGACTTTTCAGGTTTGTTGTGAAAAATGGAGGATTCATGTTCTTGGATTCGTTTTTCAAGAGAACGTCCAGTCTGTCCAAAATAGGATAGATTCCAGTTGCACGGAATTTGATAAACTCCAGGAAGAGATAAAGTTGAGCATTTGTCTTTAGGAGAAGGAAAATGAGAAGACAATTTGTTAATAGGTGAATACATAGCTGTTAAATCATATTTCTTTAACATTCTTGCGATAGGTTCAGAAATACCGGAGATATAAGGAATAGGCACTCGACGTATTGAAACTTTGTTGTTTTGTGGAGGATTATAAGAATCGAGATGTCGAGTACTTTTTTCAGAAAAGCCATTGAATTTCATGTGTTGTTGGATTGTAAAAGGTTCTTTTTGTAGATAATCAAAGGTGGAACAATTACTTTTTGATCTTCTGATGAGGCATTTTATAATTCCTGTTTTTTGACATGGATGATGGGCTGATTCTTTAAGAATATAACGACCTGTGAACGTTGGTTTCTGTATACTGTAGATGTAAGAATATTTGAAGGTGACCGGATGAGGAGACCGTCTCTTTTTTAGACGTTCTCCTCATCTCTTGAAAAACGAATCCAAGAACATCAATCCTCCATTCTTCACAACAAACCAGAAAAGTCTGGATTGGCTCAGCACGGGATTGAAACTGACCACAACATCCTTTGGACGAGGACTCGCCTCTTACATAGATCCCGTTATAGGTTTGAACGTTTGTTCAAGGAAAGCGTGGAGGCCTTGCTCCATCGTCCCAACCTGAATCGTAATGACTGTATATCTATATCAAAAATCTGGGAGAGTCTAATCAAGATTACTCATTATTTTTTTTTTAATCATGTCTCTACTTCAAAATATTCCGTTTCATACTTAGTGATATAACATCATAAGACGTGTTCTATTTTAAACGATCTATTGTTAATATTCTAGCTTATATTTTTTATAACTGTTCTTGTAATACCACTGAGGATGGTCTGCTATTTCCAGACTGAAATATTTGGTTAATTAAATATCTTTCTTGTGTTTACGTGCATTTATCATTCGAAGTTATAACTCGCTCATTAATAGCATGTTTTATTAGAGTCACCATAGAAAATAACTTCTTTTACTGAAAATAGAGCCAACAGGCTTCACTTCGGCGAAGTAAAATTATTCAAAATTAAGTGGATATTGAATACCGCATTATTTCTTAGCCGAATAAGGAACTCAATATCCACTTAATTTTGGATAATTTTACTTCGCCGAAGTGAAGCCTGCTGGCTCTTATTTCAGTAATTGTATTTGTGCACCTTTTTTGGCAACTCGTACAGTAATGATATACGTTCTGACCATTGAAACCCTAGTATTACATCTAGGTCTACCTACTCACTGATGAGACTTCAAAATAGGTCGAAACCAGTCTGGGTAGTGACCTTCTCTCATAATGTAGAACAGTAATCCTAGGAGTTGTTTTATATTATGGGAAAATACTAAGAACAGTAATCGGAGTTTACACCACCTTTACTACGAGTCGCCCTAGCATTGCACTACCAGGTGTTGGCTTAGCTTGGACTCGCCGATCTTTATATAGTTTTCTATATTCGGCATGAAACTCTTAGATTAGATTTTCTATCTTTGAGTTTCTTATTCGGCAAAGAAATAATGTGGTATTCAATATCCACTTAATTTTGAATAACTTCTTTCTTTTTACTAACAACGCCCTTTACCTGATTTCCGTTACTTCCTGACTTCCCTGTTTCCGTGGGTTGTTGTTTCCCATTTTACGGCTTAATTTTCATTTTCTCCCTACGTTCATTTAAACGGCTCTCGACGTTTTGTAATTCCAGCGAGTTTCTCTAATCATCTTCTTTAATTTTGCTATTTTTGAGGATAATTAATTTTCATTATCCTCCTCCACAACTCCAATAACCTCGTTAGTGGGCTAATCTTCTGTTCTCGCCTGCGGTGCTCTTTTTAGCTCTTGTGCATTTCTTGTATATATATATATATATATATATATATATATATATATATATTGTTAGTTACGAAGAAAAGTAGCATTAAACCCAATATCAGAACTGGGGATGCTAATATTAGTTCTTTACTTTATACAGATGATGTTATACTCTTGAGTTAATCCAGTAAAAGCAAGCAGAATTTCCTAACTAAATTGTATATATCTGTTGTAATAAATTTGACATAAAATGAACAATAAAGAGACAAAGACTATGAAAATAGACAGAAATAAAAGCATTAATTGTATTGTTGAATGGAGAACCTCCAGAGTAAAACATTTCAGCTATCATCATCATCATCATCATCATCATCAAATTCCTGACATGCTCCATCAAGGGAACATGTCAGGATATGATAGTATTACATGAAACATTTACATTACTAACTTCCTATCTATAATTTTCTAAGGCACTTTTTACTGTATCAGTCCATTTACGTCTTCGTCTTCCTCAGGGTCATTTTTCCCTTCAACCTGGCACAGAACACTTATTTTGCTAATCTTTCCTCTCCCATTCTGTTTAAGTGATCATACCACCTGAGATTAGTTCTGATAAATGGATTCCTGGATGCATGCAATGTCAAGTTATTTCCTAATATCCTCGTTTTTAATAGGATATTGCCATTCATGCCATCTGTTCATGCTCTAATCTTTCTCAGGACTTTCATAGCTGTGGTCTCTAGTCTTTGGTCAAGTGTTTTATTTGTAACCCAGTTCTCAGATCCATAAGTTAAAATTGGTTTGAACACAGTCTTTACAGCTAATTTCGTGTTTTGACTAATCTCTCTCTTATTCCATATAAATTTATTCAGTTGACTTCCAACCATACCAGTTTTATTGATTCTATTGTTATTTCCATATTTAATTTAAATTTCCATATTTAATATTTAAATATGGAAATTTAAATATTTCCATATTTAATTTACCATCTTCACTAAATGTTTTGCTAAGTAGCAGAAATGTTTTACTTGTTATATAGCAGGAGTCTTCAACCTTTCAGACAGTGCGAACCGCATTAAAAATTTCAAGGAAGCCCGTGTGCCACTAAGCTATTCTGCAGCATTTAGAATTGTAAGATGCATTCCAGATTCACAAGGAATGCTGTGCATTTGATACTTGACATAAAATCCTATAAAAATAAACGAACTTACCTTTAAGAGCTTAGGAAGGAGTCGGGTTCATGATAAGTAAATACAATCAATACTTGAAAAAAGATAATTTAATGAAGAAAACATTCATTTTTTGCAATGTCAATGGGCAACTTTGTAATGTTTTTCCTTGATCAGCTTGTCGATGTTGGCATCAATGTTGGAAGTCGCTCTGCGCAGAGTATTCTCGAGATGTTGGTCGTAATCTGAGTTCTTTTCTTGGACTTCACATGCTTCATTCTAGAGAAGAACTGCTCACATAAGTAAGTGCTTCTTAACAAAGCGCACATCTTCAAAGCATGCCGGCGAAGATTAGGAAATGCGTCCTCAGAAATCTAGTCTTTGTAAAATGTAAGCAAGGGCACATTGAATAATATTTATCTCAAAGAAGAGTTGTTTTGGAGTTCAAGCATCTCCATTTGTACTGAGCCTAGCATTTCGGCAGTTGTCTCCGCAGTTGCGAGTTGTGCCTCTCAAAGTTTGAGCTTGGCCACAAAAGCTTGGATGTGATCAAACAGGGTGTGCACCAGTTGAACTTTGGATTGTAGCCGCGTATTTAGGTTATTCCTACGCAACGAGATGTCGGTCACAAAGGCAAAGTCTGTCATCCACTTCGGATCATCAAATTCCGCAATCGGCTTCCACTTGGTTTGCATGAACTGCTGTATTTCGCTCCTTAAGTCAAAGACTCTTTTAAGAACCTTGCCTCTGCTCAGCCAACGCATCACTATAATAAACCACTCACCGTGATCAGCTTCGCACTATTGGGTCAAAAACTCTTGGAATTGACGATGATTCAATCCTCTTGCCCTTGTTGACAACAATCACAGTAACTTTCATGACATTCTCAAATCCAATAGTTTTCGCGCACAAATTCTCCTGGGGGATTAAACAGTGGTAATGGACGAAATATTTTCTTTCTAGCTCCAGTTCTTTCCGTAGCAGCGCAACAAACCCTTCGTTCATTCCCTCCATAGCAGAAGCACCATCAGTTGCCACACCTTTGAGGTTGGTTAAGCTGAGGTCGAAACGCTGGAACATTTTCTTGGCGGCTTCAAGGATATCATTGCTTTTCGTCGTTCCCGTCATGGGTACGAGCGCTAGCAGTTCTTCTGTCACATTGAATTGTTGATCAATGCCACGGACAAAGATAGCCAGTTGTGCGGTATCCTTCACATCTGTGCTCTCAGCTAAAGTAAGTGAATATGATATAAATTCGGACGACCATTTTTTTAAAGTTCCTTCAATGTCATTGGCAAGTTCTTCGATACGTCGTACTACAGTTATCCTAGACAAACTCGGTTTTTTTAAACACTTCCTTATTATTTGGGCACAGAATTTCCTCAGCAGTGATGAAGCACTCTTTCACAAATTCGCCGTCCAAGAAGGCTTTTGATTTTTTTAGCAATTGTTTCAGTTATTACATAAACTACGTTGACGTACCCACGCTTCGCTCTCTTCCCTCTGCCTTTTAAATATACCCTGCTGGCATTTTAAATCAATTTAGAGAAGGTTCACACGAAGCCTCCCTTGAAGGTGATCGAACTTGGACTCATGCTTTGTCTCATAGAGTCGTTTTATATTGTATTCTTTTGACACTGACACTGACTCACGACAAATTAAACACATTGGCTTATCGTCGATCGGCACAAAAAAGTATAAATTGCTCCACCTTTCATTAAAAACCCGACAAGAATCACTTGAGTTACACTTTACTTTTTACTCGTAGACGCCATAGTAATGGAACGTGAACATACAAACTGATCCAAAATGGCCGTGCAATGGTTATTATCCACTGAATATGTCTCACACCAATGAAAACAGTCTGGCAATATAAAACCAAAATAGGCTATTTCTGACACGACCAACCTGAGTGCGCTTATATACGAATATCACACTGTTCACGACTGACTGACTGTGGATGAGATCCTCTTGTATTTATATGAAAATAACGAAGTATCGAGAACTTTCGAGATGTATATGGAAGGCACTACACAGCGCACTCGAACGAACTACTGCTTCAGCCTTCGACGTTAGTACTAATACTTAAGTACCACATGACGCTGGTATATGGCTGAAGAAGCATGTCTATATTTAATATTTATTTTTATAGGATTTTATGTAAAGTATCAAATGCACAGCGTTCCTTATGAATCTGGAAAGCATCTTACAATTCTAAATACCGCAGTATAGCTTAGTGGCCCGCGGGTTTCATTGAAATTATTTTTAATTTAATCGTGTTTTAATGTTAAGTAGTTATTTTTTTTTAATGGTCGGTGGGCCACGTCAAAGAGCTCCGCGAGCCACCTGTGGCCCGCGGTAATGCGTTAAAGACCCCTGTTCTATAGGTTCTCCATTCACAATGCAGTTGATATTTTCAATGCGTCTGGCTATTTTCATTGTCTTTGTCTTGTTATTGCTGACCTTCATACCATATCTATTACAACAGTTATTCAATTTAGTCAGGGAGTCTTGCAGACTTGTAGCGGATTTATTTAGAAGTATAACGTCATCCGCATAAAGCAAAGAGCTGACATTAACATCTCCAATTTTGATATCATGTTTAATACCACTTTCCTTCATAATGTGATCCATAGCATGAAGGAAAGTGGTATTAAACCTGATATCAAAACCAGATTTAACACTAAACCATCATCCTGTACTTTTTTTCGATTCTAGCTGCTGACTTGCAACTGAAATAAAGACTAAGTATTGCTTGATATAATTCCCCATTGACAACATATAACTGTAGCGTTTTGAATAGCTTCTCTCTTGGCACCTTGTCATATGCCTTTTCCAGATCTACAAAACTTAAATACAGATATTTGTTATATTCCCATGATTTCTCAACAATTTGTGGTAAAGTGGAAATCTGATCCTGACAGCCTCCATTTGGCCTGAATCCAGCTTGTCCTTCACCAATCTTCTCTTCCACAATCCTTCTCAACGTTTCTCAAGTACATTTACATAAATCGTACCAGGAACACTGATTAGAGAAATACTTCTGTAATTCTCACATTCAGTTTTATTTCCCTTTTTATATATGGGTACTTTGAGAGCTCTACTCCAATCACCTGGAATTCGTCCCTCTGTCCAGGGCCTTCTGAACTATGCAGTGCAGCCACTTTAAGAGTTTTCCCATCTCTATACTTGAGCATTTCTGGTCGAATATCATCTACTCCAGCTTGTCTTTCCACATTTCAGGCTTTTGATGGGTTTTTTTTTACTTTAGGTATGGATATGTATTCCTAATTGCAATCCTGGTCAGCGTTTTAAAACACTGTATTGTCGCTGATTGTTTGATTTAGAAATGTTTCGAAATAACTTTTTCTCCAGCTTTAATATCACCTTTATCATCTCTAATTCCCTTTACAGCAGTCTTTTCTCCATTTCTAAACTTCTACAACAACCTCCAGAATAGTTTGCCACCTTCTTGATATTTATTTTCTATGTTCTTACCAAAATATTCCCATGACTTTTGTTTAGCTAGTTTTACACAGCGTTTAACTTTCTTACATTTAGAGCACAAGCTGACTTATTTTCCAGGAACCTTTTATATGCTTTCTTCTTTCCTTCACTGCCTCTTTAACTTCCTGTGTCCACCATGGAGTTCTGGTTTTTCTATCCTTGCAGACAACCTCACCATTTATATGGATGAATCAATCAATGTCTTCTTCAGGACTTGTCAATGAATCTCAAACGTTTGGTTACTGTTCAGAAACTGTTTTCTTGAATAATGTTTGTGTGTTTTAGTCTACAGCTCACATCTGAGAGCTGCTCAACTTTTATTCGCTTTAAAACTTTCTTACATGTTCTTCTTTTCGATATGAAATTCAATTTTATCCTGCTCAAGACTAAATAGTGATCACTTCCAGTTTCAAATCCTCTGTACACTCTGGTGTCCTGCACCAGCGGTAAAACATCACTATCAACAATAACATAGTCAATGAGACTTCTTATTCCTTGCTTCTTCTCTCCGTGTGAATTTGTACACATTTTAGCTATGTTGTCACAGTTTCTAGTAAAAAGATCAAATTAAATGTATAAATAGTCAAAAGAGTAACAAAGGATAATATGGTAGGAAGTCAACTAAATAAAGTTATATGGAATGAGAGAGAAATTAGGCATAACATTAAATGAGCTGCATCTAAAACTGTGTTCAAACGCGGCTTAACTTAAGGACGAGCGAGATATGTTAGAAATAAAACACGTGATCAAAGACTGGGGACTACAGATGTGAGAGTTCTGAGGATGATTAAAATATTGAAAAGATGCCATCATCAAAATCAAATTAAACATTGAGATATTAAGAAGGAACTTGGCATTGCTAGCATTCAGGAAGAGTGCTTCCGAAATATATAAGATCCGATAATACGGGAGTCCCTCCTGTTGGATAAAATATTAATTTGAATAACATTTTTCTTTAATGGGTTATCCTGTACAACCCTTGAGGATGATATTTCTTGTATTATTTACCAGGGTGCTATCAGCTCGTAAATAGAATTGAATGTAGTAAACTAAATTCCACAAATATCAATGATGGATCATCAATTTGCTAAATAGGTTTCTGTCTGTCGATTGTCCCTGCTTAAAAAGAAACTGGTAGGAAAAAGTTGATAACCCTTGAATATATTGTACGTAAGATAGTGACACGAAGCAACGTCGGTACGCAGACATCTGTGTTCAAACACAAATATGTTTCAAAAATCATGAAAGTGTTGGTTTAACACTTCTTCCCAAACATTTCATTTTTGGGAAGAAGTGTTGGTTTAGTTGAAATTATGTCCTAAATAACTAACCTGTGAAATCAATATGGTATGTATGTTAATTATCTGCTTTATCTACTTTCGGAAAGGAAAAAAGTCAAAATGCAAACTGTTCCATTTCTGCATGAAATCAGTTAACTCGTCGTCTGTTGATTATCAATGTTATTCGGGCTGCTGTTCTAGGTAAATTCGAACTCGAATCTTTACAGCCAAAGGGAATTTTCCCTATTTCCTGGTCTATAAAGTTGTTAAATAAAAACTTTAATGTAATTTATTCTTATCCATATTTCAAAACAACTTCAAAGAACATTTATTTCCGAACTTTTATTTAGTACGCAGAAAAGATTTGCATAGTAGATTATCTGCATTACATTTTTCTGTATGCAAGATCTCTAGGCTAAAGCTCTGGGAAGATATCACTAAAACAAATTATCACTAGTAATACATTCAGAAAGCCATCGTTATAATGACATTTCATTATAATGATGAATGACATCATGTCCCTTCTTTTTAAGATTTGGAAGATGGTTATCTTGAAAAGTGAAGTGTGATTCAGACTTCACTTTTCAATAGAAATATTCGTATTTCTAATATTTGTGTGGTTCCCATTTGAAATCAAAGCAATCTGATTATTATTCATTCACAAAAGAAAGCAATAATTTTCATTTTTGAACTCTGGGTCAATATTATAAGCTTTCTTACATAATTGCAATTTTGATCCCCTCTGTTGTGAAACTATGGTCTCATTTTCATCATCCATTTAAAACAAAATAATATTCCTGCAATCTGAATTGTTTCTCAATATTTCTAAAAAGGTTGTTTGTCTTGATGAATTAAAACCGTTGGTAATTCATGAATACTAATGCGGTTTGCCTATGTAAAATAATTTATTTTATTTTTTAAATGGCAGAAAATATCTTACTTAAAATTTTACAATATAAAAGGAATAAAATATTTTCAAATTCTTTCAAATCTTCATATTAAAACTAAATGATATCATTATACACATAAGTTTAAAAGAGGATTGTGAAAAAATAAAGATTTATTTACAAAATATCGCAATTGGTATTACGATAGCGGTCATTGTGAATTATAAGTGATAGTTTTGGCAGAATTAAATTGTGAATCGCATTATAAGTATAGCTACGACAAATGCAGGTAAGGAAAACTTTATAATCTTAACAAATAACAATACTGATAGATATACAGACATGAAAAAACTAATACATAAAACGAAATTCGAAGACGTATATCGAGAGTTCATCAGTTAATAATAACTGGCCAAGAAAAATATAGCTCAATGAGACAATTCCCACCACAGCAGTCACAGAAGACAGTCTGGAAGACCGCAAAATGCTGCAAAATTCCAAGCCAATGCCCACATTATATAGAATACAGCTGACACACAGGAAAATTCCAAATAGTTAAAAATAAAAAAAAATTAAAATCTTCATTACTAGCGTCACACCCAAACCAGTGGAAATGGAGACTTATAATGATACAAATTCAAAAGAAAGAATATCCCCAGTCATCGTAAGAGATAAAAATTAATGAACAACTGCTGTGACTTCACTTCGAACATTAGAAATAACATTTACAAAAGACATCAACACAGAATAACGGAATTTGCATCCAACCAAAAACTTCTAGCGATTAGAGAAAACTAACCATATTACTGGATAATAGCAACCTACCCTACCTCACATTTCAATTCAATTGTAAGAAGAACCTTAAAGTTATGCTCAGAGGGGGGGGGGGGTAACAGAATCAATTACAATAGATGAAATCAATCAGACCTATAAAAACAGAGGTTTCAGGCCTGTTAAACTCAGCTGCATGCACAGAACAGATAAAACACCATATCTCCCCCCCCCCCCTAGTACTGGTAGAAATCAGCAAAGACCAGAAACATATCCGCGATCTCCAAACTATTTGTGATTTAGTCATAAAGAATCATTAAAGCACAAGTCAATAACGACGCAATGTCATCGCTGCCAAAAGTGTGTCCATGCACAACGCTGTTGCAAAGCAGATTACCGACGCGTTAAATGTGCTGGCAAACAAGCAACGACGGAATTCCAAGAACCACGCACACAACCAGCAAAGTGTGCAAACTGCGGAGACCCGCACCCTGCAAAGTACAGGGGCTGTACACCATTCCCACAGAACCAAAAGACTGAACTCCAAATTAGTAAACCTCCACAAGAACATAGAACCAAAGTACAAGCCACGACCTCCACAACAAGCGAAAAATCTTATGCAGAGGCAGCTATGCCAAGACCAAATTATCCCCAAGTCCCCATACCACAATCAAACTACCACCAAAATTCGAGTAAATCTGACCTGTCAAAGCTTCGTCGGAACAATGCTATCGGAAATTCGACAAACCAATCCCCCCTCAGGAAGCCAATGTCGTCCTTAGGCATACTCAGTTACTACTCTCAGAAGTCCTCAATGGATAAACACAATAGATAATCTACCTCACTACAGATTGTCAGCTGATGGGAAAACAAACAAGATCCAGAACTACAAAAATTCGCACCAGAGACTCAAGCTGATATTATCATCATCAACGAAACACATCTGCGCCCAAGCGACAAACCAAAATTCAACAACTATATAGGGAACTAAAACAACTTATCCGATAAAAGAATAGACTACGAAGACAATATCATAGAGCAGTATATCCCACAGATAAACAGGCAGTCAATAGAGCAACGAACCAGGTTCAGTATGCACTAAAAGAAAACCGAAACCAACTTTGTAACAACAAGATATATATGACCTAAGTACAGAATACCGATCAATATGGAAAGTTATGAGGTCGCTTCTCTCAAAGCAGAGCACACTCCCTCAAATCCAAAGTGAATATGGAATAGCCTATAAAGATGAAGAAAAAGCGGAAGTATTTGCAGATAGCTTAGAAAGATAGCTTAGAAATGCAGTCCCAATTATTCGTGGGCCAGAATCCAACAACAAACCCATATCACCAGCAAAAATTTACTAAATCATAAAAAACTCAATAGCAAGAAGGTCCCGGGACCGGACAGAATCACGAACAAGGCGCTCAAGCTGATCCCTCACAAAGGCATTATGAATCTAGGGCCATCACCAATGCCATCCTATTGCTAAATCACTGTCCAGAACGGTGGAAACTTACATACGTTTTCCTAATTCCAAAACCAGGAAAAAAAAACATTTTCCTCTAAACTATCGACCCATCAGCCTACTGTCATGCATATGCAAGATAGCCGAACGCGCTATACTTGCACGAATTCAAGAGGCAGTAGAAAACAACTACGTCATACCAGACGAGCAATTCGGCTTTAGAAAATAACACTCCACGAGTCAACAAATCTACAGTCATTGAATACATTGCGCAAGGGTGTGAAGGGCACAAGCACTCTGGTGCAATCTTCCTGGACATAGCTCAGGCATTCGACAGAATCTGGCATTATGGATTACTTTTCAAGCTACACAAAGTAGGAATCCCATTATCTCTAGTTTTACTCATCAAATCATATCTGAACAACAGAAAATTTAGGATACAAATATATGGAATTAGATACATAGAAAGAAAAATCACGGTTGGTGTCTCCCAAGACTCTCTACTGTCTTCTTTACTCTTCTCCATATACATGACAGATCTCCCCAAGTTGTTCCAATCCATCACCGCCCTCAATGCCGATAACACGATCATCATAGCCAGATCCCTCCGACCACAACTGGCCATAAACAAACTGCAGATAGCAATCAACAAACCAGAAAATTGGTACAGCAAATGGTGCACTCAATCAACCTAGAAAAAAACTCAGCAATACGAATTCACCAGACGAACAGCAGAACCGAATACATAAATATTCGGAAAAATCATCCCGTGGCAGAAATCAGCCAAATATCTAGGAGTTCAGCTTGATAAAACCTGAACTTCAAAACACACACAAATAGGGTCTCCACAAAGCCAACCAGACCACAGCACAGCTATATCCATTCCTGAATAGGAACAGCCTCGTAAACATAAACAACAAAATTCTCCTCTACAAATCAGTGATAAGACCCCAACTAATCTATACCTCATCAGCCTGGAGACACACAACTAAAAGAAACATCCAAAGACTACAACCAATCCAGAACAAATGCCAAAGAATGGCGCTAAATGCTCCCTAGTTCATCCGAAACCTCCAATTATACCGAGAAGCTAACCTGCCAATGAACACCCACATGATAAGCATTGCAGAAATTTTTCACAGACAATCACTCAAATCAGCTAATTCGACAAGCAGTTGACCACAAGACATCAGAACGCTTCAGTCATAGAAGACCGAAATCTTTCATCGCAAAAGAAAGTTGAAACTACACAGAATGCTCACAAAGAGCTGGTAAAACACTCACACTAAACCTCTCACCCACAATCAATAAAGTGATGGAGAGTCAAGGACTTGGTTCATCATGCAAAGAAGTTCAGAATTCACAGATAGATTTAATGGAATCAAAAAGACAATTCGTTATTCATTACTTAGTCTTTCACTTGTCATGAAATTAGTTGTGGGAATGGAATTATAAATGACTTCGTAGCCACAGAACTGAGTTTGATAAGTAGCACTTAACTGTAATAAAGTTAAGGATTTCGTATAGAGTTATAATGCTATAAATAATTTAAAAAATAGTATCTGTATATTTAATTATTCCTCCTCCTCCTCATATGTATATTAGGCCCTAGGGGGGGGGGTCCCGTTACGTTCGTATTAGGCATGGCCTATTACGATTCGAAACAGCGACCGCCTCGAGGATAAGGTGGTTGGCCCTATGACTCCCCGTATGTCCTATATATGTAGATGCGTTTGTTCACGGGTCCAGTATGCCTGTTCTTGGGACGAAAAACCCGAGTTTCAGGCTTAAAAAAACTCCCTACCTATCGTATGAGACCGGCTAACTCACCTTCAGTCGAAAGAGATTAGATAAAGGTTCCTCACGTCTTGGAATGGGAGTCGAATCCAGAACTTTCCGACCGAAGGGCTTCATCTATATCGACCGAGCTAAGGGGGTTCATATTTAATTACTAGCAAGTATTATTTCCACGTAATCTGTTTAAAAGAAGTGATTTCACAGCCAACAGCTGTGAAAAAAGTACATTTACATCAGGGAACAAATTCTTTTAGTCACTTGGCTTAATTCATTAAATTGTACTTTTTAAAATATACCGGTTAAAAAAGATAACGAGGAAATTTAATTTTTTTTACCTGAGGGTGTAATTAATAAACATAATTTCTTAAATTCCAAGCAACCAAATTAGATTCCGATGTTTAACGATGCTTGTTATAATACCGAACATTACGTTTCCTACTCAGGTTTTAGAATTCTGTTTATTCTTCTGTCCGCATGTGTATACGTTAGGATTGCGACACAACTGGTTTGATAAGGTTTTAGCTCTACCGGAATTAAACATCGTGATGCACATTTTATTTTTCCCCCCGGCTGACTGCAGTTGTGTGAGAACGCTTCCCGAGAATTCGTAGTAGCAGAAATGCCCAAAACCTGAGCTACTTGCTGCTCAGTGCTTACTCTCTATAATGCTCCGGAATTTTGAGAAACTTCACTAAGCGTTTATTTATCGGTAAGCACTGTTATTTTTAAAGCTTAGTGGTCACAATTCCTGAAAATAAATACATACATTTTGAAAACTTTAGAAGTGTAACTATAATATTATTCTATGTTGAATAATTAATGGTGTATAGAGTGTTTGATGTATTTATTAGTTAAATAATAATTAAATTAATTTTATTTTTGTCTATATGATACTGTTTTTTACAATATATTGGTTAAGATCGTAAATATCAATTTGTTTTATATCTTCTTTTAACTTGTTTTCTCAAAATAACTTGTTTTATCATAAAGAGATATTATTCTATTCATCAGCCTCGTTTTTATTATTTTCGGAAAAATTGTCTAATACGATTCTAACCAAATAATTAATTTTAAAAACTATAAACTCTTGTTAGAATAAAACAATGATATCCTTTTGACAGAATTACAATATTCAGTTAAGCAAGTGATTAAATATTTCATAATTAAATGCCGAGAAACTGTGTCGATATAAACTCATCAACCTTTCAAATTTATGGTAATCAGAATAGAAAAGTTTTTTTTTTTTTTTTTTGGTAAAAATAAAATTGTCTGCAGGGTTAATTACGCTTTATTTATACACAGTAATCTATAATTATATGTATGATTTACTGTATATTAGATAAATCAATATACATTTCGCATCTGTAGAAGATGAGTATTAATAAAAGGAGAGTATTTGAAGCTTAGTGAGAATGTCACGTGATTTTTCGTGATATTTACAATCGTTGGCTTAATTTAGACTTGAGTAAAAACGGAAACGTGAAAATCAGTACTTAGTACTGGAAAACACTTAGATAAGGCTCATTACGTTTATATCGTAAAATAACTCGAGTGTGTCAACAAACTCCTAGTTGGCTTAGGTTTGTTTCTAGTAACAAACAACGCTAACTTTAACTTGGAAAGGGTGGTATTATATAGACACACACATAAGATATATTAAGATTAGGGTGTTTTGAATTATTGACGAAACAGTTACGGACATAATAGGAAGTTTAACTTATTATATTTGCGATTTGCATTTACATTTTCAAGCTGATTTGTCTCTTTCGAGAGGGGTAAAGAGATCGCAGGTCGCCATAAGATAAATGCATAGACGAATCAGTTCCTTCCCAGTAATATTAAGCATAGGATAACTGCAGATTATATTCTATTTGTCCGCGCGGTTAGCCTAGTGGCTATGCGCTTCGCAACAATATGCCTGAGGAAGGCGTGTCCGAGGTTCGATTCCTATCAACGACATGAGGAGCTTAAGGATCTGCCATAGCCAAGTTAGCCGGTCCTGGGCGTGGACAGTATGGTTTTTTCCACCAGTTTATCTGGTGTTTTTCATCCCGCAAGCAGGCAAACCGGTCTGAGGACACCCGGATTACAGTCTGGGATACTGACCCAGCCATAGGTCTGATTCGTCAGCCTATGACGGTTCCAGAGCCCGGATAAAATTTGGGGGTACTAGATGGTACCGAGAACTCCCGTAAAAAGGGGGGGAACGCAGTATTATCACACGGAATTTATTTATATATTATTATTATTATTATTTCGGGCTACTCCAGAGAGTCCTTTGACTCATCGAGGGAGGCCCTAAACATCATGTCCACACAACTATTCGACATTCTCACAGTATCTATCATACCTTGCTTTGAACTCGCTCACTGTCATAGCACCCACAACAGACTCTGGCAGCTTATTCCACTCATTTACCACTCTAAAAGTAAAGAACCCAGCTCTAACACCACTGCTAACCACACTCTTTCCCAGCTTCCATAGGTGTCCCCTAGTTCTCCCACCACCAATCCTGATCTCAAAAATATCCTCTGAATTAATCCTATAGAATCCTTTTAGCAATTTGAATGTCTCAATCATATCTCCCCTTTTCCGCCTATCAACTAGTTTCTGCAACCCACAAATCTTCAACCTGTTCTCATATGGTTCATTCCATAGACCCGCTATCATCGTAGTCACTCGTCTCTGGATCCTCTCCACCTCCTCCCCATCAAGAAGGAACCGAGGTGACCAATTCTGGGCACAGTAGTCGAGATGAGGTCTTATCAGGGCTCGGTATAGAGGTACAATAACTTGCTTGTCTCTGCTCGTCAAGGTATTTTTCAACAACCAAGTGAGTTGATAAGCTGATTTAGCTACTTTTGCAATGTTCCCCCTAAACTTCATCTCCCTATCCACCAACACTCCCAAGTCCCTGACCTCATCAATCTCTTGGAGTACAGTTCCACCAATGTGGTATACTGCTGCTAATCTTTTCACCCCAAAACACATAACCTTACATTTTGTCACATTAAATTGACATCCATTCTCCTTAGCCCAGAACTCTAATCTATCTAAGTCATCCTGCAAGACTTTGATATCTTCTGCATTCACCATCGCCCTACCCAACTTTGCATCATCAGCGAACAAATGAACTGTTCCACTTAAATCCTTCCCTATATCGTTAATGAACATATTAAACAGCAGTGGTCCAAGAACAGAACCCTGCGGCACACCACTAGTCACAGGCCGTCTTTTGGATTCTACTCCTGAATAAACTACTCTTTGATATCTCTCCATTAACCACCCACCTATCCATCTCACCAACCCTATATCCATTCCCATATGTTGTAGTTTACGGATTAGAATTCCATGTGGTATCCTATCAATCGCCTTTACCAGGTCCAGCACTATCACTGTAAACCCATTTCCCTTATCCAGTTCAGCCGTCACCTTGTTATAAAACTTGAGCAAGTTACTGAGGCGTGATCTACCCTTCACAAAGCCATGCTGTCCCCTGTACAGTATCTCATTTTCATCAATCCATTCCTGTATTTTTCCTTTGACTACTTTCTCCAAGACCTTGACAACGACTCCTGATATGCTGATCGGTCGGTAATTTGCCACCATAGTCTTGGATCCTCCTTTATGCAGTGAAACTATTTTCCTCTCTTTCCACGCCTTCAGGACTAAACCAGACCCGAGACTCAGATTAAACAACATGGTCAAGGGCACTGATAATTCCTTAGCTGCTTCACGCAAGACCCGTGCCGGTATACCATCCAATCCCACAGATGTATTCACATTAAGGTTCTGTAATAGACTATTCACCTCCACTTCATTCATCACAATTCCCGTATAAACTAATGGTTCCTTCATTTTTTCATTGTCACCACCTGGATGATATACTTTTGCAAAGTGCGCGCTCAGTAACTCCACTCTATCGACTGGTTCAGTGACCTCCTTACCATCGTCATTCCTTAAAATCATTTTGCCATGTTCAGTTTTTTTCTTGCTTGCAGCATATTGAAAGAACTGTTTGGGATTCTCTTTTGCTTGCATAGCTAGTTTCCTTTCATACTCGGCTTTTGCTGTTTTTACCACACTTGTTACCCTTCTGGCCTGCATTTTATACCGTTCGTGTGCCTGCAGGTCACCCCTTTCTTTAAATTCCCTCCACAGTTGTTTCTTTTTTGCAGCTCAAGCTTAATGGTGTTGTTCATCCATAAAACCCCTACTTGTTTTATTATTCGGACCCTTGGTATACAATCAGCCATAACTTCCTGTAAATGCTCCTTGACCACTTCCCATGCTCTATCGACGTCCAGCCCTTGCAGTTGTACATGCCATGGCACTAATCCAAGCAATCTCCTAAGCTTGTCAAACTTGCCAGCACGGTAATTCCACATATACCCTGTCTTAATCAAAAATTCCACACCTTTAGCCACCTCCCAGGTCAAGACCTTATGATCACTCTCACCAATAGGTGACAACATGGTCATATTCATTATAGTCAAATTGTGAGATGCTATTACCAGATCAAGCACTCTCACACCCCTAGTATTTTCAATTACATGCTGTCTCAGATAGTTATCCCTTAATAATTGAATAAAATCCATTTCCTTCCTCACATGTGTCTTCTCCTTCCATTCAATGTTACCATAGTTGAAATCCCTCATAATAATTACCCTCCTTCCACTCATTTCATCGATTTGTTTATGCATACTATCTCCACCATCTATTCCATCACCTGGTCTATAGCAGCACCCAACTGTATATTTTATTCTGCCAGTCTCAATCTCACACTAAATAGCTTCAAATGAGCTCCTTTCACTTTTCTGCAACACAAATTCAATTCTCCTTGGCTGCAGTTCATCAGCTATCATCAATAACACCCCTCCCTCCATTTTATTCTCTCTGTCCCTCCTAAACACACTATAACCTACACATTCTATCCCACTAACTATATCATCTTCCGTCAGCCATGTTTCACTAATGCCAATAACCTGTGGCCAGGAAGAGCCAATCAAGGCCAAAAATTTTTCCTTCTTGTTCCTAATACTCCTGGCATTAGTATACATGAAATGCAGTGATCCCTTTGTCCCACCCCTATCTTGATGCGTTATTCTAAATGTCCCATTCCCATTTTTTGTCCTTAGTATTGGCTCGGGTACATTATATACATTTTTACACTCAACTGTCTCACTGGTGTTTGCATATACACTCCCCCCCCCTCCTTGGTAGTTCTAGTTTCCCTGGTTCTGCACATCCATTTTCACTTCATTCAGCAACACTTTTTCCAGTCTCCGCACACCAAGTCCATTCAAATACAGGTCATCCATCTTGTATAAGTCCTTTCGCCCATCAAACTCATTCCACACGTCCACGAATTCCACACCACACCGTCTGCATAACCTGCGCATAATGTCATTTGCGATTATGGCCTCCTTCTAAGCTCCTCTCTGTCATGCCGCAGCAACAGACTCACCATTTTAACTTTGTCACTCTTTTCTTTCCCTACCTTTAACTTGATTCATTTTATTTGATTCATTTAAAATTTAAAATTAAAGAAAAGAGTGGTTAATTTGGAAATAACAATGTCCACAGTGTAAAGCCATTGACAGAACTGCAATCATCCAACATAATCAGCTACAAAAGAATTGCTACTAACCCAATGTCAACTCATTACTCCTTCGAAATACTTCGAGTACGTGTATTGACACGTGAGTGGTGTTTCTTGCAATATATTCACAATCGTCATTTCTTATGTTACTGCAATCCGTACTTTACTGTGACGAAATGACCGGTTTAGTTGACCCATGATGGCTACGAATATTGGGGCAAGAGTTCGCCCAACACGAACGTTTGTTTTCTTTTAGTTTCATTGCTGCCGTGTATTTTTAGGATGCGCAAGTCTTCATTCTCGTAGGTTTCATTTTTAGAGTTTTAACCTAATATAGAAAAAATAATAATAATAATAATACTGGATTCGAATCCCACTTTTTCCATCAACTACAGGTGTGACGTTTAATCCTATTGCAACACTGCTATTAAACGATGACAACAAAATGTAAGTCATGCTTGCTATTTTCGTATTCAGGAACATCCGTCCCTTGTATATGAGAGATACTAAGGACAAATGTCACATACATTAGGATTACGCGAATATCTTAGGATTAGACAAGTAGGCATGAAGATTTTAGATAGTTAATTCACATATGTCTAAAGCTGTATTTATGTTAAACAGATTAGATTAGGGTATTTTTTTTTCGTGTAGATTCTACAAAGAGAAGGATGTGCAGAAAGGGGATGAATTGCACGACGTGTATATTTTAATATTTTAGCTAAAAAAAGATAAAGGTCTTATAGCATAAAATATGATTAGGAAATCTCTGTAGGATTTAAATTTTAATAAGTGAATAAACTTGTCGAGTTCCTGAAAAACTAGAAAAGGTTTTCATCAGTTGGAAGAAAACGGATGGTGCATTATATTAATATTATAACGTGACACCTTCAAGAAGTCCAAGGACTCATTATATTGCCGCTTTCTTTCAAAGGATTGGAAGTCTATTATATTACGAGTAATTCACACGCAGAATGCGTGTAAATTACTCGTAATATAATAGACATCGAATTCTCTCCCTCTCTCTCTTTTTAACACACACACACAAATTTTTTGCACAATTATACGGACACCGTGTTTTATATACTTGATTGAAACATCTACCCATCTTACCCAGAGTAGTATTATTGTTAATTGGATCTGTTCTATTGCTTATTTGCTTGTGTTCTGAAACTGTTGAATTTCTTAGTGTTATAAAACCGTGTTATCTTCGTTTGAGGCCCACTGACTTGGTCTCATTTGAAAAAGTCGTTGGAAAGGTGTTTCGTGTTCCGGATAAGATTTAAACCTTGTGAAGTCTTCCTCGTCAAAGGGCATCGTCACTACGCAAGTTTAACGTTAGGAATACACTATCCACTTCACTCTCCTGTTACTTTCTGTCAGACTGTGTTGTCAGCTAAGTTTTACTTAAGTTTCTTTTCATATTTTTCCCATCTCTTATTGACAAACAGCGACAATTGTCAGTCAGTTGTAAGGAGATGATTCATGAATAATATTACATTCTATGATAATATGTTGCTGAACGTAATGATAATATCTCGATCAACTTAATTCTAAGCTCTTCTTTCGGTATTTCTTTTCGGTATGTCATTTAGTGCCTTTACATATTGCTGAATCAGCAATATTTGAAGGCAAAAGATAATGATACAGCTTGTCATTACATATTGCTGAATCAGCAATATATAAAGGCAAGAGATAATGATACTTAAATATAAAGAGCCAACAGGCTTCATTTCGGCGATATAACCATTATTCAAATTAAGGGGATATTAAATCCCACGTTGTTTTAAAACTGAATAAGAAACTCAAAGATTTGAATCAGAGAGTTTCATGCCGAATATAGTAAACTATAAAAGTATCGGCGATCACTAACATAAAGCTAATGCAAGTGACCCTAGTACGTAGTACAATACCGGACAACTCGCAGCAAAGGTGGTGAAGTTCTGATCGCTATTCTTAGGTATTTTCCATAATGTAAAAACACATTTCCTAGGAAATGTATGCTGTTATTACATTATGGTGGAAGGTCACTACCCAGACCGGTTTCAACCTTTTTTGAGGCTTCATCAGTGAGTAGCTAGACCGAATTAATACCAAAGTGTATAGCGAAAAGAACTTATATACTCTGCTATACGAGTTTCCAAACAGGTGCAACCATAAAGTTACTTAAATATAAAGAGCCAACAGGCTTCATTTTCATTTTCAAAATGCCAATAGGCTTCATTTTAATTTTTTTCAAAATGAAGCCTAATAAAGAGCCAATGGGCTCTTTATTAGGCTTTAAATAAATATAAATGAAAATATAAAGGGCTAATAGGCTTCATTTTCATTTTCAAAATGCCAATAGGTTTCATTTTCATTTTGAAATGAAGCCTATTGGTTCTTTATATTTAAGTAACTTTATGGTTGCACCTGTTTGGAAACTCGTATAGCAAAGTATATAAGTTCTTTTCGCTATACACTTTGGTATTAATTTGGTCTAGCTACTCACTGATGAACCCTCAAAAAAGGCTGAAACCGGTTCTGGGTAGTGACCTTCCACCATAATGTAATAACAGCATACATTTCCTAGGAAATATGTTTTTACATTATGGAAAATACCTAAGAATAGCGATCAGAACTTCACCACCTTTGCTGCGAGTTGTCCGGTATTGTACTACGTACTAGGGTCACTTGCATTAGCTTTATGTTAGTGATCGCCGATACTTTTATAGTTTACTATATTCGGCATGAAACTCTCTGATTCAAATCTTTGAATTTCTTATTCGGTTTTAAAACAATGTGGGATTTAATATTCCCTTAATTTAAGATAATGATACAGCTTGTCATTATCACTGATACACTTTACTCTAGGAAACCAGAGATATGTGATATTAACTATATTCTGTGTACTCGCGGTTCAACTTGCCAGTCAAATTCTCTACGCTTAGCACCTGTAGCGTCGGTATAGACGAAGCCCTATGGTCACAAAGACTTGGGTTTGATTCCCGTCCAAGACATACCAGAAGCATAGGGCCAACCATTTTATCCTCGAAGCCGTCGCGGTTTCGAATCGTAATAGGCCATGCCTAATACGAACGTAACAGACCACTAATATAACTCTATAATAGCATGCAGCTACAAAACTGCAAAAAGTAGAGATGCACACAAAAAAAGCGAGTATTCTGGAGTCTTGACTGGTTTCTCAGATCAAGTGTTTTTTTCTTTACTTTTTATAATTTCTTTTCTTCATTTCTATATAATACTAGTGTAACCAAATTTTTATGAATAATATTCTAAAAATTATGAACTTTTATTTAATATTATATATATCAGATCATTTCTTAATAAACTGAAGCCCATGCATTTCGTACGAGGCGAGTAAAATGGATATCCAGGGAGGGTAATGGATGGCAATGCTGCAGCCAATGAAGTTTAAACTGAGGCGCGGCTATTCCTATTATTACCCTTCTGCCATGATCAAAGCTTATAGCTCAGTAATACTCCATCCACACATTTTCATCAATCAGATGAAGGGATAAAGAGTCAAGGACTCAGTCCCTCTCCCTCTCCCCCCAAAAAAGAGTATACATTATACATTCTCGATTTATTTATCCAAGACTGTGTTTGTCCTGTAGTGTCCTCTCTTTACGAATGGAAATTATGGTAGATGCAAACTTATCTGCAAAACTATTTAAATTCTGGTAGATGCAAAATTTAATGTTATTGAAATCAGTGCGCTGAGAGAAAAATTCATTCTCATCGGGATGAAAAAAATTAGATCAAACTGTGAAAATTATGACGCTGTAACGAAAAAATTACGGTTTTCTTTAACGCTTGAAGATACTGCAAAATGTTCTACCTTTGTGTTGGTGTACATCAAAAAAACAAGTTTTTTTAGGTATTTTATTACATACAATTATTTTGATGTATTAGTCGGCTGTCCTTTTATAGATAATTTTGGAAATATTTTTAAACAGATATGTTTCTTTGAAAAGCTCCAGTTCAGGGTCTCCTTTAAACAGTTGACTCTATTTATAAATATTTTGCCTTTCTATTTGAACTGCTTATATCTGTCATCTTCTAAGAGACTGTTTAAGAAAGAGATTTGAAATCCAGGTTTTGGAATTTTTCTAACATCCTAACCAAAGTTATGCGCAGAAGCTTCCTTCAGGATCAACAAAATTCAGGAATTTTGGAACTACGAGGCGATATTTTCGATAAACGAATCGTCTTAAACTTTTATTACTAGTCGTATGTATCATAGAGATAAATAATTGCATCAGAATTTAAAAGAATATAAACATACAATTTAGTCCAAAAATTATCAGAATATATACAAGACACTACTGGATTAAAAAAAATCTTCTTAGTTATATCATGTTCCTATATTATTTTTTAAACTGCGAGTTAATTCCAAATTTCCTCAAACACCACTTTGAACGTATATTATCAACGCATTGCGATTTGATAAAATATGTTGGATTGCTATATAAAGATAATTTTTATTTAGGGAAGCTTTGTCTAAATATGGAGATGGAGAACTTGTACGATCTGAAGAACATTCCACAGGGGGAAAAAAACAGAAAAAGAAAACTTAGAGCGAGGTTTGAATAATAAATATATGGTTGATGTTTTTGTGGACGTCTAAACTGGTCTGGATGAAATAAAATGCGCTGAGGTACAAATGCGAGGTTTGTTAGTTTGTAACTCATGCATTCATATCACCATTACATTTCTGAATGAAGAGTCCAAAGCGGGTATTTATCTATCCCTGATTATGACGATAAGAAGAACAAACCAAACGTAAACAATTGACCATAGAAGAAAGCAAGGAAGTTATGAAATTTTACAGATTAATGTTAGTGATGAAACATAGTAAAAAATGAGGTTTTGGAAAGCGTATGCATATGTTTTGGAAACAAAACTTCCCAGAATGCGCAATAACAGAACGAACACTGATTGAGCAAAAGAATTTCATTTTCCGCAACAAAATATTTATTGAACTTGAGCGGCAAGAGTTACGTAATAGAGCAACAGCACTATTAACAAAAATGCACAGGAGGTAGCCAAATAGAATTTCGAAATTTAAATCAGTGATCATCACGCTGACGACATACCTCAGAATGTTTTGAGAGAAGTACAGCGTAAAATAAAGTCGGAAATATTGGAACATGAACTCCATAAATGATTGTATAAGTCTACTAATATTAACACATCCTGCAGAAATCTAGGATAAAACTGCTTCTATTAGATGGAAATGATGCTGTGATAAAAATAATCATAACTAAACGTTTAATGGAAACAAATTATGTCCTATACAGCGTATATCATTACAATGAAACTTGGTTGCAAAGAGTGAAATCAAAAACCGAAGATGAAGTAATTTGCGCCATGAAAAATGGGTTGGAACGAACAGTCAGCAAACTTCGAGCTGATTTGAGCAACTTAAAAAGTCTTAAAGAAGGGTGGCTGAAAATTAATAGCATCAAAAACAAAATCATAAATAATTTGGCCAACAAAACAATTGCTGAATTTACCGAAAAGCTAAAACAAAGAATTTGCTGCACAGAAAAGTAAAAGATATGAAGCAAGAATCAACCAATATGTACCAAATATGCAATATCGACTGGACAAACGTCACTTCTTTCAGTTTCTGCAGAGACAAAAAAATGCAAACAATCATTCGACGGAAAAGGAAGAACCAGTCAAATTTTGGAAGTCAATCTGGGACAGACCAATTGAACATAATATAAACGCCTCCTAAATTAAGGAAATAGAAATAAAACAAAAACAAATCCAAAATGTCATTACGAGACATTCGAGTCATTACAAGCAATTGGAGCCCACTTGGCAAAGATGAGTTACGTGGATTTTGGTTAAAGCATGTAACTAGTCTACTAGAAGAAATGGCAGAACAATTTAATTATTTGTTGCAGTTAGGCTCAATAGAACATTGGATGATATATGGTTATGCATTTCTCTTGATGAAAGATAAATATTTCAAATTAGTAAAACCGCATGTTCGATTCTGGCTGCTGCTACGAAATTATGGATGCTCAAAAATCATTATATAGTGAACGATTCGAAGATATTAGCATTAGACGTAGAATTTTCCAAGGTTATTCCCTGTCAAGGTGATTCCCTAACTCTTCACCATTTCTTTGATACCTTAGTCTATGATTTTGAAGAAAACAAAACTTGGATGTGAAATTCCTAATAAATAAATGTAATTTAGGAATTTCTAAATGAAATTCCTAAATTCCATATACAATAGATGGGAAATTAAAATTTCCCATCTATTGTATATTGATGACTTGAAGTTATATGAAAACTCGGCCCAGCAAATAGACTCATTACTGAACACGGTTCGTATTATTATTCAGAACATCAAAATGGAAATTGGTTCCACAAAATGTGCAATTTTATCTCTAAAAGAGGAAAACAAAATGACTCTAGCAAGTTTAGTTTTGGTTATTCTTTTGATTATTCAATTCTGATAACAAAGGTTAATTAATTGAATGCAATTCGAGCAATGGATTCTTGAACAATACCAGTGATCCAATACACAGCTGGCATAGTAGATTAGACAAAAGAAACTGGACCTCAAAACTAAAATTAATGACTATGCATCATGCATTGTATCCGCAAAGTGATGTTTACCATCTGTACCTACCAAGAAAAATAGGTGGATGAGGTCTGCTGCAAGTGAGACAGACTGAAAGAATTTAAAAAATTTATTTACAACGACAATAGCTTTGTCGATATGAAGCCATTCCAAGACATTTTACAAGAGGACCTTCTAAAAGCAACAGGAAATGAATCCGATTACAAAAAGGGAACAGCAAAATAACTGACATGTACGCTGGAAGAATAAACCCTTACATGGCCTAATTTCTTCGAGATATTGAGGAAAACATTGACATGAACAAGACGTGGTAATGGCTACAATATGGATATATTAAAAAGGAAACAGAAGGATAGATTCTAGCAGCTCAAGAACAGGCATTACAAACTAATGCAATGAAAGCAAAAATTTTGAACATCAATAATAACTGCAAATGCAAATTATGCGATCAGAAAGATGAGACTGTAGAACATCTAATCAGTGCCTGCAGCAAAATAGCTCAAACTGACTACAAATACCGTCATGATCAAGTGGCCAAAATAATTCATTGGCATGTATGCAAAAAATATGATTTCCCTCAGCCCTCAGCTGCGACTTTATCATCTGTGGTAAATTTTGTTCCTTTTATGTGTTTCTTTAAATTTGGGAATTAAAAATAATCAGGTGGGACTAGGTCTGGCGAATAGGGTGGGTGAGGCAGCAATTGAAGCCCAACTTTTGTATTGTCTGTTAGGCTTTATGAGTAGTGTGAGAAGTGCGTTTTCCTGCAAAGGCAACACACCTCTGCTCAGTTTCCAGTACCGTTTTTTGTTCAGTACCTTTTCAATTCTTTCAGAGCTGTTGAATAAACTGCTGCTTAAAAGCTTCACCATTTTTTGACGTACTTGGTAAGGATTACATCCATCCATTTGCCAAAAGACAATGGCAAGCACCTTCCCTATCGAGGTTTGGGTTAGCAACTTCTTTGGCCGTGGAGAACCTTTGTGTCTCTACTCCATTGATTGTTTTTTGGTCTCTGGGTCATAGTGATGAAATCATGTTTCATCAACAGTCACAATACGACCCAAATATTTGAACATGACTTCTCAAAATGACACAAAATCCCTTGAGATGATGCAGGACACATTCTCTCTTTTGGTCAGCATTCAAATTATGGGGACCCACTTCGCTGAGAGCTTCTGCATTCCAGATATTGGTGGATAATGACCGCCAATTTGTTCACTGGATGTCCCCAGAGTCTTTGCAATGTTTTTGGCTGGTATTCGTGTATCACCAAGGATAATGGCATGCACTGCATCTCTATTTTTAGATGTGATCCTTGTGGAATGTCTTTTTGACCGGGGGGGGGAACATATGTTGTCTCAAGATGCTCAGTTTTAAACTTGGCCACCCATCTGTCAACTGGTGGATATGCATGAGCACAGTTCCTTAACGTCTCACACAAAGTCTGGTGAATCTCAGTTGTGGATGTTTCTTGCAGCACGAAACACTTGATGACGGCCCCCACTGCTATGTGTTCGAATTTCTTCAAACACTTTTGACATTTCTTCTCATATATATCTTAAAAGAAAAACAACAAATTATTACAATTTCATGAAACATGGGGGTTAAAGGGTTTTAAGATATGTTCTTTCTTGTGGTTATATCAGTTGCTTTAATATCACTTTTGTTCTAGGTGTTTATCAGAACTTTTCACATCCCCCCCCCCCTCCACTAGTATTTACACTAGTTAAACATCAACGAATTAACCACATACAGTATGATCTACCCATACCGGTCACTGAATTAGGAACTTCGAAGAATTCAGTGGTTTCAGTATAGGCATGAGACCGCTAATATCGATCCCCTTCAATTCCCTGCACGTAGTTCGGTAAGATGTAAGGAACAGCTTCATTAAATGCTTCGCTCAATTGCTACACACAGGAAGTTCTCTTTGTCCGTAGAACTCATCTGAGACAACGATCTCGTTCCTGGAAGACTACCTAAGAGGCGTAACTGTGATTCTAAGACAGTCTTCCAGGAACGAGTAAGATACCTTGGGTATCTCACCTTTAGAGAAACCAGTTAATTCTACTGCTTTCAAAAATCGAGGCTCTAGCCAGACGACCACCCACAATAAGCCCTTTATCGAACTCCGAAAGATCCTTTGTTGTTCCCATGGTGATCAACACTATTGGCGTTTACTGACCCAGCAGCACACGTGCACCCTCCACAAGCAAGGTTATTATTATTATTATTATTATTATTATTATTATTATTATTATTATTATTATTCCTGACACCTTCAAGGAGTCCGAAGACTCATTGCGGGAGGACACCTACAACTGTCTCAACCACTACACCGAACTTCTACTACGAATCATCTCCATCAACGCCATCTACCGCCCACGTCCACCACAACTACAACCAGTATTCTATGTCTGTAAATTGCGTGTGTTCTGAAGGGCCGATTTGTCTGTATGCGGGATGAAAAAACCGAGTTTCCGGGAGGAAAAAACCCTGCTACCTCCGTATGAGATCGACTAACTCACCTTCGATTTAAAATGGTCCAGATAAAGATTCCTCCCGTCGCGACGAGAATTGAAATTATGGTCGTTGTACTTATTTTGAAGTAAGCCCGAAGCAATTAAAAGACAGTTAAGAATATTGTTTTGACTGTTTAGGGGATGAAAAAAGAGTTTCTGGGACGATAATCCCTGCGAAACACCTCATGAAAACCGTTGACTTATCTTTATATAAGCATTTATAAAGGCTCTTCATATTTTAGGCGGCTTTCGAACGCAGATGTGTCTCTTACCAAAGAACATTACCGAGTAAACCAGAGCTATATGTAATATGTCTGCGCTATAGCCTATCAACGAGGAGAGCAGTGACGTTTTTTTTATCCACTGAGTCATCCATACCTGCATATCTGTAGATGTGTTTCCTGGTCACGATTTTGCATATTCCAAGAGATGAAAAAGTCAGGAACAAATCACGTGGTTTCTGTATGATACCATCTAACTCGTTTTCATTTGAATAACCACATAAATGCTTCTCTCTCTTCATTCACAGGAATCAAACTCATGATCTTTCCGTCCCATAATCAACGAATAGACATTTTAACAACTACCCTACGGAGTATTTATTATATTACTAACAACTAGAAAACATTATTGTTGTAAAGACAGTTGAATAGAAATTAAATGGAATTTCGTTTCATTCAGGTAACTTAAAGAAAATGAAATACCATTTACCAAAAAAAAGACGTCCTTATGGATTTAAAAACCATTATCCTACTCACCTCTACAGAAAGTTGAACAAACTTAAGAAGTTCTCTCGTCATACCTAAGTGAACAGGAATTGCTCAAAATAGTATAAAAATTGATGTCACTTTTTCTAAAGATACTTTTAACGATAAAATGCATGATTTAACTAATCTGAATAACTAAAATTATTCTAATCAGTTTAATTAATTCATTAGTAATTAATTTAGTTTATTGGAATTAATCATAAATGATCTCAAAGAAAATATCGAAACTTGACTCTTTTGTTGTACGTAGATGCCAGTAAAGTTATTGATAACTTTAATCATTAACATGCTGATAATTTCACTAAGCTGCTGATTTAGTCATCCCGAAAATTACACTCTAAGTGTACAATTTGTAAAGAATGTGTCCTTTTACATTTGTTGATTTTGCATCTACCCATGTTTATTTTTTGCAGGATATTACCATGAAAACGCAAAACGAAAAAGCTCGAGAATGGTTCAGAGTGAACAAAGAACTTGTTCCACTAAAAGCTGTTCAGTTTTTCTGGTTTGGAGGTAATTCTTTCGAGTTATTTTACCTGTTATTGAACAGTTGAAGTTTCGTTGAAATCAACCTATACGTTATTTTCTCAATTTTATTTTGAAAGAAAAAATGCTATTTAACTCACAAACAAAACGATTGACTTTTTATATTTTACAAATTGCAAACACAGATCCGTCTTTAAAATTAATGGGTGATGTTTATTATAAAAGTGACACTCCCAATATTAATATTTGTAATAATAATATTAGGTGGTATATTTGACACAGATGTGTTTTGGCAGCTGTCAAACTCGTGACAAATAACATATCTTCTCTCTCTCTCTCTCTCTCTCTCTCTCTCTCTCCTCCAATCCCTGTTTCCATAGCAACAAAGATTCTGTGTGAACATGCCTTAATCAACGCATACTTTCGACTACTGCCGAAAGATATTTTGTCCATAAACATTCATTCAGCTGCCTGCTTCTAAGTTTGCTAATTACAAGTAAATTAAATTATTAGATTTATATAAATCAAGTGGATATTAAATCCAGCATTATTTCAAAGCCGAATGCAGAAACTGTGAAAGTTTCCTACAAAATTTGACCAGAGAGCTTACAGGAATACACTCGCCGGCTTTTACGATTTTCCCCTAGTGCGGATCTCATAGAAGACATAGATCGCTTGCCCGAGCATCCATATATTTGCCTTCTATTGTTCTATTTCGATAAGGTTTCGCAGGCCTGACAGCTGTTTCAAACTGGTTGGTTCTCCTCGGAGACCAGGCAGAAACCTTAAGTGAGCAAAAACTCTCGTTCAGTACTAAGAAACTCAAAGTGTCGGAGAAGTGTATTTTTCGTAAGCGAACTCTCGGTCGGTGCGTAAAGTATGAAGCCTTTCGTCTCTTTATTTAAGTAAATTATTAGAATTTTAAAACCATGTTATTTCAGTTTGAGGATCGCATGTTAATGATAGTCATAGTTCTGTGCAGTGCACGTAGGACTAGTTTATATATAATACATGTTCATAACTATTATTGTTTAAATTATTATTTAGCTATTTTTTTTCTTTTATAGCGCACTCTTCCCTGATACCGTACATTTTCATCCACTTAAAACAGCTAGGATTAACGATTACCGAAACTTCTGCCATCCTGACATTCCTGCCCATTCCACAGATTTTTGCTCCTCCTTTAATAGGAATGATAGCAGACAAGATCGGAAAGCATAAACTTCTTTTTGTTTTTTGTTTGCTCATGTGTGCTTTAACTGCTACTGGAATTCTTTTTATTCCATCAGCTCCTCAACCTATCTGCAAGCCTCCTTATGTCGAAATAACTTGTAATTCATCAGAAGAATTTCATCTTTTGGTAGAAGGGAAATGCGAGAATGATTTCACTAATAGTACGAATCTTCAACTTATCAAATGCAATTTAAAGTGCAAAAACAGTTCAGCGGAACTTTTTATATCCGATTCAGAGCCATGTTCAAAAGATGGACAACAAACATGTGGTTATTCTGAACCCAACACAACAACTGAGGAAAATAAGAATGTCACAGTGAACATCCATGGATATTCCGATTCAGGAAATAAATGCAGTTATTTGGTTCAGCTGTCTCAGTCGAATACCGTTACCTTTGAAGACTTCTTCAGGATGTCTTGTGAATCTATGAACAGTTGCTCTTTGATTTGCTCAGCACTTCAAAATGAACTTTCTCAATCGAGTGCAAACAACTTACATTTACAGAAGCAATGCAACACAGTTAATTGGCGAGACAAACTTACGACCGTTATTCTCACATTTGTGTTATTTCTTAGTTATATAACTTTCATAACCATGTGCTTCCGATTCGTAGACGTAACCTCCTTGGCATTAACCGAAAGGCACAATGGAGAATTTGGCAGAGAGAGAATGTGGGGTTCGATTGCCGGTATTATATTTTCTCCTCTTTCAGGTTATCTGGTGGATCTTGCTAGTCAGGGAGAAAATTACACAAATTATTTCCCAGCATTCTATTTTTACGACGGTCTTGTTGCTTTGACAACTCTCATAGTAATATTTTCTCAACTCGAAATCGCAGCTCCTTCAAAGAACGTGTCGTATAGGACGATAATGCTATTCCGAAACCCGGAGACAGTACTGTTACTCATTGCACTTTTTTTTCTTGGATCTCTCTGGGGATTTATAGAAAACTTTTTAGGCTGGTTCCTGGTGGACCTCAATAGTCCAAAATATCTGATTGGTCTTACAAATACAGTGTCCGGATTGGTTAGCATACCAGTGTTGGTTTTGTCAGGATGGATAATCAAAAAAGTGGGTAGAGTCAATATCTTAGTTATCGCATTCTTCGTGTATCTCATTCGTTTATTGGGGTTGTCGTACATGTACAACCCATGGATAGTCCTAGTTTATGAGGTACTGAAACCAATTACTTACCAACTTCAGTGGACAGCGGCTGCAACGTATAGCGCTGCTCTTGCTCCAGATGGTCTGATAGCCACCATGCAAGGAATCGTCGGAGGTATCCATTATGGCACAGGTAAGACACGTTATTTAATTTATAAAGGAATCTAGCATAGATCTAACCTTTTAATTAGTCTTAATCTGTCCCTAAGAAGTTAACCGTTAGAAGTTAGCATTTCATCTAGTTTTTTTGTTTTCTATGATTTTCGTTGATGTCTTTTCTTAGGCATTTTTCCCATCTTAAGTGTTACTGTGTTTATTTATGTATGGTGTCTTTAATGGTGGTGATAAAAATAAGTTATTTAAAGAGAAAAGGAGCATGCAACATGCAGTTAAGAGGACCAAGAGCGTTTAATTTCCTGTCCAGGCATGCTTTAACAGTATTCCTTTATACCTCTGTGCTCATAATCCCAGAAGGCACGATCTATCGGAGTTCGTAGAAACCATAAGGAGTAGCAACGCTTACTATTTATAGTATTGCACCCTTTAATGAATGAGTTTCTGAGTATTGACACTATGTTTACTACGCATTTGAAAAGATATCAACTTCGCAAAAATATAACAATAATCACTTCTTATCTCCATTAAGAGGCAGTGATGTTTCAAAGAAAGATGAATTGTCATACACAACCGATGAGTCTAGTTATCATTCTCTCCAAACAAGAGACGGTGTGCTATTACGGCAGCAATACTCCGAGCGTACAGTTTGTGGAAACAGACAGCACTACAGAAAGATGGGATTCCTTTAACTGGAAAGGTATATGTTGCACCCCACCAATCCATCAATTGACGAATAATACTGAATATATTAAGAAGAGCAAGACTGAGAAACAAAACTAAAGGAAATTAATAACAGTTGAGTACAAAAAGCAGAGATGAAGGGAATTTCGAAAAATAATAGGAGACTGTTCGCACCACTGGAAAGGAAGGCAACAGTAAGTTATCTTGAATGGTGTCTCGTTGTTATTTACTAATGCAAGAAGGCTTATAGAGTAAACTTATTTAGTTTATATTATTAATTGGAGAAATTAAGCAGAATACTCTGGAGATTTCTGAGCCTAAATTCAATATGAATATGAATAGACAGGAATGTGAATTAGTGTTGTTCATAATAAGCATGAAGTATACACAGTTGAGAGTTGGAAGTGTCGAGCGAAGGAAGTTGTGATGTTATGGACCATTTAATTACCAGATGAGGAAAGCAAATTATTATTTATACCGAACTGATTTTAATATGGCAGATCGAGACTGGAAGAATAAAGAATATTATAAGAGGACGGGTTAGAAATATTTGGAGTGGCTTCGTCATATACTGTTCAACTGTATATGACATCATATACTGTTAATAGTCTCTGAAGACGAATATTTTATATAATATGCATTCCGGCATGAAACTTCCGAGTATCCAATATTGAAATTGATCTGCTATTCAACAGATGTACACACGGCGCAAATTACTCATGTCGTATAAAACACGGTTGGAAGACTTGAAATTGGATAGTCCACTTAGCACATTGGCTAAATGTGTCGCCAAGTGTGGTCTGTGAATGACGTTTCAGGAGACAGAAACCCTTACAAGAAGAGTGCACCAAAGTCGCATGACGGCTGCGTCATCCACAAAGACCCCGATCAGGCTCTAACAGTAAAAAATAACCTTACAATGTCCTGTTATCAACTGTCTCTTGAGGTTGCTACGGCCAGAGGTGGAATATTTACAACCGGACAGTATTAAGAAGGCTAAATTCAAATGGGCTACCCTTAAGGGAAGCAGTGGTTTGTATCCCATTAAACAAAAAACCACTGCAGTACCTCGTCAAAACTGGTGACATGAACATGTAACTGAAGCCCTAACAAATGAGGTACAGCTCTGTTCTGTGATGAGTTCCTTCATAGTCTACAAAAGGATTCTAGAAGTTGTTTGATCTGGAGAGAATGAAGAATGCCGTACCATCCTTCAAACATCAAATAAAAGGAGGCTTGCAGTAATGGAAGTGTTCTCGTGGACGGAATAATGATCAATGGCCATATTCGTCTTCATAGTTTTATAGGGATAACGTAACTTCGCAGAGGTACCGAGAATATATCCTCGAACCCTATGTGCCACTTTATAGTCATGCGGTTGGCACAGATTTTCTTAACGACAGCCACCATTGTCAATACAGCGTTATAAGTGGATGTGCAGGATTCACCATTCTTGGGTTCTTTATAATTAGCATTTGTCTTTTAACTGTTTATTATAACTAAATTGTTGTAGAATTAGGTTGTTAGATCAGAATATTAATATATTGATTTTGTAGCCGTTTGTGAATTATTTTATGTATATGATGAACAGAGTATGTGATTACATTAAATCTTGAAGGATTTTGTGTTTTTTCTGTATACCCTGGTTATGTTTCATGCCTATTTCTCTTACTTAGGGGGGGGGGGGCTATTTATCAGTAGTTCCTAAAACATGCATGCAGTCTTCCCTTATTACAACTGAGTATTATTTTGCCATATTCATTTCGTAACCAAGTATATTAGAAGCATTAATTAAATCAATTTATTTTATAAAGATAGCGAATTTGCATAAGAGATGATGGCAGTTTAATTATAATCTGTCGTTTCCATTGTCCTCTTTGTAAATATACCATTGTCGAGATTCATCATTACTATATAATACCCGGTGTCTAATATCATGGTCAATTTCAATGCATTAAAGTTTCTATATGTCCCCGATTGTGTCTGTTCTTGGACTGATCTCTGGTTTCAGTTGTAAGACAGCATCTTCCACCTCCGGTTTGCATTCAAATGAAAAATACATGGCTTTCTATTGATTTCGAATTGATAATTTTTGCTCTAAATAGTTGTAAAAGTATCCATTTTTGAAGCGTGTGAGATAAGTAGTAAGATGTAAATGAATGATTCTGCCAGTTGCTTTCGATTCATCTCTTGGTGTCAGCTTTTAGCAATAAATTCGTAGTGAAAGTTTTACTTTTTCGAATATATTTTTGAAATAATGATAATAATTTTACCAGTTACTCAGAAAAATATATCCTTCATGCATTATCCATATCAAACAAATATCCATATTCATTCATAAATCATTCATTACTGCTTACAGGATATACAACTACATATACATAGATTATATCCATGAATAGTATACTATTTCACAATGAACAGTTAAATAAAATGCTAATATTGCTTTTTTTGACAAATTCTGAACATCGAAATATTGCTCATATAATATATTTGCTGTGATTATAATAAATGAAGTATTTTTCACTTTTGTAATATTGTTTCTAGGTGATATGTACAGGTAATGGACAAAAAAATGGAAACAGTGACACGTTTCGATTAATATGGCAGAAACTGAATCAAGTCGCCTTTGTTATTTGGAGGTGTGACAAGTTGCCTGAGAGCTCGCGAAATGTCTCATAAATGGTCTATAAGATTTAAGTCTGGCAATTTGGATGGCCTTGGCAGACAGGACAATTCATTGTCATGTTCCGTAAACCACTGGGTGACCATATTTGCAAATGAATGGGAGCATTATCCTGTTGAAACGTGGCTGGCTGTGCAGGAGAAAAGTGTGTCAACATGGGATGAAGATGATCACTTAGGATTGAAAGATAATATGCAGCATCCACTTTGCCTTCCAACACAACAAGTGAACCCAAGCCATCCCATGAAATTGCGACCTAAACAGAACTCACCGAAACAGAAATCAGAACAGAAATCATACTTAAATAGAACCACGGAAACCTTTCACAGCTGGAAACAAGCACTCTGACTGGTAAACTTCCTTCGGCTGACACCACAAACGTATTCATCCGTTTGTAGCAAAAAGTGTGAACATGGAGTCATCGGGCCATATCACGTCCCTCCACTGTTGTGTAGTTCACTGCCTGTGACCTTTGCATCACTGGGCGCGACGACGTGCGTTCACGGGAGTGTTCAAAACCTTGTGTAAGGCAACCCGACCGTGATATCCAACTCTGTTTTTCCCAGCGCAGAGATTTTATTGAAATGGGTTGCTTACGAAACCCACTAGTGAATTTTTCACACAATTTTTCAGCAGTAGCCCGCCTATTTTTCATGGTACAGCGCACTAATGTTCGAACATCCCTCTCTTGTAGTAAGCGCTTTCGTCTACTATCGCATTTCGCTGATGGTGTTTGTCCTGTCGACTGCCATGCTGACATAATCTCAAAGGCTGTTCCTTCACTAACATGTGTAATTTCAGCTGTTATGGTCACAGATGCACCTTCCAGCCTAGCTCCAACAATCACGCCCCTTTCAAAATCACTGATGAAGTCTTCTCTGGATTCCATTTTAGCATGCAATAAACGGCGTTTATTGTATTTATACAATAAACGCGGTTTTTATACACACGTCCCTGGGAATTTCGAGACTACACCTACATATCAACTGCATCTGTGGAAATAGCATATATATATATAATAAGAAATAGCAGTATATATGGTAAATGGCGAGTACTACAATCACAAACATCCATGCCCTTGGTGGATTTCAAACCGTCAACTCCTTGGCTGAAGAGCGGTTACACTAACCACTTCACCAACCAAGCCAGCACGTTACAGTTGATTACATATAATAATGCAGTGAGTATAATATAATGCTTCATACATCTAAAAAGAAACAATTTTATTGCTCACTGAAATAGTAAGTAGAACTAATGTTTAATTTATGATAAACACCGCATTTTTATATCCAACTCTTGATGTAATACACTCTTCTGGTTAAAACACTAAAATCAAATTTAGAATAAATGAGGTCATTAAAGCATGAGTATTTAGTTAAATCTACCCTTTACTTTAATCATAACTTGAATATTAAGTAGGAAAAAATATGGTCAAAAGTAGCTAACAATTGAATTTTCTCAGGACGAGGGTCTGGAAGTTTCATCGGTGGAAATCTGATGGCTAAATATGGAACTCGTCCAGCTTTTCAAATTCTAGCAGTGGCTTCGGGGATTCTGGGACTGCTGTACGCTGGCATTTATCACTTCATTTTGCCGCTGTTTCATAAAAACAGACTGGGAGGAACAGGTAGGTGAAAAGAATTTCTATTTTTCTTATATAGTAGGTGCTATTTAAGTAGTCTTCTTAAGCTCTTGAAGATGTCCTCTTTGAAATTTGAAGATGCAGAAGGACGGACGTTAATATTTGCAATGACGCTTGTTTTAATCTTATCATGATTTAGATGATATGATGAAAGAGGGCCATTTGAATCGGGCCTTATCCTTTGCGGATCAGTCTACTTAGCATTATGAAAATTTGAAAAATTTGTCTTAGAATAATAAAATATTTCTTTTCTTTAAATTGCAAATTCATCCAACCATTAGCAACACTAAGTAATATTAATTTAGTACTGACACGAATTTTTTGTTAAAAATAATTGAGTACTCATTATTAGCATTTCATTTTGTTTTCTCCCCTAGGAAATAAATCTCCAGATCGTAAGAAAGAGATAAAAGTGGATGCAGAGAACAACCTCACAAAGGAAAAGATTTCAAGATTGTAAATAGTCACCCGTCCGTTCTTCTCATCAGCCTGATTCGGATAAGAAAACAGTGTAAAAAGGAATTTAAAAAAAATAACTGATTTTATCCTTATTAAAGAAAACAATATTTGATATTTGTAAATTATAGAACCAAGAAATGAAAGAATGAATTAGCTGAATTAAAAAAACAAGTCTGAGGGAAGGTCAACATTATGCATAGACAGGATCGTTTATTAATCGAGTATTCCAGCAATTTCTAATGATACGAATTGATGGGTCCAGAATATCGAATCAAACATTCACAAATTTCATTACCCAACTATTAATGTGGTACATAAAATATCCGTACAGTTTACTATAGATTTTTAAATTAATTGCAGAAAAACATCTGCATATTCACTTTTTTCTATATTCAACAATATATCACAAATAGAGAAGACATAATAATTTAAAACTTAACATACGCATACATAACTGTATAAACTTTATTAATTAAAGTGTATTTGTTTTTTGAGTCCACTTCGAGTAGGATAAAATATCGGTTACGATATTTTATCCTACTCGAAGTGGACTCATTTTATATTAATTTGAAAGTGAGAAGTTACAGAATGTATAATGCATCGGTGTTACGTATAGGAGAGAATTACGAGAGGACAAGAAACATGTTTATATTTATTAATCACGTGGAAGTGTACTTCTTTTGGGAAGTTAAAAAGCTTAGGGGGGGTGCTCCAGAATAGAGGCAGATAAAATAAAAGTAGAATTATAGAAGTCGTTTTCCAACTGAATTGCAAAAATAATGTTTGGCAGTTGTTGCTCGTGTTTGAACAAACGTATTGGTGGAAAGTGGAGAAGTATGGATGCCAGTTTGCTAGAGCAGACTGGCATCCATTCACTGCAGAAGGTGCATAAAGCTGAAATTGACCATCTGTGAGGTGATAGTCGAAGTGAGTCAGTGAATTCACTTCGTTTTAGGAGGATTTAATGTTTCAGGAGGATTTAATATACTTCCCCGAAACATGGAATCAGTATTCTAAGATTGGATTGATTTCAGATTTGTGCAAAGTTAATAGCTGGATAAGACAAAAGTAACTTTTGAGTGGAAAAGGATGCTTTTAGAAGTTGCCGAAGCTATTTCTATAGTGTTTATTCCAGTAGAGCCTAGAGGAAAATGTCAATCCAAGAAAGAGAGAGAGAGAGAGATCGATCAGGTGTTCTCTAGTGATCAGTGTATTACCAAAAGTAAAGGAATGAGATCAATTTTTTTGCCAGAAAGTAGGTTAGAACTGTGTTTTATTAACATTGAACTTGACTAGGTTATTTTCACCCTACTGAAGAATGACATGGCGGTCTGTGTTCATGCCACTGGTTGTAGGTCTTGAAAAGTTGTTTATGTTCTGTAAATTTTTTTGTTAAATGAATAAGAGGAATGGAATATGCCATCGTTAGGAAAATTAGTTATATATCAATGGCAAAGATCATTTGCGTGTAATAAACGGGTACGTGCAATATAATAAGATCCTCTAGCACTTCCCAACTTTTCCCATACTTCTTATCTCTTCCAGCTTGGTATGTGGCATTGAAAAGGAGAAGCCAGTTGCAGTTATGCACATCTTTCTTTTATGCTGCTGCCACCAGCGAAGGTGGCAGCAACATAAACATGCTGGATTATCTTTCTTATAGAGAATTCCTTGTTATTGAGATACAGCATGACTTTAGTCATGAAAGTTTCATTTGTCCTTACCGCAAATAATTTCACTTTTCTTTAAAGCTTGTTCCATTTGGATTACCTCATTTACTCTCCTAGTCGAATTAATCGTTGTTACAGGTTAGCTTCATCTTTTAAATGAATAAGTAGATAGAATGATAGATGGATAGATAGAATAAGAAAGACAGAAACTCTATACAAGCGATATGAATTAACGAGTTAAATTTTTGAACATTGGAAAATAAATATTAAGCGCGTTTAATGAATTATGATGAATAATAAATTTGTTAAGAATAATAATATTCTTTAACATTAGTAATAACTTATCGTTCTGTTTATTATTAATAAATTAATAATAAAAACAAAACATCTTTTAATGCACGCAAAGGATTGTTAAAAGTAATTAATCTTAAAAAGTTACAAATAATTTTCACCTAGCGAATCTTGCCTTTCCTTAGGCTTAAAAATGGCTTCTAACTCTGTTTTTTTTTTCTTTTCATTGTATCTCTCTGACGATATTTATTTAAAAAAATGACCTTAAGGCAATTATTGCACTCCTATACTTATCTGATAAATACAACCAGAAAATATTATAAACAAACTTGCTCTGACGATTAAAGGTGAAGGAGGTCATGGAATCCCAGAGAGTAGTATCAATTTATATAAATAAAATCCACTTATACAGAAAGTTTATTATACGTATAAAATAATTAGATAAAATTTAATAGTCAGTGAAATTGTTCATCATTCCTTGCCCAACTAATTAATGGAGAACGAGTAGATAATAAACTGTTCGTATTTTGTAATTTGTTCGTATGTCGATTTCAATATTCTCATCTAAATAATAAAATAATAAAAAAGTGAAATTTGATTGTGAGTGCTCTCTTTATTGAAACCATTTTTTATTTAGTTATGTGTATGTGTGCGCGCGCATTCAAAAATGGAAGCAGAAGTACGTACTGCAATTTATTTATTTAATTTCGTACCGAGTGAGCAGTACTATTCTCACATTAGTCCTAAAAAGGACTCTGAAGAACCTGTACAAAAGAATATTTTCAAGAGCATTTCCCGACGCCAGTTCATTTTATCGTATTAGTCATACGTTGATGGTAACGCCACGCCACTAGCGTCCCTTGCAGAGCCCTCAAGGAAATCACTTGAAAGTCTTTCTTGGATAAGCCTAATGGATATAAATCCTTTGTAACTAGCGGCACTCCATACGCCGCATAGAGAGATGGTGGCGCTGGTAAAGTGGGCAGCTGCTCCAAGCTCCTCTCTTATCTGCCTTACAAGATCTGAATTCCGCTCATAGTATTGGACCTTGTTTTTATGGCAATAGGTAAGTGGGCGCCCAGTACCTACTACCTGAGCATCAATTGCCCAAACGTCACCATCTTTTCTCATTATAATATCTGGCTTCCTAACGCTAGTATTGGTTCTGTAATGAGGTTCAACCATGGTCTCCCAACCTTTGTTCTTAAAACGATTATTTAATATGGAGATCACGGCATCATGTCTCTGTATTCGAATACCATGAGTGCAAAGGCAACATTGAGATATATGAGACAAAGTCTCACTGTAGTGGCAGCCAGCTCTAGAACTAATATCATCTCTGCCCCATCCGGCTGTACGGGCCCTAGTGGGCAGAGCATTTATTCTTGTTCTAATTAAATCAATGTATTCATAACCCGGGAATAATTTGGTGCCATCCCGTACCCACGGATGCTGGGGGAGGCACCAGATGTGATTCCTTGAAGCAAGCGCCATCTACAGAGCCATGAAGTAACAACGCCGTCTCTTATGCTTTGCTGACGTAGTCTCGATCTGGGACCTGATATTGGGACCAGCCTTTGGCACATGTATAGTCTTCTTAAATGATAGGGCTAAGAAAGGCCTCCCTGAATACAACATAGGATACAGCATCCAATATAGGATACAACAGCGCCCTCTTCTCATTTCATTACGCATGCAATTATTTTCATTGTTACGTTTCCGTTAGCACGCACGCAACCAAGCACTTTATTATTCATATTTAACAGGGAAATGAAAGCAGTTACTTGCCAACATAATAAAACATTCGCTCATCTGTACACACGGCTTTTATGCAACAGTTTTCCTTCCTTTATCTATTCCTCTCAAGGTTGAAATCCTTACGTGAAAATAACACATTTGGATTATTGCATTACAACTATAACAAATATTTTTTTTCTTGGCATGATTATTAGTAATAAATGATTCTATCAGTTTTGGTTTCAAATTCTTCTAATAGCTTTTGAAAAACATGCAGTTTGCTTTGTTATATTTCGTGTTTTCTTTCTAAAGCCATTTTGTGACTCTACTACAATCATTTGGAAATCATTCCAATTATTTAGCGGAAATAAGTTGTGGTTTTCTGCTTCATAGTTTTGTATGTCTTCAGCTTTCGTGAGACAAAAAATAATCACGAACTGTCGTAACCTAACGCACGCAAACAATACTTAGATAACGCATCATAGCTTTCACCATTGACAAAATAAACATCACAGATAGATCGACGAAACAGTGAACATAAAGACAACCCTATTTATCTGCTATATCCTTAAAGGTCATGTAGAATGTGAAATTGTGATTTATTTTCCTAGTTAATTGAGGAATTTGAACTTCCACAGAAAATACTCCTAATTTATCATGCAGCTTGTATCCTTGAATTATTTCCATCTATCCATCTTCATTTATGGTCATTCAGAACATAAATGGGTTCATATTAGACTAGGAAAAGAGGGAGAAATAAACAATGCATTTAAAAATAAGTACGTTTGGCGCTTTTAAGAAATATATGTGAAAGGGGAACATTGCTTCAAAGCATAAAGAAATTAATAAAGGAGAGGAAAACGTTTGGGGTGATGATGACCTCTGAAGTATCTTAAAAGATTTAAAAGAAACGGCAGTAATTAGTTTAGTGATGCCAATTGTGATGAGCTGTGATAAAAGGAAATATCTAGAAGAGATGTTTTGAGTTCAAAAACCTGCTCTGTACGAATGAAGGAATGAATCGAGAATCGATGATGTGTCATTTAGCAACCGAACTGTTCTATCTTTCTCTCACTACTGTTCTGGGTCCATAACTTTTAGGAAACTCTAATTAAGGCTTCTGTCACAGATGAAACTCATTTTCGATATTTTGAAGTAAAGTAACAACGTGCGGAAGCAAAAGAGTAGATCTGTTTTCGTGGATGTCGAAGAGGAGGTAATTGTGTTACCCAGAAAGCCTGGATGCTTGACTAATCCTTAAAAGAGAAATTTCGTCTTATCCGAAGAAAATAGGGAGAGAAAAACGTTCTTTTGGGATTCTGAATCCAAGAAAGTGTTTGTGATTTTAGAAGCGGCTGGCGTCTTGTATATTCTAATATCATTCCAAAAAACAGAAGGCAAAGAAGTATAAGATGGAAGTATACTTCGATTCCAAATCCGTGCAAATGCTTTACATATATCAAACAACCAATAAAGTTCTCGAAGCTTTTCTGTAGATTTGTTTCAAAAGTGGGCGATCATAAAAGTAAGAAGATCACCATCTAAAATATCGAAAGTTCATCCAGTCGTGCATTTCTAGTCGAAAGCTTTCGTGGTAGCGAAGTATCCAAATGACTGATATTGGGATTCTCTAATATTTTATAGAAAATTGGCACTTGCATTTTCTAATACAAGTAGAACAGGATAATAGAAAAAAGTAACAGTCAACCTCCTAAAGGATTAAAGATCTTTTTAGTCCTAATTATTTTGTAATTGTTTGTCATCATCTCTGTGTGTGTGTGTGTGTGTGTGTGTGTGTGTGTGTGTGTGTGTGTGTGTGTGTGTGTGTGTGTGTGTGTGTGTGTGTGTGTGTGTGTGTGTGTGTGTGTGTGTGTGCGTGCGTGTATTTTCCTCCCAATAATAACCCTACCAGGAAGTAATTTATTCCTACATGTTCCATTGCATACAATGCTTATATTACATGTAGTTTACAAGTACTGATTAACATTTCTATTTATATTTTTGTATCAATTTTTATATTTACATTTAGATTTTTATATATACATATATTAACACTATGTAGTATAATTCGCATAATATCAGTATGTTAGATCACAAGGATTGGAAGTCGATTTTATTAGCAAATTTAATTAATTCTACGCAGTGGCGCGCTCAGGATTTAACCTTTGGGGGGACCGAGTTGAGTAGACGTTTTGCGAATACACACTACATATCGCATACGACCTATAACTGAGCATCTGCAGTGATCGCTAATTCATAAGTAGCACACAACATAAATAAAATAAAAATTAATTTTAATTAGGAAAAGATTTTTGGAAATTTTTCTAGTGTTTTTTCCTTTCCTTTGGGGGGTACCCGGGCCCCTTGCCACTGATTCTACGGTTACAGGAATTCATCGAAAAACAGTTAATCGAAAGACAATTCACCGAATGCAATTCATCGAACAGCAATTCATCGAAAAAGCAATTCGCCGAATAAACAATTTGCCGAACGACAATTTAACGAATGGCAATTCGTCGAAAATGCAATTCATCGAATGACCAATTCCTCGAATGACAATTCATCGAACGACAATTCGTCGAAAACGCAATTCATCGAGAAAACAATTCACCGAAAATTTTTCGATGAATTCTTTCATAATTCATCGAAAAGTCATTTTTCTTGCAAACTATTGTTTAGAAAATGTTCAGTAACAATGCGGAACGTTACTCATGATACAGACAACATATGGAAGCGGTCATTGAAACGTAATAATTATTTTCTTGCATTTTAGAGCATTTAATGTAAGTGTACATCCTGCTTCATTGTACAGTTAGCGATTTATCTGTAGGGAAGACAGGAGTACCACATGCACTTATCTCCCGAATAACCTCGAAAACATGTAATTGCAGGGGAGGAATAGGCTAAGAAATTCGTTCTACCAAATTTTGTCACAATAAGTCTAGTCGATTGAAATTAAAAATTTCATTAAATTTCATCCAGCCAGAAATTGCTAATATCATTTAGGAACTTCTTTACGGAAATGTCATGATAAAAGTGATCCATTACGAACTAAAACTGAACTGTGCATTCAGCTTCTTGTACTGAAAACTTCTGCTAAGTCAGCGAGTTATTGTAATACTTAATTTCGACATTTTTCTTTGTCGCCCCGAATATAGCTGAACTGAAAACTGGAATGGTTCGACATTTTTTTGTAAAAGTTTCAAATACGGAATCCAAATAAAATTTTTTCATTAATAAATGCAATAAATAAATAAATTTACTGAACGTAAGTTAGTAGGGATAATACTGAGATGACTAGGCTTTTCCTGCTGGAAATAGGGAAGTCGGACAAGAAGAACAATAAGAATCGATATTGTTCTGTAATTATTCCTTAGTAAAGCAGCATTGCTATACCAACAATCATTATATTGAGGAGGATGAGGGAAAATAGTATTAATCATTAATATTACTACTACTACTACTACTAATAATAAATTGATTCATTGATGTAAATATTTTTCACAATATAATAATAAAATATACAGGAATTCAGAGTAAAAATATTGGAAAACTTGAAAAAATTCATTCCTGAAGATTTTTCAAGCATGTTTCACTTATTTACTCCTGTTTCTGTTATTCCTCAACGACAGGAGTGCCACATGCACTTATCTCCCGAATAACCTCGAAAGCAAGTAACTGCAGTTAATAAGGGAAGGAATAGGCTAAGAATACTAATGAGTATATGTGTGGGTATATTTCTGGGTTTTGAGGAGGTGATCGGTGCAGTTTGTTAAAAAAAAAATAAATAATAGGTTAAAATATTCTCTAGGAAAGGAAAATAATAAAATAAGGAATGATGAATAAAGAGTCTTAAAAAACAAACCTATAAACCTTTTAGAAGCATACTCATCTAGTGTTATATTTAGATGAGCAGCGGTTGGAAGTCTTATTCGACTTTTGAAGGATGCCAGTGGTCGGCAGATCACAGTTAGAAAACACAGTGCTAAAGGAAATTGGAACTGGGTTGAGTTGTTTTGAATTAAGGAAGAAGCAACTGGCCTTAAATTACTGCGTGTTTTTCCTATTCGGTTCGCTTGTTTTTCGGCAAGAAAAAAAACAAAGAAAAAATTTCAGAGAGGAAAAACCTTCCATCCTCGCATGAGACAGGCTAACTCACCTTCAGGTTAAACACCCTGATAAAGGCGCTTGACATCCTTGATAAACGTGGGATGCTGACATCCTTTTCAGCAGTTTCATTAAATGAGCTGTAGAATTTTTCTCTTCTCGGTTTCTGCAGTTTTGTAGAAAATAAGTTTAGGATGGAGGACTTTTTTTTATACATTCACGCCAGGTTTTTTTGTAGTCTTCCATTTTCCAGAGATGAGATGTTTCTTAAAGTTGATTTTTCTGTTTTGGAATTTTCGAGTTGGTTCGAAAAAATGGCTCAACAATGCGATCGTGCATGATCGCATTGTTGAGCCATTTTTTCCATGAGGAGAAGACTACGAGAGTGGCATACCTAAATATGCTAGAGAAATTTGTGTTTCCCAGATTGAGAATGTGTAGGGCCTCATTTTCCAGCATGATGGAGCAACTCCACATTATGGCGACTGCACGTATCCCACTGCTTGTGGCCACCGCGCAGTTCCGATTTGATTCCGATGGATTTCTTCTTTTGCCTATATTTATATTCGTGTATAAATAATTAAGTAAAAGAGTTATTTTCCCAAATGATTACTTTTTCCGATTTTTACTTATGGCTATGTTCGTGACCGAACAATTCATCGCGAGGAAAAATCAGAAAAATTCATCTCGCGAACTATTGATTGCAGAAAAAATTCGCTGAAAATGTTATTCGCTAGAAAATTGAAATGATATTGCATTGATACCGATATGAAAAGTAAATGCAGGGAAGATAAATTTCGTAAAGGCGTAAACTTTTACTAACGCATAAACTGAACAAACTTATTTGCCATCGCAATACATAAATGTCTTTTTACTGTATTCAGTGGTAAACAAAGCCACCTGTTTTCTGGCTTCTGCATTATAGCATCTGTTGAAGTGAAAGTTTCTTTAATGGTACATGGACATTTTCATTGCAGTCTTCGGACAAAACAGAAGTAGTAAAAATTTATCGATTCCTGAGTAAAAATGAATACTTCTGTGTATTATAGGAAGTTGATTTACAACAAAATATTAGCATTTTTGAGATATCTTCTATTATTGATAAGACATAAGAGCTGCTGACAGTAAAAAATAAATAAATAAAATAAAAAAACCTAATGTATTGAAATTAACAAATTCTTCAATGCTAGCAATGTTGAGTTCTTTCCTCATATCGTTGTTTTTAATATGATATTGCCATTGATGCCCTCTATTCACGCTCCTAATCTTTCTCTCTAATATCTGCGGTCTCTAGACTTTGATAGTGTTTTTTTTTCTTTCTAAACCAGCTTTCAGATCCGTACTTTTTTAAAACTGGTTCGAACACTGTCTTGTATACAGCTAGTTTTAGTGTTTTGAATAATTTCTCTAATTCCATGAAACTTTGTTCTTTTTCCTTCCTACCATACCAGCTTTGCTAATTCTGTTGTTTATTTCCATATTTAAAATTTTAAATTTGCCAACTTTACTAAAAATTGTGCCTAAATAGCTGAAATATGCTTCTTCTGTAAGTTCTCCATTCAGGATGCAGTTCACATTTCGTCTTTTTATTGTTGATCTTCATACCAAATTTAATACAGCATTTATTCAGTTTATTTAGGGAAGCAGACTTATACTGGATTTATATGAGAGTATATTATATATATATTTTTTTTTCTTGTAGGATGTACATTACGATAATATCCAGTGCGTAACCACCGTAGATATGTTGAAAATATAATATGAAGGATATCATATAGAGAATGATTCAAAATTTATGCTTATTTAGAAGAATATCTAATGCTTACGCCCCCCCTCCTTATTTTCTCCTGCAATTCCATAACCACTCTTAATTTCTACAGGTTTGAAAAAGTTTCCAGAGAGTATTCATAATCTATTACTCCATTTTACCATTTTGACAAAAGAAATAAGAGAATAATATTGTTGTACCGTGAAGATTCTAATTCTGTAATCTTTCTTTACCATCTTAAATCAGCTGTTCTACTGTCTGCTGAAATTATTTGAAATTTTAGAAACACTATGCTATATTTTCAACGTGTAAAACTGCTTATATGCATACCACACAAAAGAAAGTTCAGTAGAAATTTCAGAAGTTTGTTTCTATTTCTTAAAATAATCTAAATATTTTTACTTCTACTTCTGATGCTGGTTGCTATTTCTGAAGTAATCTACGTCTTAGAAATACTACGTCTTAGAAATATTTGATAGTAATCCTCTTAGCTGGAGGAAAAGGGTAAAGGCTTAGATTACTCTGGGTGCTATTGAGAAAGAAAAGAGAGGACACTTAGCCAGAAGGGACACTAAAGTGCCTCAAGCTGTTGTGCGAATTAGATCAAGAATGTCGTGTTTTGTTTTCAATTGTTGATTAGTAGACATCCTAACATAGAAATAAATATAGACATTTCTTTCACAGGCTGATACAGTATTTATCCTAAAATAAGTTCTTAATTTGTAATGATCAGTTTCATTTTTATTATCGAAAAATTATAAATTATTTCTTTCAATTATCTTGAAAAAGAAGATTTGAATTGTTTTTGAAAGAAAAGGAACATATGCATAATCTTATTTTTTGGTGGGGCGGGGGGGGGTTATAGACTTATTCGATCTGCAGATATTTCAGAGAATTTATTTTATAAATTTCGCAAGACAACTGTTATAAACGTAAATCACTTGGGGAAACATGTCCATTCATTTTAGTGTAAATAGTAGTAAATGTTTAGCTACTTCAACAATGCCATGTATCTAAACTGGAAGAAAAAAATATTTATACAAGAGTAATAACATTTATACAAGAGTAATAACATCTGCTGATGTTCTAACATCAGCAGATATAAATCTGCTGATGTTAGAACTCTTACATAAATAATTTTTTTCTGACATATCTCTATTAGTTATAATGTAATCAATCTACAGATTTTTGTCCTCTTTTATTCTACCATCTTATGGGCAGCGATTTCTTCTTTGTACTACAAGAAAAAAAAAGCAGATGACACAAGAAAAATATGTAGTATTTTCTTTTTCATTGGGTGAATTTACAATATCCTTTCTTTGTGTTTTGGAAGGAAAGCGTAAATGATTATTTTCTTACTATTTTTGTCATTATAACACATCTGATACAATTAGTATATCTGAACTAGCAGAAAATATATACATATCAATTTAAATCATAACCTTTAATTTCATTTTGTAATGACCAATTATACAGGGGAAACCAAGAGAATTACAATATAAAGAAAATAAAGAAAAAAATAGTGATATGATTAAAGAATTTCATTTTATTCTCTATAAAACAGAGTCGCTCAAGCAGGTCCTTCAGGAAATCTGTGAAGTATTCTTCGAAACATGATTTGAACAAAAATATAACATAATCTTGAACCTCCGCAGCCTGTTTTTTTTTTCAAAAATAATTCAAATATTTCAAATAATTATCGTGAATTAATTTTTTTCGAGAACAAAGAAAATGTTTTGTGGAGTAAGCGATTAGAAAAAATTAGCAAAAAAATAAAAATAAATAAAAATGAAATTAGTGTTCCAAGGTAAGGCGATATTTAAATGAAGAAACTATGCAAGAACCTTTATTTTGTCCAGGCATTAAAATTGCTTTGTACAATAAAAAGAGAAAATAAAAATAATTTCTATATTTTTAGTTTATCCAATATAACTAGGATTCAGTTACCCAGCATAGAACGAGGAACTGCATTCCTTGTTATAGACAACTGAGATGCAGCTATGAGCGTGAGATAATCCGATTAACTGTTCTCTTCAGCGGGAGGGTTTATCACACCTTCTAATGGACATGCTGGCCGAATTGCACTTCTTATAACTTCAACAGATAGCATTCATCTTATCCAGATTTATCTGGACGTCTATAGACGTCCTGCCCGGTTGAGGGGGGGGAGGGTTAAACGAGGAGGAACTGGTACAATTAATAGATGAAGTTGAACCAAATGGCGGGGAAAGTTCTGCCAAAGATTATGATTGTGATGAGTCCGTTAAAGAATTCAGTTAAAGAAATTAGCAATAGGATTAGACTTGACAAGAAAGCTATTTTATGGATAATGATCTCTCAATGGAGCTTTCTAGAAAATTTACGAGACAATTGGATATTTGTTTAGTTCCGTATTATGAACTTAATAAAAAATTGTAGCATAGTGGTAAGCAAGGTCTTATTACTGACAATACAACTTATATCTGAGACTTCTCAACAAAACTAATGGCTCCCAATGGGGCCGCGCCCACAGTTTGGGAAGCGCTGGACTAAAATACTTCACATCTGTCTCAAATAATCAAAATAACCCATAACGGTCTTTCCAAAGGTCGAAGTTCTCGAGGTAGCCAGTCAGCTAAAATACCTAGGAGTAACAAGAGATGGGAAATTGAGATTGAGGGATTATGCCGATGAGCTCTGAAAACAATATATACAGGAGCTATACTACCATTGATGCTGTTATGCTAACTGTTATGTTAATATATACAGCACCATGCGACTTATAATCTGGAACCATTAAAACAACTCCTATTTATTGGCTTACAATGCTAAGCAACATAATACCACCAAATCTAAGAAGTGATGCTCTGTCACAGAATATGACAAAGTACTCAGAAATACTGTATTGCCTATACATAATGACATATCAAAACTATAGCTTAACAGACTGAAATCAAGAAAGCCCCCCCCCCTCTTCGTGAAGATAAACATCTGAGAATGATTAATTAAAATACTAAAAATTAATGGAAACGAGTGTGGAGCATAAATACTAATGCCCAACTCAAAATTTAGTTTGATAGTTGCTGCCTCAACATCCCGGCAGGGACGAGCAGTAGTGTCTGGAGCCTGTGTGCAAAACTTTAGTTGGCGCCCCTATCCTCATCTCCAATAAAAAAATCACTTTAAAAAAACGTTTTTTTTTTAAAAATATTTCCTCCTCTTTGGCGCCTTTACTATCCTGGCGCCTGTGTGCATCGCACACATTGCACATATGGCCGGCGTGCCCCTGTATCCCGGGTGTGGAATTGGAAAGACATGGATAACACTGAACAGGATTCGTACGCAATAGAAGATGTGCAAGCTTTCTGTACAGGTGGAGGAAAATTCCCTCACCGGAGTGTGACCGTGGACACCCGAACCAATCAATCCATCATATTTGCATTGAGTGCAGTCTTCGCACATATACGAGTCAAAGGAGCGACTTCCTAGAGGTGACACCGCCTTCTATAGACTGGATCAGAGAACATAATCTTAACTTATAAGTGCTTTGTCCGTCAAACGTGTAACTGCCTGTTTTACTGTAATTATTTATCATTTACACTTTTTTTTTATTTTACTTTTTACATATCTGTACCCATTTTTGTAAATGTACTTTTATAACTTTATGTAGATTGCCATACGATAAACAATAAATAACCTCCTGGTAGGGTTACTGTTGGGAAGAAAACGAAAACACCACACACATACACTTAGTAATCTACAGTTTATTCGACATCTGAAACAACTATCGTTCAAAGATTTGAACCGTAGGTCAGATGTCCACAGAAACTGCACTTTCTCGCGATGGTTTAGGGCTCCTGTGCAGTCAGTCGAAATTATCAATTTATTGTTTTTTCCCTTAACATTAGATATCACTCTTTCTAGACATGTAGAATGATGCTAAGCTGCAAACATAACTTTAACTAGGCAAAATAGCTGAAAATATCACAACATTTTCTGCAAAAATGGTATGGCTCCGTAAATGAATTCATTTTTTATATTTAGAAAGACATCCCAACTAATGTAATTCTGATTTTTATGTGTGGTCTCTTTGAGTTTACTTAGGTAGGGCGATATCGATGTTTATTCTTCTTTCCGTCAATTTACTATTTCATAGCGAACCCTCTCTCTCGTTTCGTTTTGGATGCCTAAGAAATATCGATGTTTATTTTAATTTTTTAAATTTAGTAAAAAAAAAAAAAAAAAATATTACAAGCATTTATACTTCCAGTCTATTTTTGACATCCGTGCATCATGGTACGTGAAGAAATTTCATAGTGAATGCTTTGCTTTCTCTATGTAAAAAAATGTGGCTAATATTCCTTTCTTAATTAAATTCATATATATTAATTCATTTCTTAATTAAATTCATATATATATATATATATATATCTTCTTTCTTAGCATAAACTTTCATTTCCTGATAACATGATCAGGAAATGACACTGTCTACCGGCAATTTATTCTTACAATTCATTTGTAAATATATAGGCTGTGTATTTTTTAATGCCTGGAAAAGAAACTTTTTTTTTCCTGGAATCATTCATTCATTATTTGGTGCCACAAGTAAACATGTGGAGAGCAATTAACTTTTCTTAACAATTAACTAGAATCTACACAACTCTTAGTGACTGATCTTCAGGACCCTTCCGTGGGTTTGCGCCGCCTGAGTGCAAAATTTTTGTGCCCCCCCCCCCCCTTTAAAAATTAAAAGATCCCGAAGTACAGTAACACGTTTCGAATCATTTTATTATACTGCACATTAGGAGGAAATCTCCCTCTCTCTCTCTCTCTCTCTGTAAAAAATATAGTTTATGATCCTTTTTCATTAACGTATGAATTTTTATTAGTTAATGCTGCTTATGATCAGAGATGTTGAAGCCTAGATTAATATCATGGCTTTTAAGACGTCATTAAAACAGTTTTTTTTAAGGGGAAGGGGCGGAAAAATATGCTACTGCACGTGGCGACAAAATTTCTAGGGTTGGCCCTGTGGCCAGTCCTGGTGAATATGGTGTTTGAGGCAGATATTGAAATCCCAAGTCGTATATTGTCTGTTGGATTTCATAAGCAGGTGCATTGTCCTGCAAAAGCAACACGCCTCTGTTTAGTTTCTCGAACCGATTTTCCTTCAGTACCTCCTTCAATTCCTTCAGAGCTGCTGTAACAGTTTCACCTTTGTTGAGGTAAGGTAAGGATTACACCATCCATATCCTAAAAGACAATGGCAAGAACTTTCCTTGCTGACTGTTTGGTTCGAAACTTGGAAACTTGGCCATGGAGAACCTTTGTGTCTCCACTCCATTGACTGTTGTTTGTTCTCTGGGTCATAGTGACGAAGCCATGTTTCATCAACGGTTAGAATATGAGCTAAAAAATTTCACGAGGATGAAATCCCTTTATGAAATGTTCTTTTAACATCTCAACTATACCCGCCTCAGTGGATATCATTCACTGCAACCAGTATGCCCCGCCAAAAAATCGCTTTCCGAACGAAGTAGGATAAATAGTAGTTATAAACAGTAGGATAATAAAAAGATATATGCCTCTCAAAATAATCCAAAACAAACAAAAAAAAAAAAATTGCACACACATCTTCGCCCCCACACGCCTTATAATTCATTTTTCGGTGAACTGTATTTTCGATGAATTGTTGTTTTTCGATCAATTGCGTTTCGATGAATTGTCTTTTCGATTAACTGCTCATCGGTGAATTGCTTTTTCGGGGAATTATCTTTCGATGAATTGCTTTTTCGATTAATTGTTGTTCGATAAACTGATTTTCGATGAATTGTTTATTCGGTGAATTGCTTTTTCGATGAATTGTTGTTCGATGAATTGCCTTCGATGAATTGTCTTTCGGTAAACTGTTTTTCGATGAACTCTCCGGATACCGATTCTACGTAATACTTTTCGATAAGTCTCTGCTTTGACACTGGCCACTTGTCTCCGGAAGAGATGACATGTTGTATTAGGGGCATCCAGATGGAGTCCAATAGCTGACAGTCGTAAACTATGTGGTCAACAGTCTGTTGAAGGTGTGGACTGCAGATGCATGATGGTGATTTCAGGATATGATCTGTGTAAGTAGTGTCTTAGTTTTCCATGCCCCGTTAGTAGCGTGGTTAAACCTGGAGAAATGGTGTGTTTTTTCAGCCGGAGTCTGCTTATGATGCCAGGAAAGAATTCTTTTGTTGTCGATCCGTTTTTTGATGTTTTCCATTCTTCTTCCCACATGTTTAGGCTTTTCTCTTCTGCAATTGTTTTTATAGCAGATTTAGAGAATTTCTGATAACTTGTTTCTAGCCATTCGTTTCTGGCTGCTTCTTTAGCCAACTAATCCGCTCTCTCGTTTCCTACTATTCCAGTATGCGCTTTCACCCGGCAGAACTTGATTTCACATTCCTCTAGAGTGAGATTTGGAACCAGATTTCTTGTCTGTTCTATTAATGCAATATGGTTGTTCTGGTTTTTTATGCCGTCTATAGTGCTTCTACTGTCACTGTAAATTGCTGCTGTCTTTTGCTGAGAAGTGTTGAGTTCTAGTTTCTGGAGATACGTAAGTGACTGAACTATAGCAAGTTGTTCTGCTTGGTTGTTGGAACAGAGAGGATGCAATCTAGAGCAGCGTTCTTGTATAATGGACTGTCTGTCGTATGCAGTGAAAGAACAACCAACGTTCCTTTTGGTTTCGCTTCCGTCAGTGTATATTTGGAATTCGTCACTTTCAGAGCTTTCCTTCTCCTTAATATTTGTTTTCTTTGCTGGGTGAGGCCACTTACTGTAGTGAAGCGGATGTTCGTAGCAATTTGGATGGATGTTGTAACTTTCGATAGATCTTCCGGAAGTGATTTCATATATAAGAGATAATTCTTGTATTTTCAGGCAGATCGGTGTTAGAGCTGCGATAACGCAAGCTGCCTCGAAAGATATTGTCCTGTATCCTTTGATTATGCGTATGGCTATAAGACGTTGAACTCTATTTAGTTTTTGTCGGTTTATCTTTGATTTTAGTGTATGTTTCCAGACAGGTGCAGCATAACATATCAGTGGTAGTATAGCACCGGTATATATCGTTTTCATCGCTCGTTGGCCTAATCCCCACTTAATCCTTGCCGACTTAGCTAGGCGGTTTACTATTTGTAAGCTTTTTTTCGGCTACATATGAGATGTGGTTATTGAAGGTGAATTTTTCGTCTATTGTTACTTCTAGGTATTTGAGCTCACTGGCTACCTCGAGAACTTCTCCGTTTAGGAAAACTGTTACAGATTGTTTTGATTTGTTACGTGAGATGTGGAGCACTTTAGACTTGGTGCTATTGAAGGTCACTTCTTCTCGCGTCCCCACTCTGCAATTTTAAAGAGATCTTCGTTGGCCGCTACTTCTAACTGTAAGCCGTCGCGTCCCCGAATCATTATCATCGACGAAGGCTATGCTTTTGTTTCTGTAGTGAAAGGAAGTCTTAAACGCGAGTCGTACTGGATGTTCTAGAAACCTGGCACACAGCAGGAACCTTGAGAACAGCCGCCTCATTTGACTTTTTTTTCATTAAAGTTGTGTTTTTAGTGTCATAGTTGCTCTTCTGTCTGAAAAATAATTTTTTGTAAGGTAGAATAAGTTTTTAGGGCATTTTAAATCTATTAATTGATTGATTATGGCTGGCCACCACGTAGCATCGAAGGCTCCTTGTACATCGAGTGAGATCAACAGTACGACTTATTTTTGCTGTAGACTGTGTTCTGCGAACTCATGCACCTCCATAATTGCGTCTACTGTGCTGGACTGAGGTCTGAATTCGTATTGATTGCTGCTTAATAAGATACTTGAGCAGATGTGGTGCATTATTCGGTTTATTAGAAGTTTTTCTAGTACCTTGCCAGCGACGTTTATGAGGCTGATTGGTATATATTTGTTAATTTCGTCAGATGTTTCTTTTCCTAGTTTGATTATAGGTATAATTTTTGAGTGTTTCCATATTGAAGGAAATCGTCCTCTTTTTAGGCATTTGTTGTAAATGTTGTTATGAATTTGGGGAATTCGAGAAACGCTGTTAAGAGTATATCGCTGCTTATTCCATCTTCTCCAGGAGTTTTTCTTGGATTCATTGATCTTAATATTGACTCGATTTCGTTAGTTGCAAATGAGTCATCAGGAAAGTCTAGATCTGTTTCCATTCTTTGTCTGTACGTTTTCTGGATTTCTCCATCTGTTGGTTCATCGTCATCGGGAATAAATTTCTCTATCATAATAGCTGCAGTTTCTGCTAAGTTTTTAGTGTAGGTGCCGTCTGTTTTCTTGATAGTTGATAGTATAGGTGTTGTCTTGTTCTTGCTTGCTGCTAATTTATGTATGCAATTCCAAGGATTCGATACGGTCGAAACTGTACAAATTTTTTCCCATGATTCTGTTTTCGCGTTTGTAATTTTGGACTGATAGCTGTATTTGGCTTTATAATAGTTCTGTCTTCTGCTCTCTCTTAAATCTTGGTTATTGTATGTTCTTTGGTATAGTCGTCTGAGTACGTTGACACGTTTTCTTAGGAGTGTTAGTTCGTCGTTCCACCACGGTACTGATTTTCTTCCATCGATGTTTAGCTTCTTGGTTGTTTTGAGTGTTTGATCCCTGGATTTTTTCAGATCTGATGAAAGTGCAGAAGCAAGGAAGTCTATATCGGTTTGTGCTGATACCCAGATGGCTATATTTTTGTCTAAGCTGAGTTGTTTTTCGCTGTTCGCATTTGATGTTCTGAGATTAAGCGTGAAAATTCTCTTTTTAATGGTTTTATAAATTTCTCTAGGTTGGCTTTATTGGTGAAGTATTTGATGTTAAGGCGGTGGGTTTTGTTGTCTATTCCGTTTAAATTTTTGTTACTGATGATGAACCTTTTATGCGATGTTCAGAACAGCTTTCCTCTACTTGGTATTTCCATTCAGAGACGCTGGGGGGGGGGTAAAATAGCGTTGTTTACCATTGTTAGATCGATGAAGCTGCTTCCTCTGCTATTTTCGAATGATGGAGTGTTATAGTCGTCGTTTAGTATGTGTAGGGAATCTGATGCTATGAATTCTTCCAAATTTTTCCCTCTATTGTCTGTGTTTTCATTAAACCATAATATCGAATGGGCGTTGCTATCTATTCCAAGTATTAGGCAGTGGTTAGTGGTAAAATCCGCAATGGTGCTCATTTTTTCTAAATCGTGTTTTATGTCTGTGTGATAGTTGAGATACATACTCGCAGCAAAACTTTTAATTCCTCTGTACGTAATTTCAATAAGTACCGAGTCCTTCGTTGCTGTGCTAGGTAATTAATATTGCCTCGACTTCAGGCAATTTGTGTGTGTGTGTGTGTGTGTGTGTGTGTGTGTGTGTGTGTGTGTGTGTGTGTGTGTGTGTGTGTGTGTGTGTGTGTGTGTGTGTGTGTGTGTGTGTGTGTGTGTGTGTGTGTGTGAGAGAGAGAGAGAGAGAGAGAGAGAGAGAGAGAGAGAGAGAGACAGAGAGAGAGAGAGAGAGAGAGAGAGAGATAATCCACACAAACGTTGAAGTAAATGGTTGAACTACAGCATCATATACAAGAACGCTACCAACTCATGCTCATTAGCAGAAATGAAGTAGCTTGGCCAACGATCAAAAAAGCAATTTGGAGTGATGTGTTTTTCTACTTGAAGCCTTTTGCAAGCTCAGTTTGTTTTCGACATGCTAAAATTTGCTTATTATATCACTACTGGGTTATTTCAATCAAAAACAGTTACTGCATGCTTGATTGCGATCTTACATAGCCTCGATCCATTACTCGAAGAACCTTGACGTAGGTAAGGGAGGACGGTTTAAAACAATAAACGAAAATGGAGTGAAGCACAGAAATGAATTGGATTTTTTTCTTTTAGCTTTTATTATCATAATGCCAAACCCATATGCTCCGTTTTGAGGCCCGACTTCAGTTGAACAAATACTTAGACACCATTTCTGACATTTTTAATGGGATTCGAATATAATCTGTCGATTTTACCAACCAACAAGTCAAATGTTCTCTTTCAAAATGCATCATGAGCCTGGGCAAGATACGTCAAGTATTCCAATAGGCTAGTAAACTATAGGGAAATTATTCCCAATCTTTTCTGTTACGAAAATTAAATTGAAACTCGGATATTTAGTGTATATACTTTGATAATTATTAATGAGTGAAAAACCATGTAAAATTATATATTTAGTTTAGTCCTTTATCCAAGTGTAAGCAAACAAGTTTGAGCCTGACGTATCTTCAGGAATGGGACAAACGTGGACTGACTTCATATCGCTTGTCTTAGTATCCCATAATGCAAAGCACATCTCCTTGGGGACATGTGCATAATGCTATGCATTAAGGGAAGGGCCACTACCCAGACCGGTTTCGACCTTTATTGAGGTCTCGTCAGTGGGAGCCAGACCCAGTGGTGGTGATACCAAGGTGGAAGTAATGGAGAAGTCATATTTACCTATACGAGTTGCCAAAAAAGTGTCCCACCTTATTATTAATTAGCCTGGGATAGAGTAATCTGGATTAGAAAAAACTTCCAACAATGTAAAATTTTTATTTTTAATATAACTGAAGCTTATGTATTTCGATCGTATACCATGTATCATCATAACTAGAAGTAATACAGGCAACGTGTGTATAGTTTTAGGTTAACATAAAGTGCATGTGACACTACCATTTGTTGATGGACGGGTCGTTGCTTCATCATCTAAAATCTTAACTATCAGAATTCCAAATAATAATGATTATTTCTTTACAAAATAAAATTATATTATCTTAATAAATATGGTTACCTTTAAGTATGATAATTTTCAAACACTTTGGACAGGAGCATATGGTCATTTTTATTTCGGATCTTTTCTGAGCACCTGATTGTGAGCGTTCTTTTTTTTTGTTTTATAAAGATTATCCTGTTTTTTTAAACTACTTTGAATTTCTTCTAGAGATCATTATTACTTATTTGTGTAGCAAGATGTGAATCCCTGGCTTTTGAAGTGCAGAAAGAAAGTGTGTCATACTTCGACAGACCTACCAGTTTGTCCAAAGTAACAAAACTCACAAGGACAGGCTAACGGACATACCGCTACATAGGGGGGAGGTATACAATCCCTCAAAGAATGTATTCATGTAAGCTTCTCAAAAGAAAAGTCAAAATACAATTAGGTTACTCATGGTTTTTCTGGTGAAACCTTAAATATATGGAAATGTAATTTAAGCTAATTAAATCCGGCATTTAACAGGCAAAATGTGTACAAATTTAATATTAAACATTATACTAATAATTGTGTGAATAATTTAAGAATAATTGCCACTCTGAACTCAGATTTTTTGTATATTTTCAAATAATTTCTGTCACTTTTTGTCAACATAATTCTCCACTGTACCACCACCGATCTGGGAGTATTTAGTACTCTTCGCATTCAGCACTTCCCTCAACCTTAAGCCAGCTCGACTTCTCTTTTGGACTTCGTTATTTGATTTTTATGTACTCTTGAAGTTAACCCACATCTATCTTATTTCATAAAACGAATGCAAAAGGATATCATAGATGTTTATCTCTTTCAGTTTTCATTGATAATTAATAGAGGTAATGTACAAATCTTTTAGAAGAACGGAAGTACCTGCTCCACTTATATTGTACATCTGCTCTTTTCAGGTTAATCTTCTCCAAAAATAGTAAATCGATTCATTCACATCAGCTTCCGCATACTTGAAAATCATTCACTTAAAATTTACTCTTCAGTATGGATTCTCCCACAGATATTCTGCAGATAGCCTTTTTGTTAATGCTGTTCACCATTAGATACACCAATGGGGAAATTTGGCGAAACTAAGGCTAAACTCTACATTTCAGAGGAATTTGATCATCAAGTAAGCATTTTGTAATTACGTATCTGGTTTCCCTTTATACTCCCTAGTGAGTAAGTGAGAGATAGAGAGTTTTGTTATCCTCTAATAACTTCTGCCCTTCACCGCTGCTTTATTTCTTCAGAATCCTTGTCTTTTCACTGACTTCATAAGTGATTCACGCTTGCTAAAATGATGAAAACTCTTCCCATCTTCTACTGATCTTTGCAGACGCTTTTCGACAGGTAAATGTTCGATATCTCAAAAAAATCGAAAAACGTATCCTTAAATCTAAATCAGGATGCCAGTCCCAACATCATTTTCCAATTCCAATGACCAAAGTCAAGAAATGCGAAGGTATTTACTTCAAAGAATGATCTAATGCAAATCTTCCATCTACCTACACGAATACAGAAAGTTCTCACCACTGTTTCAATACACGTATCCTGTTCTTAGAAATTCTTCCAAATATTTTACGTGAGATGTCTTCTTGGTAACTCAGAGTATAACCTCGTCCGAATTGAAGTTTCTGCTGAATTCACTCGATATTTCTTAGCCAAGTGTCCTTTAATACTACGAAATCGTATAAAAAAGGACTTCTATGATTTAATTTCTCTTCCCTCCCGAGGGTTGGTGGGCATTTCCACTCTATCTAATTTCAAAATATTTGTTCAAAATTTAAAAGTTTGTTCAAATTTACTTAATTTCAAAATTTAATTTTAAAATTTGTTCAAAGCAACTCCAAATAGTCACTTTGAAGAAATCATTGAAAGAATATTTGTTGAGATCAAGATATTCATCCATTTGACTCCAAATCTTCAGTTCTCTTCCAAATCAGGCAATAGAATACGTAGAATGGTCTCCTATGAAGTGCGCGTGCTAACCCAGTCCATTCAGCAAAGAATTAAGCAATACCATAGCTAGCTTCAGATAGAAATTCTAGTTTTTACATTTACGTGCCTTAAATGCAAATATGCAAAAATAAGAAACACTTTCTTATACTCAAGAAAGCAATACCGCTTTATGGTTCATCCGCAAGGTCACTGAACTCAATTTCTATCCTTCTATCCTGACATGCCATCCTAATATTATTCAAAGAAAAGGCTGAACTCAACGTCGTCCTCCTCTTATTCATCATAGAGAATATGGCTAAACATCTCTCATATATCAAGAACAGTGTAACGTGTGCTCATAGCGCTCTTTCGCCAGAAGAAACTCATATTACTCTTAATGAGCCCGGGGATGATGTCTTCTGATTTTTATGGTTCTAAAAAAAACGTGTGCAACAAAACTACAGAATTATTTCTGTATAGTGTTTCACAGTAATCCAGCATCTATTCTACAGATGAAGTAAATTTACATTCACTTGTTCAAAAATTAAATAAATAAAAAAGAAAGAAAAATTAAAAGATAAAACTATCGTCTCCTGTCAATCTAAAAAGGAATGGATGGTCACTCACGGTCAAGGGACGGTCAAGTTCTTCATCTCAGAAGAACAATGAAACTTCAGTCTTCTACTTGTAAATATATCGCATTCAAATCCAAAATCGTTCAAAAACGGAATGCTAACCTCATGATCTATTTCTTCTCCTCCCCCGAAAAAACTTGCAGATCTAAGTGGGTACCCACAATGCTCTTGGATTGAAAAAGAACTGAGCTTGATTAATCTCACAGTGCCTGAATAAGTTTAATAAGAATTTAAAGCTCAGAGTGAGTAAGGTGGTCTCGTAACGAGGTGACAGAGTGCGAGCTTGCTCTGGAAATCCGACATTTTCCCCATCTGAATATTTTATCATTAAAAGCAAAGTAACTGGCCTTGGAGCACAGAGAATTAAAATAATTAACGCACTCGCACACTGTACTCGCATACCATTGATGATTCATCACTAATAACAACCACACACACACACACACACACACACACACACACACCAAATCAAATTTTACTCCTCTCGAAGATCCTACAATTTATTTTCATTTCTTTTAATTATTTGTACGCATCTTAAAAACCCGAATATTGTCAACGACAACCTATGCAATATTATGATGATAATTTGCCTTTATTGCTCATCATTTCTTAATAATTAAAGTTATTTTCTCTCAACTTTACATTCTACATTTCTAACGAAATTACATTGTTATATTCGGCGAAGAAATTATTATACAGTCTAAATCCAGCATCATGAAAATTCATAATTTGCCTTTCGAAACTATCCTTTCTAACTATTCTTACATTAACTTTCATGGTTTAAGAGCGTCGCATTTCATCTTTGTACTAATAGAGGCAAATGCATAGTGGTGCCATCTGTTGACATCTAGAAGATATATTTGATCGAATTAACTCTTTATTTAAAAATAGGAATATAAATTACACATAAGCAGTTGGCTCCTTCAAAGTTATTCCAAATTTTAAATAAAAGATTTATTTAATTTTTGAAAACTTGAAAGAGATGGAACAGTAAACTTTTCATTTGCAGAAGGAAATAAAATATGGAGAGATTAATCTCTTTATAAATACGAGGTATGATCAAAAAATTTTATGCAAAGTATTATTTTTTTTCTGTTATGTAACATTTCCTTACTATTCCACTTCTTGGTTCTTTTGAGACTTGAAAAGTGAAGAAATTCCCGCTCTAATCTTTAAAACCATTGTTGAAATCTGGTGTTTTGAACTGGACAAATTTAACCCGCGATTTTCTTGAAATGTAAGGATATCATGAAATCTTTTTTTTCTCCCTACAGTGCCGATTTTACTTCTGGGATGAATAAAAAGCAAAATGTCTCGGAATGAATATCAGAAACAATCGTGCGTGCGTTTTGAGCTGGAAATTACTACAAAGAAAAATCACAGTGAGCAGGAGCATTGTAATGGTTAAGAAATTAATGATAGCAATAATTTCATTACTACGAGAAGTTGTTGCACGCTAGTAAGAAATTATCAGCTGGCCACTTCTCGTATTTTTTCTTTCTACATCGTCTAGATGCTGCAGAACTCTGAATAAACTGATGGTTCATAATCTGACCATTGAAAACGAATTCATAATATACGAGTACATAACAGTTAGAAGAGCACACGCAAATCACAGAACAGACATAATGCACTATGAAGATAGCTTAATCGCCCATTCATGCACGCAAACACACACACACACACACACACACACACACACACACACACACACACACACACACACACACACACACACACACACACAAGGAGGAACATCGAAATAAACGATGAATCATTAATCATATTCTACTCTAACGATGCTGGGTAGAGACGGACTGCTTTAGTGTCGTCTGATTAGCAGAAAGGTTTTAATCATTGTGAAGCTTAATTTGTGACATTTAGCGATCATTCTACAACTCGCACTGGTCTAGTTACAGAAACATAACGCTTACTTAAGTTAAGGGATATTACATCCCATATTGTTTCTTAGCCGAATAAGAAACTCAAAGAGTTTCATGCCGAATATAGAAACTATATAAGGTTCGGCGATTCCAAGCGTAAGCCAATACCTGGATAGTGCAACACCTGACCCATTTGGTAGTGCGAACTGAGGCAACTCATAGTAAGGGTGGAACAAGTTCCGATCACTATTCTTGGTATTTACCCATAATGTGAACTTAGCTCCTAGGAGATGTATTACTGTTCTACATTATGAGGGAAGGTCACTACCAAGACCGGTTTCAACCTTTGTGTATAGGTGAAGCGGGCTCTAAAAATAAGACGATCCCGAAAGATCGCCCAACTCAGCTTTGTTCCACTCAGTGATAGGCTCACCCTATCACCGAGAAGAACTTCTCAGCATTGGCTCTACCCAGTAGCAGGCTCATCCCACCACCAAGCACAGCCATTATCTCAGCGGTGGCCCCGACTCAGAGACAGGCAGAAACCTACCTCCAAGCGGAGCCTCTCAAAGCCAGATCTTCCCCGCACCGGTTTCTACCCCCGTTGGGGGTCTCATCAGTGAGTAGGTAGACCTAGTTAATACCAAGTTTGTAGCGAACAGACCTTACATCCCTTCTATGAGAATTTCCAAGGTGTCCTAATAAATTACTAATTATATGAAGAGCGAAAGGCTTCGATTTGGCAACATGAACTTATTTAAATTAAGGGATATTACATCCGATATTGTTTCTTAGCCGAATAAGAAACTCAAAGAGTTTCATGCCGAATATAGAAATTATATAAGGTTCGGCGATTCCAAGCGTAAGCAAATACCTGGATAGTGCAACACCTGACCTATTTGGTCGTGCAAACTGAGGCAACTCATAGTAAGGGTGGTGCAAGCTCCGATCTTTGAGTTTCTTATTCGGCTAAGAAACAATATGGGATGTAATATCCCTTAACTTAAATAAGTTAATGTCGCCGAATTGAAGCCTTTGGCTCTTCATATAATTAGTAATTTATTACGACACCTTCTTGGCAATTCTCATAAAAGGGATGTAAGTTCTGTTCGCTACAATGAAAGGTTCAAATAACATATATGAAATACTGCAATGTTAATACTGAATAAAAGTGGGAAAAAATCGATGTTTTTGTCTACTCTTTTATCTTGAGATTAAGGTTCACTAACGGTTATTTCTTTCCTTCTTTAGAATCATTGAGTTTCTTTTTTTTTTTTTTTCTTCTTCCTAACAGGATCGTTCCTGTGACTCGTGAACCTTCACCTTCCTGCAGTGGTTGATAACCTTTCACTTTGTAGCAATAACGGGAGAAATCATACGGACGAATGTACACAACTATACTGTACGAAGTCTGTTTCTTTTCACTTGAGACAACTGAATTACACAGAAAACAACACACGTGCAGGAGAGATGGATGAGAAAGCAAACACGTTTCTGAGAGGATGCAGTGCGAAATGTAACCCGTCATGGAGATCTGTTTACGGAAGTCTGCTTTGTGTTCAGAAACTATAGAGCGAACATCTTGCACAATTCAACTTCTGATGACACAAATACGGTTGTACGTACGATAGAATATATGCATTTATTCCGGCCACGATGCAATTAAAGGCTCTAACCAACCATAATGTTTCCATGACGTAACGCCGTACAGAAAATAAAATGAAGACTCGTTGACATGTACATTTCTGAAATCCTATTTATTGAGCAGAAAAGAAATTGGCCCAAGTAAGTATAGCCATCCTGAATTTGTTATGCCTGAATGAAAATAATAGCAAACCATCACTATTCTTTTGACCTTCCAACAAGATTATTTCTTTCCTCTAACTTGGAAGGGTTTATTCTCATTTCACTGCTCTGCCCTTAATGCCTTAGGATTTCGAGTTTTCTTGTTAACTGAATCTTCCATTCTCATCTTGTTGTTATGCTGAAGACATTGTAGTAGTAATCACATGATAGTGTACTCATGCCCTGTATGATCGCGCGTCCTTCTTTTTTTTTTTTTATAATCTTCGTTTACATCTTCCAATGCATACAACTAATGATAATTTATTATGTTAATTTCTTCGGTTTTATACTTGAATCTTACTTCATATATTTTGCGATCATTAAGTATTTTCAAATATTTTTCCATGTTCGTAATCAAGGTTTGATTATGATTGAAAACCCGACTTTGCAATCACGGTATAAAAATAAAGGCTTAGAAAAAATGTCTTCAGAAAATCCTGAAAACCCATAAAAAGGCTGTTTCGCAGTCTTAAAGATAAATACTGAAAAGCCTGGGCGAAAAAAGAAAAAAATATCGAGTGTGCGTCCTGAATGCAATTGAGTTCGTACTTCATCAGACATTTACAACTTCCAGGATTAGTTCAACTGCTTCTATATTTTCCCACCACGAACTAGAATCGCATTAAGGAAAAAAAAATAAAAATAAAAAAAAAGAATGCAATCCCTATCAACGGTGTGATTCTGTGTTGTGTTTATGTGTGGACGCAGGTGCTAAAAGGCACAACCAATTTCGGGATGTCCGAAGAAGAAAAGAAGAAGGAAAAAAAAATTCTTTATCTACATTAGAAAGAGGTTTAATAGGTGGCGTCTTGATTTTATCCTGCAGGAAACACGCCTTCCGTGTGTGTGTGTGTGTGTGTGTGTGTGTGTGTGTGTGTGTGTGTGTGTGTGTGTGTGTGTGTGGTGCGTGTGTGCCAACCTCCTTTCTTTAATAAGCATGTCCAAAGCGTTGCCTACAGCGAATATCCCCGGTAGATCACGCTGAAGAAACTTGCGAATGACTTTCTTGTAGGACGCAATAACAACAAAAGAAAATACGAACTCAAATAAAGGAGTAGCAGCATTGATATTAATTCAGAAAATGTTGTTAGTAGGGGGTTCAACTTTCTTGCTTTTAGTGTTTTCAGTAGTCAATAAACCTTTGGCTAAAGAAGAGCAAACAAAACTCAAGATAAATGCACCTGTCTTGAGAGTAGGGGGGGCATGAAAAAGCTGATAATCAACTTAACTCCAAGGACTTCTGACGAAGTTAGCCGAGCTAAGAAGGATGAACCAATGAGAGCCATAAATTATCGCCTTTCTCATTCTGTAGCATTGGGAAAAGACGCAGATAGAGAGACAGAATAAAACAGACAGAGAGAGAGAGAGAGAGAGAGAGAGAAAGGCGTTTTCTGAGTAAAGATTTTTTTTTTTTACATTCAAGTTCGTTTTCCCCTTAGTTAACCAGAAAAAAACGTTCAAAAACGTGAAACCGACTAAAGACAATAACATCCAAATTTGAACATCATCTACGATGCAATATTGGCTTTGGTAATTCCCATGAATATCCCTTATCTACAGTCGAAGCATAAAAAAGACAATTTAATGAATCTATCGAAACCTTCGGGCTATATTGGAAATTTCTATTTCCGTGGGTGGATCATATTTCTTCTTTTAATGAATCTACTAGAGAAGTAGAGGTATCGTTAAGTCTCTGGTGGGTTTCTCAAGATAAAATATGGCTAAGAAAAGTACCGGCGCGTGTGTGTGTGTGTGTGTGTGTGTGTGTGTGCGTGTGTGTGTGTGTGTGTGCGTGTGTGTGTGTGTGTGTGTGTGTGTGTGTGTGTGTGTGTGTAAGGGATCTTCCAAATCTAGTATAATGCAAATTATGTGTTTCTTCTGTGTCCTATCTGTTCAATATTTATAAGATTTTTCCTTGTTAGTTGTAATTCTCACTTCTAGAACGAGTTGGATAACAAATTTTAAAAATCTAGAAACTGTCGCCTAGTTTGAGAAATCAATTCCTACTAAAGAACCTGAGACAGGGGGAAAAAGCATTTTACTTCAGGCAATGACCGGAGTAACGATACAATAGCGACTGTCCTTGAAGAATAAGGGAAAAGGACTAGTGTTACAGGTGGATGATCGTCTCATAGCTCTCATTTTCATGGTTTAAGGCCAACACGCATCATTTGTCATACATCGATGATAAAATAAAACAAAATAACACTAAGGAATTTTTACGACATTGATATTTTCTCAAGAAAATAAAATCTAAAGTAGTCTGTTTTTTTTTTTACTTTGAATTTGAATTTATTAACGTTAGCTCATGCAATAAATACAGTACTATACAAGATAAGATAAAATTCTAGGCAAATAATTTTAATACGATGTCATATTAACATTAATGGATGACACAAATTTAGCAGATCCAGTACGAGATGTGACAAAACTTACATATGGGATGATAAAAAAAGTATAATATCGGATGATACAGTTTAAAAGGCAAGATTTAAAAGAATAAACATGAAATGCATATGAATAACCAAGGGCGATTGCTCTGGTATTAAATAGAAATATAAAGTGCGTTTCTTTAATGTGTAATCACAGATAGAGATTTTTCTATCGTCATTTTATTATAACTGTTAATGAAAGCTAATTAAATAACCGATTCTTACAGAAACACTTTTCATGTACAGTTCCATGACAACAATGCCGTCAAATAAGTTAAAATATTGTCAATACCAAAGCACGAAGCATCGGACTCGCTATGAAGAAGACCACATATACATTGTAGAATAATATTCTAAATTAGAACAAAACAGTTATTAAAATCCTCGAGGACTACTTAATCATCAGCATATTAGGTAATATTAGATAATTTTAAATAAAACATTGAAGCAATATTTCAAAAATAAATAAATAAACACTACAGCAACAAATGCAGTTACTATAGCAAATTACCGAACAACGCAGTGCTGAAAGTTATTTATTGTATCCAACTATAACAAGTTATTTCTGTGATCTCGATAAGTGTAGTGAGAGTCAACTAAGTAATATGATATAATATGACATTAATTATAAAGATAAAGTAAATAAAAGTATATTATATTAAATAATTAATTATAATTATAAGAAAAATAAAATAAAATTTTATTTATTTGGAAATGAAATGAAAATCTTGGAGATAGATTTCATACAGTAATTTTATAATATTATATTAAATACTTAAAACATCTGATTATATTCAGAAAATAGAAGGATGTGGAGGAATCGATCGACTGTGAGATGCGGTCGATTGGTTCATTAATGCCCTTGGGGGTAACGGATAGCAACGCAAAGCTGTACCAATGAAGTTTAACTGAGGTTCGGCTGTTGCTCTTATCCCCTTGGGCGACGAGTTTTTGAGTTCGCTCTCTTAGGGTTTTTGCCTTAAGGGAGCACTTTGAGTCTCCGGGGAAGGTGTTCTCCGGCACGGCCCGCTGAGGGGCTTTGTCGGTGAATTATTTTCCTCGGAATTTGAGCGGTTCTGCTCGGTAATCGAGTTTCACTGAGTAGAACCAACGCTGAGATTTGGACGGTCTTTCGCCCACGAATGAGTGGCCTAGAGATCGTCCATATTTTTGAGATCGAACCTTTACTTACATAGTCGGTTCATTAATTCCCTTGGGGGTGATGGATAGCAACGCAAAGCTGTACCAATGAAGTTTAACTGAGGTTCGGCTGTTGCTCTTACCCACTTGGGCGATGAGTTTTTGAGTTCGCTCTCTTGAGGTTTTTGCCTTAAGGGAGCACTTTGAGTCTCCGGGGAAGGTGTTCTCCGGCACGGCCCGCTGAGGGGCTTTGTCGGTGAATTATTTTCCTCGGAATTTGAGCGGTTCTGCTCAGTGGTCGGGGAGCCCGTCACTGAGTGGAACCAACGCTGAGATTAGGACGGTCTTTCGCCCACTATGGAGTGGCCTAGAGATCGTCCGTATTTTTGAGATTTCACCTTTACTTACATAGTCGGTGATTGATTCATTCCATCCAACACCCTTGGAGGGTAATGGATGGGAATGCTGTAGCCAATGAAGTTCTAACTGAGGCTCGGCTATTGCTGTTACCCTCCTGCCATGATCAGAGCTTTAATAGCTCAATAACACCTTATTCCTACACTGTCCTCTACAGAGATAACGGGGAATATGAAAAGCATTTTTGCTTCGCCCCTTTAAGCCAGTCCTTATAAGGATATAAGAAAATAGAATCAATCGACCGTGAGATGCGGTGATTGATTCATTCAATCCAAAATTCCCTTGGAGGGTAATGGATGGCAGTGCTGTAGCCAATGAAGTTCTAACTGAGGCTTGCTATTGCTGTTACCCTCCTGCCATGATCAGAGCTTTAATAGCTCAATAACACCTTATCCATACACTGTCCTCTACAGATAACGGGGAAGATGAAAAGCATTCTTGCTTCGCCCCTTTAAGCCAGTCCTTATAAGGACTATAAGACAAATTTGGAGGTTGGGAATCAATCGACCGTGAGATGCGGTGACTGATTCATTCAATTCAATACCCTTGGAGGGTAATGGATGGCAATGCTGTAGCCAGTGACGCTCTAACTGAGGCTTGGCTCTTGCTGTTACCCTCCTGCCATGATCAGAGCTTTAATTGCTCAATAACACCTTATCCATACACTGTCCTCTACAGATAATGGGGAAGATGAAAAGCATTCTTGCTTCGCCCCTTTAAGCCTGTCCTTATAAGGATAAGACAAATTTGGAGCGGTTGAAAGATGAATCGACCGTGAGATGCGATGATTAATATACCCTTGGAGGGTAATGGATGGCAAACGTATAAACGCTTAATTATAAAGGCTCGGCTATTGCTGTTACCCTCCTGCCATGATCAGAGCTTTAATAGCTCAATAACACCTTATTCCTACACTGTCCTCTACAGAGATAACTGGGAATATGAAAAGCATTTTTGCTTCGCCCCTTTAAGCCAGTCCTTATATAAGGATAAGGACAAATTTGGAGCAGTTGGAAGATGAATCGACCGTGAGATGCGGTGATTAATACCTTTGGAGGGTAATGGATGGCAGTGCTGTAGCCAATGAAGTTCTAACTGAGGCTCGGCTATTGCTGTTACCCTCCTGCCATGATCAGAGCTTTATTTATATAGCTCAATAACACCTCATCCCTACACTGTCCTCTACAGATAACGGGGAATATGAAAAGCATTCTTGCTTCGCCACTTTAAGCCAGTCCTTTTAAGGACTTAAGACAAATTTGGAAATTATTTACTTTCTTTTAAAGCAATGATATCGTAAATATTAAAATATTCTTTTTATTTTAAATTTATTTAAAATAATGACGTTGTAATAACATTAATATCAGGAAACTATAAGTGACAGTATTATTTTCAGAAAACATAATATAAATTATGTTCTTTTTTAAAAAAAAAAATAACATAAAAGAGGTATTCATAAAGCAAATTTGGGATCTCTACCTTTCGGTTTTGAAACCAGATCTGAACAGTCAAGCAGTGACGGCACAACGAGCGTTTAAAATGTAACTGGTAATACAAAAAAAAAAATTCTGAAGATCTTTTCTTTAAGAAAGTGCATCTGAGACGTCTACAGATAACGTTGCCTTCAGTTTTTCTTGCAAACAAAAATATTCACGGCTTAATAGGAAAACTTTCCGCTACTCGTCACCATTTCAGAACGCATTAAACAATGGGATGGCGTGAAGGATTCTGTTTAGCTCGTTGCTAGGAGACGTCAAGCTTATCAGGTTCTTTTTAGGATTTTCAGTCAACTGCAGTAATGCATACGGTAACTAAGCACGTTCTCGGGAGGAAGAAAAGAAAATGAGAAAACAGACCCAAATATTAAGAACTTAAATTCCCTTGACAATAATTGTTTTAAGAATAAAACTGGATAGAAATAAGAAAATCAGTGATTCAAAAAATTAGATTTAATTAAATGATTGATTATCAGTTATTATGATACCAATGCATACAGCCATTGGAAACTTAAAACGTATTATTTATCTTGGATGTATCGGAGATTGCTAGGAGAGAGGATACATATGAACACTGCATTTGCGAAATCAGTCATTTAGACCAGATAGCGTACAAAGAAAGCTTAAAAAGTGCTGCCTACAACTCGAATTGTAATGATAATGTGTTTTGGAAGATAGTAAAGTCAGAAATAAACAAACGAAATAAAACAAGCTTTAGTTGTCGTCTTTATTAATTAGGAAAGGTTCCACGAGTTCGTTTCTGTGTTAATGCAAAAAGAATTATCGGTATCCATAGAAACCATTTGGACTCTATTCTCGTTCATGGAATTTCCACATTGTTTGTCTCTGAAAAGCTCATTATAACTATAATAATGGCATCAACTAATTTAAATGAAGTAAAATACTAATAAGGACGTCATTAATATCATGTCGGAGTTTTCGTTGAATATTCAGTGATTATAAACAGGTTATTGAATGACTGCCAATCAGATTTTCAAGTTTCATCATGGCAGAATGAAATAAAAGAATTCATAATTCCTAAAATGCTGCCAATTACTATAATAATCTTCCAATATTCTTTAATTTTCTATCTCCTCTATTAGACTTATTGAACCGGTACTTAAGGGAATAAATTGTTTCAATGGGACGAAGATTAGTTTGGTGAAAAAAAAAAAACTTAGGAATCAGTTGCATCTTTTCATTGATGCTGCTAATGTCTACTGTTACAGAATAATCCAGTCGAACAACTAATTGCCGATTAGTCAATTAGTATGTCGATCTATTGAAATATGTTTATTTGAATAACAAACAGCTTTTTATATAGAGACACCTTTGCACTCATTAGAATAAGTTATTTCTGGTTATTTCGTGAATGTCTAACCTGGAGAAATCTAAACTGTGTTTTTTATTACACGTTGTCTATTGATGAAAGTGACTTGTAAGAATACGAGAGGGTTACTAAGTCGAGTGAACAAAGCTGGAAGAAGGTGAATCTACTCTGCTGCATTCAAATAAATTGAAATTTATTTAAATTAGAATTTATTTCAGACTCTCACTCACTCACTCTGAAATCCGAGAGACAGAGAGAGAGAGGAGGGGGAAGAAATTATTACTTCAGAATGTAGTTTATTCCAGTTTTCCCATTGAGACAAGTAGTTCTGTTTACAATCTCTAACGTCTTAATCAGAGAAAAGTGAAGCCATTCCATCCTTTCCATCCACTTGAGATTTCCTGCATTCTTCAATCGATAGGGCAACCCAATTATTAGTTCTTTTTTTTTAACGATTGTGCTCGTGTTTTGGAGTTTGTATGGAAGATGGATGACACCAACATAATGAACTGTTACAAGAAGAGAAAGAGCAGTAATTGATGAACAGACGATGCAAGCTTATAGAAAGGGGAAAAAAACGATGAGAAAGTAATAAACAATTCACAAAAACTTCCTAAATCATAGCCGGAAGAGCTAAAAGTGAAAAATAGAAGGATAGTGCAAATAGTGTTCGCTAGGTATCCTCGAGAGAGCGACGAGAATGCAATTCCCCCATCTGCTGCTGCTGCTGTGGAAACCATCAAACAATTTGGTGATTCAATGGAAAGAAAAGGCCAAATCACACATCACCTCCATCCATTATCTCCAAACATGCGATTGAGCTCAACATCTTTCATCGCTGACTTGTCGATAGTGCTGCAAAAATCGATTGAAAACCCTGACGTATTTCATAGAAAACGCTACGGAAAGGCCGACCAGAGTAAGTGCGCTCGTAGAGAGAGAGAGAGAAAGAGAGAAAGACATTAATATTACAAGCTATTCAGGTTAAATGTTAATGGTGACTTTGGTCTTCATTCATTACTTGCTGTAAACTTCCTCACAGTCATTAATCTTGGGAAACCGTTTGTGGATTCGCTAGTCACACACACACACACACACACACACACACACACACACACACACACACACACACACACACACACACACACACACACACACACCTTATAGATTTGTGCAGTGGACCGTGAGGTGCTCTTTGCCCACTTGCTACGAGTGAGTGACAAGCGAAAGCCGAAATAGAAACGAAAATTGTAAATCGCATAGAAAGGAATTTTCTTTTGATCTTGTAAATATCACTGCATATACGCAATAGATCGTGCAATTAATAAGACGTTTGTTGAAAGCTTTTAAGGCAACAATTTAGAATCACGCTTGTCATGCCTCGTCATCCAACATCTTCGTATTCTTATAATGATAAATAACTACGTCAGTTATTTTCAAATTCTTCTGTAAAAGATTACCTACTTTTATTATTCATGATGCTGAGTAGATAAACTCGAAGACTCATTAAGCGTTTATACGTTTGAAAACAGTTTGTTATCATGGAATAACTGCACAGTGCGGAACACTCTGCGACCTTCTCTGGGAACATGCACTTGAAAAGCGGATGACGTCAATCGTGTAGCTTCTCCGATCAAAGGGATTTTATGAAATCGAAATTCTACTGAAAAGAAATGATTAGAAATGGATGCAAAATTTATCCTCTAAACCACCTCAAAGAATATGTTTACAAGGATTTGACTTGTTTTCCTGTTTTGCAAGATAAAATAATAGTTTCTGGGAGGAATCCACGTGACATCCCTATCAGACGGCCTGACTCACCTTCATTTGAAAAGCCCTTTTAAAGACTTTTCTCATTCCAGATGGTATTCGAACGCACGTGTTTCCAACTAAAATGTTGCGATATTCTTGTGACTGTCCAAATATGGTACTGTGGACACCGAACAATATGGAACAGAGAAATAAACTTTTTTTTCTTTTTATCATAAGAATTTAATAACACTTTCCGTTTTTCTTCCTTTCCTTTTTAAAAAAAAATAAAGTACATGATATTAATGATTTGCTAATTTGAATTAACTACATTTTCCTATTTAGATCAGTAGTATAAAGCTACCCTTTGATTACTAGTAGAATTAAGTATTTGCAAAATTATATTATGATATCCTGTGCCTCGCAAGGGTGTCTATATCCCTGTGGAAATGGGATTTGCCTAAGATAACCGTAAGATATAGTCTTATTCTTGTTACCACGTATAGGAAATTTTCTTGGCCTTTCTTAAGCTGGGAAGTCTATCTTGAATAGGAAAGATTTTTTTTTCTCCCAGAAACTCAGAATTTTTAACTCCGCGACTTAAAAATATTGACGTATAACTTACATCATTACAGGCAATAATATATATTTCTTAGGAACCACAAGTTAGCAGCAGTTATCCGTCGTACTCCCTTACCTCATGGAATCCTTGGCTTTGTTATCAGTGAGAGGTAGGGTGGAGACTGGGGAGTTACCGTTCTTCCCACTACCAAGGGGAATAAAGTACGTTGGAGTATTTATCTATTCACTTTTCATTTCACAACTCTCAATAGTAGTTAAATAAATGCTAGAGAAGCAATTAAGAAGCAACTTCTTTTTCTCGCACTATAAACTTGAATCCGTGAAATATAAATAAAGGTCTTGCTATGCTATGTTTATATTTAGTGTGTGAAAATTACAAAACTAAAATGACTACAGAAGTTCATCGATAGGTTGAACTACCATGACCTGTAGGGACAATGTGGATTGTTCATGGTTATTAAATAATTGGACAGAATAATCTGGTTGAAATAAATATTTTTCTAGTCTAAAACAGATATTATACAACATTTTTTCAACATAATTTATGTCTTATTTAAAGAACGAGCGTTTATAAGTATCAAAAAATCAAAAATCAGCTAACGCCTTTTTATTCCCGTATACGGGGAGTAGGCGAGGCCATTTAGCCCTATCTAATTTTTGGAGACTGAGTGGGCAGTTCAATCTCCACTGGTACCAATCAGAGATAGATGGCCCAAGGCTATCACTAATTAAGCGGTACTCAGTGAAGAGAGACGGCTCAAATGTGCCGCCATCTCGTGGTCCTTAACCCTAACACAATATATTTAATGTCTGAAATAATGTGGATTCTACGGTCGATTTTCTTGAGTTTACAGGACGAAAAACCTGTGGTTGGCAAACGCCACATCCACTGAGCTACAAATAAAGTAGCATAAATTTCTCTTCAATTCTTTTCTTTAACTGTTTATCTTGACCGTACATTGAGTAGCCACTTTATTGGAATACCCCATTTAGGGAAATAGCGAAATGTTCCTAATAAATTGGCCACTCAGTGTACTTCATATCATTTCTTTAGGAAATAACACCCATCTTTGATATCCTTGGCACTTCGTCTACAAACAGGAAAACATGGTTGTAAACATACTTTCCACCACAGTCGATTCTCTTTTCTCTTGCGTTCCTATTCTTTTCCGCTATAAATGCATAAACCAATCACCGAATGAAGATTTGTAGAAGGAACCTTGGAGTTGATACTCAATGTTTCTGAGATGAAAAGAATAAGTGAAACACTTGAAAATATTATAAAGAACATTTGCTAAACTACGATGAAATACACTTGAATTATGTCTGATGGAAGCTTTGAAATAATAGCAGTTATAAAATGATGGTTCTAGTGCACGCACACACACACACACACACACACACACACACACACACACACACACACACACACACACACACACACATAGATCTCACTACGAAGTGTCTGGCTGTAATTATTTTCTCATTATATATTATTTCCTCATTAAACTTGTAATTTGTGTCATTCTCTTGGGCAGATAAACACGGAGAAGGTGGAATATACTTCGAACTTGATTCATCCCCTGTGCGAAACGTGACACTCCTTTTCAAACGATACCATTAAGTACAGAAATATGTCCGCCCGCATGCTTCAAGAATCTTGACAACAAATTAGTAAAATGACTAAAATCCAATTAAGACTGCCACGAAAAGTTCCTTTAAAATGGACTTCGATTTTCCACTTCTATTGAACATTCTGCACTTATGAACGACTTTAAGTACCTCATCGATATCTGCATAAATTTCGATGATCCCTTTTTCATTTTTATGAATTCTTTTTCCCACAATTTTCATTCGACTTTACATTTATCAACGCTTGTATAAGTGTAACCAGAGGAATAGTACAATTCTATCGCTCTGGGGATTCTAATTTGGAAACTACCACTTATAAATTTATGGTCTTCTCCTTAATATTTAAGAATATGTTTTAACAGAAGCAACGATTGTTTCAAATCTGAAATTATTACGACTAATTTGAATTAATTAACCAGATACCATACTCATGCAGATGTGTGTTGCAAACAGAAAAAAAAAATTCAAAAATTGCCTAAGCTGCCAAAGAAAAAAAATTAATGTATTGCTAATTAACAAGGTGCTTAAGATGTTAATTTAATGTCAATATTATCATGTATCTCAACGCATTTTAGGACCTCACAACCAAGTCTCCTTTTTTTTCAGGATGCTTTATATTATCCTACTCGCTTGGCAGTCTTTGAATATTTTCATTATTTTAACATGCTTCATCCAACTGTCTTTTTAATTCTTTATTTTTTCTATTGCTGGTTCTTGGTCTAATTCATTCTTATATCTTTCATAATCCAATAGGACATGTTTTGCTCTTGTTCTCATAAATTTAATTTCGGTTGTTATTAATCTTGTTCATATTTTTTATTTATTCTTCAAAACGTCTTATTATTTTAAGTATTATGTAATTTTCATAAGTGTGCCCTTTTCATCTTCATAGTAAACAGTCAAGAGTAATATATTTATTAGTATTTAACCTCTAGATGGATCGTAACCTGTAAAAGTCATTTTTTTTATGTTTTCGTTCAGATAATTCCAAGATCTTCGAGGATTAGAAAAGCTTTTTGAAGGTTTTTTTTTCAGAATCAGTAATTATTAGCAGGTCAGATGAATGTCTTCCAATTCACATTAGAGGAAAGCTTATATCTTGATGATTTTTCCATTTTATGATTATTCCATTTAAATATACACTAAATAGATTTGCATATCATCCCTGTTTAACTTCTTGGTTTCTTTCTCTCCGAATGGTAATTCATAATTCAATCGTATTTGGATCTCATTTTCATCAAATATGTATAGAATAGCGCTTTGGTATTTCTCTTTCTTGTAATATTTTAAATAAAATACTTCTTTTTTACCCTCTTAGATGCTTTTCTTATTTCTAATGTTCCGCTATTTATTTTGTAACATGAATTTATAATACTTATATTTCTGTTTTTTTTTTTTTTTTTTTTTTTTTTTTTTAATATGAATTACTGTTGCTGTTTTCCATCCTTTTGGCGAATTTTCTATTAAATAAATGCTATTTAAAAATAATAACAGTCGTTTTCTTAATCTTAATCTGCATATTTATATAATGCTGAGCACAAGTTATATTTTTCTGGCGATTTTCCATTTTTTTTTCTTTCGAAGTAATTTGATCATTTCTTTAATTTTTCCATTCTGTATTTCTATTTTTTTTTCACTAATTTTTCATTCTTAGAGTTATACTCTCTAATCTCTTCCAACATAATTATTAATTTTTTTTTTTTTGTTTTGTTTCTGTAATTTTTGCATTGAAAACAAATATAGTAAATTATAATAAAGTAGCTTGCATTTAAGATGAATAAAATTAGTAGCCAACAGTTCAGTGTATATCATAACCGTCATTTCTTAATCTGCTGTCAAATGATATAATTTGGAATATTTTTATTATTTATTCATTTCAGTATTATACTAAAACTAAGTAACAAATTTATTATTTTAGTTCTTGTGAAATTATTGCATTATTATTATTATTTATTCTAATACACCATAATAGTTAATTCTTAACTGTAACTCATTAAGTTTCATGTTTAAAAAAGCAATGCGGTGAAATGGATGAATGATGATTTGATTTTGAAGTCCTTTTTAGGACTTCCAGGGTAACAAATGGTAATGCTGTAGCCAATGAAGTTTTAACTGAGGCTCGGCTATTGCCGTTACCCAGCCATGACAAGAGCTTTTTAGCTCAATAACACTCCATCCACACAGATTTTCTTCATTCAGATGACGGGATAAAGAGTCAAGGACTCAGTCCATCGCCCAGTTCTTATAAGAACTAAGCAATGCGGTGATATTTCATGATGTCATACGATTTTTAAAGACTTCAGGTTATATTAAATTAAAATAAATCACAGTTCTTCAAATTTTATTATGGAAATAAACTAAAGCATTAAATTATTTCCCTAAACTAACCAATAAACTACACTTTTGTAAGTTTAGTCAAATCTCGACAATGCATACTTCATTCCGTAAATATTAATTGTGTCGCTAATCTCAACTACTAATCGAAGAAAAATAATAATTTCACTCACAACGTTCTATTCACTCCAAAAAACAAAGATCAAATTATCAGTTCAAATTCGAAATGATTAAAAAAAAAACAAAATCTACACAATCAACATACGTCAGAATATTTTTCTCTGGCGCCATCTCGTAACAACATATTGAAATATTCAAATTATTTAGATTTTTCTGTATACTAGCTAAATGATTTCAAATTTTCACCCCGTTAATCGGTGAAACCGATGGAAATCTACAAAAAAAAAAAAAATAATAAAAATACTATCAATGAAAGGAAGTAACAAAAAACAATTGAATTACCATACGTTTAAATTTAAGCGAAGCAGTTACTGGTAATTAAAACGAATAATTTAATTGTAAAAAGTGTATTTGGAGGTTGTTGAATATCAATATAAAGCGCTATAGCTCGGTTAACTCGGCTAAAACATTTCATCCACTTTTTTTCAAATAATATTCGGTTTTATTCATTAATCAACTTGCTTGAAAGTTTAGTAACTTTTCATTAACACATTAAAATGACTTATTGCCGTTGAATATTCAAAAATCCTGCTCAATATTTAATTTTTCTCACTGAGCAACCACTTTTATAATTACAAGTCTTAACCGAGCTGTTCTTAGGTATCTAATCCTTCATCTTTCTCTCTATCTCGCTGTTATCTGGATGCTGCTGCTGCTACCATCGTTCATTTATCATTGCCATCTCTCTTTTGCATCGCGGTGCATTATAATATTAGAAGGACCACTGGATTCTTTCGGCCTGCCCATTCATTAGTTATCATTAAACAGCCATTAACCAGAACAACTACAGGAAGAGATATTTGTATTTAAAATAACGCAAGAGCGCTTCCTTTGTCCATCACTAATTTAATAGAGTTCGTGCAGGGGGTATTTGTCCTCGTTGGCACGCCAACAGTTATTTGATGATTGAACAGAATAACTCGTCAGCGCGAATGAAAGTAGAAGAAAGCTCCGAAATGATGGCGGTTGGCTTAACACAGTCAGGTGATATGCCAGACTTCATTTGGAATGAAGTCTGGGATGAGTAAAGGAAGTTGGCCATAGTCCTTCCGCTTGATGTACTCGACGCATGCTCCTTGGGTAGATGGCGTTAATGTATGCTTCATGAAATTCTCTTTATCTCATTTATGATTTTTTTTCATAGATTTCTTAATTTATTTTATTTCTCTCATTCATTACGTTTCTAAAACCTATTAACAATCCATTAACAGTCGTTAGGCTATGGATGTTTTTATAATATATATATATTTGCGGGAATACAACCATAAACATTTCCGTTATCTTTTTTTTTAATTATTTACAAAACTGGAAAGCATTGAACTGAAATATTGAAACATTGAAATATTGAACTGTTATTTACAAGTGAACTTTAAGGATTTTTTTTTTTAATTTTTTAAGTTACTTATATTACTTAAACATGAAATATAGACTGTTGTTGAGTTGTTCTTTATGATGATCGCAAAGAAAATTAAAATGATAAGATTCTGTTAATTAGGTGTGTTCATCGGCTGGTTTCATGCAGGCGGGACAACACGAGGCATTGTTAGCTAAAGCTCTTCTGTCTTTTTATGAGACTAACTGATTTATTCGAAAAGCTCTTACAGTAGATCCTTCAACGGACGGGAGACTGATCAATGTATGCAGAGGTCAATTTGCTGAGCAGCCATTCATGTTGATCTGACAACCCCAAGATAATGATTCAGATTATTTGCCTTTTAGACAAATATCGTGAATGACAAACCTCATTAACAAGGTCCACCTTTTATTTTAGGAATTCACAAGCAGTGTCCAGCTTAATATTCCCTATCGAAGCCATTTTAAATGTCCACGAACTTCCAGTAATTAATCTCCAATTCTTCCATGATTTCTATTATTATTATAAAGGCTTCACATTCCTCCCATAGCCAGTTTAAAATATAATATCATGAACTATAAAATCATCGTAATAATATTTATTGAATATAGAATCGTTACGCAACCCGTATTTCTACGTATGATGATTATCGTTGTGCATTAGCACAGCAAATAATATTATCGCTGATCGCTTTGAACGATAACTGTCATGAAGACACCAAACAGAACACTTAAAACGCACTTTCAATATTTGAAGTGAGTCAAAACAAACAGCGAATACGCAGATGATAAATAACCGAACTTTAAGGCTTAAAACTGTTGTTGTTAGAATGTTTCGCTGGTACACTTTCTCTAGCAATATCTCCGATCTTGTTATGTTAGAGCAGCTGTTAAAGCAATAACCCAATCAAGAAACACGTTCCTCCTTACACACGACTGTCTGATACTTTAGAGTTAATATCTACGAGAAGATCAAATGGGCATGCCAAGAGATTAAGGTAAACATCTTAGACATAGTTCAATTGGAAATTCTTTTACATGTGGTTCCTGTATAAACAATCGCTATCTATTGAACTCGAATAGCCAATACAGATGACTGTTATTTGTATTTGGCGTGAAATTAAGACGAGATTAGCGCTCAAAATAGAGAAGAAATTTTATGCAATAGAAAGATAAGGAATGAAAACCGTTTACATATGCTGCTGGAATTATTCGAAAGTGTGTGTGTGTGTGTGTGTGTGTGTGTGTGTGTGTGTGTGTGTGTGTGTGTGTGTGTGTGTGTGTGTGTGTGTGTGTGTGTGTGTGTGTGTGTGTGTGTGTGTGTGTGTGTGTGTGTGTGTGTGTGTGTGTGTGTGTGTGACGGAAGTCATACGAGCAGAACTAACCACCATTCTCCAAATTTAAACTTGATTTATACATTTCCATTACCTTGACACGATTACAAAACACTGGCTATACAATACTTCAACAAAACTTGTACCAAATAAGTCATACCAATACCACTTCAACCAGTCTAAATAAATCTTTAAGATTCTTTGACCTCTTCAAGCAAACGTAAGACTTCTATAACTTCCTAACATTCCACTTATTTTAAAGTGTTTCTGGTGTTCTTGTCACTGTTATCTGTTTATCTTTCAGCCTTCTTTTGAAGGGTTTGTCTGTGCTTTGCTTTTTTTATTCTTTCTCTTGCCTACTTACCCACCTCTTAAAGCAATTGCATTGGAATAAGTTTCCAGTTCAATCAGGCTTGTTTCTCTCTCTCTCTCTCTCTCTCTCTTTATCTCTCCTAATCCTGCCACAGTCTAGACTACTTTTGGAATCTGACTTAATAATAAAAAATAAAGTGTACTTCGTGAAAGAAAAAACATGAAAATTATTTTCTTCTTGGTTATTACAAAAGAAAACTTAGTTTTTAGTTTCAAACATGATAAAAATGAATAATAGAACAGGATGATTTTCTTAAACAAGAATTCACACTTAAAAAGCAAGATGAAGTAAAAACTGTCTTTAAATAAAAAGTAATTTTGATAATGAAATGCCACTTTTTGTCATAATCTGCAAAATGAATAGAAATGACATCAATATGAACAAGAAGAAGCCTTAATAATTAAATGTTATCAACTTATTTTCAATTTATACAACAAAATGAAGGAATGGACAGAGATTAAGACTTGCATGGAATATCGCTTAACGTTTTATTGGCAAAAGCTGATCCACAAGTAGGAAAAGAAGGGTTGTTGTTATTATGTTTTGGAATTACCAAAACATAACAAACGTACCGAAGGTGCTGTGAGGGCAGTATACTATCTCGGATTGCGTGTGTTCTTCTGACTAGTTTGCCTGTTTTTCTAGATGAAAAGCTCGACTTTCCGGGAGGAAAAATCTCTTCAATCTCCGCATGAGACCTGCTAACTGATCTTCTGCTGGAAAGCCTTAATAAAGGTTCTTCCCGTTCTGGACAGAATTCGAAGCCACGTCTTTTTCAACGGAATGGTATGGTCCATATTGAATGAAGGTACGAGGAAAATGTAGCCAAGATCGCCTCGAAATTTGCTGGTCCTAAGACAAATCTCATTGCCTAAAGACTGATTTCGAGTACAAAAGTGATTTTAAGTGGAAAACATTGGAGAACCTCTTGAGCCTCCGTAACTCAGTCAGTATAGACGAAGCCCTTTGGTCAGAAAAGACCTGGGTTCAATTCCCGTCAATGACGTGAGGAACCTTTATCTGATCTCTTTCGACCAAAGGTGAGTTAGCCGATTTCATACGGAGGCAGGAGGGGTTCACCCGGAAACTCGGGTTTTTCGTCCCCCAGAACAGGCAAACCGAACTCGTGAACACACATGGATTACAGTCATGAATACGTCCCAGCCATATGCCGGTCCTGAGCCCGGATAAAATTGGGCGGGGGGGGGGGTTGGGAAAAGCAATGGTGAACTACCCTGTAAAAATCTCACCAGGAATACTTTGTGGGTAATGCCTACAAAGTCATCTGCTGTCGGAAACGACTGAAAGGTAAAACCAGTATCAGTAGAACTTCTAGTGAATTGCATTATGTTCAGAATGTGTTTGCTATGAAGTTAAATCATCATCTGCAGGAAGGAACCCGTGATGTGATTATTAATTAGGGGAACCTCGCAGTCAATGTAAATATGTTCTTTAGTTTAAATATCAAGGTACGCTCTTCAGCAAAGGAATCATTGACCTATAAAATAGAATCCCATTAAAGATTGCAAATGGGAGAATGAAGTTGGTGAAATAAAAATTCTGATTTTTTTTATATAAAACAGTGTATTGAGGTAGCAATTTCTTTCTCGGTGAAAAGAGCGATCCAGGCGAATTCTACTTAGAAAGGAAGCAAGTATAAGTCATTTCGATCTTACTTATTTTATTGTTTAAATACACGTTGTAGTTTTACTAGCAGGCTTAAACATTCGATACTAAAAGAAAAAAGAAGTCGGCAATAATGTTTAAAAATAAACTGCATAAAAACGTTGAATTATTCTGACAACTTGTTTTCGACCAAAATATTTATTGGACCATTAGGACAGCATTGCACTAACTTTAAAAAAGAGGAAGGTAAATCGTGTTTGTGAATGAATGTTGAAAAGAACTTGCCTCGTGTAAACAAATTTATAGGGTGAAAATGTTTCTTTAAAGATGGGAAAAGTGAGAGAGAGCGAGAGACAGAATAAATTAGTGATGAAGGTGATCTCAGGAAATGATGCCACTTTAGTTTTGCTGCTCTGAAAGATGTCCAAAAATCCTTGCATCGTCTTAAATTATGAAGTTGCACGTGTTTCTTTTGCAGGAAATTCGACTGCGTCTGAAAATGCAGCAGTTGGTATAATAAAATGTCAACTAAAAATATCCTAGCAAAATCTATCACATCTTTAAAAGAAAAAAATCCTGATTTCGATTCTAGTAATACACTTCAGTCGTTACAGGATGATAATAAACAAACTGCATTTATCTTTAATTATGTTGTTCGTAATATTCGAATTTATATTTAAAAAGTGTTATACAAGATTGCTCTATTTGGCTAAAGTGTCTGCTTAATGGACTTCAGGAGCAAGCTTCACCCCCCCCACCTCCTTTCTTCATATTCTTTAATCTCTTTTTATGCTTCTCCATACGTAGCTCTTCACTAAAAATCCACTTTACCCCATTTTCTTTCTTACCTTCAAAATTCCTGAAAATTTCTTCTGCTGTTTCGGCGCCGTGGATTTCCAACGGAATAGCTGTGTCGGATCTAGAGGGTCACTACTGATAAGCTACTAGATTCTAGCCGAATGGATAGCAAGTAACTCGAACTTTGGACAGAGCTCATTTTCGTCATACGTATTTTTTCTTCATCTCTCTCTCTCTCTCTCTCTCTCTTTCTCTTCAGTACGGCGTTATAGGTTAGCTTGTCTTCCACTTATTTATCATCATGACCTTAGCTTGCTCGTGCTCCGTCTCCAGCCAGCCATAGTGTGCGAAATAGATCGCTTCATTTGCAGTTCCTTGTGAACTAAGTATGAGACAACGATAACATTGAGTCCAATATGGAGAGGTAATCCTCAAGGGAATAAAAGAAATCACTTAGGAGACGACTAGAAATCGCTTCATTTCAAGACAGTAAAGTGCATCTTTTCTTGTTTTTTTTTTTTCAATCACAGCACGTGAAGGAAATCGCTATTTCAGAATTTTAAAAGGTAAGGCACTGTGAAGCAATCGAGATGTTTTCTATTTGGTATGATTGGCTTTTTTTTTTAAAAGTTGTCGTATACGTGTGAATAAATATCAGTTTTTAAGTTTTTACGTAAGACATACGGAGAATCATATAAATATTTTTGTCATGAGATCACGTGTGTGTGTGTGTGTGTGTGTGTGTGTGTGTGTGTGTGTGTGTGTGTGTGTGTGTGTGTGTGTGTGTGTGTGTGTGTGTGTGTGTGTGTGTGCGTGCGCGCGTGCGTGCGTGCGTGCGTGTGTGTGTGTGTGTGTGATCATTAACAATATGTCAATTCTGTCGAATAAAAAGAATACTATTTATTCTTTTTATTTATTTTTCATTATTTTTCATTAGGCTTCCTAATTAACACCAAATTCCATTCCTTAATGATTCCTACTAATGAATACCAAAGGTGACATTTTTATGACTCCTTCACCAAATGAAAACTCTTTTATCTCAGAGAAGCATTCACTAACTACACATCCATTTAATATTGCATACAGTACTGTGGATTAGATTATCTCTTTTAGGATGTTTTTAATCGCTTCCCAAAGTCAGAATTTGAAAGTTTTCAGGATCTCTGACTCAGCAAAGTTCGGAAACACAAAATATTAATCATCATTCTCTTTAGGGACAGCCTTTGATGATCTTTTTTAAACGAGCAATCGTAAATGAAATAATATTATGACAAAGAATTTCGTGTATAAAGTCGCTCATCTACATTTCTCTTCCAGAAATAAATTTTCTTTCTTAATTCAGGTGGAAACGCTTAAAAGGAGTTTTGATTTTTAAAACGCTTTCTGGTAATTTAATAGCGAAGCGAGATAAAAAGATAAAAGCAAAGAAAGATCAGATTTCTTGAGGAAGGCAATCATAAAATAATGAAATGCAAACTGTAAGTATCTGGGCAATTGAGCAACACTTGGCTAAACAGATGGTTTCTGTACGATACAGAATAAGAGCGAATCAGGTCACGAAGGAAACCCAGTACTTACTTAAATGCAAAACGGCATTAAAATGATAAAATAATAGCTATCTGAAATGGTTAGTTTTGATGTTGGCTTTGATAATCGTAGGTTAAACCATAATCCTAAAATAGAATGACTTTTAAGAAATAAATAAATATCTTTATCTATATTATATTTTATTTCATTTACGATTGCTTGATTTTATATTTATCACAAATATTGCTTGTTCTGAAATTCCTTAAGACAGTGTAGTTAACATGTGATTTTTTTAAATAAAATTTGATGTATAGCAACATATTTATTTGCACATATCTCCATTTTATCTCCATATATCATTCTATTTTATCAACAAGGATGTTCTCCGGATATCCCAGCTACCAAGGCACCCGTAAGACATACGGAGAATCATAAATATTTTTGTCATGAGATCACGCGGTGTGTGTGTGTGTGTGTGTGTGTGTGTGTGTGTGTGTGTGTGTGTGTGTGTGTGTGTGTGTGTGTGTGTGTGTGTGTGTGTGTGTGTGTGTGTGTGTGTGTGTGTGTGTGTGTGTGTGTGTGTGTGTGATCATTAACGATATGTCAATTCTGTCTCCGTCTGTGAATTATGACACACAACGACCAATGTGTGTGTGTGTGTGTGTGTGTGTGTGCCTTGAATGATGTTGAAAAGTATTAATATAATATACGAGTAAATATAAATTAATTAAAAATCGTGAAATTATAGTAAGGGATAATTATATATGAGCGAAGAAAAAATATCGTTTACAGATTCAAAAATAATATTGAATATAGAAAAAAATAGACTCAACATTAAACTCAGTTCTAAAAACAAACAAACAAAAAGAACAGTGCGCATGTGCGTGTATGTGTGAGAGAGAGAGAGAGAGTACAGATGTATCTTTAATACATTATGGTAGTAATATTTAAATCCTCTTTTAGATCTTTTTACGGTCTGTTCATTCAGAGTCTTCCTGTGTATAGCAGCTCGCTCTGATAAAAGCAATTTTATCCACTGATTGATCCAACACATTGGATTTTAAAACCTGTTTATCCGTATCCTAATGGTTTTATTGCAGGGGATTTAATTTTCAGAAACATAAAAGCTAACTGAAGCACGCATAGTCTTCCAGAAACGTACATTTTTATTCATTTATCTCTGTTTACTTCTCTTAGAAAAGAGATTTCTTTTAGATGTTATGAATAACTGTGATAAATCTCCGAATTATTTGCCGTACAGCAAGATTCCATCTTCCTTATCCTAATAGTAACAGAACCATTAAACTTTCATTGCTCCAAAATACTGAAATACTCTGTGTCACTTTAAGCGATATGCTTTTATTCTTCTCCAAAACTGCTATCACTACATTTCATATTATTGCTTGTGGTTTTGTTTGCAATGCTTTAAATAAGCGAATCAAAATTCACTACCGTGAGAAACTAAAATTAAATATTCTATCATTTTTATAATATTTTTTATAATAAATTTAAATATTTTTTATAATAAATATGTTTTGTTTTATAGAAGCAGTCCCTGGGGTTCCAAGATGCTGAATGCAAGATTAAAATCTTTGAAAGTTATATATTTTACATGGTTTGGAGGTAAGTATGATTTATTTTTATTAAAAATATTCATATTCTCTCTCTCTCTCTCTCTCTCTCTCTCTCTCTCTCTCTCTCTCTCTCTCTGCGATGGTTTGTTTGATCATTAACAATATGTCAATTCTGTCTCCGTCTGTGAATTATGACACACAACGACCAATGTTTAATGATCAATGCCACGTTTGTACTGCATTTTGAGCTGATGGCGTGTGCAAAAATGCCATCATTTTATCGCGATTTTTCTTATTGTGGTTATCATTTACATCCAGATTAAGTTACTCTGTCATATGCTTGAGTTAATATCCGTAATAGAATGGGACATTTTCAATTGATAGACAAGGAGATTTCTGACAATTTTTAATAATTTGTTATCAAGATGACAAACTTTAAGGCACACAATATCAAGTGCAGGTTGTAAATTGCTCCGATAAACAGCTACTTTAAAGATTAAAAAAAAAACACATCTCAGATTGTTTTATTAGTGTTATTATAATGTCAAATTGAGTTACTTTTTCATTTTATATCTTTGCAGTTCAAGATTTTTTCATTCATTTCGCAGTAGTGTATACAAAATTAACAATCACATGCAACTAAAACACGACATTATAGTGGGGATCTTTTGTACAAATTAATTCCTTAAACAGTGCATCTTACTTGGATCATCCAGGTATTATTCCATTAATGTTCGCATTCCCTTATCTTTGAAATGCAGAGAACTTCTTGAAAACTTGTAAGCTTTTAAGGAAGGAGCTCATTTGTTTATATTTAACTCATCTTAAGTGAATAATATAAAGACACCGATAATTACTTACCTTTGCACTGCATACAGTCTCCTTCTTTATTATTATTATTATTTTTATTATTATTATTATTATTATTATTATAATCATGTTTCATACAATTATAATGTATTTTCAAGATTAATATTTCTTCCTTAATTCCAGTGCTTGTCTAAGAATCCTCATAAAACGTAGCACCAAAGAGAACTCAGAGAAAGCTGCTATATCCATAGATTCATATTTCCCTATATTAACGCATCTATCAAACACAATTGCTTTTCTCGATCACGCTTATATTTTATATGTGGCATATTATGTTTAAAGTATGAACTATCTGATTTTTAAACTCCCATAATATTTTCTCTTCTTTTCTTGACTATCTTATACTTTTTTTTTCCATCTTGGATACTGGGAAATTATACTTTATTAATACCAATGCATCCTTTTAACGAATATATCCCAAGTTTTCCTAATCTGTTTGGGAGAATTTTCGGCAGGCGCTAATTAGGGAGTACGTAGCAAAAACTATCTCTCATATTTTCGAACCGCCTTTCCGCCATCCTTTCGTATTAATATTAACAGTTTTATGTAAAATTATTTCCTTCTGGACTGTTTTATCAATAAATCCGATCACTTCATTACGTCAGAATTGCTTTAACTGCACCCACCATTCTAATTATATAAGAAAAATTTAATCTTCAGTAGGGGTTTCAATAACCCTAAATACATTCACATTGTGGCATTTTATTTAAAAGGCTCCTGACAGATGATTTTTCTTTTAACAGCTACCGCATGCCTTCTTCCATTCCTCACGATTCACATGCGTCAATTGGGAATCACAGTCTTCGAGGCCGCATTGATCAATGCTCTTCTACCGTTCATTCAATTTCTGGGATATCCCTTAGCGAAAGTGTTAGTCCGCAAGATGAGCGGCCACAAATGGGCAGTCACCGTAGCTCTCTTCATGAGTGCGTGCACAGGCACGAGTCTTTTGCTTACTCCACCGGCTCCCAGGCCTCAGCCGGAGCTAGTGTCACTCCACTTGCAGTGTGGACCGTCCTTCAAACCGCACGTGATCGTCAACAAGTGTCGGCAGCAGTGTGACATCGTACCGTACGGAGAAGGTGTCGACGTGCAGTTTACCGAGTGCCACGTGGACTGTCCTGATCCTCGAGCTGGTGGTGGGTTGATGAACACCGCTGACCTGTGTTTCGACGACAACTTCGGCAGGGTGTGTCACGTGGTGGAAGTGAACAACAGCTTATCAGAGAATTTCACCTTCGGTGTGTATTTAGGTCAGCCGAGGGACCAAGATCCATTGTGCTTGTACCCCGTAGATGCTGTGACCTGGCACAACAGAATATTCCAGCAGGTGACGTGTCCTATTATACTGCGGGAATTTGACAACAGCAATTGTTCTCTTAAGTGCTTGTTTGAGGAGGTGCCCAAGACCGTCGACTCAGGATTGGTGATGTCTGGCGAGAAGAGTTGTCTTCACTCCAACTGGGACAAGAGGGTGACTTTTGCCATCTATTTGGTTCTCCGCTCCCTGTTTCAACTGTTTCTGGGCGCAGGCCTGTCACTCCTGGACCTCATTATGCTGTACATTATAGAAATAGAAAAAGGCCGTCATACATACCAGAGGGTTTGGTCTTTGATTGCAACCGCTATCTTATGTCCAGTAGCTGGCCTCACTGTAGATCTCAGAAGTAATGAAAAAGAACAGACGGATTACTCGTCCTTGTTTTTTATATTTGACGGACTTGCAGCTGCAACGATTCTGGTAACGTCCACCCTTGACCTCTCGGGTATGATGCCTCCGAAGTCGAAAAGTATCATGCAGAAAGTACCATTACTGCTTCGCTTACCCAAAGCTGTGCTTTTCTTGCTGGTGATTCTCTGCATGGGAACCATCTGGGGATTCATTGAATCCTTCCTCTTCTGGTATCTGATAGACTTAGACAGTCCTCATTACGTCCTGGGTCTTACTCTGACTGTAGGAGCAGTTCTGGGATTTGGATTTCTAGTTGACTGTAGAACGTTTGTGAAGAAAGTCGGCCGAGTTAACCTTTTAGTGATGTCCTTAATTATCTATTGCCTACGGTGTGTGGCTTACTTCTTCATACCTTCCTACTGGTGGGCACTTCTCTTGGAAGCGCTGGAAACCATCACTTACCATTTGATGTGGGCAGCTTCGGCGAGCTACGTGGCTTCTCTGGTTCCTAAACTGCTCCTGCCTGCAATGCAAGCTTGCATGGGTGCATTGCATTATGGGATAGGTAAGTATTCAATAAATAACAGATTTCGAAATAAATTAATTAATAAAAGTTTCATTGAGTTAAGCAACATTTTGATAACATTTGAAGCAATATTAAGAAATATTATGTTGCGATTTTTTGATAATATTACCGATAAGCATATTTTGATATAATACGGTCATAATATGCAATGAATTTATCGCAACAAACCAGAATATGGTCTTATCAAAGTCACACAGTTGTCATACATATTGTGGTATCTTAAAAATATTTATATAATCTTATAATATTATATGTTAAATATTATTATTATTTGTAATTTTTAAAAAAGATGTAATAGTTGTTTATATTTTCTTTTATAATTAAGTTAAATCACACACACCTAGTTATTTTTCTTATCAGTTGACAACATATTTTGGCATACAGAAATCTCCTTTTACGTGATTACATTCGGATAATTGTGTTATGATTCATGGGTTACTATAGTTCTATTGAGTCAGAGGATGGATTGATTACAATTGCGATTGATGAGGATTAATTTCTAGTGAGATTCGTTAAGCGAAAGGTAAGGTTTCGGTTTTAATGCAACTTTTTCAGGCCCTCCCGTCAGTACTCTCCCGCCTCTAGAAGGAGATTTCGACTGCAGGTCTACACTTGGTGGAAAGAAGGGACGAGACAGGTCCTGAATCACACAGCCTCCATTAAATCACGGGTTGATTTAATTTAAATTATTGCTACAACGCTCGGTCTCGCTGGCAGTCCTTTTGTGACTACGGGACCTTTCTTTGCTGGTAGATCATCGATTTGATCTACGGGATTTCACAATTGGGTTCTAGGACCCGCTTATCAAACTTTAAGTTTTGATAATTTACACTGTTAGACATAAACATGGAAAAACTAATAGACGAAACAAAATTTGAAGACGTTTATCGGGAATTTATCCGCTTACGTGAAGTATTTAATAATAACTGGCCAGGAAAAGTAAAACTCTATGACACATTACCCCCCCCCCCCCCCCCCTCATACACACACACAATTGTCAGAGACAACAGTCTGGAAAACCGTCACCATGAAAACGTGACGGCGTTGGACATATGACAGCAAATCTCGGGGCAGTCGCTAGATCCTGAGGATGCGGCAATATCCCAAAACAATGCCCATCATATATTGGATACAGCTGACACAGAGGAAGAATTCCAAACCGTTAAAACTAAAAAAAAAAGAGAATTTCCGTTACTAGAGAATCACCTAAAACAGTAGAAATGGAGACTGATATTAATACAAACTCAAAAGAAAGAATATCCCCAGTCATCCTAAGAGATAAAAACCACTGGACACCAGCTGTTACTTCACTCCCAACTCCAGAAATATCACGAATTATTACGAAAGCCACTAATACAGAAGAAGGAATTCCAATCCAGCCAAAAACGTTTACCGATTACAGACAACTAACAAAATTGCTGGATAATAGCAACCTACCATCCCACACATTCGCACTCAATAGTGAAAAAAACCTTAAAGTTGTGCTCAGAGGGGTAACATAATCCATTATAACAGACGAAGTACAAGCAGATCTCCAAAATAAAGGCTTCAGACCTACAAAAGTGAGCCGTATGCGTAGAGCTGATAAAACACCTTACCCTCTAATATTGGTAGAGATCAGCAAAGACCAGAAACACATCTATGATCCTCAAACTATCTGTGATTTAGTCATAAAGATTGAATCGCTAAAACACAAATAAACAACGACGCATGTCACCACTGTCAAAAGTTTGGCAACTCACAACGCTGCTGCAAAGCAGATTACCGATGTGTTAAATGTGGTTGCAAACACGCAACAATTGAATGACAAAAAAACCCACACACAGCCAGCAAAGTGTGCAAATTGCGAAGGCCCACACCCCGCAAACTACAGGGGCTGCATAGCATTTCCTTAAAACCAAAAGACAAACTGAAAACCAGCAAACCTATACAAGAACGCACGTCCTCTCATCAAACCACAGTCTCCACAACGGACGGAAGGTCGTAGGCTGAAATTACGAGACGAACCTAACCTAAAAGACCCAAATCCAAAACCAAACCCGTCACAGCAAACCAACAAACCTATCCTACAGAACATAACAAGCCACATAGGTGAAATGTTTGCTGAACTTCGGAAAACCAACCCAACTCAAGAAGCCAAGGTATCATCTTATCACACACACAATCACTGCTTGTCGAAATCCTTAATGGGTAAAGCTAAGAGAAAACCTAAATCATTGCTGATTGTCATCTGGAACGCAAACGGACTATCCAACAAGATGCAGGAGTTTGCAGCAGAAACCCAAGCAGGCATCATCCTCATAAATGAATCACACCTTCGTCCAATTGACAAGATCAGAATCAACAGTTATAGCACTTATTGTACAGACAGATCCTATGCAAGAGGAGGAGGCACCGCCACCTTTGTCAAAAGAGACATAAAGCATAATACAATTGCCGAACCCCAAACAGAACACATGGAAACCACAGGAATAGAAATACATATGGGAAAACACAAGCAGTATCAGGATATACGCAGCCTACACCCCCCCCCCCCCAAAATAAAAACTCCTTAAATCTGACTTAGATGTGATACTAAACACAGGCAGAGCAGTAATCATAGCTGGAGATTTTAATGCCAAACATTCAGCCTGGAATAGCAGAAACTCAAATATCAACGAAGAATACTCAACTCTTATACTACCTCACCAAATATAACAGTAACAGGACCCACAGAACCAACACACTACGGAGCAACCGGACGTCCTGGTGTACTCGATATAGCTATATTAAAAAACATAGCGCACAGATATCAAATACCTCCAGTCAACGACTTAAGTTCTGATCACAACCCCATCGTATTGCAACTAGGCACCATACAAGATTTAACGAAAACACCATCACCTTTATAAAATGGAAACAACTTTCTCAGCCTTCCAGGAAAACCTTGGCCCAGTACCACATATAATATCCACTGAAGATATAGAAAAAGCAGTGAAAACCTTTGAATAGCAATTACTAACAGCAATATCACAGGTAACAAATATAACCAAAGTGTGCACCACCAAAGAAAACAGGTTAAAAGACAATATCAAAGAACAATGGGTCCCGCAGATAAGCAGTCAGTTAACAGAGCAACAAACCAGATTCGGTATGCCCTAAAGGATCACCGAAACCAACTTTGGAATAACAAAATACATTACTTAAACAAAGAGGATTAGTTATTGTGAAGAATGATGAGATCACTTCGTTCGAAACGTAATACGCTTCCTCCAATCCAATGTGAATATAGAGTCGCCTACAGTGATGAGGAAAAAGTAGAAGCATTTGCAGAGAGCTTAGAGAGACAATGTAGTCCCAATCATACCAATATAAATATAAACGTCATAAGAAAAATCCACACCCAAGTGCGTAAAATATCTCAAAATGACTCATTCCAAGCCATCAACAACAAATCCGTGTCGCCAGCAGAGATACATCAAATCATAAGAAAACTAAACAACAATAAAGCTCCGGTTCCGGATGGAATACCGAACAAGGTGCTCAAACTACTTCCACGAGTTATGCATCTGGTGGACATCACTAATGCCATCCTTCGGCTAAATTATTTCCAAGAGCGATGGAAGCTTGCGGATGTCTTCCTAATTCCAAAACCTGGAAAAATTACACATTTTCCACAGAATTATCGGCCTATCAGCCTTCTGTCATGTGTAGGCAAGATAGCCGTACGCGCTATACTAACATTGATTCAAGAGGCAACAGATAACAACCACGTCATACAAGAAGATCAATTCGGATTCAGAAAACAGCATTCTACAACTCTCCAAATTTAGAGTCTTTGAATAAATCACCCAAGGTTATGAATGGCACCAACATTTTGGCGCAGTCTTCCTGGACATAACACAAGCATTTCGTAGAATTTGGCATCATGGTCTAATTTTTAAGTTACACTAAGTAGGAATCCCATTGCCACTAGTTTTACTTATCAAATCATATCTGAATAACAGAAAATTTAAAGTATAACTAAATGGAATCAGATCCACAGAGAGGAGAGTCATGGCTGGAGGCTCTCTGCTATCTCCCCACTCTTCTCCATATACATCGCAGATCTCCCCGAGTTGTCCCCGTCCATCACTGCCCTCTATGCCGATGACACAATTATCATAGTCAGATCCCTCCGTCCACATCTGGCCTCAACTAACTTACCCCTCTTCAACCCGGGGACACACAACTAAAAGAAACATCAATAGATTACAGACGATCCAGAAAACAAATGCCTAAGAATGACATTTAACGCCCCTTGGTTCATCGGAACCTCCGGTTACACCAAAAAGCCAACCTTCCAGATATCAAGACCTACATGATAGGCATTGCCGAAAAAGTTTTCACAAACACAGATAATCACTCAAATCAACTAATTCGACAGGCAGCGGACTACAAACCCTCAGATCGTTTCAAACATAAAAAACCGAAATCCTCCATCGCAAGAGAAAGCTGATACAGCATCAATGCTCACAATGAGCGTGTAAATTACCCGCAATAATCCCCTCTCACAAAAGCTGAAATCAGATGAAGGGATGAAGCGTCAAGGACTCGGTCCCTCTCCCAAAGAAGTTCCAAGTTCTCCTTTTACGTAATACATTTTCGCTAAAATTGTACTAAACAGCCCTTGAATTAATTTTTTCTATAAGGTTTAATTCAGTAGTATTAATAAACAAAAGTTTAATTGAATGGCATGAAATGAAATTCAAGTCAGTAATATGGGCATTATGAGCAAGACTTTCTGAAACTGAAATATAAATATTCACTCAGATGTTCTAACGACGGTTTGTTTTTATGATCTATTTTTATTCCCCACAATTCTAATTAGCACCCGCTGAGCGAATTCATTCGAGACAGATTTTATGTCTGAGAACCGTGTTTTCGTGAAGCGTACATTATTTTAAAAACACCATGACTGTCGAGTCGGTTTTAATATTCTACGCGAACATTTCTTTCCAGAATAAGCGAAACGATGCTCGCCTCCATCTGTTTTGTAAACAATCCCTCTGAAATTTTAATAGACAAAACTTCATTTTCTACCCAATATTGTCTTCTTGTTTTGCATACTAATATCTCAAGCCAGCAGATATACACGAGGATGGGATGTGTCAGTAAACAAGACTAATAAAACGGTATTTGGGAAGAACATATCTGAAGAACGGCTGCACGAAACGTTCTTTCTCGGTCATTATTTGCGTCTGGAAACGGTGAATATATTTGCAATATTTCAGCCATCTAAATAAAGGAAGAGAGTGGCGCGAGATGAACGCGCACTTGCAAACACGCGTTTAGCTTAGTGTGCAGACATTGTTGGAATTGTTTTTCGAAGGAAGGAAGCACTCTCCAAAATGAAAACAATTTATCAGTGTTACAAAGTACCGTACACTCATTAACGAAGAATGGGATGCGAAAAAAGAGGTTAAGGATAAAGTAAATTATAAGAAGGGTGGTGTGTAGACAGAAAGAAACGCGTTATTTACTTCTATTAAATTACTGAAGTCGTTACTAATAATCGCTGGGGCACAAAGGAGAGTGGTTTGTTTTAGCAGTGACAGTTGTTGAGCAAATAGTTTTCATCTATCCGGCTTCAGCGCAATGACATAAGGACGTGGTTGACTTTCATTACGGTTTGCGACCGTCAGATATCGTATTGCTATGTTAACAAAGGTTTCGTGGTTAATTCTAGGACGGGAATGGAGTTCTGGTTTTGAACTGGTTAGAATTAGAGCCGAAGCGAATAAACTAGGCCGATATTATTATTTCTGGAGATCACTTTCATTAAGATAATGATGTGTGTTGACTGTTTCGATCAGCTACTTCTTAAGCTGCAGTAATTGACTTTCATTTATTTAAAAATAAATATTTTTATCTAACGAAATTATTTTCTCCATATTTCTCCACAAAATAATTTTTCTCCGTTAATAGAGAAAATTATTTTCTCCATATTTCTCCACAAAATAATTTTTCTCCGTTAATGGAGAAAATTATTTTCTCCATAAGCAAATGTGTGTTCCAGAAATGAATGTATGTTGTCTCGTTTAAATAGAAAGACAAAATGGATAATGAGAGGCACTATTTTTATCCTTCCCAGCTTCATTTTTAGTTATTATGTGAAAAGACAAAAGGAAGAAGCATTTATTTTAAACTTTAGCACTTAGCCTCCAACGACAACTTACGTAGCTGCTAATCATGAACATTTCAGAGTTTATGAGGATATTTTGTAGAATAAATTTCATAATCGCAAGTCCGTACAAATGACAACTATCCTGGAATTGAATATGAATATTGTAAAGAAGTGATTCGCTCTTCCCCGCATTCTACAGTCACTGTTTGTGACTGGAGAATGTGGGGAAGAGCTTTATCTATCTTAATTTACAAGCGTAGAAAAATGAGTGCTAACTCAATCGTAGACTGGCTCTTAGGAAATGCTTATATTTTTCTATTAATTTAACTTGAAGACCATTCCCCCCCCCCAAAAATATTTAATTAAGAGTTACTTATTTGTCAAGGCATCCTATCACTGTTGTCATGGTCTTTGGTCTTTTGTTATCTATCCATTGTGACGTAATAACATGTTGTTTCGATCTCTGAAACTAGATATGAGTATTATTGGGAGATCATATCGATTTCCTAATTTATGTAAGCTTATTAAAGATTTTACTCTCATATTTCGATCTTTCCAGATTGTTCAGAATAGAAAATTGAAATGAATCGAGCGAGCCTCTCATCTCATTTATAGCTAACGAAATATCTTCCTTCGTATCCACTTTTTTTGCTCTTGGTGAGACCGTTTGGAGATTATACGTTCTGTGTTTGTATCTATTGTAATACAGTTTATTATTGCATCCACTTGCGAGGAATTTCGATATCCAAAGTACAATATTTTTTTCTACAATTCGGTTGGTGTCCAATTTTAGAGCTTACAGCTCGCTGTTGTTTGTATGGAACGAGTTCTCTTTTTCTCACTCCCTCATTGTACATTATTTGGATCATTACAAATAAACTTAACTTTTGTAATATTAGTTAAAAACACTCTCTAAGTCAGTAAGAGATTTTTCTCTGTTAGTAAGAGATTTCTCTCCACAAACTCTGAGTAATACTTGCATTCAAATGAATCAGTGGTTAACTTGATTTTTTCCGTGTAGTTTATCAGAAATGGCTGACATCGTTGAACATAAATAAAATATTTTTACCTAATTCCAACCAAAGAAAAACCGAAGGGAATAAAGTCCGAGTAAGATGAAGAAGCCATTACAATATTTTAATTGTTGTTATTGTTTGTTTTTCCTACTCTAAGTGTGACGGTACAGACAATAAAACATGCGCATACTTAGTTACAAACTTAATGGTAAAGTAACCTAAAAATCAAATTTTGTGGGCCCATTTGAAGTCAGGTTACGAAACCAATTTTGTTTATTTCAGTAAATTTATTTATTTATTTATTTATCACAATCCCATCCAAGAAATGTTGAAAAACTAGGGCCAAGAATTACATAATATGAAGTACTCCTCTATAGAAACCAAACATGGTACTGTTTTAACCCACTTTAGACCTCCAATAAGTAAGACATCCATTCAACGGTGAGATGGGTTCAAAGTTGTGGATTGGAAGTGCAGAATAGGATCGCGGCCGCTCTACTAAGCAGAGAGGCAAATTAATAGTAGCAATTAATTTCATTTTTGAGTAGTTTGTTAATATCCGTAACACATCAGAAAATTACCGATAATAGTACGAGAAGATTTCAAAGTTATAATTTCTTCATAAGAGTGCTTCACAATTTCCTTCACGCAAAACAAATTCGAAGAGTATTACCAATAAACTGAAAGTTAAAATATTTAGTTTGCATAGAAAAAACCAATATCTAATTTTTTTTCGAATATTCAACTAGATGACTTTTTCCTATTCTGTTCTCTAGCATTTCAGAAATATTAGTAATTTGTTTAAATATTTCAATGCAATGAAAGCTGTTCATGACCGAATTCTAAGCACAGAATCTTCCTGCCTTCGACAATCTGCAATGGTTAAACCATCGAACAATAAATCCGAAAACAAAATTGACAATAACCGATCACAAACTATTAGAAGGCAACCCATAAATGTCGCTACATACATGAAAGGCACTAATCTATTACTAGTCGTTCCTAAACTAAATCTTCTGAGGAATTCGAATAACTTGAATTAATCTAAGTATATCAGAGATGCTAACTTGGCAGGAATCTGCGGCGAAGTAGAACAACTGACATTCGTTGAGAAATGGATGAGAAAGGTCACCCATCCAGGTTTAGTAGGAAAGGTCTCCTGATGGAGCTTTGCCTCTCAAAATTAAGTGACCTCGTTGTGTAATTTGCGTGCTGGATTGCACTTAGGATAGTTTTATGTGGATTGAAATGTTCTGTGAGGAGTAAGATTGATCATTACGGCAAAGTACACGAGCACGCACGCGCACATACATACATACATACCTACGAACATCGAATCAAGTTAGTTCCTTTCAATAAACACTTATCAACACGCAAGCCATGCATTCCACTCTGTCTAAAACTAATCTCAAAGTTACTAATGAGGAAAGAAGCACAAAAATATTCAATCAAACCTTCTTGAGACTTTTCTTTCTCATCCCTTGAAAAATACAAGAAAAATATTCATTAGCTTGGAGAGAAAAAAACAAAACAAAGCAGAATGACAACAAACAAGAAAATAATCATTATCAATGTAGTTTATTTGTTAATTCCTCATTTAATTAACAGACTTATTAGCGATGGAGTTCAGTGGCTATTACCTTTAGATCCGCTAATTACACTGGTTGGAAATAAGCCACGCGTCTCTGAATTACCACGTGCTTCCTATGCGCACTTTTCCGCACAACACTTGGAAACTGCCAAAGCGATTAGTTGTTATAATGTGGAACCCAGTGAAAAGTAGTTTCTTGCTTGCGGCAATTAGTTAGCAGACAGTTATTTGCTTACACTCCCGACCTGAAGACAGTAGAATTAGGAAATATTGTTTTCCACAAATTAGCTGCTGAAAGACAATTTAGCAGTTTGCACCAAGCTTGACTTCGATAACGGGCAGCAATTAGTTCGAGGCAAATTACTTAGGCAACAAAGGAACTTTGAAAAATGGGTTCTTTAAATGGTTGCATTTCTTTAGTGTTGGAATAGTCCAGAGAATCTACACGCATTTAATCTGACACTTCTCTGATCTCGGGAAATTCATAACGAAATAATTATTTCAAATTTCCTTATGCAATTGAAAATTAATTCTTATGTTAGTTAGCGAAAGAGGGATTTTTTTTTTTTTTGTATTAACAACTAATTAGAATTGCCTTTCTTCACTTCTTCATGAGAATAATTAACTTTTTTTTTTGCAATAACTACGTTCATTTATAGAAAAACTGAGCAATTAATTATTTAATAAAATCTTTCTTCGTTTAATGCAATTTAGTTACTGTCAAAACAATGATGATTAAAATTTTGCTGAAATTAAAAGTGGTAGACGATATCGTACGAAATAAATATTGACTGCGTTTTATTAAATGATGCAACACAACTTTCATTATTCAAAATAGCGAATAAAGATAATTGTTATCGATTTCTCTGAAACACGTGTTCTCCACAGTTTTATCGTAATCATTGTTTAAAACAACAATGAACAGTCGAATGATCAATATATTTGTATGCTTTATTAAAACACGTATTCTCTATTGTTATACAGTAATTGTTTTAAAAGTAACAATGAACACTCAGATGCACTCCGTAATTGTCATTAAAAGTAATAATGAACACTAAAATGATCTCCACATTTTCATTAATAATTGTCAAAAAACAACAATGAATAGTTACATAAATCTATTTCGGCATATACTAAAAGATAACCTATAAGTTCTTATTAAATATATTTTTCCTTTATATCTAATAACCATAAATTCAAAATTCGGAAAGTGTCTCAAGAGAAGTAAAATGTACACATAATTTTAATCACAGCTTCATTATCTTTTCTCTTCTCTCCTTCTTAAAAACATTTCATTCTTTGACGAGTTTTTGCAATTAGCGAGTTAATGAATTTTGGTGGATTTAAAAAAAATGACGAACTGTTTTTAGGATGTACTTGAAGAGCGTGCGATGTCATTTCCATCAGAATTTTTTTGTTGTTTAAATATGCCATAAAGTTAAGGTCATTTAAATATCTTATGATAGCTAATATTGCAGTTCGTTTTGCTTTTATGAAATAATCTAGTAATTTAGTTAATTGTATCGTGATAATTTTATTTAATCTCATTTTAATCATTCAGGAAAAAACTGAATGCATTCGTTTAAGAAAATAAAGTGATCTTAGATATGTTTTAAATTAGTTATCTAGATGGTAACAAAAATAGTTCTTCTTGAAGTCCTTAACGGCAAACATCAAAGTCTGTAATGATTATCGAACCCATTAAAGTTGGACGCATAAGATAAGTATTCTCAAAACAGATGGCTCATCTCCCGTTCGTTCCACCTGTGCCCACCTCACAATTAATGAAATAATGAGGAATTCAGAATTCAGCTTACAATGAAGGAATAAAATCCAAGCCTACATTCACTGTTACGTCCATTATTGCGTTGTTTAGTACACAGTAGTCAGAGACAACAATGGTTTAGAAATAATGTACATAAATATAAATGTTATATTTTGTCTTTTGGTATATTTTTCCAAACAATGATTGGAGTTTGTTCTTTTTTTTAATTCAGCGTTTTCTATAAAATATCACAAAAATATTTGCACGAAAGTTTTCTTTCTTTTTTTTTTTTCGGGGGGGGGTGATTTTTCTGTTAGATAGTTAAAGAAGAAATTTAAGCGCCAGGAAAATATTGTGATACTCTTTCGATGAATGCTATTTGCTTTTCCATACGATATAGCACTGACTTTGTATTTTGTTGGTTTCCCTCAGGCCGCAGTCTTGGAAGCCTAGTAGGAGGGTTAGTAATGAGCATCTATGGGTCTCGTGTAGCTTTTCTTGCCATGGGAATTGCCGGAGGAAGTATTGGTTTACTTTACCTTCTTCTTTATCACGGAATCTTACGGAGGTGTCGAGGCTATCACGAACAACAAAGAAAAAATATTGAAGATGTTGTCAGTGCAGGTAGGAAAGCTATGTTTATATTTTAGTTTTAAAAATAATTCAATTGTGTGTTCATTCAATACTTAAATATGTACAGAAAATGTCTCTCACTTTTGAAGTAAAGTGTACTTTTAAAATATCTTGTTATTTTTTATCAGAGAAAGGGTATACGTTTGATTTATGTGTGATATTAACTGCAATCTTTTGTAAATATCATAAATCCTTATGACTTTCTTTCTCTACAGGTACTTTGACAAAGCCTTCAGCGCCACCTACTTCATCTGTGGAACAGCCGTTAGTAGCAGAATCAAACGATGGAGAGAATTCGAAATCCAAATGCTTAGACGATAATTTACAAATAGAATTTTCTCCAGATAAAAACAAACCAGAAAAGAATACTTGCTGACGTCATAGGCTCCAAAATATTTGATTATTATTTCTGTTAAGCCTATTTTCCGTAGGTTGCCAAGCATTAGTTTGTTGGCTGAGCGATCCAGGCAACTTCTCAGTAGAAATCCGGTGGCAAATAACTTTTATTATTGGACATTGGTTTCTTTGTACCACCGGTCTACAGAACTCGTTGTTTGTGAAAGTGAATAACAAATTCCTTGAGAGATTATTCAATAATTTCTTGAACGTTGAATTGCTTCAGCAAAGCACGGTACAGGTATTTCTATTTGCGCAATATTACATAAATAGCTTGTGCAAACAGCTGGATGTCGCTCCCATGCAGGTGAACAGACCTCCGAATAGTCAGTCCGGCAAACTCTTATCAACCAGCAATTTTTATTCCCTTCAGACATTGTTCACTCTCTAAAAAATTTTTAAAAAAATTTTAATCACCGCTGACAATGGTTTTAAAACACAGGAAATACTTTTAGAAGAATTATCTTTATCCACTTGTTAAGAGCTGGTCCAAAAAAAGGTTTAAAATATATCTGAAAGAAGTGTGTTTTTCTTTCAAAAGAGCAACAATTAACAACGAATGCACGATAATGGAAGGAAATCGATTAGTCAGAATTCCTAACAAACTTTTGGTTTAAAGTAAACAATGCAAAAACTGTTCATTGTTGTTTTAACTTAACAAAACTCTATTGTTGAACTAACAATCAGGAGACTGATAGGAAACTTCACTTTTAGGAGTCTTTATACTATCGCTTATAGGAAACTGTATAGAAAATGAATACACATGTTTATATTTGTAAATATTGTATTATAAAAAAGTTTGTAAAAACAATATCCGAATTATGATTAAATTCTAAAACCCAATACACAGGGCACTTTTTTTTTTCTTTGGTTGGTAATAAATAGTGACTTTTCTGTTATTAGAAATATTCTTTCCCTCTAGAGAGTTTATCGGCCTAGCAATGACCGAATAATACCTTAATCTCATAAAACAAGGAGATTTGTTAAATTTGTCTTTCTAATGGTGAAGTGTCTCATGCGAATTAACGTGACATACTTACGATAGTAACATTACATTACCAGTCGATTTGCAACACCAAATCGCACATCTGTAAATCTAAAGAAAATGTACACTTGGGATATGTAATCAGGATAACGTGAGACAAATAAATCGGTAGAAAAATATGTATGAAAAAAAAAAAACATATGTTTAATGGAAACACTTCATTTAGTAGACTATACAGCATTCAATGAATGAGTATAATTTTATCTACATTTTAACGGAACTTGCATTATCTTTTTTTTTTACATTAGATATAGCAAATCAAAATTAACCTCTAAAATAAAAATATAATGGGATTAAAATGAAAACAGAACTAAAATAATTAAATGAAAAGCCTAGAAATTGTAATCAGCTACATGTATGTCGACAATTTCGATTATGTTTTGAATGACTTAACTTGGATGACGGACGTTTCTAGGACGTCACCAGTGGTACAAGATCAGTACCTTCGATGTTGCACTTTGCAATATTAATCCCCAAGAGGTCACTTTATGAAATTTGTGAAGATTTCTTTACAAAACGAAGTTCCCCAAAGGATTCAGTGACGATATGCAAGGGGTGGTAACGAAGGGGAGGAAATGCTGGTCCATTTTTCAGAAACAAACAGCGTCAAGCGAAAGAAAAAGTTAAGTAGAGAATCAAGTCTAGTAGAGGAGAAGAAACTTGAAATTGGCTTAATAGAGTTACCGGGAGAGAAAAAAAACCTCCACATGAGACCGTTAACTCACCTTTAGTCGAAAGAGACCAGATAAAGGTTTCTCGCGTCACTGAATCGAACCCAGGTCTTTCCAACCCAACAGCTTCGTCTATACCGACTGAGCTCTGGAGGCTCCTAGAATTTATTAAATAGTCAAAAAAAAATCTTTTACATGTGTGAAGCCGTTATTCAAAATACTTTAGGCTTTTCTTTGAAAAAAGTAATAGTTCCTTTAGTTAGATTGCAATTTCTTTATTTCACGATTTGTGTGAAAATATTCCGGATACATCTGCTGGGAGGAAATGCTGGGACCAGCATTTCCTCCCCTTCGTTACCACTGCTTAAGTTCGAACGGAAGGAGGGGAGGGGCCTTGCACAAACAAACAAAAAAATCTTTTCCCTTCCACCCAGAATAAACAGCCATTAGGAAGGTTCCATTATTTGGTGACAAGATTGATGGCTTTTCACTCGGCTGTCATTATTCATCACTTCAACATTACTTGGACGATTTTAGATCGTCTGCATTTTCCGTATACATCATTTTTAGAATCGACCGAAAGATGTGCCGTTTTCCTTCGCTCCCGTACGCTTCATTAAAATTCATCCGCTGTCGTGTGTTGACTAGAAAAGTTTGATGGGATTATTTGAAATCAAGAACGAAAGTGCGAGAAATAAATAATAATCAACAACAAACCTTAGTTTTTATTTGAAATGATCAACCTATCGTCAAGCATGCTTTTTCTCTCCTTTGTGAGATGTTGTCGCGAACTTTGAACGCATCGATTCCTTTCGGTGTTCGTTTATAATATCATGTGATTTATGGTCGACTTCTCTTTCCGAAATGTTTTCCCGGTAGAGTAGATGCTGTAGAATCTTCTACTGTATTTATTATTTATATATATTCACCGGAATAGTGGATTGAAATTGTAACTATAATATCGATATATCCATGGCTGAGTTCTCAGTATGTCATTTGTACCGAGGCATTGGTAAATGTAAATTCCTTTCCCATTTTGTAAATATGGTGTCTTACACACAGGAAATACCGAAGAATTTTAGCCAAATTAATAGCACTTTGCAAACAGCTGCTAACCATGATTTATGAAAGTCCACAAATAGTATATAAGTCCCTGTTTTTGGAAACATTTAAGAAAATAATACGCAGGGGGAAAAAAAAAAGTTTTCTTTTTCGTTTTACGGTGCCTAAAATTAGCCATAAACAGCAGTGATGCATTTCAAGTTTTTGTTTGTTTCATAGTTAAACTGAAACCACTTTCTTGTGCCAAATATCTCCCTTTTTTATTTTATTTTGTGAGATAGCTAAAATCATCAGCCATTCTGTCTGGAGCATCAATTCTAAAATAAACTCACGCAATAAAACCAAGATATATATATATATGTGTGTGTGTGTGTGTGTGTGTGTGTGTGTGTGTGTGTGTGTGTGTGTGTTAGTTTGTGTGTACAACAATCCTTTAAAATTGCTCCAACTATGGTATTCAGTCATATTTTCAATATTTTCCATTACCATACATGCTGCTATGGAGATAAACTGCGTTGAAATTCAACAATACTTAATAACAAACAGATTTCCTTCTTTGTTAATAAACATTGTTTAATTTCAACGCAGTTTATCTCCATAGCAACATGTATGGTAATGACAAATATTGAAAATATGACTGAATATCATAGTCGGCGCTGTATTTTGAATTATGAGAAATGGGCATGGAGGAACAGCTTAACTTGTATTTCTCTTACCTGTGTAATCAATAGACCAACGTGGTAACTTTTTTTTTTTGCTGGTGCGAGTTTTCCGTTGCAGTTGCTCTTCTTGCTGAATATCCTTAAGCAAATCCACATGCTACAAGTTAATGTTACCTTAACGTGTATTTTATTTTACGATTAAAAAAATACTAAAATATAATAATGAAGAAAGAGATCATTTCTACCAGAATGTCCCGAAAGCTCCATCTTTTATTCCATAGGCAGAAAGTTTTTCTTTCTGAACAAAATAAGAGATGAAATGAAAGGTAAAACTGGAAAGAACAGTAACATGTCCGCTATGGCTAAAATTAGTCTAAATTACTTGCATTTCTCGCCCCCCCCCCCTTTTTTTTAAAGTGATCTTCCTGACAATTTGAGTAAATCTTGCTCGCGGGCCTAATCTGCATGCCAAATCCCTTCTTTACCCTCAAATTTCCACAACAAACACACATTATAATAAAAAATAAGGTGCTACATTTTTTTACACCTGGAAAACTGAAGTGAATAAATGCTTCTCGCTAATTTAAACCGGTTTGTTCGAGAGAGCAACTTCACAACACCAATATTTCACTGTCTAGAACATCGGTTCCCAACCGGTGGTACGCGTAACCCTGGGGGTACGTGCTGGGCCGTTCAGGGATACACGAAAAATAATCAGTAATGGCGGAAAAACCTAATTTCTACTATTGTACATTAAGATGGGCACTGAACGAAAGCGTCAGTATTTAAAAACAGTTATTTAAAAAACAAGGGGTACAATTTATAGAAACGGGTTTAAAAGGGGTACACAAGTGGAAAAAGGTTGGGAACCACTGGTCTAGAATATTCTGAGTTTGGAAAGAAATCCTGTAAATGTAGCAGAAATTTGATGTAACGAATGTTGTAGACAACAATATGTTCAAGTATGGTCAATAATAATTCTTTGCAATAGACAAACCGACCAATAGAACACACCCCTATACGATTAACAACCCTATCGAAGCATCAATCAGCTTTTAAACAAGCAAAGGCATTTTAGCTGTGACTTTTTAAGAGATGCTTTGCCAAGCAACGATTATTTATTGATTAGTAAAAAGGGGGGAAAAACTTCACTGTAATTATGGTTATTTCAAATTATGGCCGAAGCGACTAAGATTATGAAGCCTAGCGTATTATGTCTGTTTATAACATTTGTCCATTTAAGGATGAAAAATCGCGTTTCTCGAAGGAAACAATTCTTTAAAAATGCACATGAGATCGACTAAATCAGTCGATTTAAACACCCGGGTTTTTTCAACCAAAGGCATCATCAATCTCGACTGAGTCAAGAGGGCTCTGAATAAAAGAAACTCCGCATAAGGTACCTGAAGAGGATAGAGGCAATCTGTACATGATACATAGTAGGTATTATTATACTCTTTTATCCTAATTATGTAGACGTCTTTGTGGGTTCCAACATGGTTCTTTATTTCGTGAATTAATTTTAATTTATTACGCACATTTTAATTTAATTCAAATAACTGTGATTAGTAACACTATTGAAATAAACGTAACTGGCTACATTTGCTATTTGATTCGGAGGCAGTTTTTGCCATCGGGATATTTAACCGGTTTACAGCATCGTTTTTGGGGGGTGGTAAACTCTCATTACAGCGGCTGCGCTATCTCTTCATCGTTTCATCTTTTTAGCGATTCTCTGTCACATCTGTGAGCATTTCTTTGGAATTCTTTCCCCTTTTTTAATTGTCAGTGGTTTCATTATGATGTTGGTTTGTTTTCGTATGAATTTTAAACTATCTTTATAACCACCCCTGAAATTTCCGACACGATACCCTTCTCACTTAATTGTTTATCCATCTTCTTGTTTACAAACGGCCTTACGTGTGTGTCGTCATTTCTCGGACGTGTCACGGAAACAAAAGATCACGTAATTTCGGTTCTAAGAAAACCGTTTGCCGGGAAAGATGTGTGTGTTAATTACAAAGAGAGCTGCTGTTTTTAGGTAAGGTTTTTTTTTAGCCTCATTTTGTTGCAACTGTGTAAGAGATAATGCAAGGAAATTGCAAAAACTCTGCAAACTTTGAATAATGAGTTTTGCTGCTTTTTCATGAAGATTAACAATTAATTGAAGCGAGTTGAAACTCTGATAAAGGTTAACAATAAGTTTTTAAGAATACACGTAACAATGCAGAACATGATACAATGCATTTGTTTTCAACATTCATATTATTACGTTCTCAATAAGTAACAAGGAAAAAAGCAAAATCAAATCTATTGTATTTGTTCCTTCAACACATTCCGCAGAAAGACATAAACAGAATTTTCCATGTAGCATTCCAGCAGTGGCTCTGTTCTAGAAGCAATTTTGGTTTTTATTGTGTTTGTCGTAAAAAAAAAAATTTTATTACACATAAGTTTTCTCACAGGCATAAATACTTATATGTTTATGTTTATATTTAATCCTATTCTGTTCTATTCGATATAGTCTATATTTAATATAAATACAAATCTATATTTATATTTCATTGTTTTTCATAATTAAGTTTGAGAAAATATTTTAGGGCTTTTGAACAACTGAAAAACGTCCGATGTGGTTCTTGAGCCTAGGAAAATTGGCCACCCCTGTTATATTCTATTATATGTTGTTTTAGTTTTGTACTCGATGACCTCCAATCAGTTCTTCACTAATTTGTGATATTGTTTCGTCACTTTCAACGTAAAATCACTTTTTTTAAATACCGAAGAACACGAGATTTTGGGGATACAGTTACAGTGGTGAGCTATGGAAATTTTAACAAAGGGCTCGCATCGTCGAGCAAAAAAAAAAAGCCGTATTTCATACAAAAACTTTTATTAATAGAGCTTGTGTACAAATGCCAATCAAAAAGTATGAAAGGACAACCTCTAAAGGCTGTCATTTTTAAACCAATTTTTCATGATCTAAACATCAAATATTTAAACACTTGTTAAATAAGAATAAAATCTTTTATAATCGCACATATGAAATAGTCCGCATTTTTTTTATAAACAAAATAAATTTCTTTCGTTTGCGATAGAAGTTTTTATGACAAACAATCTATAAATAATAAATAAATATTATCGAAACACAATAATATTGAAGTACGTTATATTTGTCTTTGTTTTTTACTTCAAGTGATAATCAAAGATAACAATCAAGGGGCATTATTTTAAAGTCCTATTTATTTATATCCGATTACTAAAAGTGAATTCTTATTTGTAAAATGGTAGTAACAGTAACTATAATATTTATTTAATAAATACACTTTGTTTGGTTAACGTATGAGTTTGTCGCTTAATATATTTCAAAAAAGTATACAAAAATAAAATATATGAAATAAAAAATACAAAAATATGAAAAATAAAAAAGTAAACAAAAAGAACAAGGGGGTCTCAAAGTTGAGAAAAATTTAACAAAGGGCTCGAGCGAGCCCCTTATAACTCATCACTGGATAGACACCTCTTAAAACATCTATCAGTAAGCTTGCATTTATCCGAATTTCAGGAAATATTTAACAAAGGCTGTTCAAACAATTACATTATGTGTGGTGGGGGTTCTCTTGTCGGTTTCTCACTTAGTTTTGAGATTAAAAATTTGAATTTCTACCGAAAATAAAATACACACGTGCTTCAAACATCAAATAACATTGGAATCAGTTTTGTAAAAAAAAAAAGTCTCACTAAATCAACCCTATAACGGTGTCGTTTTCACTAAGTTGGTTCTGCGGAGATCTTCATAGGCTGTTCTCACAGACAAAAATCATTCAAGAAAAAAAATATATCCTGAAGAACGTTTCAATGCATTATTCCTCCCTTCTATGGGGTCCGTCAAATAAGTTTTTGTGAAACGTTTCTCACCATGGGAAAGGGAGCAGGGAAAATGTTACGAAGGCCTTAAATATGCCAACCTTCCTAGATGAAAACCCGGTGCATTTCATCTGGCTGTCAGATTGTTCACAGGGAAAGGAAGTGGGAAATGAGGGGAGGGGAGAACTGGATAGCGGGTTCGCTTCGAAATCTTAAGTATCGTTATGTGAATCGCATGCAGCGGAATGAGGTCGAATGAAGACTTCTTTAACCAATTCTACGTAGATGTTAATGGTATTAGGCAGAAAAGGGGGTGGGGTAGTTACTAGCGGATGAAGGCGGGGGTTTGCCTCACATTTAAGAATGCTTCAGCGCAATCTATCAAGAGTGTCTTCTTTGTAATGCTAATAAGGATTAGACACACGAGTGGCCTCCGTTGCAGTGCCAACTTTAATGACCCGCACTCACGGAACACTTAACTGCTAAACCGCAGTGCTAACTTCCCCCAGAAGAGTTCGCACGTGTCTTTTCACCGAGAACAAATAATGGTCGCACTCCGAGGAAGGATTAACAAGCGGCATTCGTTATTCGCTTGTTTGTGGTTTTTTTTCCCTTCTTTTTCGCAACACATTTACGGGGATCTCGGAAGCTCCCTGTTTGTTTAGTGACAACTCTATCGTGAAACTGAGGTTGATGTACCGAGTTTGTATGCGGTATGAAATGAACCGAACGAGTTACAAATCCGTCTTTCCGTGTCGATCGCCATCTCAATGAAAACCATGCTGTCGGGTTTTCCGTTCGCTGGTGGAAAAGCTTTAATCGGCGATTAGTGACACGCTCTCTTCGTCGGTCTCGTGCCACTAAGACAGTGAGTGGTCCATACATTAGGAAGAATACCAACAAGAAATTAACGTGGAGTGCTTTCGGCAAAATCCATTGATTTACATGCTCAACAGATCTTACACTGGAGAGATCCTCGGTGTATGCTTTTATTTAATATTATAATAATGTTTCGCAGATTTAACGAACTGTATCCATCCACCACCACTTCGTAGTGTATATTTTTTCGTGACGTTAGCATACTGGTATCTTTCTTTCATTAAAAAATGGTAATCTATTCATTCCTATCATTCGCTATTCTGAAAAACAGTTTCTAAAGGTTGGTTGGGATTATTTAATATAACAATAAGTCAAAGAAGATAATCAGCCATGTGTATCGTTCTATTAATTCTGCGTGTTCTCTGAGTGGTTTATCAGTTTTATTGGAGAACAACATGCCATCGTTATAGAAGAGACTGGCTTGCTTTTAATACGGCAGGTACCGAACCCTGACCTTTCCACTCTAAGTATGCGACAACTCTTTACTTTTAAACAGGAACTCAATACGTACGAGATTTAATATTTGTAGTTCTTTCTAAATCTTCTGATATCTGCATGCCAATACACCTACTGTTGATGAATAAGAAACAAGTTATATAAATGATCGTTACAATTATTTTTTTTTAGCTAAGATGGGCGAAGCAAGATTGCTTTTCATATTCCCCATTATATCTGTAGAAGAAAATTTATGGATGGAGTAATATAGAGCTATAAGCTCTGATCATGGCAGGAGGCTAATAACAGCAAAACCGAGCCTCATTTAAAACTTCACTGGCTACAGCATTGCCATCCATTACCTTCCCTGCGTACCCATTTTAGTCGCCTCGTACGACATGCATGGGCTACAGTGAGGCTATTGTTATCCCGACCACCACACGGGGTATCAATGAATTATTTATCTATTATGATATATTAGTTAAGGTGTTTATGTAAACTCTGTTTATTCTAAAAAAAACTACTAAGAAAATTATTTATGTTTATATAATTAAATGAAATAAAATTTACAATAATTTACAAGAAAAAAAAAGAGCCATATAAAAAAAAATCCGCATTAAGAGATGAGAAATTACCGATCGCTGGTGGATATTAGTCAGGAAAAGACAGATTGAGCTTACACTCCCCCACCGTGGGAATAAAAACATAGGATGGCCCCAATGTGAAGGAATTAACGGACTACCAAATGGACAGAAAATCTAAGGAAACAAAAGTCAAATAGCTTTTCAGGTTATTTACAGAAATTTCATTCTTTCAAGCTTGTGTGTGTGTTGTGCTGTGGATATATGCTTTAATTCAACTAATTTTGGAATATCTATTCGCATTAAGAAGAGTCATTCTGGAAAGACTGTAACCAAATTTAAATTATCATTAGAATTTCTAGACTACATACAAACGATCTCGGTAAGCAAGGAAACTCCAGAAGTGTCTGAAAAAAAGATAAAACATAGCCATGAGTGAAGGAAAAACGAAATGCCCCAGTAACCTAGAATGAAAAAAGAGTCAACTGCACTTCAGATCTTGTGTTTGTGTGTTTTGTGCTGTGAATATATGTTTAAAATCAGCAATTTGGAATATTCAGAAAACCTTGATAGTTCCAAGATGTCCCATTCTGGAAAGAAATGTAAGTAATATCTGTGAAATAAATGTGTAAACTTAAAAGAACAAACAGTGTCATTGATGTGTTATACATATCTAAGTAAGATCACTTTTGAAATCACAGTGAATTCACACACGATTTCTTTAATTATTTATTTATTGAACTTTAAGATCTTAATTTTAGACAAATCAAAATATTCGGATGAATTATGAATAAAATATGAATTAGAATATGAATATAGAATAAAATATGTATGAGCTATGGGAAAAAAAAGTGTGTGTTTAAGGGACACTAGCATATAATTAAATTATTCAGAAAAGCCTAAACGCTGCCCCCACTAGACTCTACTATACTTTAAGAATTCCCATAGTCTTTTAACAGGAAAGAAATACTCCAAATTGTATTGGAAAATTAGTACTTACATCTATAGACAACCAAACACAAACCTTGACGACAATGACGGATGTTTGTCACCCTGGGAAATTCCAAGATATCTTTGCTCAAAAACATCGGCCACAATTCTATAGGCAAACCAAAACAACACGTGATATCACAGAGACATATGTTCCCCAGAAATTTCCAAAGACATAGCATCACGATTCCTTATCTCTAAACATGACCCACAATGCAACACACGAACCAAACACGCCACGTGATGTCCCTGACAGAAAGGCCCCGCCTCAGCGAAATTCCAAACATTCCAAACTCTATCTTCATCTGATAACAACACACATCCACATCACGATTCCTTATCTAATCTTGATCTTGATCTGGTTAAAAGTGTCCCACCAATCACAACACAAATCCTTATTCACTAATAATCTTCCTTTTCCATTCAAAACAATAACGTCACTTATTGACAACTAACAAATTACGTCACTTATTTACAACTAACAAATTACGTCACTTATCTTCATCTGATAACAACAACAACACACATCCACGACACGATTCCTTATCTTATTTTGATCTTGATCTTGATCTTGTTCAAAGTGCCCCACCAATCACGACACGATTCCTTATCTCCAGCCATCACCCACAATTCCATTCGCAAACAAAACAAACAACGTGACGTCACACACACAGATGGTCCCCAGGAAAACTCCAAACATTCCAAACTCATGACGTCATATACACACACACACACAATGGCATCATCAGATGAACAATCAATCACGTCACGATTCCTTATCTTGATCTTGATCTTTTCAGAAGTGACCACCCTACTACTGAGGACAGATTCTTCATTTTCAGTCCTGCTTTTATCCATCACATATGTGCAAATATTTATTTATTATATTTGATAACTGAAACATCTTATATCCCATGGCTCTCTAAAAATTTTCAGTTTCTTGCAAAGTCGTCGCTGAAAAGATCTATCAGTATTTCCGTTTTTTCTTAGCACTTCAATAAGATTCTTAGCAATATAATTACCAGGGCAAAAAGGTCGGAGTTGTCGCAGAACCCTCAATCTGTTTCAGAGTTCAGAGTTTTGATTTCAAAGTTCTCTTCTCTTAAATATGCCGACAAACAAAGTAAAAGACTTACCTACCCTATCCGAATTAAGCTAGAAAAGAAGGATCCTTGGTCCTTGAATACTCTAATGGCATCAGTGTCTTAAGAAAACTACTGCTAGTCAATAGGTGATCTGAAGAAAAGGATCTGCTACGAAGTAAGTGGAAGAAAACGGCAGCAATCCTATTTCAATTACCTTCATCGCAGCTTGAATTCGAAAAGGACTACTGGTTTGGACAAGGTGTCTGGGATAATTTGAAGTTATTCATATAGTGATAAAATCTCTAACTTCTTTAATGATGAGAACAATGTACTCAGTACACGCATACGACGTTTTGATGCATCTTAAAAATTGTTAACTGAATTAACTAAGTGATTGTGGAGAGTGGCCACACAAGATGACGGACGGATTTCATCATCATATTCCTTAACAAGGGAAGGACAGATACGATGAGATCAAAAGATATTTATGATCTTATAAATACCTGTGGCAGTGAAAGTGGATGTATTCTATCAACTTCTGTTTAAATCTATGGTGAAACTTTGTCTCTCTGTTTAACATATAAATGAATCTAACTCCAGCCTGCATATGATTCTAATTGGTATGAGTTGATTTCATGGTTCTCTAGGATCCCCCCCCCCCCAGCTTTTTGGCTACTTTAAAAAAAAATCAACATTTTAATGCAATCTTCTGTTCAACTAAAATACGTAGTTGTCTCAGATTTTTCTTAATTTTCATAGATGTTTCTTTGAATTATTTCGATTCAGAGATAATAATTTTTTGTCGGACATTGTAACTATCCATTAATGTGTTTTATGCTTGTTCCTACGACCTGAAAACAGTTATACCAAAATTCCTTCTGAGAATAATAAAAAGAAATGACACTAGATGTCACTATAATGCATTTTTTCCCAAATTTCGACCAATAACTACGGACTTTTATCAGCAGAAACGTGCTTTCAAGGGGTAATACTAATTTATTGGAAATTCGCCTAAGCGACGGCGCATCGCCGATATTGAACTTGACAGAGGTCGTGCTAACAATCCTTCAGTAATGATAATGGTGTCCTTAAATCGCAGTAGCAGATATCCGAAGTTTTTAGTAGGCTAGAAGGCGTTTATTCAAAGCCTTTGTAATAGGTTTTGTATCGAATGTTCCTCTCACTCAGTCAACGAGGTGTTCGCAGTCCACAGGGATCTTGTACAGCTTTTACACTATTGATTTGTAGCATAGTCCTCGCAGTGGTGACAGCATCTAAATCTTACTCGATCTGTACCAAAAAACAGTCTAAGTCTTCTTGATAAACGACCTACCTCCTCTACGGAACTTAGCGCTAATCTCCACTTACTCTCGCTCGCGTCAAACCAGAACGTTTACAGATGTGGAGACACGATAGAACAAGACGCACAGAAAACAACAATAGAAGACAGATTAGATGATGTTTGTAACCAGGGCAATGAACGGGAGGTATGCAAATGAGGTAATTAATAGAACTGTCTTTCCAAGGACGCCCAGTTACAGAATGGAAATGCATTTTTCAGTTGCCCATCAAAAGAGACGTTACAAGAATTTACTTCCGATATTCCTGTGCAACAATATGAATGATTTTCAATAAGGTACATCTATCAACCACTGCTTGAAGCGCCTTCTATTGACATTATACTGACCTCAATAGACATAATAATTTCTCTTTCCCTATGTGTTCACAACGAAATTCATTTATCTCTTTGATAGTTGTTTTTATTATTAGAACAGCATGTGCTTTCATGAATCTCGTATATAAATGTTTTTGGCCAAATATAGAATAATTTTAATTGATAAATACAGGTGTCTTTAAGATGCACATTCTTGGTGAAGGAAAGAATAGATATATATGAAAACCTCATGCCACCAGAACCTATGATAATTTTTTACTCTTCTTCTACTTGATGTGCTGGTGTCTAATATTCAAAACGTATGCACTAAATAATGATCTTTCATTTAAAAAATATATAAAACTCAGTGACCCAATTGTTTAATCGGTTTCCTTTTTAAGTAATACAATAAATTATTTTCAGCGAAACAATTCAGAATAAATTAATTGTTTCTCTCATTGATACAGCATCAGATTCCTACTCTCAGTAAACAATAATAATAGCATAATATGCAGCTCTATCTACAGTAGATATCCTCTTCCTCCCCATTGGACATGGGGAAGAAGAGGAGAATGCTGCTTCATAGGTGCACGTACGTTTTAAGAATTATTCAGTTATCCCCATTTTCCTCAGATGCTAAATAGTAATGACAAATTTCGTGGTATATGAATATATAAAAGCAAACTATGTGCTTAAATGGCTGTAATTGTGTACTATGCTCAAAAAAAATTGCAGCTAGTTTACATAACATTGTATGAAGTAAGTCATGATAGCGAGCGTTTGTCTCTGAAAACGTTATTAGTGTATGAATAAATTCTTGAAAATAATTTCGGTAATTGCATTTAAACCAATTTTAAAGTTTATTTATATTAAATTTAAAATATTTTAATTAATTTAAATGAATTCCTTTAAAACATGTTTGTACATTAAATTTTCTTTATGCATCTAAATAGCTTAATTTAATTTAAACTAGATTTTCTTAAAATTATATATCTCTATTAATACATGTTTTATTTAATTATATGTAATTATTTATAAATAGAAATGGTGTCGTAAATCACTAAGGGGATAAAGGAAAGAATTAATCGACCGTGAGATGCGGTGATTAATACCCTTGGAGGGTAATGGATGGCAATGCTGTAGCCAATGAAGTTCTAACTGAGGCTCGGCTATTGTTGTTACCCTCCTGCCATGATCCGAGCTTTATTTATATAGCTCAATAACACCTTCTCCTTACACTGTCCTCTACAGATAACGGGGAATATGAAAAGCATTCTTGCTTCGCCCCTTTAAGCCAGTCCTTTTAATTTTAATGACTTTAAATCACTGACTCCGATTCCACATATTCAGTGTTTTTCTTGGGTTTTGAGAATCAGGTACATGCATTGTGAAAATTACTTTTACAATTTGTGCACGTTGAATAATACGGTGCGGTCATGAATGGGGTGGTCGAGTAAATTTCGTAGCTGATTTATTACATACTTCTCTTTCCTACCACACGTCAGGGTGAGCCTTAGTAGTCTTGTGACTTATGTGGCAATTGCCTTATTCCATTAGCTACCTTAACGTGGCCATTTCATTGAGTAAATTTATAGCATGCACCTCGGTTTATTCCCACCCTCATTACTTGCACACTTTTTTTTTTTAATGTCGGCTTCATTTCATTTGTCTTTCCATCACCTATGCTACTAAACCCTTTCTTACTAAGTGCTTCTTATAGCATTTTTATTTTCCCTTTTAAACTCCATCCGTCCACAGCATTCTGTTGTTTGTTGTGCATCTCTGTGGTGTCTTGTTTTATTGCCCACGCTTTTATAGTCCGTTTTTACGAGTTTTTCGGAGGAATGTTCCTCGTAACGCAACCGACGAACAATAGCAAAGCTTTTGGTATTCAAGTACAATAGCACTCACTTCGGAGTCAAAAGAGATCTAATCTCCTCTCTCATCTCGTGTGCGTTTGTTATTTGTTTAACGTTGAGAAAGTCGAGTTTTACTTATTAAGTGTAGCATTAAAACTAAAACGAATTCAGGACATTCTTCTTTTAAAGGCTATTCGTGGATGAGCTTGTTTTAAGACGTGGCTGTTTTTTTTGGTTTATTTAAGTTTTCTGAAGACTTCATGTTGAATTTTTTGGCGTGTTTTATTTTCTTAAAACTATTTTAAAATAAAGTCATTAATAGCGCGATTTTCATTCTGATTATGATATGGGTGTAACTTTATGCTAAGAATAGTACTGCTGTAAGATAATGATGAAACCAAAGCATATCCCATGAGGATAATTGGATACATAGGACTTCTTAAGACAAACGATGTGGAAAACTTCATGGGGCATTATGGAACTTATTAACAGACGTGTATTTTTATTTTAATGAATTCATATTACAAATTGGAATTGTGTCACCGCCAGTTATTATAATTTTGAATATAATAATTGGCGCAGACTCAAATATGTGCTCTCTTTGTCGAATCTTTTTTCACTTTACAAGAATGGAAGGAAAACAGAATAATAAAATTGAATGGATTCGAGGAATTCGCATTATCAAGTCGAATAAATCCTTTGATTATTATATGATCTATCGTGTTTTCCTATATTAAACTGATCTTGCATATTTCCTTCATAAATGAAGACATTTACAGATTGGATTAACTTTGGAAACTTACATAAATATAAACCCACATTAAATTTGGTGGTCAAATTAGTAGAGGCATTATCCTGAGAATCGACACAAGAACACGTGACTAATGACACGTGTACTTCCATAAACAGACTATAGATTGCTTCCAAGCGAGAACCAGATGACGGTAGCCAAAAAAAACTTTGACCTGCCTAGGGTAGTCATATCTAACAGTGTCTCCAGCATACCAAATGAGATGATACGTAGAAAACATCCAACACGCTTCGGACAGGTGGCCAAAAACAACTGATTCATAACTCTTGATATGGTATAAAATTTGATATCAAATAATTTTCCTCAAATTATCTGAGAATGAATTTAGGGGATTAGAATGGGTGGAAGTATTGATGAGAGAAACAAAGACCACGTGTGATCAGCATAATACGACTGTTATCGTGTATGTTCGTAAGCTGTTTTATATGATCATTAACTGAGAAATGAGATCAGCTAATTCCCTTTCATTTAAAGGGTTCCAATAAATGTTCCTCGTATCCTGAACGAAATTTAAACTGAAATCTTTCGAAACAAAGAATGTCGTAGCCATTCATTGCAATCATTTCATTGGCAATTAAACTTTACAAAATGTAAGGAACCATGACTAGCCTGGTTCTATGCATAAAGAGTATGCATAGAACCAGGAGAACTTTTAAGAGTATCTTAAAAACAGTTGTCCTACTAGAATGGTGGCCTGGAAATATATCCGTAAAAAGTTGATTCACGCTAGAGGTGAAAGAATGATTGACCATTTGGTAAAGTCCAATGAACGAGCTATAATTAGTCACATGACTGCGAGGGAGTATCTGAAGGAAACCACCCTGAATGAGGAATAATAGAAGATGGCTATTTAGGGTGCAGCAAGGCAAATAGCTACATTTGTTGGGAAAGGGACATTAGCTATTAAATACGAAATGATTGGGGCAAGGTCGAATGGAGCAACGTATTCCTCTTTTCTGTAATGTGGTCGAAATAACAAGAGTTGGTATGGGCGAAGACACCAAACATAGATCAGTTACGCTTGATCACAACAATAAAATGCAATGATGATGGAATGATTGTCTTCGACATATATTCTTGACACGCCGTTATCGACAGAACACTCATTTGTCCTGACAGTTTATCCAACGTGGGATTGAAGGTACCCCTTCTAGCAGGATAGCGAGCGATATTACAGAACACGTGTTGTCATCCGTAATGATCAAATGAACTCACAAGGACTTCATCTAAACAGAATAACTCCTTCCTTTACTATATCTCAATCCCATGTAGCATCTTTTTTGATTTGGTAAAACAAAATGTATGTGAGACCTATCCACATCCATCAAACGTCATGACATTGCAGGAGCCCATTATCTCCGTTATATATACCTCATTATATATCTGGGAGAATGGGAACCTGTAGTATGTCCATTCTTCCAGGTATCTAGCCAATTCTGAGAACGTTAAGTGAATCATATAGCATTAGGTGTTGATGTCTAATGAAATGGTTCTCGATGTATGCACGGTAACAAAAGTACCTGTTTTAAATATAAAGAATGGATATAGAATAGAAAACAATATCCAGTAAGAAAACATAAACAATCCAAACACAGTAGACTTGATACGTAAATGATATTTTTAAATCCTTTGTCAGTAATCTTCTTTTCCATAGTTCATTAGTAGAGGACAACAAGTAATCATTCTCTGGGTGACAGGCCATAGAAAATTGGACTTGTTATTTTTATTAAAATGATCCATTATAAGTACATCGAAACCCAAAGCAAAACTTTGTTGCAAATCAAGTTTTACTTACGGATAATTGAAAAACAAGCTTAAGTTATTTAAACTCATCAAAGATTATATCGAGAATTAACACAGTTTCATTGAGGGACTGAATGAGGTGCAATAAACAGTGTAATATAACATAAATAATACATGCTAGCTTGTATCCAAATGCGACATCGAATATGCTCGTGTCGTAGATCTATATTATGAAACAGAAACCAGTCAGAAAAAAAGCCCTGATGTCTACACTCTGCTCTCGTTTTCAAGCTACTTCAATCTCTTTCGCATATTTAAAGAGAATATATGAAAATGACCGAAGTTTTGAAGTAAAGAAATTAGTCAAAGAGGAAATTTGTGTACGTATAAAAAGTCGGAAATAAAACTTGTTAAACAAGCGAAACACATATTTATCATAAACGACCTCTATACGATATACACATACATATACTGTGTGTAGGTGCGCGCTCGTTTCTATTTGCTAATAAGCTCTCTTTCAATAAGTCTAATAAGTCAAAGAGGAAATTTGTGTACGTATAAAAAGTCGGAAATAAAACTTGTTAAACAAGCGAAACACATATTTATCATAAACGACCTCTATACGATATACACATACATATACTGTGTGTAGGCGCGCGCTCGTTTCTATTTACTAATAAGCTCTCTTTCAGAAATTTCCCACCAGAAGAGCAACGTGATGAGCTACAGTTTTTCTTGCGCAAACTGATCACTCATTTCACTCTTTTAGCACAAGTTTTTATCTTCTTTCTGGGATGTTTCGTTCCATCTCGAGGGAACGCCAGGTGTTATTAGCCATTTGGCCGTCTTTCCATTTTCTCTGATTGTCTCCAAAAACAAGGAATTCACATCACGGAGGATTAGTGGTTCATTCATCTTACCCATTAGATCCTAAGGACGTGAAAGAATCGATAGTGGTTATGTGCTGTTACATGTAGTGTTATTTTTTTCTGCTTTGTGTATACTTCACGTTGTCAGAAAGAGTTTGTTGCCCTGTCTTCCTTCCAAGATGTAATAAAAGTTACATTTCATGAAACGTAATTTGCAACTTTTCTCTCAAACAGCAGAATTCTAAACAGAACGGAGAGAACTGTTGTCCCGCTGCTGCGAAATCAACATCCAAAGAAGAATACTCATTACAAAAGATGTAAACTCGATTGTTATTTTACATAGAATCATGTGATCATACATATTTTTGAAGAAACCTCTCACAAATATTCATTAAAAACTAAAATAAAAATTAAGAGGCATTCTTCACCTGGGATAGCGTTGATGCCAAAGTATCAAGATCGTTAAGCCTCTGCTGAAGATCCACCATTGTATTTAAATGAGTGGATTTCGTCTTGTAGTTTTAAATGCCATATTAACTGCACCTGATCAAAATGATGCATCCTTTACAAATATTTCTTTAAAACTTGTCCATCTATCTCTACGTATATAACACATTACACAGTCATCGCCTGAGTATAAAAGATGACCGGATGTTCACATTATCCGTTTAAAAGTCTTCCACAGAATCATTTTGGCATCTCTAAAGAACTATACTTTTCTTTGACGCGCCATCTCTCTTAAAATTATCATCTTTCCATCAATTACCTTCTTTGACATCTCGGCATTCATACGATGACCATTCATCTTATTTCTCTCTCAGCTGCTGTCAGGACCTACTCGGTGTCTCTGTTTTCCAACATTTCTATTACATTCTGATTACACTGTCAGAGTTCGTGCTGTTCCAAGCACTCAATCACCACCTTGAAATTAGTTTTATCCGTGATTCAACTTAGAAAAAAAAACTTTAGAGCGATAGTCCTCCGTAAAGGGAGTAATTTTGTAATATTTTCAACCAATCATTCCTTCAGTATATTACTCGTTATGTATTAGTGTTACCCTATGTATTACGGTAACCGTCCTAATGTTAAATTCATAAAATATATCGAAAGGCAAAAATCACCATATTTTCATTCCCCTGCTTCTCTAGTGCTGATTCATATCGATGAAAACATCTGCTTAGGAATATTGTTTTTCAAAACATCCACACATTTGATTCATAAGCTAATTGGAAAAAAGGAGAGAAAATTCACGAATTTTACATGTTGGAACAGGTTCGGATTCAACACTAATTTCATCCAGTCAATATTTCCTTATTTCGTGATACAATGCAAAGACGAAGTCGCTCAGGTCAGTCTCATCGTTTCGCACAAATGTCTATCTTTCACAGAAGAAAGTGCGATTAATCTTCATAAGGGAGTAGAATTTTTACGTACACCAATAACAAACATGAAATGGTAGTCTAATTTCTATAAAACTATCTTTGCATATCTTTTCTTCCATAAGGACCAAAATAACCATTCTGATTAGTTCAGACGGTTTTTTTTCCTCTCTTTCTTTCATCAATTGATGTTAGAGTTGTTATTTATAACCGAATGTACTTCAGTTCTAAATGGAAGAGCAATCGGTTATTTGGTTGAAGAGAGGATGCTGTTTTCTGATGTATAACAAACGAGCAATGTGCGTGCTTTCTTCTTATTTTTGGATTCATCAATTCTAATACGATGAAGGTGCATTTCCCCTCAAAAATGGAGCGTTTTTTATGCATTTGGTCACATAATTGACTTCATCCTTTTTAATATTTTTTCACCTTTCGAAATTTAATGATTACACATAACTCTTTTTATCGATGCAAACATCTTATCATTAATTTCTTCTGTCAATTAAATGTCGTCAATCGTTTCTAAATTCCTATCCAAATGACATCGAAGGGCCTTTTTAAAAACTTATTTCGCTACACTGTGCCATTTGACTCGGCTGAAGATGTCACTTTTTCTTTGGACGCATATCAAAGAAAAGAAAGGTCACTACGGTCCGCTAATGAAGAAGAGAAAAGACTCGGAAACCATTAATCGTCGAAGACAAAGACAGGCTGTAAATCATCACCCAAGAAGCAAGACATCAAATTGTCTTTCTTCATATGTCTGCGTCCATTTTTAAGAAATATCAGAGATGTCCTGGGGTGTCCTTCTTTTCTTGTGGTCGAAGACCAGCTCTGTTAGTATCATGAGAAGTGGGATAGAGGGGATGGCTTCTGAACATTAGTAGCGAAATGTGGCGAGTCAGAACGTGAGTTTGATGTCTCGTTCCAGCAATGACAGCTAAATAATGATCTGCCGTCTCACTTTACCACCGGGAAACTCATGACTGATTGTAGCAAATGCATGCTATAATTATATCCTTTAACAGCAGTTTTAAACTTTTTTGGCTACATACCAGCAAATAGTCCGTCAACGTACCTGTCAATCAGTGCGCCTACAGCATTCATCTTGCAAATCTTAAGGCGAGCCTAGAAGTGGAATAGCCGAATAGAAATGTCCGCCAATGATTGTTAACTTTGGTTTGTTTTAGCTTATAAATAAACATTAAACGTTTTTTTTTTCTGTTCTATAGCAAAACAATACCCTTTTCTACATTTTCAATGTCTCTCGAAATTAAAAAGTAAAAAATAGGAGCAAGTATTTAAAATGAAATGTTAATATTTAAGAAAAAGAATGTATTTCTCAGCTTAAACTTTAAGGCATAATGCATTTCATGATGATAATAAAAAAATATATTTATTTTTACCATAGAATAGGTTGAATCTCGCGTGCATACACTGAAAATAAATCTGATCGAATCCTTCAATAATGCGGAGAGAATTTATACAGACGATTCATGTTCAGGCGAGACAGCTGGACTCATCTAGCAATGACAAATTACTCTTGCCAAACGACTAAATTATCATGAAGTGCTCTATAATTCCCCTCTACCACCCCCTGATCAGTTTCTTAGGCCATTCTACCCCATATTCCAATTTATAAATCCTAACCACACACATATATATAGGGTCTGGATTTTTTTTTCTCCCTCTCGCTACCATCTGACCGATACTCTGAATTTAGGCTACCTCAGGACCATTATATGTCCCGAGAATATTCATTTCACTACCACTTTTGTATGCTACTAACTACTCCGTATGGTTAACCGCATCTTTGAAGTAGAAATTGAAATAGAACATATCAGCGTTTTATTATACAAATTGGTGAATACTTTATAAAAAAAAAGTAGAGGCTATTTTTAAAATTAAATACATCAGAAACATTATTACTTTGCGAAGTAAACACCTGTGCTAGTTGCAATTATAATCGGACTCTACATCTGAAATACAAAATTCTCGCAAGACATTGTCAGGACGATTTCTTGGATCATTCGTAAATGGCAAAAACAGCTTTTACTTTGTTATTTTACGGTTGAATTCCAAAATGGCGTCGAAAAAGTACACTGAAATGACTAACAAAAAGAAAATACTTTTTAAAATAATGATATCCGAGGTCATTAAACTCTGGGCCTGTCACGTAGTGACATCATTTGGGGCGTGTTTGGCTTATGTACTATGAACGTGGACTAATGTTTCTCTAAGACGGTTTTACTGAACTCAAAGTCAAGATGGCCGGAGAATTAATAAACTTTGATAAAATGTTTAACGTTTTAAGCGTATACAGATGTGAAAAACGAATCTAACAAGTGATTGAGCATATTACAAAACTCACCTAAAAAGAATTCCATCTCGACGCGAATTAGTGAGGCTCACAAAAAAGTTATGAGTTCTTTCCCCCCGTAAACTTTGTTTATTAATAATTAATAAACTTTGTTTATTAAACCAATCGGGGAATGCACCTGAAATTGACATATGCACCCAACACGCTAAGTTAAGTTATGTCTGCTACTTCCATTTAAAACCTAATTTCGAATAAAATCCAAGGCTACGAGCAAATCTATTGAAAATAAATTCCGAGGCAAATTCCAAGAAAAAAAAAAAAAAACGAGTGATACACTTCATTAAGCCCGAGATTCATCGGTCTTTCAAAAAATATTATTTCCTTTTAAATTACAGCCCTCGTTAAGCGATGTTTAAAGAGAATTCATCGAAATTAATATCCCGAAGCGATGTTAGCGATTATGTGAACTTTAGCCCGTTCATCAAATCTGACAGAGAAGAAAGCATTAGGAATTTTTATAGGCTAACACTACCAAGTTATCAGTCCTCGTTACAAGGAAAACTTTTCTATGGTTTTCCCGATAAGAGATATTGAATAAGAAGGTAAGACTTATAAAGTAATTACCGTAACTAGAAGTAGGTCTTCCAGGCGAATTGATCTATTAACACGCATGTCATATATAATAACTCCCCAATAACAAACTTCTCTCCACCTTCCAAAATGGACCACCTTCATTTCCATTATCGCTTCTTTCATTATGAAATATCCCTCCATCGTTTTAAAATGGTGTCAATTGGTTTTTCTTTCTTTCTGTACCTTTTTATTAAATTGTAATAAAAAATAAAGATAAAATAATGACAGTTTTTAATTTGCATTCAAATTTTATATAAACGAATACACTTTACTAAAGTAAAGTGTATTCATTTGTTTGTTCCTAACCATCCTTTATAGGACCCCTGGTGGCCATTAGGCATATTATCATCGTAGTAATTTGTTAAAAATTATTAGCTCGCAGTTATATCAAAGAAATAAAAAAGGCAAATATGTCACACTTTCTTTCTTTAGGCTCAATAAATTATTCTATTAATTTTTCATTTTTTTAGCAATATTTTACAGCATAATGCAGTAAGAAAAAAGTGGAAAATTATATTTACACAAATTGTGGGTTTTTAAAATCCCAGAGCAGAACGAAAGTTAATTCACTTATAACATCTGTGAAATATATACGTTTTACGTCCCAGTCTGTATCTATATTTTTGCTCCTGTTTGATTATCCTATTTATCTTTTAGTAGATTACTGCTAATGCTGCCATCTACTGGTAATTAAATGAATTAAAATATCATTGAAGGTTTTTTTCATTATCTTAAATGACTCGAATGTATCGCATTTCTAAAATAAATACCTCGTGCATTTTTGTGAAATACTGTAAGCAAATTGTTGTTTATTAATTGCGACGTTGTACAGGCTTACAAACATTTATGGTATGGTATAATACGAATGCAATTTGCGATTATAAATTGAACGAACCGACCCAAGGTGGTGTTGAAAAAGGAATATCACGTAATTACTGATGCACTTCCTGCTTGAGCAATGAGGGAAATTTCTCTCTCTCTCTCTCTCTCTCTCTCTATCTTTTTCTCAGTTCCATGAATATTAGTCGACCAAAGCGGAATTGATAACATTATTTCGAAAATGTTATGATAAAAGTGATCCATTTAGAACAAAAACTGAACCGTGCAGACAGCTTCTTGTACCGACAACTTCTACTAATTCCACTTAGTCAGAGAGTTATTGTAATGCATAATTTGGACACGTGATTTCTTTGTTGCCCCGAATATAGCTGAACTGAAAACTGGAACGTTTCGAATTTTCTTATAAACGTTTCAAATAGCGAATCTGATTCAGATTCGCTATTTGAAACCTTTATTCATCTCATAATAATGCAAATAGAATTATTAAGGGATGAATAAAATTCATCCCATAATAATTGCTGTATTGAAGTCGCATATTACTACTAGTGACAATAATGATAATAATGGAGCTTGCGTTAGACTGGGTTTTCCTCCCGGAAACACGCAAATCAGTCCCATGAACAGACATAAAACAGTTTATCGGACAAGAAAGACAATAAGAAACCATATTGTTCTATAATTATTCTTTATTCAAGTAGCAATTGCTATTTCACTCTCTGCACGGTTCAGTTTTTGTTCTAAATGGATCACTTTTATCATAACATTTCCGAAAAATTAAAATTTTCGGCGAATTTTTTTTTCTATATATGCATTTTCGACGAATTGTTGTTCGATGAATTGTTGTTCGATGAATTGTTCATTCAATTAATTGTCTTTACGATGAACTCTCTCTCTCTCTCTCTCTCTCTCTCTGCTGCAGTGTTACCAAATGAAAATTACAAAAAACAGCTAGATCTTTAAAAAAAAATAGAGCTAAAATGAGTTAAAAATAAAAATCTGAAGCTAAAATTTTAAAAGTAGTAGCTGATACTTTAAGTTTCTTACTTTATTCACGTTGAAGTGATATTTGCATATAAGTGGCTAAATATATCTTCCATGTGGTCTTCTACACTTAATCCACCCACATTTTCACTTAGATTTTCAGCTTTATTATATGTGGCCATTGTTCCAATATTATAAAGCTGAAAATCTCTGGTAAATGATGGTCTGTACAGCACTTATTGTTATGCCTGAGGCCATACTTTACTGACAAAATGGCTGTCAGCACTGGCAATTCTATTTTGTTTCTTAATTTAGTTTTAAAAACATTCATGGAACTGAAAATTCGAATTAGATTTATTGCACACTGAGCAATTTCTTTAAATTGATTCATTCCAGATGCATCTTTGTATCCTCATACTTTCCAGAATAGCTCAGTGTTTTCTATATTTGTCCAATTATTTAAGCGGATAGTACTGTATGGTATTCAGCAGCAGCACATTTTTTTTCTGTTTTCAGCATTATTTCTAAGATGGAAGTAACAGGTTTTCTCTTGTATGCTTTAGGACATTGTCAACAGAAAAAGAAGACATTATTCTTAAAATATTCAAGTTTTCAGGCAACCTTTGCTTAAGCTGTTTGAAGAGACCAAGAAGAAACTGTCTTGCTCTACTTCTAAGATTTTGCTCATCATTTTGCGTTATTTTCTTTTGTATCATCACCTCTGAAATTTTTCTTTCAAATCTGTAACCAAGATTTGGATTGGGGTCCAAATAGTCAATCTCTGACTCTAGAGCAGCGCTTCTCAAACTGTGGACCGCAGTCCCCTTGTGGGCCGCAGGTTTTGTTGAGGGGGGCCGTGAAATAATGAAAACAAATTAAAAAGGTTTTAAGACTAAGTAGATTTTTTTTATCTTAAAAGAAATGTATTTAGTTTTTATTATTTCTTTTTTGTTATTTTTTATATTTTAATGGAAAAAATCACACATTGGTGTTGGTTCACAAATTTTGTTTCCTGAGTATTTCGGCGCTTAATGAATGTTAGTAAATATATGCTTATTCATATAAGTTTCAGTTCAAAGCAGAAATCTAAGAATTGCAGTTTCAATTATTTCACCTGATACTGACTTTTTTGTGCAGCAGTACTGAAACACATCCTTCACATTCTATTGTTATTAAACTTATTTTATGTTTTTAATTCTTTCTTTCTTTATTATCAATCGTTTTTCTTTTCTTGTGCTTGTACCGCAAATGTACAATAATAATATATCTATCTATCTATATAAAAATACGAGATAATGTGCCACGCCAAATGTGTATGTAAGATGCTAAAAATGTAATATTTGCATTTGATTTTTGCAATATTCGCTGCGTATGTTTTGTAACGAATATAAATACAATAAATATTATAATAATATATGTCTATATATTACGATTTTTTCTAGGGAGGGGCGTGAAATATTTTAATTTTTCCAAAGGGGGCCCTGATATCCAGAAGTTTGGAAAGCACTGCTCTAGAGGGTCGACTGTGGATGATGATAGCACTAACATATTACCAATAGAGCGAATCAAACGAGAAAGGTCTTCAAATAATTTAGTCTTATCCGCACTGTTAGATTTCGAAGATTTTGTTAACTTGCTGAACAAAAATAAAAGGTGCAAGAGATTCCTTTCACGTCTTTGTACATCTCCCACAAAATTTGAGCTTTGTAACATCTCTCAGTCACACTAACGACTTCAAAGTGAGTTTTTAATTCCAACCACTGGCTGAGAATTCTGTCTACTGCAGGTTCAATGGAGAGCCACCTTGTTGCACAGTTGCTTATAATTTTTAGAGGAGCATCATTTTCGTTGATAGTTTGATACAGCTCTTTGTACGCTGCTTGTCTTGAAGAAGAAGAATGTGAAAACCACATATGTGTTTCGGCAACTAAAAATTCTAATTTTCTTGGGAGAGATTCTGCACAACTGTGAGACATTGCCAGTTCTAATGAATAGCATACACTTCAAATTAAAATTAAGGCGGGAATATATGCGTTTAGTTGTTAATAAATGTCATTATTGACACCAGCCATAACACTGGCATTGTCTCTACCAATTGCAATGAGATTTGTAGTGTCCAGTTTCTTGGTCAAGAGCTCTTTTTTCAGTGCAGCCACAATACCAGTAGCATCACACTTTTCTAGAACCACCATGCTCAGAAATGTATGCATAATTTGGTTGAATTTCTTGCTGTAATAAATGATAGCCATTCTTAAATTCTTATTCACTGTGATATCATTTCATTTCATCTATTAGCAAGCTGAAATTTTCATCTCCAATGTCTGCAATTAGATCTTCTTCAAAATGCTCACTTAGAATATTCTTCACAATTGCAGAGTACTTGGTTCAGTGCATTTTTACCTTTGGAATAATTTGACTGTCTGGGATGATATTTTTGCAAAGATCTACTAGATGATCGCAACTGTTGAATGATGAGTCACGACAAAGAAATAATGCTAACCTACCTTCAAAGTTCACGGTCTCATCAGACTTTTTCACAAACATATTTGTAATAGGAACAGCCTGATATGGAACTGCAGCAAGGTGTTTCTTAGTTTCGCTATGCTTTACAAGCTGACAATATTTAGCAGCTATATCACATCTGCAAAACTTACAGTGGCCTTTTGCAGTGTCACGAGGAACTTCACACAACCATTTACTAAGCATTCCCATTTACAACCACTCCCTCCTAAATTTGTGCTTGTAAGCTTTATTTTTCCTCTTTGCTCATTTTTGAAGAAGGGTTTACAACTCTTTACTGCAACGAATTACGATCAGTCTTTGAAAACTTCCCACTCGCTATCGTAACTACCAACAGAACACTGTGCAAAGACTAACTTGTAGCGGTGCTATCAACTTTAAGGCGACAAAATGACAGACTGTTGGGCCACGTGACTGAATGACGTCATCGTGCGTTTGAAACGTGTACGATGCTCGCAACAAACGTACAACACAATTCTTTATCAAATGCAAACATCTGAAAAATTTTTAAAACAATTTCTTTAACACTAAGTTATAAAAACAACTAAAACGAGCCGAAACTAGTTCTGAAGGAGCTAGATTTGGAGCTTGGTGCTAGATTAACATTTTTGGAGCTAAGGAAGAAAAAAAGGAGCTAGATCTAGCTCCAAAAGAGCTAAATTGGCAACACTGCTCTGCTATAACAATAAACCTTTATAAACTGCGCATGCCCATTATTCCTCCCCCCCACACACACACACACTCCACACCACATATCCTCCTCCACCACCCATTCGACTTTTCTAATGGTATAATTTAGCAGTAAGCAACCGAGTTCCTCTCATACCAGGACCTACAAAATTTCCCCGAAGGTCGTACGGCTTTCCTATGGTTTTAGGGATCCCTGAAGATTGACGAACAACTCTTTTAACACTTTCATTGCCAAGCTGAAAATTGGAATTTCGTGGGTGGCCAATTTTTTTATTATTTAGTTAGCGACGTCCACGCGATAACGCGTGGTCGACCGTTTGGTGAGAACTCGCATCGCGCGATATCGCGTGATTGGCAATGAACGTGTTAAGAGAGGTCAGTTACTGAAATGCTTATTTATGATTGCTGGTTTGAAAAGTTTCGTTACTTGTATTGATTTTTTGTTATCGATCGCTAGTATGTTGGTATGTAACTGTTGATATAATAAATATGATATACCGCCATCAAATTCCTGATATGCTCCTTAAAAGTGTGTACAACATACCATGACAGTTTTACACATACCAGCCAGTTTATGCACATGCACGTAAACATCACTTACGCAGTGTATATGCAAAATACTTGGTCATTTGCGTCACCACGTGTTCTAAGCAATTATTTAAGACTGCTGCTGGTCAGTTATCGTCAATAGTTTTGATCACAATCAAAACTAGATAGAGAGATAAATATACTTTTCTTGCCCATTAATTAGCTAAACTCTCTTTGCTCTTAAATTCTAAACTCTGATCTATTCAAACAGGTAACTAATTTCTCGCTTGCAATCACGACAAGCAACGTGAGCAGATAGTTTTTATGCAATAGTAGATGAACTTTCTATGAAAGACAGTCATAAAGGACCTGGTTAGAAAGTCCTTAATATCTTGGCATGTTCACTTTAAGTAATGTTTTCATTATGTGATCACAAGGGATTTTGCAAGCTAAGGAAACCGTATTTCCTACAAAAGCTTCAGTGTACCGCTTCTATTACCAGATCATGCCTTTGTTCATACAAACTATAAACAAATAAAGAATCTTGCCGCAAGAACTAATTAGATGGTCTACTGTCTCTTCTTTATATCTGCACAGTCGGCATTATCTATCGTTACCGATCTTTTCGGCTTTATTGCATTTGTCTGTAGTGCTTGTTCTTGAGCAACAAGCATCACACCTTATTTACAGTCTCTTTCTTGGTGTTGCCCTGCTGAAGCCATTGCCAAGTTAAGCGACTTGGCAATGGCTTTTCCCTCAATATCCTAAAAAGAAAACAGATTTTTCTTTTTTGACTTTAAACTTCAAATGTCGCCTCATGAAATCCTAGATATTTATAGGATTCGTACCGCGGGAAGTTTTTAATTTTTATTCCCTCTGAAAATATGATTCCTTTGCTGCCTTGTTTGTTATTATCACCCGAATTATGGAGAATATTTTGCTCATTTCCAAGTCCAAATTCCTACAAATACCTTCACTGAAGATTCAGACTGTTTTGAGTGACTCGATTTCCTTGGATGATTTTCCATATAGTTTAAGATCATTCATGTATAACAAATGTCAAATGTAATATTTTCCCATGCTTTCTTTGATGTTTGATATCCAAAGCTAGTTTAGAATTAATGCTAAAAGAATCGCTGCTACAATAGTCAGTCACCTTGAAAAATTCCTCTTTTGATATTTACTAATCCAGATTGTCTCTACTGACTATTAGTTGAATTTTCCACTTGGTCATGACAATTTTTTGGAATTTTCTGTTGTTTTACTATAAAAACTTGTAGATATTTTCTAATCAAAGTATGCGCCAAGGAGTTGAATGCTTTCAGGTAATCAATCCATCCTATATATACATATAAGTTGGCTTTTGACTTTCCAAATTTTTCAAAAATCGTTTTGTCAATTAAAAACTCGTCTTTTGTTCCTCTGGAATTTCTGCAACATCCATTTTGTTCAATGGGCACAAGCTGGTGTCGCAATAAATATTGACTAATCGAAGTTACCAGAAGTCCAGTGAATAACGTAATCTTAAATAAATCTTAAGTGGTCCAGTGAATAAGTGAACATTTTCCAATAACTTAAATTGGGACATGTAAGTTATTGACGGCAAATTATTTGGGCGTAATTAGTTGGAACAGCTCCTTTTTCTTTGTTTTTCAAAATTAGAGTTTTCTGTCTAGTTGTTGTCAACTCTTCAACTGAGCATGTTCGCAACGGGTTTGTTAAATTGTTGAGCCACTCGAGCATTGAGTACTGAGCATGTATGTGAACCTAAAACCCATGCAATTTATCTTTTCCATATACATTCCAGTTCTTCTCTTTCTTTACTTGCCTTTTGAATCATTTCTGTGGTTATAACAAGAATTTCTATCTGCGTGGTGTTCAATTGATCAAGAGCAGTCTAGTTAAGCGATTTTGTTTCAAGGCTGTATCGCTTAATTAGACTGCTCTTGATCGTTTCCTGTTTAAATTTTCCTTGTTTTAAATTATTTAAATTTAAAAATGGTTTATTCATATGTTCTATTGTATAACCAAATTCTCTTGTAACTACAACTTCAGCACTATACATCAGCTGATTTCTTCCAACAACTGTTTTTGTAGAAATTGTTTCTGTTGCCAAGTTGATGTTGCTCAATATTGCAGTAGATCTTGTCTTCCGCTTTGTTTCAGTGCCGCTAGTCGCGGGGTTTCGATAATGTTCTGCATTTAATCTACGACCGTGCATCTCAGTTTTTATTGTCTAGCATCTAAATGATCCTGTTCGTTATCTTTTGGATTATCTGTATTCAAGATATTCAAATGAAATGTTTTTTTCAGGTAAATGTGTTTTGCAGCTGCCTTAAGTTCTTGCTGGGATTTCGTGACAAACTTTCTTTGCAATTCTTCAAGTTCAATACCAATGAGAACTTTATCACATTAAATATTCCTTGATCCATCAATCAGTGACTATCAGGGAACGTCTGTTTCAAACTACAAGCATTTGCTTTTGGTATCCTGTTGATTGCTTCTTCAGAACATGTTTATCCAAAGTGCTTGCATAATCATCTTGTTTTCAGACAAAGTTCAATTCTTTCGTTTTGATCATTTCTCATCTAGTTGCATTTTTATTTCTTTGCCCTAGTTGCCTAGCAAAGGAGTTGGAGCGCGGGAGTCCATTTATCGCTTTATGCTCAGGAGCTATATAGCACTAAAAGCGATCTTTGTTGATCCAGGCAATGATCAATCCAGTATGGATGACTACTTTAAATTATTATTATTTCATTCACATAATTCATACATAGTCAAAACAAGATATCATTCAAATAACAATCTGACTGATGATACAGAGCAATTCAGATTCCATCCAAGAATCTAAGAATACTCTGTCAGGTGGCATCGTAAAATATGGACTGTTCCAAGTGATGCAGTTTTTTGTAGATCATATGCGGTCACTTCGTTGATGTTTATTTCGTATAAATATTTGGATAGCTTTTTTGAAACTGCACCAAGTGCACCGATAACTATTGAGATAACTTTCGTGTGTTTAAGAGACAGGTAGCCAACTTCGATTGCCAGATCTCGCTATTTAGAAATTTTTTCCAGTTCTTTGTTCTTGATGTTGTTACCGGTGGATACTGCGATGTCAATAATCCAAACTTGTCAATGTTCAATAATTCTGATGTCAAGTCTATTGTGTTCCAAATGCCATTCAGTTTGTTTTCTAAAGTTCCAGAGAATTTGTGCTGTTTCGTTTTCCAATACTATCTCGATTTTACGCTAGTATTATGGGTCCCGCTTCTGACCAGATCAAGATCAAGATAAGATAAGGAATCGTGACGTGAATGTTTGTTGTTATAGAGTTTGGAATGTTTGGAATTTCGCTAGGGCCCTTGTCTGTCAGGTCAGGGGCATCACGTGGTGTGTTTGGTTCGGTTAATACACTGTGGGTAATACTTAGAGATAAGAATCGTGACGTTATGTGTTTGGAAATTTCTGGGGAACGTGTGTCTCTCTCTGTGATATCACATGGTGTTTTGGTTTGCCTATGGAATTGTGGGCGATGTTTTCGAGATAAGATAGCTTGGAATTTTCCCAGGGTGACACACATCTGACATTGTCGTCATGCTCTCTCTCTCTCTCTCTCTCTCTCTCTCTCTCTCTCTCCTCCTGCTCTGTACTAAAAAAAAGTCCCATGACCCCTTTAATAACTTTATCATGCACTCTCTTTCGCCGATCCGTTAGTTTTCGAATCCCACATCCTTCAATTTATGCTCGTAGGAAGCAATCGATACCTTCAACAATATTTGTCATTCGCCTTTGGATCCTCTCCACCACTTCTTCATCTCCATGGAATCCAATTAACCAGATCTGTGTGCAGTAGTCTAAATGTGGTAGTATTATATTATGGCTTTATATTTAATTTGAAATTAAACTTTTCTTCTCTATTCTCAAGTAGGACTTTTCAGCTTCTATTACAGTATTTCCTTCTAGATTATAAACAAAAAAATATTTAGTATTGTTTTGGATTTTGTAGTACTTTTAATTTTTAAAGTATGAACAAGCTTTGAAGTGAATTATTTCCATGAAGTGTAATTTATTCATGGCTAGAAAATCTATCCCATCATCAGACTTTTAGCATTGAGTTTATTCTTCCTCCTACTCCTATTCCAATATTACATCCAATGTTTCATTTACTGCATATTTAAGATGCTAAACAGTGCTGACCAAGAATGCAGGATGCAAATAATGCTGTGACTCCTTTGATCTCCACTACAAGATAACAAAAAATAAATACAGGGATCTATTCGTCTTCGAGATGAACACATCCCTGTGAACCATTCATAATCAGATTTCAGTTAGTTAGCTAATTTAGGTTTTTCATCCCGCAAAACAGCAAACAAGCCAGAGGAACACCGCAGTTAACAGTATAATATACTGCATTATAGCCTACAACTGCGACCCAACTCCACCTGATCATTATTCCACAAGACCATTATTCCTGGTATTATCGCTGTGAATCTGAATATGAATATAGGACGCAAGATAGCTCTATAATGACTTTCAACAATGGTTCGTTGTTTCATACGGAGGTAGCAGGATAAGCAAATAAAAGCAGCTGGAGATGCATAATTAAAATACATAAATCGACTGGTAGCTTTAGTTGCTTCTGCAGTAATTCTAATCACCAACCACACAGTAATCAGTATCGGATGCAGTTTTCCTATGCGCATTTGAATTCCAGTTCATCTGAAAGGTGTTATATTGGATTGAGATCCTGAGTCTGTGCGGCTGATGGTTAATTTTTTCCCATATCACTCTCCTTAAACCATGTCGCAATATTAAGTGTATGGCTTGCTACATCGCGACAGTGAATAAAAGACACCATCGATAAATGTTACATATCTGTCTATTAATCCTTCCCGACATTCCAACCGAAGGTCCGGGTACATGCCAGAAAAAACAGCTTCAACCAATTATACTATCTCCCAAGATTTCACAGTTGGAAGGGTGTATTTGGGCATGATATGGGCATCGCATCCTCAACATTCACCATGCTCACTCACTCACTCACTCACCAGTGACGTTTACATTGTTGATTGTCATGAATGTTTGACTGAATTCAGTTGCACTTCTGTAAGATTCCAAGAGAGTGCATCTATTTACATAGTGTTCTACTACTAACAGAAAACTCTGTGGACCCTTCGATCCCCCTCCTGGATAATCGTTTCCTCATCGATCTACCGAGATTTTCATAGCACTGCTCAGAGCACCCTTTGCTTTCTTAGTGTGGCGTCCAGCGTGTTTATTAACTAATGTGACACATTCACATTTCTCTCAGTGAAAATTATTAGTTGCCTACAGATGCATTAATGGGGTGCAATCTTTTACAAATGCCACCAACAGATATGCCATCACGTGATAACATCTCTTTCGAAATCCACCATTCACAGTATACAGTTGTGTTCTCTACTCTACAAATATATACGTTTGTATGAGTATACCTAAGAGCCTATTAATACAAAGTATTATTAACTGTTTCGTTCTGAAAAAGAAGCTGTCCTAATACTTATTTCTGTATAATTATACATTACTTTATTTCTTTAATTTATAATTTTTCAATTATACAGAATAAAGTAATTTCATTACTTTATTCTGTATAATTATACATTATTATCATTTCTGATGTGAAATGATAATAATAATCATTTCACATCAGAAATCAGCACAATACAATATCATTTTTCAACAACTTCAAAATACTTTTCGTCAACAAGAGCCCTAAATGGTCAGGTAGCACTTGATTTCTGCACCCATACTTCCCAGTCTGAAAAGTGTCATGGAGTCGAAACGGTTGTCAAGACGTCGCGAGTATACAACTAAATATAACCTAGAAACCGCAGGCCATTCCCAAAAGACTTATCACAGCTGAACAGCGGAATAACTGCTGATTTCATTCATTGCCAAACGGTTTTTGAAAGAAATAAGAAAAGAAAAGAAATAATAATAATTTACAGTATGTTCCGGTCCTTGTAACAAGGTGGTTAGTTAATGTTATACCTATATATACATGTCTGTGCGTAAATAGCGTTAAGTTGTAAGATGAAAAATCCGAATTTTCAAAAAGAATAATCCTGCTACCTATCTATATGAGACCAATTCATTTTCCTCATTAAAAAAATCCTAATAAAGGTACTTTGCGTCCAAGACGGGACTTGAACTGCAGTCCTTCCTTTCAAAAGGCTTCGAAGCCGATTGGCCTATGTAGACTCAGTTGAAACAGATAATATCTACACTAATTTGCACGATTAATTTTCCTACAAAAAATTTATTTTTGACGAACATATAAAAAATAAACATATTAACAAAGGAATCAACTACAAATTCCACATGTAAAAGAAAGAGTCGTATATCAACACGAATGCCCGAAGCCAATTCAAGGAGTTACATTTTGTATTCGGCATTATTCTAAATGACGGCCACGAACTTTTGTCGATGATTCTAAGCTTCCTGACTTCACTTCTGTATTTATATTTGTATGATGAAGATAACAAAAACATCTGTTACATAAACAAATAATATACAACAAAATTCACTATTATACTCGTATATATTAGATAATTGCGCCGTCCTAATGAGGGATTAGTATATATTTTTATGACTGTAATCCACTACGTGTGTGTATAGATGGATTACAGTCATAAAAATATATATATACCTAATCCCTCGTTAAGGGGGCGCAAATCGTATATATATATATATATATATATATATATATATATATATATATTAGAGAATTTTGTTGTATATTTTTTTTGCCTGTTCTGATAGACGAAAATCCCGAGTTTCCAGGTGGAAAAACCTCCGTATGAGACCGGCTAACTCACCTTTAGTCGAAAGACGCCAGATGAAAGTTCCTCGCCTCACAGATGGGAATCAAACCCAGGACTTTCCGAATGAAGGGCTTCGTCTATACGACTGAACTACGGAGGCTTTATTTTGTTTATTAGTTGAATGAATGCATGAATCAAGATGAATTTAGGTGAAAAAATAGCGGCTGAAATAAAATTAAATGTCAGTAATAAACACATTTAAATCAGAAAGGCTAAAATGTAGATGTAGAGTAATTATTTTGAAACCAGAATTTCTTCCGATTTTTGTTTCACAGACATCTCAAATATTAAAGATTGTCATCTTAAAGATTTATTTAAGAAATTTAAGTGCAATTTTGATGTCTTATCAAAATTTCAGAACGAGTGAAAAACTTCTATCATGAAGTATTTCGTGTATTTTACGTGTTTAATGCCTCGGATATAAAAATTAGACATCATTAACGAAGTTCTGTTTTAATATTTGCTGTAATATTTCATCTTATCTGCTAAATTAACAGAAGGCAAGTGAGGGCATTTGATCGATCACTGAAGCTATCTGTACGCCTTAAATGTACTGAGTTGATCTTGCATCTTGATAGATCCAGTATTGTCAATTTAGTATGACGTTGTGATTATTCTGAATGGAAAATAATGGGATAAAAAGTTATAATTTAGAAACAGGAATTATTTTAGATATTTTGGCATTACAACTGAAGCAATGAGACCAGTGTACTAAACTGTTTATTGTATGTGTTCTTCGGGTAGTTTGCCTCTTTTGTTGGATTAAAATTCAGAGCTTAGAATAAGTGACGGTAGTGAAATTTTCATACGTTACTCGATCATGCATTATTTACAAGCGGCTTTTTTTTTACAACTATCAGTATCACAGACACATCCCGATCTAACATCAGAAACGAAAGCGTGTTCTGTTCCCAGACTGCGCACCAATCAGAACTCGCTCAGCACTTTCAGAAGAAGATCAAAAAACACCATGACGGTAGCAAGCACATTTTAGCTAGAAGGCTTTGCGTTTTAGCCTTTTTTAAAAGAAATGCAGCATTCTTTGTGAGTCTGGAAAGTTTGAATTTGTTTGATAAACCCCATTCTGTTTTTTAAGAGGAAAAGAACGATACTTTTTTCTTTCAAGTTGTTTTTCTTTGCATCCCGACAGGTAGGAAGTGTACGCTAAAACACATTAAGGCGCCATAGAGTGTCTTGTGTGCTTCACATGTGGTCCGTCCGCCTTGTGGTTCAATTGAAGGTGACCGGAAGAAGATGATGAATTACCTCGTCACCATAACAACTGGGGCCTGTCTTGGTCGTGTATCTCGGTGATCTCTTCATTTTTAATGGATTTAGTTGAAAACTTTTCTGCTCCTTTTCTTCAGCGAGGTAGCCAAGCACGAGAACTCCGCATTTACCTATCACCGTATTTGGCCGATAATTTAAAGTAGATGAAGCATGAAGTGGCGTGTCTAAGGAAATTATTTTGCTTCTCTGACCCAAGTTTTGTTCTGTGAAATAGCTTTACTTAGCATGCTCCGCTGACTTGAAAAGCAAGAAAGAAACACACATAAATAAACTGCGGGAAAACTTCTTGAGTTCTTCGATCTTTCTTTCTTTCATTATAAATGTCAGCTACCAATGTCATGCCAACATCACGTGAGCATTCGTTTGTAATTGTCGGAAGAGGTTCGTTGGGAAACATGCCACGAGGAACGTCTGGATGACCTTGTTCATTAATTAAGGATTCTCAAGGACGTTTTTTTCTTCTTTCTATTTACTGTGTGGAACCCACGAAGTCTGTTTGAACAACTTTGCAACTCAAACAACAGAAAATGGACATTTAACGTTTCCGGTGCAAAACCGGATGTGAGGAAGTAGCAGTGCATAAAACAAGAATTAGTTTGTCTCAGAGCTTGGGGCAGAGGGTGGGATATTGATTTATCCTGAAGCCTGCGTTCACTTATCACAAAAATAAGTATTATGATGTTTTTGCTTGCCGATAATTCTTTTTCTATAATCAAGTAATACTGTGGCATCCGAACGACAATTTAAAACAAGTTTGCTGATCGCGTTATCGCCAAAGCTATTTAAGATACAAGGATTATTACAGGCACACACACACACACACACACACACACACACACACACATTTTATTACAAAATGTGTAAATATAATTAAGCCGTTCTTATTTTTATAAATTTTCGTTGCTTCTAAATCTTAAAGACTTATTGCTTGGAAAATAAGATAATCGTGCCTATTGAAGAAACTTTTAAAATATTGATCCAGGAAACAGCTATGGAGATTTCCTACTTCCTATTCTTTGATCAGAACCGTGTTTGCACTTTCTGACGCTGCCAAATGTAGGGTCGAACCAAACGACAGACTTTTCACTCGAAGGTGGTGGTGATAGCTGAAGAGTGGCTACACAAGCTTGAGAAGACAGTAATGTGAAAACTCCAGATTATTAATGTAAAGAACATTCGTCACATCTATCCCTGAAACAAACATACTTCGTGTACAAATAATGATCAATTAAAATATTTAAAAATTACTAGCTATGGAATTCGAAACTCTGACCTCTGATTTAATAATTGAAGTGCTGAAATAATTTTTAAAATATTTTTCGACATGCTTGCATATATTTTACAGGGTAGTTATTGATAAATAATATCAGTAATTTAAAATTACATGTGGTTTTGGAGGAGGGAAAGAGACTTTTTTTTGTCAGCTACAGTGACACACAAAGAGACATTCCACGGTTGATCGTAATATTCCACCCAACGGGTAAATCGCTACGTTTAGAATCTATAATGGAATTAATTATAATAAATAATTAGTAGAATATAGAGCCAAAAACTATCAATTTGACATAAATAAGAAATCAGAATGGAGAATATTATAGACCTAACAATATTTTACAGCTAAATATAAAAAACTTAAAATGCTTTTTTTTTAAATATTAAACTATTTTTATATTAAGCTCTATCAACTATGAATGGATCCATAATATCCTGCATTTTAATATAATTTATAATTTTCCTTCTTTTCCACGTTGGATATAAATTTGGAAAAATATATTCCGAATTTGAAAGACTTTCAAATTCAAATTATTCCCATGTTCCGTTTTGGTTAGAAAATACTTCAGTCATAACAAAGTTTATTCAAGTTAGTGGCAAGACATGTTACTCTAATAAATGCATCAAAATTTTCCGCAAGACGTGCTTGAGAGTAAAACGCTGCATGGAAATATCAAGTGTAGCCGAATCTACATTCTAATTAATGATATTTGCTGTTGCAACAACTCACTCACGGTAGTCAACCTCTGTGGTACCGACCAACTGGAGCATGAAACAGTAATTTGGCCATAAATTGGGTTTTCCTTAATTAGCGCAATGAAGACTTTAACTAGGATTAAGATTGTTGATTTATTACAGAATATTTCACTGTTGTAAGTCATAAGAACATTTCGAATTGCTATCATTTGAAAGAAAGCAAAGCATACCGAATGTTCTTTTTTAATACTGAATACAAAAGATGTTTCATTTTTATCTGATTATGTTTCCCCTGATCTTTTATGACTATCGCATTGTATTTTGTGTTTATTGTAAATTATTTTAATGGGGTAAACAAATATAAGGATATCGTAAACGCTTTCGATATTTATGTAATTTATATTTTACTTTAATGTTTTACATATTTAATTTTACAATATGTGAGTTGGGAAAGGAGAAACTTGTTTATATTTGATTTAAAAGCCTGTATTCCTTGAGAAACACATCAGGGGAAGACTATTGCACGAGACAGCAGTCGCGGAGATGAAGGAGGAGGAAAAGAAACTTGTTCTGTGGATTTTAAGGTGTACTGTGAGGGATGTTGGACGGCAGCTGCACGTATTCCAACGGACTTAGTACAGAATGGAGGAATTATTGATGCTGTTTCCGATGAACATTTTCCATGGAAATATTTATAGAATACACAAATTCAAGAATCCAAACTTCTGTGCGAAAGTGGGAGGAGCGACTTGGTAACAGATGGGTTATTGATCAATCTAATTGCCCTCTTCAGTATTGAGTCAGGCATTTTGAGGGAGATCTTAGGGTGACAACTCCAAATGTGAGAGCAATATTCAATAGCTGAGCGGATTTGGGATATTTGTATAATGTTAACAGCTGTTCAGAGGTGAAATAACGTCTTGAGCGAAAGAGAAATCCTATTTTAGAAGCTGAGGATGCAATTGTCGTGATGTGTTTATGCTAGGAGAGGCCTGATATTAGGGTAATTCCAAGAATAAGAGAAATCACCTCTGAAAATTTGAATGTTGTCAAAGATAACACCGGAAGAAATGGCTCTTTCGTTTTGTGAGAAATAAGGCAAAATTGTGAGAACAGAACAATAGCACTGAATGTAATAAGATTATAAACTCACTTCCTCTTACAATTTCGTACCAAGTTAAAAAAAAAACTACATGAAACTAAAAAAAAACAACTAAGAACTGAATTTTTTTCGTATCAATAATGAAAAACAATCGAAGAAAATATAATAAATTTAGTTCAATCCTATATCCAAGTATGAGCAAACAAAGTTTGCGTCTGAAAGTATCTTCAGGACTGAGGTAAGGTGGTACAACACCAAGGCAACTCGTTGCAAAGGTGGAGCAAGATAACATCACTCCTATCTCAGTATCTCCCATAATGCAAAACACACCTCCTTGCGGATATGTATAATGTTATGCATTAAGGGAAGGGCCACTACCCAGACTAGTTTCGACCTTTATTGAGGTCTCTTCAGTGGGAGCCAGGCCCAAGTGGAGATACCAGCCAGAAGCATTAGCAAGGTCATCTCTACCTATAGGAGTTGCCAAATGGTGTGCCACCTTTTTATATATTATATTCTAACCAAGTGAAAAATAAACTTTCAAATCGAAGAAAATGTTTATAATTATATCACAAAAACAACAGAAATGACAATGAATACTAATTATTTTAAAAGCATTTCAAAGAACCGAAAATATCTTTTAAAAGCTCTTCTGATTATTATAAAACAAATATGCTACTGATTACAAATTTCGAAATAAAAATATATCATAAGTGTATCAAATATTCGGGTTGCAATAGCTGAAAATATGTTCTTGCCCAAATTTATTTCTTGCCAACCTCGCGGACAGAGTGATGAACGGAGGGAGAGATTTCATCAATATATTTGTATAATGGAAAAACATCCCAGAACATTTATCAACCCAAATACTATTGCTGAACGTTGGTGAGAGAGCACTAGAGTTAGAAAACGAAAATAAATGGCTAAAAACTCTTAGTATGAAGGTAAAATGCATTAATATACATTATTATGTAAATTATATTTTATGTGTTCTCATTTAGGTATTTCTCAAACCCCTCTGTATGAAAGAAAAAATCTGTGGTCTTTTTTTATTATTGTTATTCTTTGCTTAATACAGAAATATACTCTTCATACTTTTGTGAAATAAAAAGCATTCTGAGAGCTAATTTTTAAATATTAACGACCTAGTAATATTATGCTAGATCAATATTATCAAAATGTTCGGCAATGCAATGGGACTCTTACTACAGTACCACAGTGGATATTTTAATGTGATTATCATTTCTACCCTAATAATGATAATGAGGAATTTCTGAAGGATGCTCTTAATAATATGATCAGTTCAAAGATATCATTATGTATTCGTTATTGGAAGATATGAGAAATTCAATCAGATTTTCCAGTTGAAAATGATTCAATACCTTTTCGAAATACACCACAAAAATGCCTTCACAGAAGTACTCCTAAATGTGCATTTAGAGGTGCTTCTATGTAAATTTTTATGTAAATAGTATTCGCAATTTTACGTAAAAATTATTTACAATATTTATGTAAAAGTCATTTACAAGTTTTATGTAAAAATTATTCGAAATTGTTATGTAAAAATTCTGTAAAATTTTTATGTAAATTATTTGAGAAAGACAATCGATAATATAATGCTAGTTTAGTGATTTTAGTTTTGAGTTAAGGGGGGGATATTGGTTCAAAAACAAGCAAACTATTAATAATGGTTTACTAGCTTGCAATGAAAGAATAGGAAATGACTAAAAAAAACGAGCATAAATAAACCAATAAAATCAAAGATATGTCCGCAACCTTATTTGTGAGTAACGTATTACTGAAAACTTCAGCATAGAAAAAACAAGAAAGTAACCTTCACACTTTCCCTATCATCTTCCTTCTTTGCGACTTTTCGGTTGGATATTGAGAATAAAAGAAGAAAAAAAATGAAAGCGATAAACACGCGAGAAGTGATTCCCTGTAGTTGTATATAAATATTTCATCAGATGCAGGTGAGACAGTTTGGCAAATTCCTCACGCACATCACCAAACAGAGAATGAGCATGCCATGAGAATGTGCTTTGATTGTGACATATGGAAGAATCTCACGCTCTTCTTCGTGTGTTTACTGTCTTGTTTTACGACTGTTCGTTCTGGCCTTGATGTTGACGGGGTAGTCCGAGAGGATTCAGTCAAGAGACAAAGTAAATTCAAGACAGCAAAGCAATACGCGTAGCTGTGTGAGTAAGGAAAGAAGAAAGTTGTATTTTAGGACTTCCAGAAAGTAGCCTAAGAGAGAAAGATGGCAACAGAACCATAATTAGATACAGAATGATCCAGAAAGAGAAAAAAAATTCAGAGCCATACATTAGTTTATGCTTTTAATTAAAATAATTAAATGTGTTCATGGTGCTATTTTGTTGATTTCAAATATGTATTTCTGGGGAAAAAAACCTACGAAATTATACCTATTGTTTGGCAGAGTTGTTTCCAAACTGTTCTAGACACGCATCTGGAAATGGCAGGTACATAAAGTGTTATGAGATTTGTTTCTCTATATTTGCAATGTCTATAACATTCCTATTCATAACCGAATCAGTCAACTATGAAGAATCTATGACAATACATTTCTTTCTCTATGAATATTTACAAGTTATTTTATTTATTTAATAGAAGGTGAGCTTCCTCTATTTGTCTTGAGATGAATACTATAGCATCTGTATATTATATTGATGAAGGGGCCGATTATCATGAGAGATGCACAGCGCAACCAATTCCCCAATCACGGCTTTTCTCTCTCTTATGCCGCCAACTCTGGCAGAGGTAAGCAAGGCCTACTTTAGGAGACACCAATCAATGGATTCATGTACACGCACTGACAAATCACTATTCAGGGAGTTGTCACGACCGATGGCGATCAGTTAAAGTGCATTTTTTTATCATAAATCTTTTTAAAATCTTCCTCTTTCTGTCTGTTTCCTTCACTCCATTTCGCCATTACCCTCTTATTATTAGTAGTAGAAGCATACATTATTTTCATTCAAGTCATAGTAGTAGTAGTATCTGTTCTATCTCTCAAACATTTGAGAGATTATGTTTTATTCTTTTTTTAAATTTATTTTTTTGTCCAGAATGAGGAGAAGAAGACGAAGAAGAGAGAGAGAGAGAGAGAGAGATAAGAAACTAAGGAAAATCCGATGGCGATTTCAATCAAAGCAAGCATTGCTAGTATCGTTAAAACAGACAATATATTAATTTATATTAATTGTGACGCACGATATGTATCTAGCCAGAAATTTGTGTTAATAATAAGAAATAAGAAATATTCAATAAGTAACTTTTCTTCCTAAAAAAAAAAGATATCATTAACAGCATTAAACTGAAGGTTTCCTTAGAATGGTCCCGTATTTCTCTCTCTCTCTCTCTCTTTGTGTGTGTGTGTGAAATGAAAAGGCAAAAATGTTTTGTTTCAACGTTATGCTTTCATGCTGCTATGGCAGCTACATATTCATAGCGCATACATAATATATTGCCATATATTTATGAATCGCTAACAGATGGTATTACTTTTAAGAAAAATACCTCGTGAATATGAATGGCTAAACGGATGATGGTAATTTGAGTTTTAGCGCAATATGCGGAAATGAAGGTTTACCAAAATGTTTAAAATTTAGCTTTACGAACGTTGATATTGAACATTTATCTTGAGATTTCTTTCATTGCAAAGTTATTTCAGTTTTTTTATTCGTATGGTATACAAAATATTTGCATATTCAGAATACTCCCCCCCCCCGAGTGTTGTAATTTCACAACATTTCAATATTTAACTAAATTACACTAATAAAATGTTATTGGAAGTTCAAAAAAGGCCATTTGTGTAGTTTAATTGCAACATATATATATATATATATATATATATATATATATATAAATGGCCCTCATTCCTCGGAAGCCAGATTGTTTCTACTTATGGCAGCAGGCATTTAAACATGAAAGCAGTGGTTAATTAGGATCCCCCGGATACCAGATTATGCTGCCATTGGAAACGAGACCTTGAAACATTAAACTGAAGGACTCTGAGCAGTGAAGTATGGCTAACTGAACTAATCGAAGAGCTAAAGTGACTAAAATGGGACATTCTTGGACTGTGTGAAGGTAGGCATAATGGTGAAGAAATTCTTCAATTAAAATACGGAGACATACTATATCATAGAGGTCAAGATAAGGAAAAAATCGGTGTAGCTAGATTCATGATTAATAAAAAAAAAATTGAAGAACAACATAATAGAATTTGGCAGTATATCTGATCGAACAGCAAAGTATTGTTGTTCAAATCTCAAAAAGATACACACTTAAGATCAATAAATCATACTGATAAAGAAAGTGGAGACTTCTATCATGAAGTATCCCAACATTAGAATAAAGGAAAACATCGTTTCAGAATCATGATGGGAGACTTTAATGCTATAATTGGTATACAACATTCAGATGAAAGCTCAATGGGAAATTTTGGATATGGCATGAGAGATGATAGAGGAGCAAGGTTTATAGAATTTGCAAAAAAGAAAACCTATACACCATGAATTCTTTTTTGCAAGAAAAAAAAAACACGTAGGAAGTGGACATGGAAAAGACCAAATGGAAAAACTAATGAAATTGCCTTTATTCTGAGTAATAAGAAAAACATCTTTCAGGACTTTTCTATTATCAACAATTTCACAATTGAAAGTAATTATCGTATGCTACACAGTAAGATTCAAATAAACTGTCAAAAAGAAAAAAGAAAAATGTTTCAAAGATCGAAGCAAAACTTTTATATATGATGTACACAAACTCATATATAAAAAAATATATTCCAACACGAACTAAACAATAGATTTAAACATGTTATTATAGATGACAATGCTGATCTATCAGAAAGTAATGACATCATTACCCAAAACATTTTACAATGCTCACTTGAAATAGCTGGTACCACAGAATAGAAACAAGACAAAATTTCTGAAGGAACAAAACAGCTTATGAAGAAAAGAAGAGAAATGAAACAATCAAATAAGTTACAGAATAAAATTGGGTTCACTGCATTGTGCAAAACGATCAGAAAACCTATCACAGAAGAAATAAGAAAATTCAATTGCAAATTCATACAACAAACAATTGAATACACCCATAGTCTCAAAAAAGCCAAACAGCAAATGATGAACAGCAATAAACAGATGGTCGCAGTCAAACTACAAGATGGGACCATAACCAGAGATAGATATGCTATTGCAAAAAGAATTGAAGAATTTTATTCAGGTATATCAGGACGATGATTAAATAAAGTACCACAGATTCTACAGAAGTTATGTGGAGCATCTAAAGCTTACAAAATGGAAAAGCTGCAGGTGAGGATGGAGTTATAGCTGAACTTCTAAAAACAGGTGGAGATATGATCCACAAAATCCTAGCAAAACTCTCTACCTTATGTCTGAAGAATAACGATGTACCAAGAATATGGAAGAAGGCTACCCTAATTCTGATACATAAAAAGGTGAAGTAGAAGACTTGACAATCTATCGACCCATCAGTCTACTATCGGTGATTTACAAAGTATTTACAAGTCTTGGGCTCATAGGCTTTGTATGATTCTAGACCTAGCACAAACAAAAGAACAGGCAGGCCTTCGAAGTGGCTTTAGTACGATTGACCATGTTCAAGTTGTGCAACAGATTATTGAAAGGTATAATGAATATCAGTTACCATTATGTGTTGGTTTTATTGATTATGAGAAAGCCTTTGATTCAGTAAAAACTTGCGCAATACTTAAAGCATTACAAAACCAACAAGTGGAGGAGCTATATGTCAGGACCATCAAATCAGCGTGCACCAATGCTACAGCAGCAATTCCTTTCAACGGAAACACCTCTACTCTGGAAATACAGAAAGGCATAAGACAGGGTGACACAATATCTACAAAATCATTTACAGCGTGCCTAGAAAAAAATTTCAAACTTCTTGATTGGGAAGGTAAAGGTCTGAAGAAAAATGGAAGATATTTAAATCATTTACGCTTTGCAGATGATATAGTTATTTTTACTTCAACTTTGCATGAATTACAGACTCCAAATTGCTAGCAAAACAGCTGACCTAAAGAACCTAAAGAAGACTCAAGTTACGTTCAGCTTGGGTCTTCTTTGTTCAAATCGAACCAGAATAATAAAAATCAATAATGAGGAAATTAAGCAAGTAGATCATTATATATACTTAAGACAACAGATATGAATGGAACAAAATATCATGGACCAAATTAAAAGACGCATGATGCTTGGGTGGGAAGCATTTGGAAAATTACATTCAGTATTCAAAAGCCAACTACCATTATGCCTGAAGAGAAACGTTTTTAACAATGTATTCTTCCTATATTAACATATGGCTGTGAAACATGGACACTAAAGGCAAAGGAAATTCAAAAATTTAAGAACAACACAATTTAGTATGGAAAGAAGTATGCTTGGTATCACGAGACTGGATTACAAAAGGAATACGTGGATAAGAAATCAAACCAAAGTCTCAGACGTCATAGGAAAGTGAAAGTGGCAATGGGCTGAGCATATTGCTCGAAGGCAAGATCAATGATGGACAAAAGAAGTACTGGATTGGATTCCATGAGAGGAAAAACGACCACGACGCCGACCTAAATCACGGTGGATTGATGATATCATCAGATCTGCAGGAGTGACATGGAAAGGAGAGCCATGGACAGACAGTTTTGGAGTAATCTTATCTTCGAGCAATATACCCAGCCCATTGCCACTTTAGATGTTTCACTTTTCTATGACGTCATTGTCAATCCAGCAGTGGACTGACAATGGCTGATATATATATATATATATTATCAGCCATTGAATATTTCCTGATATTTCCATATCAGGAAATATTCATGACTGTAATCGGTGTGTTCATGGGGCTTGCCTGTTCCGGGGAACGAGAAACCCGAGTTTCCGGGCGAAAAAATCCCCTACCTCTGTATGAGTCCGGCTAACTCACCTTTCGTCGAAAGAAACCAGATAAAGTTTTCTCACGTCATTGAGGGAAATAGAATCCCGGTCTTTCCGACCAAAGGGCTTCGTCTATACCGACTGAGCTAACGGAGGCTCTTAGAGATATTTGCTAGAATATAAATAGAACCGAAATATTTTAGTTTAAAATTCTAAGCATAGAAAAGTTTAGCAAAAAATAGAAGATAACTTTTAGTAAAGGACGTATGACTTTATCGGAAAAAAAAGAAAGAATGTTTTAAAGTATAGAATGCAGAACAAAATATAAAAGAGACAAAATAAATAATTAAACAGTCACCTGAAATTCTTTGATTTGATATTCATATCTCTGTGTGCCTAGAAGTATGTAGTGGGCTCTTACAAATTTAATACTTACTTCTAAGTATCTTTTAAGACATGTATTAAGAAAAGACTAAAAAACTGGATTAATTACAAATTCAAGGAAATTAAAAGAAAAACTTGTGCAAGAAAAAACGAAGAAATGAGATGCAAAAAGAGCGAGAAGATGAATAATCGAGGGAAATAAACTGAAAAAATGGTGATTTGATAAGTAGAAAAAGTTTAAAAAAAGTCTTATGGTGCAATTTAAATACGAAATTGGAAAACGTTTTTGTCTAATAAAGGTAAAAATGGATTTCTTTATGATTAGCTAATATTGTAGGTCTTGTCTTGAAATGGACTTTTCAGTCGGTCAGTTTACTTTCTTTATTTCCTGTTTATCATGTTCCAGATGCTCCAGTTTTAAATAGAACTAAAATAGCAATGTTTATAGCGAAATAAAGTTATGAAATTTGCTACCTCCTTGATCTCTAAAGCTAGGCATGCTTTCAAGAAATTTTAAGCATCCAGGTCTGTCGATTACTACTGGAACATTGGCTTATTATATAGGCTGGGTTAGTGGGATATCTTCGCATCATTTAAACAACAATATTCTGGCCTGTGTGTGCAGGTATTAACTCGCTCTCCAACCAACACGCTGTGCGTTTGAATTGCATTGTTGGTATAGATGTTTTGCGAATGTCTTTAACCGACAGATGAATTTCATCGTTTGGTGTGAGACCATGCCAACTTTCAAAAACGTGTTTTTAAATAAAAAAAATAAAAAAATAGAATAGTTAAGAGCGATATTCTTTCTTCAACCATTAAGTTTACCAATTTTATGCCGAAATAAACTTAGTGGTTGAAGAAAGAATATCGCTCTTAACTATTCTAGATCATTATTGGCTACATGCCACAAAGATTCACTTCAGGATTTCCTTTTCTACTATTATGTACACCTGTTACAAAAAAAATAAATAAATAAAATAAAATAAACATATAAATGGTAAAAGCGAAAGAAATAAATGGAGTTATCCTTAAAAGGATGGCTCCAATTATTAATTTATGGGAGAGGTCTGTCTGCATTGTGCGGCTTTTGTATTTAAATGGGTTCATTGTTATATTACATCCCAACTTTCTTACCGACAAGGAAATTTGAATCGTAAATAACAAATAAATGTATTTTCTCAAGCTCCCACGGATATGGCTATGTCATAACACCTTTCCATATTATTAAATAAGCCGACTGAAAAGTTCGGTCGGCTTCTTTAATAGTATGAAGTCTCTTCTTATGAGTAATTTGCGCCCCCTCTCTTCATGATGAATTGGCAAATTCACTGCGCTATCATCTTTCCAAGGTCTTCTTTCCTTCCTACACTGGAAAATGACTACTTTGTCTAACGTAGTTTCTTGAAAGTTGAAACACACGTCTTTGAAATGGCTAAAAATATTCCACTCACAAATTCCTTCATACAACCCATACTGTTCTGGGAAAAAGGAAAAAAAAGAAAAATAAATACTTCCAAACCTCACATAACTAGATGAAAAACACGCTCTTTCCCCACCTACAACTTTTGATAAACTCCTTTGACTGGCATTAATGACTTTACAGTCTCAAATGCAAGCTTGTGAAATAAATGGAAGTTAAAAGGGAAAGATTTAAAAATAACGGTGCACTCCAAACACTTGAAATAATTTCCAGGTCTTGGTGACAGCTCAGACTTCTCTGACTCATAATATAAATCGCCAAAATAATCTATTCTAATCTAGCTACTCCGATGCCCGCATTCTTAGTGCAATAGAATTTAAGATGCCGCATCAAGTTCCTATATCTTTTTTTTAAAACACAGCAAAATAAGTTATTATTAGCATGCTTCTATTTTTGTCGACCTTTATTTCAATCGTTAGTTTTCGTTAGATATCTTTAGTTAAAATCATGAAAGCTGAACTTTGAAATAAAAAGTAAGTTAGATATGCGATGCCATCGTTTGAAATGAAAGAAAAAAAAATAGACTGAAATAAAAATACAGACTGTAAGAAACCTAAAATGAAATATATAAAAATATACACATATCTGGAATATTCATAATTTTCAGTAAAATCATCCACTTCTTCCCAACCTCGTAAACATATCCATTATTAAACAGCATCTACAGTAGATTTTGTTGTTTGTATTTTTCTTGTAAACACCTGTTGTCAAGTACCAGTAAAATCAAAACAGCGTTATAAAAAGGTTGAAATTAACTGGAAAAAATTAAAAGTTACGCGATTAACTAGAAAATGTTGAGATTCACGGATACAGAGTTGGTGTTCAATATAATCTGAAGAAAATTTCTTGGAGCAATGGGGAAGGAACGCAAACGACGTGGACAGAGTAGAACCAAGAAATTTTGAGCGAACGAAGACATGTAGGACTCCAGATTAGCCATACGTTGTCATGGAATCTTACGAAAAATTGGCAAGTTATTTGGTAAGTTTAGATGAGATTTGTTGAAGTATTAAAAGTAAGTAATATTTATTATAATCGCAGATAAGAAAAAATTACAAAATATTTAAAAAGGTGCATCCAATGTTCATATTTCGAGAACACAGTAGTGGGAACTTTTTATAGGCTACAAAAGCCTTTTCAGGTAAAAGATCCATCGTGTATAAAGTCTTTCAATGGTTTTTTTTGCCCGATAGAGACGAATCACCACTAATCACGATCCTAATATTTCTCACGTAGGAAATATTGCTAATGTCCGGAATTCATTCGAAAGAACAAACAAATAAAAGTTGACAGAATAACCGTGACTTAAGAGCAAAAAAAAAAAAGAAAGACGTTCTTGTCAAACCTCAAAAAGCTGAGGTTTGTTCTTCTTTCTATGACACTGAAATCAGCTTTGTACATCATCATTGTCACAGAAACATCAAAGTACTTGACAAAACTTCACGATTTATTATCCAGAAACAAAGTGCCAGAACACTCCATCATCACTGGTATCCAAAGAAAGAAAGAACTTAAATTCTCAGGTGAGAGAATGTCTAGACTATGTTAATTGCATCCTTTGGTCATTAAGGAATAATTCTTCATCAATTTGTTTTCGAAATGTTAATTTGCGCTCGTCACGAGCGCTGCTCAATCATCAAATTGCCAAAGATTAGGACAGGAGGCAGAGTCTGTAGAACACACCCACACAAGTGGAAGGTTAATATCGATTAATAAAAGGTGCTGTCCATTCCGTTTGCATTCCGTTGAGTTTGTTTCGATTTATTTCCTGCATTCGAATAGAAAAGTCACTTAAGGGATTGATATGATAACAATCTCATATTCCCTTAATAGTAGAAGGAACACCAAGATTTTAAAGAGACAGATGCATCTAAGAAAGAGTTGACGAACTATAAAATTGAACGGTTTTAATATGTGACTAATCCAGATAGTTTTCGGTTTCTACTTAAAATTGTTACAGAAAACTCTTAAAGCTTCTTATGCTAAAATGCTTAAAATAAAGAATGTCTGTTCAAATAGAAACTTAAAGGGACATAAGAGCTTTCAGCGAGTACTCAGTGAGTCACATTGATATTACAGGTGGAGATTTTATTGATTATTCGGTATTGTTGAAGTCTGGTAACAAATGCGTCATTTTCTTCTAGGCACCATTGTACGCTTTCTTTTTATTTCAGTTTGAATAACGCTTCCGACATCTGTTTCTGTCCTTTCCAAGCTGGGAAAAGAAGATATGGCTTCATTTTAAGTATGTTGTTTAAAGTAAAGTGAGGCTTGTGAATAATTCACGAGGTAATAAATTTTTAAAAAGGTACTGAATATCATTATAAAAATGCTTTTAAAATTAACAGAATTAATTAATTCTATCGGTTTCCTAAATAAGAATAATATTCGTATTTAAATATAGTTAAAACTCTCAACCGAAAAGGAATAACTTTTCAAAAGTTATTTTTCTAACAACAATAACTTTGTTGTTAGAAAAATAACAACGAAGTTATTGTTGTTAAAAAATTTGCTCAAATATAGAAAGAAGCATTCAAAAAGTGTCGTATGTTTCCGAAGTGTTTTCTGAAAACCATCTTTTTCAGTATTTTAAATGAAAATATTTATCGAAAAAAATTAAGACAAAGAAGTAACAGATATCGTAAATGGCACGATGTTATGTATTTTGTTTATTTATTTATTGAATTGAACGCGTTCAGTATCAGCGCCGTGGTTAGCTCGACATACGCCCAACCTGTAACTGATCCCCTTGCCACGTGCGTTCTAATGCAAGAACATCTCTGATTTTATCTTTTAACTCTTGTAGAGAAGTTAATTTTAATTATCCTTTCCGTCACCTCCCAGGCAAAAAAAAAGTGTAACATCAAGACCACAAGGTAGAAAAGAAAATTTGTTATTTTCTACCCGATCACGTGTCAGGAAATGGACCTCTACAGCGAAACGGTATATCCTACTGTAAATCCAAATAAACACATAAATAAATGAATTCTATAACACCTTTTTAATTCACAAAGGGAACAGGCAGACCTCTTTTAGGGCTAACTAACTTTCGGAAATCGGAAGGCAGCCGATCTTCACCCTAATCCAACGCGAAAGTTGAGTCCATGGCTATCAACGATTTTAGAGACATTGGTGAAAGAATACGGCAGACAACTGCCGCCGTCTCGTGATCCTAGACCCTGATACTGTTGCCTGAACTGGTGTACGTTCTGTGGTCGTTATTTAAGATTTTAGAAATATCCCTACTTACTTCTGAAAAGGAGAGCTCAGGGAATTCCGTAACAGGAGGGAAAAAACTTTCTACTTTTTTACTAGAATCGAACCTATTATTACGGTCTTTCTTTGCAATCACAAGAAACACTGCTACAACGATGCATACACTCCATCGCTTCAAGTTTTCTATAATACTCTGTGTCCAAACTAGCTGTAGAGTGATATCCTGATGTCTGTCTAGCTGTGGAAGATTCACATCTAAGATATCCCAAAACAATATTTTTTATTATTTTCTCTGGTAAAAAAAAGATCTGTGTTCCTACGTGTTCACCACATATTTACTATGAAGAATATCTTTCAATGTTTTACACATTTAATAAGTAACTACGATCCTAAATTTGACAAATATACCTTTGATTGCATGAAATGCGAAATGTTTCTTCATCTGAACTTTATCACACATCTGAACTTCATCTGAACTTCATCACACATAACAACAAATTCAAAATGCACTTGTCCATCAGTTTCAGTGAAAGAGCAGTGTTCAAATACTTTGCTAACAGTAGATCAAACACGAACTTCAAACCTGAAAGGAAAATGCTTCAAGAAACCCTCAACAACTGCTTGATAAGTTTTTGGAAATCCTGTAGACTAACATTTCTCAACATCAACTTTTTTTAATTTCTTCAAACTGATTATATCTCAGTTATGTGCAAATATCATCAACTGAGTTAGCCAAACTCAAATTTGACTTGCCATAAAACACTGAGATTTTTGTCCGACGGTTTCCATCTTGACATCTGTTTGATACCTGAGATGGGCGTACATGCGCACAAAAAGTTTGACTAGGGGGAATTATTTTGGGTTAGATAACTACAATAAATTAGTTTTAAAAATCTTTGCATTTGAAACATTACACTACACTGGTATTCCATTGTGTAAACTCAACATCGTACCTAAGGTTGTATGAAATGCTGTATAAGAATCTTGAGGAAAATATTTGGATAAAGAAATATCAAAAAAAAAAAAAAGTGGGCGAAATTGTTATTTACATATTTAAGTTCTTGGGTTATTGTTCATTATTTTATGAGGAGAAAATAATGGCAAAATAAATAAAAACTATTCCGAAGAAACTTCCGAAGTATGGCCTTCCAAAAATATGCAATACAGTCGACTTTTAAAAAATTAATTTGCATAAGGTGATTATAATTATTCTATTGAAATGTATTTTTATTTTCAAAAATTAGCCCTTACTACTTACTACCTTACTTTAAAACTTACTGAAATAAAAGTATATATCAGATTCACTGAGACCTGAAACTGTTGTGAGGAAGTGCAAACATTCCTGCAAAAATGTGACCTTCCAGTCAGTTATAGGGACGTAAACAGCATCTCCATGATATTAAACAGGAGTGAAAAGAAGGTATTTTTAGAGCCCATGTTTCTTGCTAAGCAATTAGCTTTTAAATAAATGAAAAGTTCTTACAACGCTTGTGATACTTTTGCCGCCTCTTAAAACTAAGCACCTTCTTCAGAGAATTTATTGTAATCATTATAATAAAGTGCATTTTACATTAATGACTTATTTTCAAGATGTTTAGCTTGTCCCAACAGTTGTTAACTGAGGTCGAATTACAATCCGTGCTGCCATCTGGCTGACAACGGAGGCATTATCATACGCAAGCAATCTTGTAAGTACTTCTGTTTGTATTTTCTTTTATTTCACATGTTATTTTAGAGATGTTATTTTCAGTCACCATAGCCCGATGTATACAATTCATATAAATCTGTCTAAAATGTAAATATAAATAAAACCGAATGAAATGAGCATTTATTAGATCGATACGCATTTGTACTGTTGAAAATAACAATTAAAAACCCTGTATGACTATAGTTTTGCCTATTCCTTATTATCTTTCCAATTCCATTATACAATAGTGTTTTATACACAAACTATCAATACTTTACTATTGAAGGTATCTCTTACAATAATCTGAAACGACTCTTTCTTTACATACATACACTATTTCTAGCCATCTGTGCGCATAATTTATTGTTTTCCCACATTTCCAGTAGAGGGCAGCACATAGACAGCGATTGGGCTTCAGTGTGTTTGACAGTGAAAACAACCCTAACCTTAAAATGGGCTTTTCAAATAACGCGCAATGAGAGATAACACTCGGATGAATATTTTCAAATTAATTGACCGCACTTTCTTCTTTTTTTTTTTTTAATGAAAACTTCAATCAAGAAAATATGTTAATTTTATATTAGACTAGTAATTAGAGTTGCGAATGGGCGGGTCAATGTCGTTCAACTTCTTTTCCAATACAAGATAAGTCCATTAAATTATTAGTTTAGTAAACTAGAATCGCACCAGTAATTCACCAGATGGCATTTATAGAATACAGCTAGACACTCACTTTCATAATGCCTTTAACATTTACTATCATAATATTCGGGATTCCAGTTCTGGCTTATCTACAATTAGGTCAATGTTTGCTAAGTCAATCTGCTTGACAGTCCTCAATTAATCTCCACGCAAAATTATGTTTTAGGTAAAGGTACACACAGAATTCCAAGTGCTTAGTTGGATTACGTTTATCTGTTGATCCCACCTGGTGTCGAACCTGTTTCGTCCAGCAGATACCGAATGCAAAACGTTCATTTGACAGTTCCGCTCCTAGAATTCGATGCATACTACACGTTTATGACATTCCGAGTGTAGATATGGAATCCTAGAAGTCGTATAATAGAGTAACAGGATCATTACTGTCATAAGCAGATGTGGCCGTTTTCGCGGATCAAAGCAACTGTCTGACAGATTCCACCTTGTTCTGGCATTCTGTCATACGTCAAGGTTGTTCTACTGGCCATAAATTACATACAAGTAATGAAGGAATGCGAGACTGTCACGTGACAACCTTGTCATTTCGAATGTATCTTCAATCTTTAAGTTACTTTCTATTGAAGTCTGAAATTTGTCGATCATATAAACGTTATCTGCTAAGTTCAGTACCGAACCTCGTCCTGTACTCCACTGTGTAAGAAATGATTATGACTACGTACTATACGGTGCAGTTCGTGAAAATAGAACCCTGAAACAGGTAAGAAATGAAAAACTGAAAAACCCGGATGAAATTTTATATCTAAAGCTGTCAATTCATTAAAAAAATTAATTTATGAAGGAAAAAAAAATTTCATAGGTCTGTTCTGATAGTGTAGACCATGCTGGATAATATTCAAATATAATATTTACTGATTTTTTTATTATACCCTTTAATACCATATTAAGTTATACCTTAATTTTTTCAGACTATTTTTCGGGTCTAACTGCTTCATGTGAAAATCTGTTCATCCCTTAACAACAGAGATAAACGATTATCTAAATGATCAAAGACAACCATAGCAAGGTGAGTTTCGCAATAGCATCCTTGTGTAATTCTTCTGTACAATAGCTGGGTCTGAAACTGTTTTAAACTTTTATACCTCAAAAAAATGCTTAATTAACAGTTAGAGAAATGTCAGGTATTCGTAATTATTTTCTTCCATCTATCTTGTAAGGTTCTAACAACGTAATTTATATTTAGTCATATGCGTACGTAGACTAAGTGAGAAATTCTTTTATTTATTTATTTATTATTTTAATTGGACTTCTTTTATATCATAAAACTTCCAAATAATAACAATTAATAACAATTGATCTGCTAGTTGAGCGATCTTGATTCAAATTTTGAGTGATTTCACTTTTGGTTTCAATGTGGACTTATTGGCAAAAGCAAAATTATATTCACAATATGCAGTCAACGAAAGATTTAACTTCAATCGTTATATTAATAATTGTATGGTTTTCGCCCATACATTAATTCTGCTATGACTGTCTATAATCATTTCATTATGACTGGCTTGATATACTGTTCGTAATTATTATTATTATTATTATTATTAATATTATTATTATTATTATTGTAATTCGTTTATTTCTTGTCATTTTATTCGGTTTATGAGTTGTCTAGTCTCTTCCGGATGTGGAGAAGCTTTTTCCTACCGGAAACTGCAGGTTTTCATCCCACAAAACGGACAAACCAGCCAGAAGAACGCGCATAACAATTTACAGACATAACCCGCTTGCCTCATAGACTGAGTTGCTTCAACCGTAAATCCAAAACAATCAGCAAATGGTTCGATTCAAACCAAAATTGAGTTATCTTATAGTTTTTGTAACGATCCCAAACAGCAGATTTCATTAAAATCCTACAATCGGGAGCGCAGTTCTCATGTACACACGAAAGGACAAACTCTCCAACAGAAGCGTAACCTTTTTATTTTTATTTTATTATTTATTTATTTATTTTTCCAAAATTCCCTTATAAACGATTCTATCAAAATTTCTTTTTTTTTTTTTTTTTGTACATGTAAGTAGAAAAATTGACACTTTTGAAGAAAAAAAACATGCTCCCTACAACGTTATTCAAATATCGACACATTTCTCTGAAAATCTTTTCATATAAATTAAGTGCATTTTTATTTTAACATCAAGAAAATGTCATTACTAAATCAAAGGTATGCGTTATCCTCGAATACTTATAGACTGTGCGTTGTAATATTGCACTTATACTTTAACACACACACACACACACACACACACACACACACACACACACACACACACACACACACACACGATATTTATCAATCATTGTAATCCAGTTACGACCAGTCTGTGAGAGAGAAAGAGAGAAAGAAACCAATGATAGATAATTATGGTGTATTTTTAAAAACATTGTGATCACTTTATTTACTTTGTGCGCGTTCTTTTTTTTTTTTTTCTTAAACATGTGTTGCTTAAGTGATGACTCTCTCTCTCTCCTCATGTATATATCCCCGGTTATATATGCTATATACCTGCAGTCCTAATACTGTTAGCCATTCGCAAGTTAAGCAAATTGACAATTGCATTAGAATACTTACACTGTATTCTAAAGCATTAAATATTCTAAGACAATTTAACCCTTCCCTATAACCGCACAGCTTGATGGTCCTGAACTACAGCGAAGCTCTTGGTATTGTCGCTTCTTTAATAAGCTAATTTCAGTATCGCTACTTAAGCTTGTCGTGCATATAGAGTACTTCACGGCCCATCTCCTGGATTCGATTTGTGCTGCATTAAAAGTCAGACAGAGGGCAGAAATTACACGGAATTAGACAGAATAGAAGAGGGAGTTTAGGAGAAACGGGAAGTGAAATAGTACACGATATTTATTCATTGAAGGCAATATATTCCAATATAAGTCAGCTATTTGAAATCCAATTTCCTTTCTATGTGGATAACAGCAGAATAAGGAAAGTCAGCAGCGGATGTCGATGACCTCAACACTCTGGCCAGTAGTTGCACAATATTCGTTCGGATGCAACATATGAAAACGTGATTATTGCAAATAACGACCTAACACGTACTTATAGAATTCACACACACACACACACACACACACACACACACACACACACACACACACACACTAATATATTCCCTGTCTGGACTTCATGCAGGGCTCCTCATAGCAAGCCGGACATCGAAAAACGCACGTTTCGTCCATGAAAGTCGCCCGTAAAGTAAGAACGCCGTTTCCATAGTAACGGAAAATATTTCATCAAGTGACAATACCGTGGCCATTCGAACCAAAATAAATCACGTTCTCCATTCGCCTCTGCTGGCTTCATCCTAGAAGACAACAGCAATTCGTTCTCACCCTCTCGTTCCCGGGAAATAAATGGGAAGTTAAGCCACAATTCACTGCAAAATATCGACCAGGTATCACGCGGAGAGAATCGGCAAGTTTCTTATCCGTTTCTTCATCAATCTAGTGGTGAGTGGACGGCGTTTTCTCCTACTGGTGGTTGAGTTTAATTCGATAATGTCTACAAACAGGTCTTGGATGGGATATTTCTGGCTGTTAAAAGGCGTCCCTTGACTGTTTGTACCTGTGGGCCTTGTCTGATCGTATTTATTTTCTAAAGTTCAGTATGGCATATAAAACAACAAAAAAAGATTACAAACACCGCGTGTTTGGCAAAATTTATGTCCCAGTGACTACACAGAGATTACCTTTTCATTCCTTTTTGTGTGTGTGTGTGTGTGTGTGTGTTCGTGCGTCACCCTTTATATGTTTAGTTAGGAATAAAAATGCGAATTCGTTTGGAAGATAAACGACATTATGATAATGGATAATTTTTATTTTAAATGAATCAAAGTGCCGTATGAAGTGGTGCCATCGATTGAAAAAATATCCTTTACATCCTTTTATGACTTAGATTATTACAGACAATACCTTTCATAAAGTAGCTACAGAAATAGATGAAATTGTTGTCATTCCTGTTACTTCCGAGGTCTTAGAATCAGAGCACCAGTTTTTTGAGCTTATTAAAAGTAAAAGAAATTGTTGTACTGCACCTTAACTTATATCTAAATAACTCCGTTACTTTATCCTTTAATATTCTGAATGATCCTCTTAGCGCTAATAATTATTAGCGTGAAAACACGCTAATAATTATTACTGCATTAGATAACGAAATCATTCGACACTTAACTTTGTTTCCATGGAGATGAAAGCATACGACTGAAAACCAAACTGTGCATTTCGTGTTGCAGTTTGTACATTTTCGGTTTCTAATTCAACTAATTAATGTGGTGTGTGTGTGTGTGTGTGTGTGTGTGTGTGTGTGTGTGTGTGTGTGTGTGTGTGTGTGTGTGTGTGTGTGTGTGTGTGTGTGTGTGTGTGTGTGTGTGTGTGTGTGTGTGTGTGTGTGTGTGTGTGTGTTCCCATACGTTCCGGTTCTTCTTCTTCGATAAAAGACTGACTATGAATGGAAAACTTCGACCTTAACAGCTGCAACTAAGGTGCGCACATTACCTTCGAAAAGATTCTGTTCATTCCACATCAGACCGTTTTGTAAAACGGTGCTCTCGACTTCATTACCGAACGGAATTCTGTCGGAGGCATCCCACTGATCAATTAGGATGCGAAGAGATGACGTGTTTGAAAGGGAGTTCCTTAAGCCTTTGTTTGAGCTGGTCCCTATTGTAAACTGTCCGGGATTTGTACAGTGTAATGACGTGAAATTGAGTTGGGTTGTTGCTGAGGCGAGCGCGAGACGCTAATGACAGATTACACGTGCTCTCTAAGGTTCCGGCAAAAGGCGGGAAGGAAGATGTTAAGAAAATCAGCGGGTGGAGAGATGGAGGGGGGGGGAGAAGAGAAAGGAGGGGAAGAAAGAATAAAAGAGCTGATGTGTGTGTGTGTTTGTGCCACGTGCTGCGTTTCGTTCGGGAAACGTGAGCGAAAGTGACGGAAGCTCGGGAAAGAGTGTTAGCAAATATTGAGATCTTCGCAAGGATTCGAGAAGGGGGCTCAATCATCCAATCCAGAAGACGAGGCAGGTATTGACAGAGACCAGAAGCACGTGCACAAGGAGACAGAGACTTGCAGCGCGCCCAGTGAATGGATTACGTTGCCTCACATTCGTGCCCACGAAAAAAAAAAAAAGAAAAAAAAATCAATGTCATCATGACATGTTTGAAAACTTTAGATGGCATGTCAGGTCATGGCGAACTTCTCAGTACTGTGTCCAATAGCAGCGGAAGAAAATCCGTTCAGTTCCGTCCTTAGCTGTTTTGTTAAAGACGTAAGAGAAGTCCTAACCCTCCGCCGATCAAGTAAAAAAGGAATCTGACAACAAAAGGACTGAAATCACTTCAAAAAGTTTAGAGGGTCGAATAGAGAGAGAGAGAGAGAGAGAGAGAGACGAAAGCTTTGTTAACAATGAGGATCACTGGAAGTTGAGCATTGTCATGGTATTTGAATTTCAAAGAAGTATATAAATGGTTTCATCTACTCTCCTCCTCCAAGTAGCCTGTCTCACCTGTCAATTGTAATCGTTTTTCTTGTTTATTAGAATCATAAGCTTTTTCTGATGATAAATATAAACAAAATTTCTCTCTGAACACAATCATTCGCATCACAATAGGAGATTAGGATGTTAGTCCCATAAGAATAATTCTCATCGACTCGAATGCTCCCCAAGATAAATATCCGATTCTCTTGATTTGATTTCAGTATAAAAAGAATAAAAAAACAGCCATCTCTAAAGCAACTAAGTATTTAGCATCAACATTAGGATTAAGTCTCTTAGCCTTCTGAAGAGCGATGTAATACTGCGATAAGCATCTATGATATACTGATGGAATATTCTCAACATTTTAGAGGTGTCGAAACATGTACAGAAACATTTCCTTGAATGCAACATAGTGACTCAGAAAAGAATATTTTCGAAGTGTCTCGCAACCTATGAAAATTTAAAGCAGCTTACTGACAAGATGACTCGGAAGCACCCAAGTAAGCATCATTGTGAAAACTTCCTCTGCAGTCATTGCAATATTTTCGGAGCTCGAGTACCTTTCTCTCTGATTTCTGTAAAAGGTTGAGCTTGCTAAATTACTCAACCACAAAATATGTGAACTGGGAGTAGTCTGGAAGATAGAAGATTTTTCAACTTCTGGATATAAATGTTTCTGTAAGGTCTGCATACATAGAAAAGATATCTCAGAATTCGATGATATAGGGGACGGTTGTAGAAGAGGGATGAAGATAAATGGATGAGTTTTAGGTTGAACTCTAAGTAATTCATGCTGGATTCTCTGGATTCCTCAAGTTCTAGTAAGGTTAGAAACAAATAAAGAAAATAAATGTTCTAAAAACAATAAGAACGGAACTATTGCTATGAGATGGAATGGAGTGATTCAGTGTGCTAACTTCATTATTTGTTTCTTCAATAATGTCAATCATTTTTAGAAAACTGATAACAGTTTCATCTAGATTAAGGTCAGACGCTGAGTATTCATAATTGTTTTAGGCAATCCTGGATATCTTCACAAACGAGCTTTAAATTATTCTTTATAAGAAACATGCAGAATGGTAAACAGCCTCAAACTGCTTCCTTGATCACGTGGTTAATAAAATTTCGACTGAGAGGGCGCTGTAATCAACGTTTTTAATTTAGACAAAACATGTTACATTTTACTATAAAATACATTTTAACTTACACAGCAACAGCAAAGCACAAAACATACATTTTTGTCTTTTCAAATATTGATATAATAGCTTTTAATCCGTCACTTGATTATTAGTATTCAGTGGCATAGATAGGCTTTTAGCGCTTTTGGGCTAATTTGTAGTTAAGCGTCTTTTATAGTGTGATAATTTCGACATTTGGTAAAATATACTGCCACTGGCGCCCTTTTGATAGCGGTGCACTTGGCAACTAATGCCCCAATGCACAAGTGTTCCTACGCCACTGTTAGTATTAGTACAAACACTAATAATATCATCGTATTATTAGTAAAAAAAAAAAAATTCAGCAGACTAATCTTCAATTAAGAAAAGCCCTTATTAATAAGCGATGACGTAAATCAAACATCGCGGCCTTTTCCAACCAACTCATGAATGTCGTGTCGTCGTTTAAATAATAAAAAGACATTATTCACATTTCTATAAGCATTAAGAACGTCTTGCAGAAGGACTGGCCTGAAATCTTGGAACAAAGGTAATTAATGTCTTTCGATAAATACATAAATTCATACACCCAAAAAATTATGCTAATACTTCCATGATCATAGTATTATACTTACGTCAGCAACCTTTCCATTCATTACTCATGCTGACAAGAAATAGCACGAAATAATTCGTACTTCATCGAGAAACAAACATTATAAGTCGAAACTTAGCACTGTATCAGAAACTGGTCAAATCCTGCAAATTAATTTCTTAAGTAATCAAACTAATTACTTAAACTAAACACAACACAAAAATCGCATCGACTTCTCACGTAAGTCTAAAATTAATAACTTTGATTACAGCGCCCTCTCAGTCGAAATTTTATTAACCGCGTGATCAAATATTAATAATACTTACACTGCAGCAAATGAAGCTCAAAATGAATGTTATTTCTAATATCAACTCAACAAAATTCATGATAGAATAATCACAATATTAGTGACACTTTTCCCTTAATACACAGTTTAACTGAATAACGATTCTTTATCATTACTTTAATTCAACACATTGTAAAGGAAGATGCCATTATTATTGAGCTAATTACAGCTACGTCTAGCGATCTGTCATCTGTTAACTGACTTGTATATTCGGGCGTATCGAGACCGCTGAAATAGCACCCTTGGTGACCAGAGGAAGCAAAGTTAGACGCTAGTTTTAAATTGTCGCAGAGGCAAAGATAAGCTCCTGGTGACGAGAAACTGCTCGTGAGGTATGGTAGCAAGCTTATCGCAGAGTTTAGTCAAGAGTCGTTAGTTTATTCCCTCGTCGCTCAGCTACCGACCTGGCATTCATCAGAAACTGTGTGTTATCTACCGTCAAGTCGCTGGGTGGAATACGAAGGTCAGGAAAACAGATGGGATGCTAATCTCCTTGTGCTTGATGATGGACTCTCTGAAGTCATCACTTCAGCAGTGACGGGCAACTGTATATGCTCCATCACCCTTCTGCATTGCCTAATTACATCTGTTTAGACATGCTCGTGACTTATCTGATCACTCGGATCATTTCTTCTGTCAGTACATGCTCATTTATGCAAGAGCTAAGCTACACTTTTTACTTTCAGTACAAGTCGTTGTCAGGTGGTTTACAGGGAAGACTATAGCCCTAAGGGTATTGCATTACGAGTTTCCTCTAATTTGCATCCTCTAAATATCATCAGATTCTAAGTTACTACTGATACCTATTCTCTAAAAACATTTATTTATCATAATGCATCTCAAAATGCCTGCAATGCCAAAATGAAAATATAAATGCTAGAAGTAGTGTTCATCGCAGAATAAATATGAGTGAAGAAATAATGGAAACGTATGTCGTAATGGTACTATGATCATCCTTCAGGTACGAAATCCATTCAGACACACTTGATCTTGATTGCATATAACTCGACGTCCACTTCATGCTCTTTATTATGACAGTACGGAACATGTGTTTTTAGATTTAAGCAAATTAGCTGCAGAGGTTGTTGAACTTACTGAAATAATTAAGACAACAACTATAAGTTAAATACATTTTATTCGTGGAGATTATTACGATGCCGAAAAAGGATAGGAAACATGCTCATTTTCAGATTTTTAAAATTATCAAACCGGTAAGAGAAACAGCAAACATATTGAAAATAACATACGGGGATTCTGCTATACAGCTTGGAACGGCTTTGGAGATTTAAAGAGAAAGAGGAATACCATTTTTAAGGACCGACCGAAAACCCATGGCTTAGTTTTGCGATTTCATTGTTTCATCAAGAAATGGCAAAACTCGAACTATTGGTTGGTTTAGTTCGAAACTATTGTCGATTAAGTATACGTGTTTCATTTTGTACAGAAAACTAACATTACAGCCTTCAATTTGAGAATGAGCTTTGATGGAGTTTTTTTTAATATTTTTTATTTAAGTAAAAAATCTGGAAATCCCCCAGGTTTGATGTCATCAGTAAACTAAATTTGACAAAGATAATTTCATACATCAGGAAACTCGTTTAATTATTAAGAGGTGAGGAAAATTCATTTGATTAAGGGTCTCTAAGAACTCTTACCACACACTTTATAAAGTTACAATTATTCATAAATTTCGGGATTCTTCTTATCATTCCCCTCGATAGCAATTCTTCGATTTTTCGTCAGGCGTCTTTCTATAGACACTACAGAACATTCAAATCGAAATACTGACAACTGGAAATGCATTTTAATGTGCACATAACGATAACCAATCAACATTACAAACATACGTCACCCCGCTTTGGAAAACACGAAAAACCAATCAAGTGTTTAATTTCCCCTCATTATTTCCTTTCCCAAACCAAGTTTTATCCTCCTCTTTCACAACAAGTTTTCCCACTTTGAATAGTCATACATATATATTCTTAATGGGGATCGAGATTCTCTCCTTGGATCTCTCTCTGCCTATCTCACTAGCATATATATTTAGGCAACGAGCATTGCGATATTTATGTATTTTTCCTTATATTTGTGCGTGCGTGGACTTATAACAATCCTCATTCTGCGTAGTTTAAGTGTATGCTTATTAAAGATAATCAGTCCCTTGGAAACGTGGTTGAATGGGTACAATTTTCTGGGCACTTGCTTTCCTTCTCTTGTCTCTAGTGATGGATTAAGCTCCTTAAGAAACGTTGTTTTGTATGATTTTCCATCTGTGTAATGGTTCAATGTTTCCATCCCATCAGATCTACTGATCACGTCCAGATAAAATGTTCCAGACTTACACCTTCTCCTTCTCAGAGAAAAACTTCCGTTACGAACTTTAGTTACGTGATAAATCAGATTGCTGTGGAGGTTTTATCTTATGCCACTACTTTTCCAAGAAGTTATTGCAGACCATACCATGCAGCAACAAAAGATGGCGCTGTTGTCGTTGCTTCTCATCAAAGTAGAAGAAATATTTTAAGATTTCCTGCCTTTGAATTCATCGATTATCGTCAAGCTTTTTTGAAATACTAAACGAAAGTTAAGTGTGACTACAAATAAAGAATTTTTTGACTTCAAAATTTCGCGTGACAGGTTTTAAGTTTTTCGTGTTTTCATGTCTGTAAAATTTACGATTTAGCGAGCATCATCTGCAACTCATTCGTTAGCGGTAAACCTAGTTAACCAGACAAATGTTCCGCTAAAGGAGGCAGTCAAAATGACTTCGTTAACCGTTACTGTGTTTATACAAATCTCATCTTCTTCTTTCAACAGTTTCTATTTTAACTGAGAATGTGAAAAAAATATCTTTATCCTCCCATTTAACTTCGAGATAAATACGTTGTGTGTAAGCCCACACCTTATTTGCTTGCAATTCAGTTGTGCAGTTCACAACAAGTGCCTTAATTCTTTAAATTGGGATCTCATTGAGTAGTTTATTACAGTCATTACTTCCGCCACCCTCCTAACAAATGAACATAACTTGATTAAACCTCTAAGAAGATGAAAAAGGATTAATTAAGTCGTAGCAGTGAGAGAAGGAAGTTCGGAAAGTTTAGTCAATATTTACAGTCTCAGAGATCCCTTCAGAGAAATGTATTATCATTAGATAGACTACGCTCTTAGTAAAGTAGCAAACATTTCTGATTCTATTGTCGGTATCCTTTTTATTCGTCAGAGAACGAAGAATGTTATATTTAATTAAAAGCGGGAAAATATTTCAAAGTCACTGCTTATATCAAAGCTTTCATTTTATATTTATCGGTAACATTTTGCGAATATTTATCGAAATAGGTGGCGCTAGTAGTACAACAATGGTGGTTTAAATTTACCATAATACGACAACTAAGTCTCATGAGTAATACACTGATAAATCTAAGTCTCGTGAGTTTATTTGGTTCACTCTTTTTATATCTTTCTTAGTAATGTAAATTAAAACCTACACTTGAATTTATAAATTCTTGTTTGATTTTATTGTAAAAGTTGAAATATATGCAAAAAATACAGTAGCTAAATTAAGTAATTATTTTAAAACATCTATGTATTAAAAAGTATTTCAATAACAAAAATAATATTAACAACGAGTTACACTTATGAATTCATTAATATTAAATTCCTTATGGCAGTAACCGCCATTTTAATATACATTCATCAATGAACGTAAAATTTTACATCCTCTAAAACTGTTAATGAATTTTCATTACATGATAAGTATTATTAATTCAAATACTGCCAAGTATTGACAGCATTTGAATAGTATTATGAGATTGAATAGCATATGAGAGTATTGTTGAAAAAGATCCCTAATATTTTAGTATTGCTACCAATAAAGCGTCAGTTGACTACTTTTTTTTTAATAGTTAACATTCGCATCCCTTCATCTTTAATAGATGCTGAAGGTTTATCATCTTTCGTGATGTCTCCTAAGCTTTTGGTATAGTAGTATAGACACACAGAAGTATTATACCTCAAGACTAATGATTCACCGACTGGCAAAGAACATGCTTGGCAACATTCCAAATGTGTGTGATTAGGTACGGAAGACGTCTCAGCTTCGTCCGAATTAATCTCAGCCTAGCGTAATGCATAAAAAACACCGAGATTCGACTTGGAACAGGAATGTGTACAAGCAGGACGCTCTCGGAATCCACACTTCAGCGTGTCTGCTTACTGTCCTAAGACCCATAATATATTCCTTTCTTTTTCTCTCTTTTCTTTTTTCTTAGAAGACGGTGACTGACGGTTTAGGAGGACACTTCTTTAACGAGGTTCATTATTGCTTGCTGTCAGAATACACAGAGCGTCTGCAAGTTGGCATTCCAACTCTCTCTCTCACACACACACACACACACACACACACGCACGCGCACACACACGCACGCACACAATTCTCTCATACACAGACTTCTATTCACTCTCACTTCCCTCACTCCAGTATGTCACATGCATACAGAGAACGGCCTGATCAGCATGCTGTAGTTTTACATAGATTTTATTAGATAACCCCCCCCTCTCCTCTATGTGTGCGTTGTAAGATTTCTAATACCGATCGTTGAGAGACGTGATAGGACTTCAACATCACAGTGCCAAAGACGCTTTCTGCTAGTTGTAGCAGCAGTTCTGGGAGAACACTTGCTATAGTATACAGGTGACTGTAAGAGAGGTTTCGATATCTTTTTAACAGTTACAGCAGCTGCAAGAAACTCTACGGAAATTACTTAAGTGGACCGATGTAACGAATGTACTTCCAACTGGTTCTTCCAGCTATCTTATATCCGACTTAAGAAGTTTTCTTTGTGTAAATGTTTCTGTTGCTGTTGTGGTTTGATAAAACTTCCGAGAACCACCTGCAAATACAAAACGGTACTCGATCTGCCGATAATTGGATGTTTTTAGACTTATTTTAAAATGAATTCAGTACAGAATTCTTTCTGATTTCATTTCACAGAATATTAGGTTCAGTTTTATTTGAAAAAAAATAATAATTTTTTAATTCTAAAAAATGGAATAAAATTTGGAAAAATATTTTATCCGAATTTCTTATAAAATGTCATATTTGTATTCGTTAATTGTACAAAACTGAAGGAATATTTTCGCTGTTTTTCAGCGATCTATTCTAAAATATGCTTTCAAGTTGATTGCATAGTGAGACTGCGTAGAAAAAAATCATTGTCTATGGATTTAAACTCATTCTCCATAATTTTGTGTTTAGTAAAAATATACTCGATTCATTCGATATGAGAATAAAACATATTACACATCGCTTGCATTAAAATTCTTCAGTTGCATCTATAATAAAGAGTATAAATCCAATGTTAAAAAAAATACTTCTTTTATAAATGGCCGGAATACTTTCTGGACTGCTGCTAAAAGCAATGGTAGTAAATTTTGACAATTTCTACTGTGGTTTCTTCCATGTTTTGTTGTTGCTACTTAAATTGTTGCTACTTAACATCAGTCTCTAAATAGCATCCTATTTTTTTTTCTTCAATTCAATTTTTTCCTTCTTTTTTGTGCCATTCTTGGCACAAAAGTGGGATAATTCAAAATGATGATCAAAAGTGTCGTATTATTCTTAATGAATCGATTTCACCTGCAATTATATGTTGCATTTTACACTTTCTATATTATTTATTGGCATGAATATTGTAGCATTGATTTGATATGGAGCTTATTATTCTCCAATAAAAGGAATATAGATCATTCCTGCTGTGCATCCTACAACTGTTACTAATTCAATGAAGAAATCCATTATCATCAATACCCAAACTTTCCATTGGTAGCAACTTATTGCATCTACAACAGTATCGCTGCCGATCTCCAAAAGACATTGCTAATATGTCTCGCCACTTTGGGAAAATATTATGCCAAAATGAAGCGAAATAATTTACTCTACATTTAAATCATTTTGACCAGTATACTACTTCATCGAGTTGTCAAATTGTCTTTTGAACCATTTATTTGATTCATTTTATATTTTCTATTCTCTCACTGAGTGTCACCAATCATTTTGAATTCTCTACTTCTGCACTCTCAACTGCTGTATTCGTTTCAAACATTAAACCTCCTTCCTCTTCCTATAAATTCTGCTTATCCAAATATGAAAGAGATTTCCCATCTTTTGCAAGAGGAAAAAACTGGCATAGTGAAGAGACACAATTAACATAAATATAATATTCTTATTTTATGGCCTGAGTTTCTAAATGCAAGTGTTGGAATTAATAAAAATGTGAATCTTTGATTAAATAAAAAAAAAAAAGAATCAATGGAATTGATTCGTTAATAACAAACCTGGAAAGTCAACCAACAATTTAGATACTTCATTTGCAACTGAATCATTACATTCGAAATTTGCTATGTAAATATGTAAGTCAATGCCTGAGAACTGCTAAGTCCTTGAAAACCGACCACCAATGGATTTGATCACCGTTGTGACATCAACCAACGCTCTACTAATTGGAGGCCTGAAGCATCGTTAAAAAAGTCCATGTTTGGTGTATCTAGAGCCCACTGTATTAATATTAACCAATGCATTAGAGGGTTTCCAATCACTATTGGATGGGGCGACTGAACACAGTTCGTTTTGTTTTCCAGAAAAGGTATATACAACTTCAGCCCATCAAATCGCAGAGTTGTGGACTCACACCGGTCAATGAATATCATCTACACGTAATCATGGAGCAACTGCATATGTTTTCTGCCTGAACAAAACATAAAAAGGAAGAACCCAGAATTTAAAATTTTGTTGTCCTAATTTATATGGACATGTTTATTGAGAGGACCGGATCTAATTCTCCCAAGGCGATCTCCTCCATTGCGAAAATGGCGTGTAACTCGTAGAAAACATTTCTTACTTACATATCTGCGCACAAGAATATCATGCGTTTATTCCTGTTAATAAGTTTCTTCCTGTAAAAAAGTTAGCTAATGGGTTCATTTTAACATTCCATGTTAATAATCACTGAAATAAAATTGCCAATCATGCAATTTTCTTTTGCAAAGTTTGAATAAATTAGTAAATACTGAAGCAGTTACGCTTGACTTTTGGTATGCTCCAGAATTCTTTGTCGCACGATATTTTCCTTTTCACTTCTAGCCTACACTTATTGGTCTTCAATAAATTTTGATATCTCTTACTCCGTCTACACCACAAATGAATTTTGCACACATTTTATTTGTCAACAGCCACTACCATCTTCGATACCGTTCTCTGACAGTTTTACAATTCCCTGTTTAACTACGAGATCTCTAAGTTTTCCGATAGTGGTCCGAGTCAGCATAATAAAAGCAGAAATGAGGTGTATCCAGAAAATAATAGGAAAAAACAACTTAAATACAAAATAAAATAACATCAAGAGATATGTATAAAGAAACTGCCTTGTTTGTTACCCATGGATGGAATCTTAGGATTGGGTAGACAAGCGTAAAGAAAAAATTCATATTGTGAGAATGGATAAGATCGGTACTTATTTCCGTAGGGCATGAATATATCGCACGGGATGGGTATTTGATACATTATGAGGAATTTCATACGTATAACTGCAGACGAGTCAGAAGAGTTTAGAAAGCTCTGGAAATATTTCAACTACTTTTCTTGGATCAAAGGAAGCTTCCATTATTGATGTCTAAGAAATCTTTAAGCATTTCTTCTTAGCGCCGTTACAGAGAAGCATCAGCAGCTTCTTTAGCTGCTGGGAATAGCTCCTATTTCCTAAGCTATCTTTTGTATTAACACATCGAAGATATATTCTGTTCAGAATGTACAAAGTGTTAAATACACGGAACTTTGTTTAATCCTACCTAGCATTTTGTATTTCAAGTAATTCCTAAACCACATTGTTAGAGTTCAAGTAAAAAAAAAATTAAAATAAATAAAATAAAGAAAAGGTTTTTATTTTTATTTTTTTTAATTTGTAGCAGATTGGATTGAAAAGGCGACAAACTCCTGAAGTATCTTTTGCTGTATCTATATTATTTGCAAATTTTCTATAGAAAAATCGCTCCACTTTGGCCTGTGAGAACCACACACACACACACACACACACACACACACACACACACACACACACACACACACACACACACACACACACACACACACACACACACAATCTAGTGATTGATATTCAAATAGCAAAAGTGAACAAGAAATGAATTCACATTATTGAAAGGGACTTCAAAAACCTTTTTCTTCAAATAAAAAACTAAAACTCGTTTTTGTAGAAATAGTGAAGGAGCATATTTATGTTCTTCTTAAACCTGGAAGTTGTAATCCTTGAGAAGTACTAAATGAAGAAAGCTGTTGAAGGGGAATAGTTGTATACGGAATAAAGGAATAAAGAGAAAAAGAAAGAGAAGCTGCTTCTCCGAATTTGAAGAGTTGGACTGTGTGTGAGTCATGCAGACATCATAGTTGGAAGGATGCTCTTATCGATACCACCTTCTCAAGAGTGCGATAAGAAGCAGAACTTATCAAATTTTACTTCTTTTCCTTCACAGTTATTCAAACTTTGCCTCACGGTGGTTAACAACTGGTTTAAATCCTGTCTAGTGTATTTTTGAGCTTTTCAGGTGAACATTTTAAGGTATGATATTGTAAATATTAAATGAGTAATGCTATTAATATTTACTTTATATCATATGATATCAAGATGCTTGTGTCAGATAATAAGGTTATCATTACTGTCAAAGCAAATGGATAATTAAGCCAGTGTATTATGTCTGTTAACTGTGTTCTCAACTAGTGTGTTCGTTTTAATAATAAAATGTTTACTAATAATAAAATCTCTTTATGCGATCCTGACTACCTCGACCGAACTAGAACTCTCTTGTGACCAAAGAGCAAATGTTGTTTGTCCAAGCTGCTACGGTCCTGGTAACAGGTTGAATGTAAGTGACTTTTAATACAGGATTGTCAGAGTTGACATCATTAACGATTTCGAATCTAACAGTGCTATTTATAGCAAATGTTTAGTATCGTAAATCCTTCACTCAACAGATGATGTTTTTTTTTTATTTTTTTACAGTTGCTTTTAGATTCTTTTGCCAAGTTTACTAAATTATGCCACACACTGACCGGAGACTGGTTCGATGATAGAAAATTCTCATAGAAAATATCTCATGTGGATAATACTCGGTGAAATTTATTTCCAGCAGTGTTCTTTAGTGATTTACTACACTCATTAGTAATAATATTCTTAGTATGTGTTTAACCAAAATATCGTAATTTTATTATTTTCTTTTTTCTGATACCCTAAGTGGGAACCACCTTTAGTGAATGTTATTGTACTCTAATGGTTAGTAAAGTTCACTTTTAGTTCTGCTAAATTAATTTGTTGATTTACATGGTGTTCTTTATCTTAAATATATCCTTGATCTTTATGTCAGTATACGAGGGACTGTACAAAAGTAATGCCTCATATTTTTTTTTTCTTTCGATTCGAGTGCAGCAAAAAGCTTTACACGTTACTGAGTTGACACTAGCTCTAGCTCTACGATAATAAGTGGCGCTGTGAACGATCACATGAGAGCAGCACATAAATAGTTCAAAATTTCAAAATGGCAGCTGTTATAGATGAGCGTACAAAGCAGAGAGCGATGATTGAATTCCTTACTGCAGAAAATGTGAGTTCGGTGCAAATTCGTGCCTGCCTGAAAAATGTATATGGAAATGATACCGCTGACATGAGTCATCTAGGATGCTGGGTCAGCATTGTAAGAGTGTTCCAAGAAAAGTATGGGATCTTGCTTTTGGTTTTTTCAAAAAACCCTTTCGTAGAGTTCCGCTCAACAAAAACATGACCGATGTCCTTCTTGACAGCTCCCCTACATCAGATTGCACTCAAGGGTTGTAAGTGCCATATTGGCTGGACTCATCTTCGCCCTTCTCGTTCATAACCCAAATCTGGCATCATCAGACTACCATCTGAGGAATGTTCTCCGAGGAGTCCTTCTTGCAGACTGCGAGGACCTGAAACAAGCTGTTCATGAAGCGCTTGGAGTAAAGTCTCTTACGGGATCGGTACCGTCTCACTCAGCCATGGCAAATGTATAAGGATGTATTGGGAAACAGAGAAATGCTTGCGAAAAATTATTATTCCACGTAACAGTCATTGACGAATAAATTATATGCTCTGAACAACAAAACGGGGGGGCATTACTTTTGTACCGCCCCTTCTATATTTAGGCTGTGATTGCGTCGTAAGTATAGTGCAAAGCCACTGTGCTGCCATTCCGAATCTTGCAAAAAGCATGGATGGTTGTGAAAATGCACCAGATGTGTTCATCTAGTGCATTTTGGTAATTCACTAGATAAATTTGTACATATCCTTCAGTTTATAAGGCTTTACGAAATGCCTTCTTGAAATGGTAAAAGGTATGCGTGTGTTATGTTTTTATGCCAATTAATGTTCTGTCAGAGTGTAGTAGAATTACATCAGTTTTTATTCAAAAATTCCTTAAATTAAAATTATCGTACAATAACGTAACGTGGGGACGATAACTATTAACAGCTGTATCGAAATATACACACACCTCTCTCTCTCTCTCTCTCTCTCTCTCTCTCTATCTATCTATCTATCTATCTATCTATCTATCTGTCTTATCCGAACTTCTGTTAACGTATTTCATAGAAACTAGGAATTATAGTTCGAGAAACAGGGAGAGTCAGTGTCACGCATGCTCTTTCAAATCTCTTTATACTTGCACCTCTGAAGCGAAAGCCTTTCATGGATGAAATGACGCGATCATTCACAGTTTGAAGAATCGATAGCCTTTCCTCGTAAAACCAGATAACCACTGTTTCGACCTGGAAATGTCCGTATTGTTCGTGTCGTCACTATCGGAATAAATAATATGACCTCTTTCCCTTTCGTGACCGCAGTTCGTCTGAAGCCCTCTCTGTCTATCTCTTCGTCATTCAGCCGATAGTCATTTGGACAGCGGAGCAGTGGAAAAGGACGTTGCTATCGATACCACCTGCCCAAGTGGCTCTCGATAAGCTGAAAGCTTATCAAAGAGAAACCCAACTCACCTCAGAAGTCTCTTTATATATGGTAATGCATCTGCACGAACGGGGGACGTCTGTCAAAGCGATCGCTTTCCGTCACCGGTGTATAAAGTAGCCTACAATATTTCTGTCACGTCTTGAAACTTTGATATCAATACCGTACCCTGGCAAAGGGCATCGCCTGTAAATGTGAGGTCACATGTTTCAGAAGTGATGGAAAGCGACCAAACGAAGAGAGTTGTTTATTAATTCATATTAAGAAGGGTTTCCACCAAGATTCAGAGATTGGATTCCTCTTCTGTGGGATGAAATACTAATACATACTTGATACTCTTGGCGGTTTGTAAATGTTTTTTTTTTCATATATTATATTTGGATTTATACAGAATATCAGATTTAATACACTAGAAATAGCTATGTAAATATAACTGAACAGGTCCTACATAATTTGAGTACATCAGGATGCATTTTTTTTATTAATCTTGTAGATGAATATTATTGTATCAATATAGATTTTATAGCAGCCACCTATAATAGCAAAGGCATCCCGGCCAACATCAAATAAGAAGAAATTATACAGCCAACAGAACTTCCACTTGTTCTCATATTGTTGTGACATTACAATCCACAGATGCCGAATTTCTTCCATTGGTATACTATAAAGTATATGCTGATAACTAAAATGTGCACTATTAAATTAAGCTTGGTAATTTAATATTTCAAAATTGTAAATATTTTTGAATAAAATTTCGTTATGTAATTTCAAATTGAAAGTGTATATAAAGGTTTACAAAAAGTGTTTTAATGCGAAGCACATGGCTTCTCTCTTCTTATACATCTCATCCGGGGAAAAAAATTAAATATCATTATATTACATTTTCTTTATTTTCTTCATAAATGAGATATATTGAATATTTAGATACAAGAAATCAAATATTTATCCAAACATGTTCGTCGTCAACGGGTTTATGACATATGTATCCTTAGTGATAGCAGTCAAGCAAGTGGGTGTTTCTGATGTAATCTGAAAGAACTATTGTTGTCGTGGCATTAGATTCTTCCTTTATTGCTAAAAGTGAAACTATTAAAATATGTTTATTGAACTATAAACACATGTGGGATGTAAAATAATCGCTCTCTTTTTACTGCTGCTTAAGACCTCGTATATTAACTTTTATTTTCTGTATTGAATTGTACTCCTTTCAGCAAGACTTCTCCCCACAGCACACAGAAAATTTAAGAATATAATAAAAATATATTGCAAATAATTTGAATTTTTATTGATATATGGTATGATTTCATATGACATCATTAATATAACCGAAATAATATAATTTTAATGACTGCATTAATTTAAATTTTCAGTTAATATAATTATTAAAATCCATTGGTTATATTCACGTGATAATACTAGTTAAGTTTAGGAACATAAGATGGCAGCAGTTGTGTGCTACACTTAGTTTCCTGTAAATCTACAAATCGTTAATAAAATAAACTCAACTGGTGATGATCATAAAAGACAGAGATCAGCTTCTTACTGATTTCCAATAGGGCTAAAGGAGTTTTGCTTTCTTTTTTTTTGTTTCACGTAAACACAATGAAAAGGAAAAGAAAGGAAACAGAGAAAGAACAATATATAAATTAAATTGATTAGATTAGCGTCTCGAACGGAGATGGCTGGAATTTTCCCCTTTTCTAAACTCCGGTTTTTCCTAAACTGGCCAGAAGAACACAGACACACATACATGCTCAGATTCCAGTTTTCCGGAGAAGAAAATGCATAAAAAACTTTTTCATGCTTTCAGATAACTGTCGCTTATGAAAACTGGTTAACTGGCCTTTAGTTGAATAACACCCTATGAAAGTTCCTCGTGTCTTAAATCAGATTCGAACCCAGGTCTTTCCTAATCAATTCGAAAAAAAAGCATTTCATTCTTACTATCTCACGAAGAATCTAACTTCATTAGGGACTAAGCCGCACATATTGTGGAAGTGATTTGAATTTTTGTTTTTATTTTTATGTCATTTCATTTATTTATTAATTTTTGGCTAGGAGAGGAGAGTTGATTGATTTTCAGAAGAGACGGGACGGAGATGGTATATGAAAAGATGAATCGCATGAGCTCACGACACACGTAATATAACTATGTGTCAAGAAAAAAATTCTCAAGCGTGTGGTCTCAGCTTGGCAATTTATTCAAGACGAAAATTCTATTTCATCTGCACTCCTCAGTGTCTATGAGATCCTCGAAGATTATTCATACCTCATTGTAGAAGGAGAGAAAATTAAAAACAAACTTGATCTCTGATATCCAATAAAGAAGCTGAAATAATAGGGTTTCATGTCAGTGTTTCAAAATTCTTTACCACTTTTTGGATGGCATTTCCTCCATCTGGGAGCGTGTGAGTGTCTTTCAAGTGACAATAACTTATTTTCGTCACTCCATTTAGTAGAATAGGTCACTCTAACGGAGGGTGATATGATAGTGAAGCACAGTGGTTATATATTGCACTCTACCTACTCAAGTGTGGTCATATAACTTTTGAATTTCCTTACAGAAAAAAAAAAAAATTCTCCAAGCTAGCTCTAAGTCTTGTGAGTAGAACATTAGTAAACAATATGAGTTGTTTGATTTCACTCAGGTTCTCTGCTGCGTTTTGAAATATTAAACGTAAAAATCTATAATTCCTAAATTATTTTAAGAAAATAGAAAGATTTTATAATAATTAAAATATAAATCACCCGAAGCGAAATATTCTTAAGTAGAAAGCCTGATTGTTGTTGCTAATCGCCTCAGCTTATCTTCTAAGTCGGTGCGAAAGACGGGAGAATTTCAGCTATTTCGTTGAGCATATCGTACTTGGACAAATAGTACGGAAGAAAGCAGAGCACGACAGAAAGAGCAAGAGATTGCTACCCACTACCCAATATTTCAGAGAAACGAGAAATGTCGTAAGAAAAAAAAAGAATGACACACAAACGAAAAAGAAGCAAATCGCTAATGGTGTTGCATTGAGAAGGGGAATTTGTATGGTCGGCGCTCTGTTGTGTGCCGAGATCATTTCGGATCAGGGTACAATCATCAAGAAAAGTCTACAACAATTAAAGGAACCTCGCAAGCCATTATCATTAACGCTGTACACAGCCGACTGTCAGCCACCAAATGCGAACAAATACATTTATCAATGACTCCCAAATTACCGTAAGTGTTGAAGGAGCTTCCTTGATCTTTCGATGATTTATCGAACGTTGCTAACAAGCTTACTTTGCAGCCGTCAACTAATACACCGACAGCACTTTGGTAAGAACATCGAGCATACAGTTATGACATCTCTCTAGCGACCTCTAGACCGTGAAGCATCAATTAACCATGGTTGCCAGTGAAATTATAGCTCTGAATTTTAATTGCTGCGACTTCGGTGGGATGATAATCCTAATTTCATTTTCAGAAATGCCTTTGATCTCGTACATGATCAAAATTCAAATATGATTAAGACTAATCAGTATTCTTCTTCAAACTTATCTCATCATTTCCCATTATTATTCGCTGTCTACTTGTTTCCATAACAGTTCACGTCATTAATTTCAATCTTTATCTTCCTGTACCCTTATATCCATAAAGATTAATACAGGGATTGAGTCTGCCGTATCATTTTCACATGGATGAATATTTAGTGAAATATTTTCCCAGAGTATGATGTAGTATTGCTCCTAAACCCTCCTCTTGATCGCCAATGATATTCTATACTATATGCGGATCAGTTGGCAAAACACTTTTGTCCTTTTAGTACATTCACTAATAATAGTAAAACTATTTGACGTCTACTTTTTCAAGTCATTTTGAGAAAATATCTTTATGATTTATATCTATCATTTCAACTAGTACTTCGGACTCCGCACTTCTCATGCATTTCTAAGGTTTACATCTCTCTAAACATGCTGTTCACTTTTTTATTTCGCACATGTTCTTCTATGATAGAAGAAATTTACAGACGTGACGCATAAATAACCACAGACCAGTCTGTGGAATCGTTAATTGTTTCGTGGATCACAATGGCATAAAATTAATTAATGTTATTATGACAAATTTCCGACGACTATCTATTATTATGCATGGTTCGTTTCTGTCAATAAATGCTTATAAAATAATCGTGATTTTTATATTATTCAATTTCAAAGACTTTTAAAAGCTATACTTATCTTCCTAATGAATACTTTGTGAGCCTATGACGACGCATTACAACTACAAAACAGCCCATCACACACACACACACACACACACACACACACACACACACACACACACACACACACACACACACACACACACACACACACCTGCACATATCAATGAAAATACTGATTTCTTTTATACACATTGAACAAATCTTAACACCGGCCTTTGCTATATATCTAATAATAAATCCTTTAGTTACTCTTGGCTTAAATTATGCATAATAATTACATGTTTCGAAAATTATATGAACTTTATTCTTTTAAAAGAACAGACAATCTGTGTGATGTTATAAGAGGTTCGCTTTTTCTTCAAGTGGATCACTTGACAGCTTTATTTTCTACAGAGTACGCATTTGGTATAGCAGCTGTCAACATAAGCTGTTTCCAATAGATTTTGACTAGAACAAAATAAGAAGTCTTAGAGTAATAAATCTTAACCTGCTTAACAGTTGAAATCATTTATTGAGATACAACCGATATTGAAATATCTGTGAAAAGACGAATATGTCCAAGCCATGATTTAATGTTTTTTCAATTCAGTTTTATTTATTACATGCTGGATGGATAAGGCGAACATTATTCTTAAGAGTAAATATTGAATTTATGACAAATGTTGCTCTAAGAAATAATTTTTTCATTACAATGGACATATTGAAAAAAATTTCTTTTTTAAAAACATCTTTAGCTTAGAATGGGAGAAACATGCATAAAAATACGGTTTGTTTATTAAATATCAATTTGGAGTATAATAATGTCTCAAAATGTATCATGAGAGAGAGAGAGAGAGAGAAAGAGAGAGAGAGAGACCCACTTGAAACTTACCAAATGAGTTCAGTGTTTATTAATATGTAATTTAATGAGTTTATTTATATGTAAAATGTACATATTACTTTATCTGCACATAAAGATCTGCAGTAAGCTAAACTCTGCTCTTCCAACGGTGTAGATTTATGTCTAGCACTGAAGACATTAAGACTACTTCTTTTATTTATTCTCCTCTGTTGTACAAACAAATTCTCCGGTATCGTAGACTATTCGATAAAAGCTGTCTCAGATTCTTAAGCCACACAAGGGAGTTATTTATCCAGCCTTCTTTTTTTTTTTACTTTTTTTTCTCCTTTGTGCACTTATTATACATGCCAAATTTCTCTGCTGTTCACTATGGCTAACCGGAGGCTATTAACCTTACCAAAAAGAAAAACAGAATGAGTGAGAGAGAGAGAGAACGAATTTAATTATTACCGGAAGTAGTCTTATTTTCCAAAGAAACGAAAGCCAATATGTAGGTTGTTGGCCAAAGTTCAAATGCTTCCCATGACGAAGAATCTTTTTGAAAACTGGATTTATAATTAAGGCAAATGTTTAAAAATATCTTCCTCGTTGTTTTTGTGACTGTTTTTATTTCAACTTCGATTGCACAATGGTATATATATAATATTCATCAAAGCTTGATTTGCTTTCTCAGTCTACCCAAGGGCCTATGAGTTGTGGAAATACTTTCTGAAAATGAAAGCTGTGCCGAACAAAGCGGCCTTTTGCAGCTGCCCAATTTTTAATCCATCTAACTCGAGTGCTTCTAGATGTTTTTTCAATGTTTTAGGGATGGCGCCTAAAGCATCTATTATTATGGGAACCACTTTCGTTTTCTTTTGCCAGATTCATTCAACTTCGATTTGCAAATCGCAATATTTTTAATTTTTTCATTTTCTTTGTTGTCAATCCGACTATCTCCTGGTACTGATATTTCGATAAACGTAACACCGTATATATATATATATACATTGTTTGGGAAAAAAAAGTTAATGGACACCATATGAGAAACCAACAGCCATGACCCCTACCTTAATAAGATGTAGGATCTCCTTTCGCCGGTGACAGCAGCAATCCTTCTGGGCATACTTTCCACAAACATACGATAGTGATCAATGGAGATTTTGGACCATTCTTCCTGTAGATATGTAATGAGGTCCGGGCTGTTGTGGGGTGGACGTCCCTCGGCGCTCTAGTTCATCCCGCAGATGTTCTGTAGGGTTGAGATCAAGGCTCTGTGGAGGTCAGTCTGGTGTGGTAGCATTCATGTCCACGAACCACGCAGTTACAGCAGCAGCAGCAGCAGCCTTATGGTAAGGTGCGTTGTCTTTTTGAAAGAGACATAGGTCAGTTCTGTTGAACTGAGTTCCATGAACAAGCTCTTTGCACCACTGAAGACGATGCATGTTGGTTCAGGTAATGTGCTGCTAGCATATTGTAGTCCTACCATGGAAACGCATGTTATGAACCACTTTTCTGAATGTTTTTGTGCCGATTCGTGTTTCTGTCTTTGCACAGAACTACGCATTCGACGGGTTTCAGCAATAAATGGTAGTTTTTATAAATTATCCTTTAGAGCCTGTACGATCACATTTAGTAATTGTGGTTGGTACACTGCGGGTAGCACTTGCAGTTGACTCCCTTCATTTCCATCTCAGTATGGTATCACTGACTGTTGACCTGGGATGGCCCAGTTTTCAACAGTTTTCCAAACCGATAGGCCTGCATCCTGGCATCCGATCACAACGGCTCTTTCAAACTCCTTCAGTTCACTCGGTCATAACTGCACTAACTTGGGAGCATCATATTCCTTCAATTCACCAGCTACAAACATTTGACTCGTTACACGGCACCCCCCTTTGTGTGTGTGTGTGTGTGTGTGTGTGTGTGTGTGTGTGTGTGTGTGTGTGTGTGTGTGTGTGTGTGTGTGTGTGTGTGTGTGTGTGTGTGTGTGTGTGTGTGTGTGTGTGTGTGTGTGTGTGTGTGTGTGTGTGTGTGATTAATGCAAGCACTTCAGAGATGTGTGAGGGAGAGAAATGCAACAGAAGTGAAATAAATTGCTTTCCAGTAAATGTCATAATATTTAAAAATTTAATTTAATAATAATATTGGAATACATGGTGAGCATACTTTAAACAAAAATGTTATAAAATGTATACATTTGCGGTATGTAAGAATCTCACAGTGGTGATTTCTTTCTTTCTTTGAATAAGAAGTTGAAATAAAATTATCTATTCAAGCAGAATTTTCCTAATCAACAAATAGATGAAGATCAGTTATGTATTATTTTAAATGAAAAATAACTTTTCTTTAGACGTCAGAGAACATAAAAGCCATTAAAGATCTAATCATTTCCTTGATAAGATGAATTTAAGATTACTACTTAAATAGCTACAATTAATGAAGATGGCCGTTTTTAAGAAGGGACTTTTGGCTTTAATTATTTTGATAAAATTATTAAAATAACCCAAGCATTACTATATCTTGTGTATAATAACATATCTGAAATGGGTGTCGCATTATAAGAATCGTGTAATTTTCTTGTAAATGAGCATCAAATTACGCGTAGCACTTGCAAGACACAGAAATACTAAATACCTTTAAAATAAAAATAAAAAAACAATCTTTGTGCTTTCATGAAAGATTGCTTGTAATCCTATTAGAACCATTTAAATCTAGCCTTTGAAATACTTCTAAAATAATGCCCGAATGTGAGAGTCTAGATCTCAGACAAAGATGAAGAATTTCTGAAACTCTTCTTCTTCTGGTTCCCATCTGCCATACGGCCGCGGGAGGGTAGCTATATGCTACCATTCTAGGGAGAGATGATTATGAGCAAGGTGGTTTCCCGTTGCCTTCCTTGCCGTAAGTATTTATGACTGTAACCTGTGTGTTCACGGGGCCGGTTTGCCTGCTGAGGATGAAAAACCCCAGATAAACTGGCGGAAAAAACCCTGCTGCCCACGCCCAAGACCGGCTAACTTGGCTATGGCTGAGGAAGATCCTTAAGCTCCTCACGTCGTGGACGGGAATCGAACCTAGGACACCCCTTCCCCAGGCATATGGTTGCGAAGCGCAAAGCCACTAGGCTAACCGCGCGGACTCTGAAACTCTCAAGGAGACAAAATACACCATAAGAGAAACGATGTTCAACACTCCCATCATTGACTTAAAGGGAGACAAATAAGAAGAGTTCAGTAGGCTATTGTGATACCGTGCACGCTTTCCAATTTGGAACATTATCGAATGCACATACCAGATACAAGATGAGTATCTTATTGTTGTATTTATTGTTTCAGAAATCCTTCAACAATCATCAAACCAACATGCTGATCAAGCAACAGTGCAGAAATTGTGGTCCATGTGATTTCAGCTCTTGTGATTTTTCGATTACCGGAAAAATATTTTGTCTGTTTAATCAATTGTTCATTATCATATCAACCATCCCTCCTGCTCCTCCCTTAGTATAATATATTCTCTCATAATGTGATTGAAAAGTTATCACTTAAAATGTGGGAAGTAAAGTCGTCCCTAGATAGGCTTATCCATATTTTGAACCTCCATTTTAAACCCTTCGAGAATCCACTTCATAACTGAAGCCTTTAACAGCTATCCACGGAGAGCACTCATCCTAGTTAGGATTAATATTTCGTCCACGTATTTCACTTAGCCTGTTTTGCCTTTGTCATAATATTATACTCCCTGAAAATATCTCTGTGACTGAGACGAAATATTAGATGAATTAATCCTTTGATTTCCGAATAAAGCAATGATCATATGCTAGTGTGTCACATAACTAAAGATTTATCCTTCAAATTTTAATATCTGTAACTTCAACGCCCTCATATTCTCTTGACTATTAATGAATTTTTCTTTTATATATGAAGATAATTTTACTACGATAATCCTTTCTCTGAAAGCTACAAAACCTGTCAGGGTAACTTTTTACCTAAAACAGACACGTTTCGTTTTTCACGGAAAGCCTGAATGTGAACACGAAATTTGGCGACTGGCGTGACAATCCCTAACCACACCTTAACAGGTTTGGCCATAGAACGATATCATGGTGGATGCCGGAAATGTTGTAGGTGGTCTGAGTAATTTTCTATCATAAGATTTGGCCTTGGATTCTTGCTTTATTAACCTATTATCATTCCCCAAACTAGGAACGTGAAAATAAACTAGGATCCAGTTAAAAGCACGAAATTCAGAAAATCTCAAGGCTCTTAATAACGAGAATTTGAAAGAGGAAATGTGTTTGGCCTTCGTTTTTGTTCTTTTTATGTGCACAGAAAACAATAGTTTGCTGTTTTTGTTCGTGACTAAAAACACGGGAAATATATGGAGCAAAAATGCAAGGGAAATGCATGCGTGAGGTATCACGGATGAGGATGCTTGATCCGCAAAAGGGTTAATTCGAACTTATAGATTAACAATTATCGTATTTTTCCAATCACTAACCTGATCACATTCAAATTATTGCCTACCTCATGCCATGTTAATTTAATATGATTCCGTACTCCAGTCATTTGTTTGAGTCATAACTAATTATATTTGCTTTGTGGTTCTCGTGAACTGAGCATATTAAATGCGATTTAATTAATGCTAAAGGCAATGTTTAGTTTATAAAAGCAGAATATTTGCAAAACTTAGCTTTACCATCTTAACAATGTCTGGTTTCGTTATCACGAAGCCTTACATTTCGAACCAGTTTCCGAAACACTTAAGTCATGCGTATTAGGACTATAATTATTACGAACAAAATTACTGAGAAGTAAATGAAGGAGATTTTTTTAAGGTAACATGCATTAATTAACTTAATGGATCACGTGTGTTTTGTTGCATTAAAATATACCACGAGAGATGCTTAAAGAGTATTTTTGCAGTGCTGAAAGTCTTTAGCCAAGAACATTTGATGCGACATAATAAAATTTTTTTAACTGAACTTCAAAAGCAACGCCTACACATTTTAAATGGGAATCTTTGAATTTCAAGTAACTGACTAATTTGTTTGTCTTATCAGAAAGGTTGATAAGATAAAGAAATTCGTCAGCTACTCTAATTAGCCTTTCATTTAATGAATCTACATTTAGTTGTGAATCTTCGTTTCGTACTGTTTTATTATTTGTTTGACTAGTTATGGTTTATTTTATATAAGAAGAAAAACTTAAATAACTCTAGTCAAATGTTTGGATCTCAAGGACTATCGATTCAACAAGACTCCTTAATTTCTCCTTTTAATAAACAAACATGATTGTAAAGCTTTCAGGTTGGTTTAATTCATTAAGAAAATGTCAATTTTGTTATTTTCTGTTTTCCATAGGTTTGTACAGTTTGCGATGTGCACAAGTATTCTCATAGAGTCTAGACACGGTTTTTATGTACGTTTCTCTACGCTCTTACTTGCCAATGCCTCTCAAACTATAAAAGATTATAACGGATAGAATTAAAAGGAATAGGATCGCAAAGAATCTCGTGAGTGAAATGCACTAAAAAGAAAGAAAACCGTTATACGAATATCACCAAAAGAAAATTATAATATAAAGATTAGAAAAATCGAATCATAATACAAACTTCGGCAAAATAAAATCATTATAAAATACATTTTAAAAACTGAAAAACACAGAAAGGAAAAGTAAATTGTTTGCTTTTCAATTTTTTCTTTTTTTTTTCTTTTTATTCCGTTTATCTTAAAAAGAAAAGTATAATATAAAGATCACAAAAAGACGATCATAATAAAATGATTAATACAAAGATCAGAAAAAAAGGTACACTACAAAGATCAGCAATGAAAAGCAAGGTACAAAATCATAAAATTATTAATAAAAAGAACAGCAAAAGAAAAGTGATAATGTAAAGAAAAGCATAATACAAGATCCCAAAGAAGATCATAAAAGCAGAGATTTTGCCGTAAGAAAGTCCCAACAGGGGAAACTTAAAAAGAAAAACGCGAGAAGTGGTAGAAGAAAATAATAAAAGAAGAAATCGTAAGGTGCATCATGGAAAACCAAAACTATGAAGATACATTTTTGAAGCCCATCACCAACTTCTAGCAAGGATACTTTACTAAGAATTTTTGTTGTGCTATTTTAATATCGCATTGTCATTCTGTGGCCTACGCAGAAGATGAGTAAGGAAAGGGGATTTTACATGACCACAGTATAAATAAGAAATAAGTCAATTTATACCATCTAGTGTGACGTCATAGAATATAGGTTCGGATTGCGGTTTTTAAAACTGTGGGAAAAAATATCCCATTTCTCCGAGACAGATCGATCAGTGCTCGTCATGGAAAGATATCCTCATAGAATTAAATGTAGACAGGCGTGTTTCGTACACTACGAAGTCCGAAGCACTGCCGTTTGACAGTTTTCTCACCATTTCAGAATCTGCTTTATTCCTCTGTAGAAGTCATTTATCATGCATGAGCATGGACGCTTTCTTCAACTTTCATAAGAGCATTCTGCTAGCCTCCAGCAATGGAACAGATTAAAAACCGTACTGACGGCTTGAACAGACGGAGTTCCAAAAAATAAAAATAAAAATAAAAATTCACGCCAGACAAGATTGCCTCGGTATAAAAACCACGAGGCCGATAGAAACGCGTGCTTTTGACAGCCCGTTAAAAATGTCACCCTGCAGAGAGAAAAACATCGGTAGTTCATTTAACTCATTCGCTTGCAAGAAATAGAAGACCAGCAAAACCAGGAAGAGACGGCTGGTTCAAGCAAATGATTCCTGCTTCCTGTTTACCGTTGCATACAGTAGTTGAACCACACACACACACACACACACACACACACACACACACACACACACACACACACACACACACACACACTTCGTCATGCATAGCGCTGCAGTTCTTTATTTTGTTTAATAGCATGCTTATACTAAGCCAGGGAGCAATCCCCAAGTCCTACTTCTTACCAATCCCTTGTTTTGCACTCTTTTGTTCGCCATGCCTCCTCATACTTCACATTTTTAGTTCTGTGCCTCACCACTTATGCTCCGTGGCGCCACTTGTGCGTCAGCTCCCAGCCTCCTGATCTTTTTTGTTATGGTATAGAGGCATAGCTACAATAACAAAAAAATCTCCAACATACAAGGAAATAAGCCTCAACCTAACAATGTCTTTGTTTACTACATTTTTATTGTGCATTGTTATTACATCTTAAATCATATTATTATTATTATTTACTATTACTATTCATATAATTGATACACAGTCAAAACAAGATATCATTTAAACATTTAAGATTCAGATTCCACCCAAGAATTTAAGAATAGTCCATCAGGTAGCGTCGTAAAATATGGACTGTTCCAAGTAATGCTGTTTTTTTTTTTTTGTAGATCATATGGGGTCACTTCATTTATGATTAATTGCTGTAAATAGTTGGATAGCTTCTTTGAAGTTGCACCAAGTGCACCGATAACTATTGGGATGACTTTGGTGTGTTTAAGCCACAGTCGACCAACTTCGATTGCCAGATCTCGATATTCAGTAATTTTTCCAGTTCTTTGTTGTTAATGTTGTTATCACTGGGTACTGCGATATCAATAATCCAAATCCGTTAATTGTGATGTCAGGTCTATTGTGTTCCACATACAGATCACTTTGTATTCGAAAGTCCCAGAGAATTTTTGCTGTTTCGTTTTCCAATACAGTCTCTATTTTATGCTGCCACGAGTTATCAGAAATAGGAAAGCCATATTTTTTGCATGCATGCCAATGAGTTTATTATTATTATTATTATTATTATTATTATTATTATTATTATTCACATGATACGTTGATGAGATACAAGTCTATAGCTAATGACAGTAAAATTTATTTACGAACCACAATATTTTATGCTGCCACGAGTTATCAGAAATAGGAAAGCCATATTTTTTGCATGCATGCCAATGAGTTTATTATTATTATTATTATTATTATTATTATTATTATTATTATTATTATTATTATTATTATTATTATTATTCACATGATACGTTGATGAGATACAAGTCTATAGCTAATGACAGTAAAATTTATTTATGAACCACAATACCGATATACAAAAGAATGTTGTCTCCTTAACTTGCTAAACATTGACGAGGTAAACATTAACATTCTGCATCCTGATATTTTGTATTGCGTTTGACGCACAAATTTTATAATTAGTTATACGTTTCTACTCATGTTCATCTACGTATCTCGAGGATGATGATTGCGATGATGATGATGATGATGATGATAACTGTTTGACCAATCGATAAAAATGAGAGCGGCGTTCTGACGCTTTTAGTCACAGAGGGTGATGCAAATCATCTACTGTCTAAATGGGTCAGAATCTATCATTGTTATCGATTGGAAGCCTCAAAGGATTTAAATGGAGTTCTATAGGATTATATAATCCAGAAAACCCGTTAAGTTCACGGCTTATCGATTATCTAACCCTATCCTCCAGTAATACTAATGCTAAGATACGATGTGTTGACAACCTTTCATTGGTGAGGTTCGTATAAATACGTAAACTGTATTATAATATTTTGTGATTTTGCGTAATGTTTACCTTATATACGATATGATATATGCCATTCATTCCAATCTGGATATTTAAAACAAGGAAAAAAACAGAAATGTGATTTTATTGGGTGTGCGTGTTTATTAAATATAAACATGCACACCGTCAGAGTAAGCGAACATCCAAAGGTGATGTTCTTGAATTATAGCTTTGTTAATCTCTTGTGTGAATCCGATTGAAATCACGTCCAAACTGACCCTTTTCATTCATGTTTTTCTTAAAGCGTTTCTTCTGCTCACTTTGTATTAAGCTGTTAGAGATTTCAGCGCTTTTAAGAAGCACCTACACCCTTCAGTTTGTTGTCCGGCTTTCAGCTGATATCGCTCTTTCGACTGGAAAAGATTTCTATCGTCATCTGCTTTCTTTCGTCATCATCAGCATCGCGTATACCAAACCTGAATTTTGTTGGAGTGCGTACACACGCGAGAATTACGATAACACATTAATATGCAAAAAATACGGTCATGGATAAGTCGCTGCTGTGTGTGACAAATGCTCACACACACACACACACACACACACACACACACACACACACACACACACACACACACACACACACACACACACACACACACACACGGGAGCGATTCCTCTAAATGTTGTTTTGAAAAACAAGTCCCGAATCACAAAGCGAACACATTTTTGAATATCTCTTCGCATCTCACAGACGTCCAATTTCTTTCATGTATCTCTTTTACGTAGCAGGAGAAATTTTTCAAATGAAAGTGAATCAGCTAGTCTCGTGATGAGATGGAGGCATTCATTTTCGCTCTATAAACGTATGGGGGGGGGGAGATTCCCCTACAAAATAGGGAAACTCATTGTAAAATTAGCGTACTTCACAGACATCCATGCTGGTTTCGTAGTCTTAGTTGCTTTGTCATAAGTGCAATCGTTACTAATCCGTCTTTCTATAGCAAAGGTAAGCAGTACGCTGTTAGTGTGCTATGACAGAGCAGCTAACAGTCAACATCCATTTGTAGTCAAAACTTCGAAATCACTGTAATAACTGCTCTTCTCTCCATTCAACGGAATAACCCGTCATATGGTATAAGCGTTCTCCGTGGAAACTAAATCTGTATTTGTTTAAGGCAAATCTCAATTTACTTCACTCTGCCTATCTCTTTATCCATGCACGGCACTGCTATAGTTTCTGGCCATTAGTTGGTGAAATTGCTATATGAGAAACACACACACACACACACACACGAGAAAGAGAGAGAGGTCCATGATCGGTTCATATGTGTGCCGTAGCCATATACTAGACTCGAGCCATTAGAATGTTCATCCTATAACGAATGTTTTATGGTCGAGACAGAATGGCATTCGGAAGACAAGAGATATCATTAAAAATCTTAAGCCCATTATTAATAATGGGAACCAAAGTAATTTCCTAAACGATGGAAAAAAGTGCTTACGAAAAATCTAATATTTCATACAAATTGCTGCAATGATTTTGTTAGAGAGGTCGGAAACTATTTTTCCTCCTGGTTATTTGCAAACCTTTCTGCTAACTCAAGTCTAATACTTTCTGGCAACATCCAGCTACTGTTTTAGTTTGCGAAAGATGGATCCGGGCAATATTAATAATCGGTTCGATTTTACGTTCGGAAATGTTTAAAATTAGCCAAAATAAAAGTTCAAAATATATCTACGAAAGACCTGAAGTCTTTAATACAGAATGTAATTAAATAATTCATTTAATTATTATTGTAATTCTTGTAATAAACGTTTGGGTATACAATTCTGGTATTTCAAGTATAAAGTGAAATTGTAGCAGCTTTGGTTTCCTATTTACAAACGTTTATAGAACATTTACAATCATGCGATATTGGAAATTTTTAGTAACTTTGATTCTTCACTGTGTTTGTCCTAATATCTCTCTCAATGGTCACCATAAGAGGAGGAGGAAAGTCCATCCTCTCCCTTCCTTCATGACCATAACCAAAGGTTTATTAGAATGACTTTTGTCTTATTTTTCCGTTCGGTATATGCATTATTACTGTGGCAAGGGTGTGTTTATCCGTTTAATAAATAAATGGATGTCAACTGTCCATTGAAATCGAAATAAAATGTGGATACCATTGAAATAACATGGATATGAAGAATATATTAGGTGAGATATTTCATCCATATAATGCAACTTTTTCATCTGATCTAGATTTATTATTATCATAAATTCGTTCTCATTGTCAACTTATATACCTTTTAATGCCTTCCAATAGGTGAGTGTGAGTTCTTCGAAGTGTGACGTAAACAACAATAATTTATTTCATGCCCTTTGCGATCTTCTTAGCAATTAAACATTTTCTCGATGTAGTATCTTTATATTCAGATTCTTGTTTTCGAATTTCTGTGTGTTAACGTAATAAAATTCAATGAACAAACTAAATTTTGCATTAAACGTTAATTCGATGTAAACTTATCCACCAAACTATGAGCATATTTATATACACACTCAATTATTATTATTATTATATTATTTTTTGTTAGATGGGTGAACCAACAATGCTTCTCACATTCCCCGTTATCTGTAGAAGATGTATGGTTGGGTTGTTATGGAGCTATAAGCTCTGGTCATGGCAGGGTAACGGCAATAGTCGAGCCTCAATTAAAACTTCATTGGCTACAGCAGTGCCATCTGTTACCCTCTCAATGTCCCCCGTTCATTCAATTATTTGGAACTTGGAATTTCTTTGGAAGATGGACCGAGTCCTTGACTCTTTATCCCTTCATCTGAGTTTAGCTTGTGTATGAGGGGATTATTGTGGGTAATTTACCTGCTCATTGTGAGCATTGAGGCTGTATCAGCTTTCTCTTGCGATGGAGGATTTCGGTGTTTTATGTTTGAAACGATCTGAAGGTTTGTAGTCCGCTGCCTGTTGAATCAGCCGATTTGGGTGACCATCCGTGACTGCGAAGAATCCCTCTGCAATGCATATCATGTAGGTCTTGGTATCTGGAAGGTTGGCTTCTTGGTATAATTGGAGTTTTCCGATGAACCAAAGGGTATTAAATGTCATTCTTAGGCATTTGTTCTGGATTGTCTGTAATCTGTTGATGTTTCTTTTAGCTGTGTGTCCCCAGCTTAGTGAGGCGTAAGTTAGTTGAGGTCTTATCACAGATTTGCAGAGGAGAATTTTGTTGTTTATGTTTAGGAAGTTGTTCCTATTCAAAAGTGGATATAGCTGTGCTATTGTCTGACTTGCTTTAGTGCAGGCACTATTTATGTGTGTCTTGAAATTTAGGCGTTTATCAAGATGAACTCCCAGATATTTGGTAGCATTGTACCAGAGGATGATTTTCCAAACATTTGTATGCTTGTGTTCGGTTCTGCTTTACGTCTGGTGAAAAGTACTGCTGAGGTTTTTCCTGGGTTGATCACGATGCGCCATTTGGTGTACCAATTCTCTAATTCGTTGACTGCTCTCTGCAGCTTGCTTGTGGCCAGATGTGGACGGAGGGATCAGGCTATGATAATTGTGTCATCGGCATAGAGGGCGGTGATGGATGGAGACAATTTGGGGAGAACTGCCATGTATATAGAGAAGAGTAGGGAAGATAGCAGAGAGCCTTGAGGGACTCCGGCCGTGACTCTCCTCTCTGTAGATCTGATTCTATTGAGTTTTATTTAAAATGTTCTGTTATCAAGATATTATTTGATAAGTAGAACTAGTGATAATGGGATTCCTACTTGGTGTAGCTTAAAAATTAGGCCATGATGCCAAATTCTATCAAATGCTTGTGTTATGTCCAGGAAGACTGTGCCAGAATGTTGTTGCCATTCATACCCTTGGTGATGTATTCAACGACTCTAAATTTGGAGAGTTGTAGAATGCTGTTTTCTGAATCAGAATTGCTCTTCTTGTATGACTTCATTTATCTGTTGCCTCTTGAATCCGTGTTAGTTCGGCTATCTTGTCTCCACATGATAGAAAGCTGTTAGTTCTATGGAAATTGTGAATTTTTTCCAGGTTTTGGAATTAGGAAGACATCCGCAAGTTTCCATCGCTTTGGGAAATAATTAGCCGAAGGATGGCAGTGATGGCTATCAGATTCATAACCCCTTTACGTGGAAGTAACTTGAGCGCCTTGTTCGTCATGACATCCGGACCTGGAGCCTTTTTGTTATTTAGTTTTCTTATGATCTCATACATTTCTGTTGGTGACACGGATTTGTTGTTGGATTGGAGTGAGGCGGTTTGAGTTATTTTACGCACTTGGGTGTGAACTCTTTTTCTGAAGTTTAAATCGACATTGGTAGAATTGAGGCTGCATTGCCTTTCTGAGTTGTCTGCATATGCTTCTGTTTTTTCCTCATCACTGTAGGGGACTCTATATTCACCTTGGATTGGAGGAAGAGTGTTAGGTTTCAAACGAAGTGATCTCATCATTCTCCACAATGACTGATCCTCTGTGTTTAAGTAATGTATTTTGTTATTCTAAAGTTGATTTTGGTGATCCTTTAGGGCATACCGAACCTGGTTTGTTGCTCTGTTAACCGCCTGCTTATCTGTGGGATCCATTGTTCTTTGATATTGTCTTCTTAACCTGTTTTTTTTTTCTCGGATAAGAGAACGTTTTATGTCCTCTGGGAGTCTATTTGGTGGTTCACATTTGGTTATATTTGTTACCTGTGATATTACTGTTAGTAATTGCTTTTCAAAGGTTTTCACTGCTTTTTCTATATCTTTAGTGGATGTTTGTGATACTGGGCCAAGGTTTTCCTGGAAGGCTGAGGAAGTTGTTTCCAGTTTATAAAAATGGCGGTGTTTTCCGTCATTCAATTTTTTTTTTTTTTTTTTTTTGCTAGATGGGCGAAGCAAGAATACTGTTCATATTCCCCGTTATCTGTAGAGTAGTGGTCTCCAAAGTGCGGTACGCCTAACCCAGGGGGTATGTCAAAAAAAGTTTTATATTGATAGGAAAAAAAGTAAGTAATTAATTAAAGATAAAGAATATTACTTTCTTTCATCAATTAAACATATATCTAATATAGACAAAGACGTTATAAAGATCCTGTAAACTTAAATTTGCGAGTAGCGCAAATTGGGTGACTTTGCACACATAATCGTCCGTGGCAAAGCTGTCGTGTTTTTTAAACTAGGGAGTAAATCTCTTACTTCTTATCATTGCCATTGTTTGTAGAGCATCCTAGTGTTGACAAGCCCAACTAGAGAAGGAAAATTGCTTAGTTATCCTGGTATCTACAGATGACACCACGGTTGAATTAATTATTTGACTATTAGTAATAAGTTTAACGATTTTTAGTCTATATTGTTTCTGTGCAATTCCAACGCCTTTTTGTGATTACTTTTACGTTTACACTAGAAACAGTGAATTAATATTATCAAAGTTGCTTACATTTTTTAAAAGTGTTTGATATTATCAATAGTAAATGAATTATATTTAAATTTTACAAATTAACCCTCACAAAATGGATAAATGGATTATTGCAATAGATTTTTGCTCAGTCAATTGGGGGTACGCGCTATTTATTTTTTCTGTCTTGGGGGTACGTGATCAAAAAAGTTTGGAGACCACTGCTGTAGAGGACAATGTAAGGATAGGATGTTATTGAGCTATGAGCTATGATTATGGCAGGAGGGTAAGAGCAATAACCGCGCCTCAGTTAGACCCTCATTGGCTACAGCACTGCCATCCATTACCCTTCATGAGTACCCATTTTAGTCGCCTCGTACGATGTGCATGGGCGATTTTTAAGTAAAGCCCTGTTTAAAAATTAGAACGATCCCTAGACCACTCCATGGTAGTCGAAAGATCGTCCAACTAAGCGTTGGCCCACTCAGTGACTGGCTCACCGAGCAGAGCCACTCATATTCCAGGGAAGGTATCCACCGACAAGGCCGGAAACACCCTCCCCGGATACTCAAAATGCTCTCTCAGGCAAAAACCCCGAAATCTAAGCCCTCCCCCCCTCACCAGGAGCAAAATTCCGAAAGAAACCTGAGAGATCAAAACTCTCGAAACTCAGCGTCTATTTTAGTCACCTCTTACGACGTACATAGGTTACGTTGAGGCTATTCTTACCCCGGCCACCACACAGGGAGTCATTCAGTTATGCAGAACGCAGAACGATACTGATTTGATGGGTGAAAGAAATGCTTTTCATATTCCCCTTTGTCTGAAAAGAAAGTTCTTTGAATGGAGAATTATTGAGCTTTAAATTCGCCCTGGAAGGGCAGTGAGATTAGTTGTGTTCTGCTGAGCATAGAATTGACTTGGGCCTTTTGTATTTGCAGAATTTGCTTCATTGTAGTCTGAAGCTTGCTTGATCAGCGGGTTTTGATGATTGTTTGTCTTGGTGAAGAACTTTTCTGCTAGGTCATGGAGGAGGGATGTTATGTAGGAAATGTTGACTTCACTGTGAATCTGGGAGTTTCTGATAAACCATGGGGCATCCAGAATCATTCTCAGGCATTTATTCTGTATTCTCTGCAGCTTTGGAATATTTGTTTCCGAGGAATGACTCCATGCAGGAGATGCGTAAGTGATGACTGGGCGTATTACCATCCTGTATATGAGTAGTTTGTTCCGAGTATCCAGTTTGCGTCTTCTGTTGATCATGGGGTAGAGCTGTGCGATTACTTTGGATGTCTTCGAGCTTATGTGTTTTATATGACTGGTGAATTGCAGTTTTTTGTCGAGCATCACGCCGAGATATTTGACTTCGCTCTGCCCTGGAATCTTAACTCCTAGCAGATGTATGTCTTCCTTAGTCTGAAACTTCTTTTTAGTGGACAGTATGGATGAACTCTTCTGTGGGTTTGCTTGGATCCTCCAGTCCATCAACAATTTCTCTAATGTATAAATACTGCTTTGGAGTCTTCTGATAGCTAGCTTTTGGGGCTGGGAGATCTTGCTAATAATGCAGTATCATCTGCATATAACGCAGTGATTGTTGAACTTGGGTTTTGAGGGAAATCAGCTATGTAGATAGAAAATAGCAGGGGGGGGGGGGAGTGAGCCCTGCAGCACACCTGCTAGGATCTTGCGTCTGGTTGACACAGTTTCATTTATTTTGACTTGCATGAATTTGTCTTTGAGGTATGTGTGAATTATTTTTACTAGATTAGTTGGTATATTGAATATGATGAACTTGTAGAGAAGACCCTGATGCCACACCTTATCAAAACCCTTCGCAGCATCTATAATGACTGCAGCTGTGTGGAGGTTCAAGTTGAAGCCTTCAGAGATGAATTCAACCAATCGATGTATCTGTTGTACGGTGCTATGGATTTTGCTGAATCCAAACTGCTCATTAGGAATAATACCTAATTTATCCGTTGCTGAATGAAGCCTTGTAAGGATGACTTTTTCTGCAACATTTCCAAGGTTGGACAGAAGAATGATAGGTCTGTAGCTTTTTTGGGAGCTGGGAGTTCTTTCCAATCTTTTTGATTAGCGTGATATCCGTCATCTTCCATGTTAAGGGAAAATACTTGAGTCTGAGGATGGCATTGATTATATTCACTAGATGCACAATGGCTTTTCTGGGAGTAATTTGATTATTTTGTTCGTGATCCCATCTGGACCTGGAGCCTTATTGTTGTTCAAATGGGTTATGATATTTATAACTTCTGCTGGAGGAGTGGATGCGATAGGTTCTGGGTCATCCTTTTCTTGTGTTATGACCTGCTTGACTCGGCAGCGAATCTTGTAGATAAGATTGATGTTCAAAGTTTCATAAGAAGGGGGTTACATTGAGTTTCCAAGCTGTCTACCAGAGCCACTGCCTTTTCCTTGTCAGTATCAGCTATTCCCTTCTTGGTTAGAATTGGGATCATTCAGTTATCCTTATAACGACTAGCTTAAAGGGGCGAAGCAAGAATGCTTTTCATCTTCCCCATTATCTGTAGAGGACAGTGTACGGAAAAGGCGTTATTGAGCTATTAAAGCTCTGATCATGGCAGGAGGGTAACAGCAATAGCCGAGCCGCAGTTAGAACTTTATTGGCTACAGCATTGCCATCCATTACCCTCCAAGGGTATTAATCACCGATGTTTAAGTAAAGGCGAACTCTAAAAATTCGGACGATCTCTAGACCACTCCATAGTGACCGAAAGACCGTCCATATCTCAGCGTTGTCCACTCAGTGACGGGCTCCCCCACCACCGAGCAGAACCGTTCATATTCCGAAGAAAAGCATTCGCCGACAAAGCCCCTCACCGGGCCGTGCCGGAAAACACCTTACCCTGAGACTCAAATTTTTGCACCCTTAAGGCAAAAACCTTAAGAGAGCGAACTCAAACTCTCGAATGTCTGCGTCCCAGGGGGTAACAGCAACACCCGAGCCTCAGTTAAACTTCATTGGCTACAGCATTGCCATCCATTACCCTCCAAGGGTATTAATCACCGCATCTCACGGTCGTAGTAAAGGCGTGAATTTTTCCACAGATTTAAAATTGAATCGACCACACGTGAATCGAATGAAAATTTAATTTCTTTTTTACATTTAAAATTTAATGTGAATCGAATGAAAAAGATTTAAAATTGAATCGACCGTGTGTGAATTTTTCCACAGATTTAAAATTGAATCGACCGCATCTCACGGCCGATTCAATCCTCTCTCCACCTCATTCAATTATAGTCCTTATAAGGACTAGCTTAAAGGGGCGAAGCAAGAATGCTTTTCATCTTCCCCGTTATCCGTAGAGGACAGTGTAGGGATAAGGTGTTATTGAGCTATTACAGCTCTGATCATGGCAAGAGGGTAACAGCAATAGCCGAGCCTCAGTTAGAACTTCATTGGCTACAGCATTGTTGAACGAATCCTTTTCTCATTCAGTTATAATTATAATATTTCCCTCTCATAATTTACTTATACTAAAAAGAAGTTACTGTATAATGATATCTGAAGAAAATTTTTAAATTATATAATTAAAAATAATGTTTTTTATAAAACTAATTGCAATTTAATTGATGCCTCAAAGTTTTATGTTTTAAATACAAAATCTGCGTTAATAAGCCGTTATTAGCTCATGATTAGAAGATCTACAAGTTGATGACGTACATTTCAAGAGGTATTATTAGACTAAGAAAGAAAAAGGTAGTAAAGAAATAAAATATCGCTCTAATTAAAACGCATTTTCAAATAATAAGATTCCTATTGAGAGCTAAGCGATGGAAGTAGAAAACAAAGCTGACTTTGCATTTCGTAAATTATTTCAAAATGAAAAACCGACTATAATTTCTGACCGACATTAATACTTTTATCTTTTCCTTGATCAATATTGTGCTGCCACACCCAACCGGAACAACATCATTACGAAGAAATGACTAAGTATCATCACCGCTAAATTATATGGTGAGGTAGACATGATTAAAGGCCTTAGCTTTAATTTGTATCTTCCTAATATGTCAACACGGGTAGCCAGCCAGTCTCTTAGTAATAATCAAATAGAACACCCACAGATACAAAAGCAAGCGGAGAATGTTGCCGACCATTTTTAATTGCCCCAAATCACCTTACCGTGTTTGCAAATATCGAACCCTACACAATGAAGCCAGTGTGATAGTAGGATAAGAAAAACTAAGGGTTATCTAGAAGGTCAGTTTATTTTTGCCGCAGTAATATTAAGATACCAAGGAAACTAACGTGATAATCGCACAGCTCAATATAACGATCCACAGTCTAAAAATGGGAAAAAAATTCTGTTTTTTTTTTTTTTTTAAATCCTCTCGGAAAGAATATTTTAGTCCATAAATGATTTCTCGCATATTCATATCCGATGTATCCATCTTGATTTGCAAATAACCTCTAGAATGAAATTCCTTCAAGTATACAAAGAGAACGAATATACAAGTTGGATTCGCTTCAACGAAAATGAAATTAAAGTCGCATATGTACTTTGGTGTTTACATTATTACAAGTATTAAAGAGTGAAAAGAATTCTCAACGTGAGATTATTTTCTCCTTGACACACACGTCTACTCCTAGAAGTGCATTTGGTGTAGAATTGCACATATTAAAAACAGCAAAAAGAATTCTGACTCCAACTGTTAGCTCGCAACATTCTGTGCTGTTACACGTGATCATTAAGCATGTCTGGTATTACAGTAGACTATTGTGAGAAACACGGAGTATAATGACTGGTGTTATGTACTAGCAGAGAGGTAGTTGCTGGGTAAAAAGAAATGACTCAAATGCACTAACAGGGCTTTGCTTTATTCTACCCCCTTCTCCATTCCTTAAGTTGGACATGAGTAGCATACTGTGTGATATAAAACTCGTGCTGTTCACTTTCTCAGGAGGAGTGACCATTAATCAAGTGAGTAGGAAACTCTACAGTTTGAATTCTTTCCTGATCTGATTATTTATATCTTGTTTACAATAGAATCCGAGTTTTCTGGTAGATTTTTAATCTGTTGGTAGGTGAAGATCATCTAATTGTTTCATACCAAACAAGGTTAATATTAAGATTACATTAATGATAGTTACAGCAGCAACAGTCATAGTTGCAGGTCTTGTTGGCAAGGTGGTTAACGTACTCGCTCTCGAACAGAGAGGCTGCGGGTTCGAATCCCACCATGGCATGGATGATTGTGTTTTGGGTGGGAGACTATTGCGTTTCTTATTGAAGTGGATTGATGAAGTTCCATGTGTAAGTCTCTCCAACAGTTCGAGGTCTGAAATCTATTTCACTGTCACAAGCAACTTCGAGATGAAAGCGATGCTTTTATTGGACTTTGTAGACTAGTTTGGTTTGTCGAACGATATAGGAATACACTGTATAAAAAAGAAAATTATAGATCGCATAACAGTCAACGAAGTGTGTACTTTACATTGATTGAAAATTGGGGGAGAGAAAGAGCTGTCACCAACGTCTACAATGATAGACCATAGTAATCCACTCAATTTCAAAAAAAAAAAAAACAGATCTTGAGATGAAAGTAATCTATAGTGGATTTTTTTTTAAATAGGGCGAAATTTAATTGAAATTTCCACTACTTGCGAAAATGTGAAAATATTAAAACCAAGCCATCATCGGTATCGTACTATTCAGAAAGTGACTAACTTTCCTTTCCCTCATTCCACAGCCATTTTGATTAAATCCAACGATGTATGCATTATAGCAAACTACGTGGTGTACAGTCTACATTCTAAGTTTACAGAAGGAGTGGAGAGTCCAATTTTTTCCCTCAATAAGGAAATCTTTGATTTGCTGCGGATTCTCTGTTTGGCATGTTTCAGCATCCAGTTCCTCATCAGTCGTTGGTAGGACTGTTGCTCTTAATTACTTCAAAACAACTAAGACTACTAGGCGAAGAAATCTTGTTTAATAAATTTGTGTGTTTTAAGGCTGACTTGTTTGGTTTAAATAAAAGTCCGAGTTTTCGGGAGATAACATTCTTTGCCATTCCGCATGACACTTTATCACGAAAGAACACGTGCTTTCATTCCGATTACCTCTAAGGTAGAAAGTGGACATTTGAAATTGTTCTCAACAAACAAATAACTCTTCAGCGAAACCTTAAAATAAATCAAAAACAGCTTTGCTGGAATGCTTTTTGATGCAATTTCAGAACACCTACCGGTAGTAATAAAACTACACCAAGATTTGCAATTTATTATCATCACGCTTATTACTCCCAGAAACTTTATTTAATTCTTTAACTAACATTCGAGGGTCTTTTCTTTAGTAAATATCAGTCTCTCATATTTTTTCGAAGTGCTTATGAGTCATTTTTCAAAATGGATAACTTTATTAATTAAACGTTATTAGCTTTTTTTTGTTTCTTAAGAACATCGTTGAAAGTCGTTTGTTTACTTCAGTGTATTCACTTCACACTTTCGCTAATCTCGTTATATTTATATGCATCTTTTTGACATAAATGCAAGCAGCTAGGATTATAGTCTTATATCCTATGTCCATCATTTTACCATGGACGAAATTTCCACATTACAAGACAATACAAAAGAAAAAAGTGTAAGAAGAGGATTTAAGGTTTTAATTATCTCTAGAGTGTGGTTTACAAACAACTGGAACAATATTACCATGTCTAGATGTGGTACAAGGTGGGATGAATTGTCCAAGTTAGTTTGGAAACATAGACATTGTAGGAATTTAAAAAGGAAGTAAGATGTTGGTTATTCAGTCAGCATCATCTGAAAATGTCGTTTTACAATCACCTGGTCGTAAGCCATCTTATTATGTCTCAATTTTTGTCTCATCAGTCCTTGGCATGTTTTTCGAGAGAACAGTTTTGCAAAACACTGAATTAAAGCTATAGTTGCCATGAATCTGAGATATAAGCGGGATTTTCAACTGAAAAGTAAAATAATCTTATATATATAGCTCACTTTTACTGTCAGTCTCGAAGGTTTTTTCCATCTCACAGAGCATGCAAACCAGTCTATGAACAGATCTATAGAATAACAGAAATGGAGGTTGATTTGCCACTATATGGCATCCCCTGACCAATTATGAATGCGCCAAGTATTACTCACCCTGGTGATACTATCACAACATTTTTTTCTTATTTGTAATTTATTACCCAAGTCACGATTAGTTTTATCAACGCATTTTTGTTTTTGTTCTTAAGAAAAAAAAAGAAAGTTCTCAGGCCAACCCAGGGACTCTACACTTAAACAGCAGACCTTGGAACTCCTTGAAAGGCTAACGTGAGTAACTTCATGATTTAAACGTACCAATTTGATGTATTGATCAATATTACTGAAAAAACATCATCAGCCACTAATGAATTAAAAAATAAACGCTATGAGACTAAAAATATTAAGAGACAGAGGAGATTATCGAAATGTATTTCACTTTCTGAATGGCTTCGATGTTATAAAATGTGTAAACTTTCGAAATTTTCTTAGCTTTGGAAAATAAAAACACAACTGGAGAATATTGGGATTTCTGTGCTTGTTGTGTTTCATTTACTAAAGAGAGGCGCAGAATTTCCAGAAGATTTTTCAGATCTTTTGTTAAATGGAAATTCTGTCCTACTAACTTCGTAGTCAATCATCCTTCATTTTTTAATGTGAGTCCCATCGAAGACTGGTTCGTCCTACCGTATTTTGGTACTGCTGGTGTCCTACAAGTTAGATAATTTGCAAATCCTGCTCTAGAGCCCACCATAGAATCATCAAGTTACTTCAGGCCTCCGATAAGTTGGATGGCGATCTCATAATGGCCGATAAACTTCATATCCTACCTAAAACATTTACAAAAATTCCTGCTTGCAGTGAAATTCGAAGAAGAAGAGTTTAGAACTAGTATATGAACAAAATTTAGAACTATATGGTTCACATTTTTTAAATAGTTTTATTATTTTATAGTCATCTTAAGCGCTGATAACTTTCGGTTGTGGTACCTTGTGTTCCTTCTCCCATCCTTCTTTAAACATGACAGAGATATAATATTTCACTCGGTATTTTTGCGATTTTAAACGACACTTATCACCAATTCTTTGGTTCGCGCTTTCAAACGCCATTTTAATTTGTGCGTTTTAAATGTTGGAATTAACAATAAATCAAACATTCAGAATTTCTTGCACATTGCAGGAGTGAATATCATACCCACTCTACTACCAGCAGGCTGTTGGTTTGGATCTTGGTAGGTATTTTCTTTCTTTCCCTAACAATTTCATTTTCAAGTAAAAAACGTTTCTGGTTATACCCTGTATGTCGACTTAGTAATGAAAAAAAAAAAAAAACATGTCCCAACATCACTAATCCCTATTCTTGATCTGCGAAATACTCAAAGTCGTTATGATGACAACAATGATGCTTACAAGCGAGACTTCGTGTCATGTGCTCGAGACGCATCTGATGTCATTAGGTTATACGTCACGTTATACGTGGCACGAAGATAGATCGTTACGTTTACTCTTTCTCCAATACTACACGAAAGTTATTGGTTTCCACAACTAGAAATATGTGACTGACATCAGATGGCGGCGGTGTCATAGAAGGCAGTGTTAAAGAAATCATTTTTCAAAGGATACCCGATATTTATTCTGCTACTTATCCATGACTACGTGAAACGAAGGTGACTGCTTTCTCCACACCGGAACGGAGATTGGACAAAGCTAATAAATTATTCTCCATGGCTTCATGAATAACTTCTCGAGTCGAGAAACGTCAGCGATGCAATATGGAACAGATGTTCCATATTACATATTTTCCACCTGAGGCTAAAACTGTTAGCAGAAAACAAATCTTCGCTTTCTTTTTTTCTTGTGTGTGAATTCCTTGAATTCACCCATAACGTTTTTATTTTTCATTTGTGCGTTTTAAATCAAATATTTCTCGATAATATTCTCATATTACTTCATCCATCATTGAAACGTTACGCTACGTGTCCAATGGAAAATGAAAATAGCGATTTCGAAATCTAAACATCATTTCAATTTCTGGTTCATTTTGTGGCCAATTCGTAACCTCTTTTCAGCAAACTATCTCTTGATTAAATATGATATTTACACGGTTTTAAAATAATGCGCTTTTTATTTCTGGCGAAAGGTTGTCAAAGTTGCTACCTCAAGATTGGTTTTTCTTTCTTATCTTTCGTCATTCTTCCTTGAAAACTGATACATAAACAAACGATCTGTTTTCTCTTGACGGAGTTCTAGCATAATTTAATATTCCGAATATTCTGGCTTATTTCGTTACTCTGTTTTCACAGCCCTTCTCTTTCTTCACGCTTTGGTAAGTGACTAACTTCCTGTTACTACTCAAAGAGTTGGTCGATACACCTGTACGGCTTGCGTGACGGATGAAGGGAGAACTCCACCTTGACACTTGGAGAATATCTCTAAGGAGAGAGAGAAAAAAAAAATAAAACGTTTTACAGAATGCTGGCGTCTTTGTATACTGGTAAGCAATGTAATCACAGTCTAGAGATCTCCGGGTTCGTCTGGGGCACAATGCGTGACGCAGCGATAGGAGAATCAGTGGGTGTAAGAAGAATGGAGGGGGGGGGGGTTCGTAGACAATTAGTAAGTAAGCAAATATCGGACCAAATACTAAGATGCTAATAGTAGAGAGTACACTAACAGAAAATTAAACCTTCTAAAATTTTCTACTTGCATTACTTTGCATTAATTAAATTTAAGTGTAGCATAACACGAAGTTTATTTCCATTGTCTTAATGGTAAAAACGAAGATCTACACGCAGTAGAATCAAATATCATGTTGCAAAAAACGAATCTAAGTACAAACAGAAGTTTTTTTTGGGGGGGGGGGGTAAAAAAAAAACAGCTTTTTTTTGTTTATAGCTTGACAACTCAAAAATTATTCATTCATTGAGAGATGTAAGTACACCCTGCCCGTAATAAGCATAGTTAACATTGAAATTAAAAAAAAAAAAGAAAGAAAGAAAAAGAATGACTTTTTTTTTCCCCATTTTCAGTGAAGAAAGGATCGCTAAATAAAACTTTAAAATTAAATTATGTTATTCAGTTTGGGAGAATATTTAATTATAATTATTCCCACCATATGTCTGTTTTCAAGATTACAGTGTTATTGGCAGCTTTTTTTTTATGTTACTCTCACCCACGAAAGATTATTTGAAGACCTATTGTATATTTTGCACCTTGAGTGGGCTAAGGATTTTTTTTATTCGTATTAAAAATATTTTTTTTGTTGTATTTATGTTTTACATAGTATAGAAACTGCTCTAGAGACCAAACACGAAACTTTTTCAAGCCATTTCAGGCCTCCAATAAGCTGGTGTTCACAGTGTGTGTGTGTGTGTGTGTGTGTGTGTGTGTGTGTGTGTGTGTGTGTGTGTGTGTGTGTGTGTGTGTGTGTGTGTGTGTGTGCGTGCGTGCGCGCGCGCGCGTGTGTAGATAACGTTATCTAACTAAAATATAGTATATTTATCTTCCGGTCATTCATTCCTATTTCAAGATTGCTAAAATGATTATTTATTCCTTTAATAATTTTACCGATATCTGATTTGTGCATTGCATAATGCCTTTCCCCAATTATTAACTAAATAAAACAGATCGTAATATGTATGGAAATACGAGACAGCAAAGCTTGCTGTCAATTTTTTTTCCCTGCTTCAGAGAAACACGTGGTTTTTCGGCAACTGAACATTTCCTCAGGAATACTAAAATAGGAATATTCGTGTCAAATATGCGGTAGACAGTCGAATAACAACAGAAAAACAACTGTTTGAATAAGACGGCAAAACTATACACACCCCCACCCACCATCATTCTTTAATTTCTTTGCTAAACCATGTAGTTAAACCGCACACGCACACACACACACACACACACACACACACACACACACACACTTTTCCAATTTTCATCGTACTAAGTTTCATTTTAACTGCAAGTTTTTGAGTGGGTGGAAAAGTGCTTTAAAGCACGTGGGTAGAAAATGTGTGTGTGTGTATGTGTGGGTGATTGGGTGATATGGATGCGTAGCAAATATCAGAGCGGAATTTAGGTCATATGATTAGGGGAAATTTTTTTTATTATAACCGAAACACAATGCAAGTGAATGAACTGAAAGGAAAAAAAATGGTTGTGGTGAGGGAGTCAGCGATAACACGTTATAACTTTTCTTTCACTTACAGTAAAATAATCTACGGGCATCTCTTAGATTATTTCATCATAACCTGTTAGCAGAGCTCGACAAAGTACTCTAAAATGCATTTCAAGTACTCCGCCTTCGCACATCGCTTTTCAGCATCATTCAACACTAGGAACGAAACGTCCACGCACCAGGGATTGGGTTCGCAAGTACTTATAACTAATGGAAATCTTGGAGAAATGAATAGGGTGTATTACGGAAACAAGCTAGTATTTCTTCTTCTTCTTCTTCCCCTTAGACCTTTAGAGGCTCATTTAAATGATGTCATGATGATTAACTAACAAACGTTATAAGGGAATGAGGGATCGGTTTTATGTCTGTAGTTCATTATGTTTATCAACTGCGTACGTTTTCAGATTAGTTTGGTTTCAGGGAAGAAATATCCTCCTCTACTCTTAGAGAGAGAGAGAGAGAGAGAGAGAGAGAGAGAGAGAGCATATCTCTTGTTCTTCCTTTAGTCTTTCGCTTTTTGATATTTATTTTAGAATTCTAAATCATGAAAGCAAGACTCCTAGTTTCAGGTTACCAAAGAGAACACTGCTACTTCTGGATCAGTAGCTTTCTTAAGGAGACAACAATGTTTTTAAAGTTAGTTGTAGACTGAATGCCACTTCTCATTCAGCGATGTGCACCGAAGAATCGAGGGGTGTCCTGGACGTAGGAATGCCTGCAGTGTAATCCTCGACATTATTTTTTACATGTGTGCAAAGAGAACACTTATCAGAAATAAAGGAAAGATATCTTCCTTCCCCCCATTGGCCACTTGCCACGCGAAATGTTTTATGACGAGTAAGTAGAGCATACTCGACAAGGAGAATCGTCTATGGAGATCTCTGCAGTATCGAACGAAACATCAAGAGTGTAGATAAAGAAAAGAGTGCACGCTCATCAGCATACAGGAAGTAATCCGTGGAAGTAAATTCAAATCTCCCAAGTATTTTTCTCTCATGCACGAGGAGAGTGAACTGACGAAGTCAGTCTTGGAAATATTAATATGTGTGCACATACACGGAGGATGAATTAATGGCGAAGCAAATGGGAGACGGGGAATTTAACGCATATCCGGTCGTTCTTCCAGGAAAAAATATCGCTAGATAATCATCCCACGATATTTTGTCTCTGTTTTTGATCGGATGATCACCCAATCAGTGATGTTTCAGATCTGTACATTGAAGTAGATGCAGTGATGTATTTGAAATAAAGTACATAAGTAAAGAAACTAAAAAATTAAGCATTTTAAGTAAATAGACTTTTTCCTTAAGATGAAAAGCCAAACGGCTAATTTTTTCTGGCGAGGTTGATAAGTTAAGGGGGATAAAAATCCCTTATTGTTTTTCAGTCAGTAAGCGAAACTAAGATTGAAAACTACGATCTGAACGTTTCATGCCGACGAACTGTCGGTTGATCCAAGCGTAAGTGACCACTTGGTAGTGCCACACCAAGGCAACTCGTTGCAAAGGTGGAGCAAGATCCCTCACTATTCTTGATATTTTCTCATAATGTAAAAACACACAGCTCCTAGGAGATGTAGTACTGTTTTACAATATGAGGAGAGGTCACTACCCAGACCGGTTTCAACCTTATGAGTAAGTAAAGCCGTCTCTAAAAATTCGGACGATCCCTAGGCCACTCAATCGTGGGCGAAAGACCGTCCATCTCAGCGTTGGCTCCACTCAGTGATGGCCTTCCACCCACACGCCACCACCGAGCAGAACCGCTCAAATTCCGAAGAAAATCATTCACCGACAAAGCCCCTCAGCGGGCCGTGCCGGAGAACACCTTTCCCGGAGACTTAAATTGCTCCCTTAAGGCAAAAACCCTAAGGGAGCGAACTCATAATAGCCCCCACCGGTTTCAACCTTTTTTGAGGTCTCATCAGTGAGTAGCTAGACCTAGAATATCAGAGTTTAAGTGAAAAGAACGTACATACTTTTTGCTATATGATTGCCAGAAAGGTGTGTCACTGTATTATATTATATCATATTATAACTAAGATGAAAAGCCAAACCCGTTTGGCTTTTCATCTTAGTTCTGGTCTGGGTAGTGACCTCTCCTCATAATGTAAAACAGTACTGCATCTCCTAGGAGCTGTGTGTTTTTACATTATGAGAAAATATCAAGAATAGTGAGGGATCTTGCTCCACCTTTGCAACGAGTTGCCTTGGTGTGGCACTACCAAGTGGTCACTTACGCTTGGATCCGCCGACAGTTCATCGGCATGAAACGTTCAGATCGTAGTTTTCGATCTTAGTTTCGCTTACTGGCTGAAAAAACAATAAGGTATTTTTATCCCCCTTAACTTAAACTTTTTCCTTGTTCTTCACTAACAACTACAGATTTGAAGGAAATTTTCCCGAATATGCGTTTAAGAAATACATTATCAAACTTATAATGCAATACGCCTTCTTCAGTTGTTCATCCAGTTATAGTCGACAACGTTTTGGTAATTTGAGTTCTCGTTAATTCCTAAAAGTTTCCTAACCACTATTTGAAATCCACTTCATGCTTCTTTTCATCCTTCATCATCTTCTTCTTCTTCTTCTTCTTCTCTCTTCCATCATCTATGTGGATTGGATGATGATGAGGAGGAGGCCGAATGAGCTTTTCACTTCTGTCTGTCCCTGGATAGTCCGAACAATTCTGTCCAGTTTGGTGTCGCTTGTTGTGATTTGGTTTTCAGGTCCTCTTTTATTTTGTCTATGCCTCTAATTCTGGGCCGCCCTTTGAATCTTTTACCTTCCATCGTTGTATTCAGAGCTTTAGTTGGCAGTCTTTCTGTTCCCATTCTAGTCACATGGCCAAACTATTGCAGTCTTCTTTCTTGGATTTTGTCTATTATTGTTATTTCTTGTTTTAGTCGTTTCCTTATGTCTTCGTTTCTTAGCCTATCCAGCAGAGATACTCCAAGTAATCTTCTTAGCCAACCCATTTCAGTAACTAATAATTTTTTCTCTTCAGCCTTTTTGAGATTCCAGCATTCATTTCCATAGAGAAGTATTGGTAGGACCATTGTCTCGTATATTCTTACTTTTGTTACTTGTTTGATGTCTCTTGACTTCCATATTTTATTTAGTCGTCCAAAAGTTTGGGATGCTTGACTGATTCGTCTGTTTATATCTTTTGTAATTTCACCGTTGTACTCAATTAGTCCTCCGAGGTAGGTGGAGTTTTCTACCTGATCTAGATTCTTACTATCAATTTCAGCTTTCAGATTGGTATTTCCTTTTCCTATTTGCATAATTTTTGTTTTGTTTATATTTATGTTTAATCCAAATTTCATACATTCTTTCTTTATTTTATCAGAAATTCGTTGTAGATCTTCTTCCATGATTACAAGTAATGCAATGTCGTCTGCAAATTTTAAGTTTGTTATATTTTTCCAATATATTTTGATTCTGAAGTCTTCTTTTTAAGGCCTTACTGGTTGCATTTTCATACTAGATCCTTCATTATTCATTTAAAATGCACATCTGAAATCAATTTCTTAATCTCATGATCTTTACAACATTCTTTTAAGTTTTGTTTATGGAAGAAACAGACTATTGATAACATAGATACAATCTCTGTTTTTTATGAACTACTTCAATCATTTTAGTTTTATTTGAAGCGGAGGTAATAGGACGATTTTTTATCCCGCTGTTTCTTTGTGGCCTATGCTCTTTATCTAACGTTGACCAGACTGTGCTGGGAGAGCATTTTGCTCCTTTGCTCTCCAATTCGAACAAATAAACATGAAAACTTCGTATAATCAGATTGTTAACAGAGAAACACATATACAGTATTTTTAAATGTCTTTAGAGTAACCAGCTATGTTCATTATATTTGACTGTATTAAATAGAATGTTATGATTTTTGTGAGATTCTTTCCGGGTGAATGAAACAAGCAATGGAAATGGTTGCATGTAAGCTATCAAGGAGAACTCTATTTAGGCTTCGCTCTCGATGGATGATAGCTATGAAAATGATTCTCATGCAAAAAATGAACATCACATTCCGATAAAAACGACATGGGCGCTGCCCAAGCGTCTATATATTCGCCTTTTATTAGTGCATTTGATAAAGGTATTTTCATTGATATTTGGATTTCCTTAGTATTGAACAAGAGTTTTTTGCTCTCTTAAGGTTTCTGCCTGGTCTCTGAAAAGAACCAACCAGTCCGAAACAACTGTCAAGCCTGTGAAATCTTTATCATAATCACTAATAAAAGCCGGACGCTGGGGCAGAGCACCTATGTCTTCTAAGTAGTGCAAGCTAAGGCAACTCGATGATGCCGAGGATTGTATTCTTGTAAGCTCTCAGATAAACTTACGAAACTTTCATAGTTTCTACAACCATTCGGCTTTGAAATAATGGATACAGTCTTTGAATAACCGTGCATGAATTACTATAGAAGTAATTACTAAATGGAAGAGCCATACGGTTTCATATCAGCGATGTAAAACAAAATGGATTAGCTGATATTTTGCATGTTAAAATTAAGGGAATTTCTTAGTAAGAAAATCATATGTGGGTGACTGTCCTAAGGTACTGGATTAAAGATATGACGTCATCGCAGAGTCACCTTGAACACAGCAGTCACACGAACGGTATGCTTGGGAAATGCCTGAAAGGGTGTTACAACTGTGTTCGAAGAATTTGGAACACTTTTAGAGAACTCTTGGGATGGTTTGAGATACCAAAGGAGTCGAAAATCTCCCTTGAATGATTTAAACATGAGTATAACCTGTTTTGCACTCTACATAACTGTCACAAGTCTTCTTTTGTCTACATTTAATAACTCACAGGATTCTTTCTCCTCTTCACAACCGATCCAACAGTTCAACGTCATTTATTCACTTTGCTTTTTTTTTTGCTTTTTTTTTTACCGAATTGTTTTCTTTATTCCCATTCTGTGATGTAAGCGTCTTTGACAAACAAACTGCAGAAACGCAAACCAATACTTCACATTTTAAATTATCGGCAAAAAGATTTCATTCCATGGATTTCCGAACTACATTCTTTTCAAGAAGTGTGCAACTTACGCATCCAGCCGTAAAAGAATGAGAAAAGTTGAAAGTGATGCGGCTCAATCTACACGGCATAATCCTACTGGTTCCTTTAGGAAAAAACGATGCGTATCTCGCAGAGTCACCTTGAAGACAGCAGTTACAGGTCTCAAATGTCAATAGAGCTATAAGAATGGAAGAAGCGTGGAAAATGCTTTCATTCACTAAGTCAATGGTAAATGGCATTCCACTTACTCTTCACGCTTATGCACAGACACTAGACTAGATATGACCCGAGCACGGACTTCTGAGAAAAATCAAAAGAAAAAGAAAATAAATCCGAATTGCATTATTTACGTCTTCGGAAGGTATTTCTACTAGGCCCAGAAGTTTGATTCAATCGCTAGGATTTTCCATCGGGAAACTATTTGGTTTGCATAATTATTCTATATAAATTCTTTAAGAAAAATTAGGGATAATATCGAAATCAATTCTCTCTCTCTCTCTCTCTCTCTCGCTCTCTCTCTCTTTCTCTTTAAAAGCGGTTGGATTTTAAATCACTTCTGAAACGTTTAAAAGTTTCAAAAGGAATTTATATCTTAGATGAAAAATAAATCATTAATACGAGCTGTTGGGCTGAATACTTACAAAATTAGTTTTGTCAATAGACTGTATATTCGTCTTTTATTGGTGATTTTCATTAATCGAGGTCGTATTATTTAAGTATCACTTGATTTGCTTCAATACCGAAGCAAATCAAGCAGGAGATTTGTATTTTCGTAGGCTTTCCATCATTTGCGACACCTTTAAAATTTGAAATGCAAACACCATTTGTTACCGCGTATGATATAGTGATGATAGGTATGTGTGTGTGTGTGTGTGTGTGTGTGTGTGTGTGTGTGTGTGTGTGTGTGTGTGTGTGGAGGAGGGGATGTAAGAGCTGCCTGTGCTGCCAGTCATCGCCGAGAAAGCCTTTCTCTCTCATCCCGTCTACTTTTCTCATGGTAGCCCAGTCTATCTTTGTACAAAGTGCATATATTGACTGAATGAAGAACATCACAAATATTGGCCGAGTGGTCAGCCTTAATACCCTTCACTTAATACTCTTTTACTGAGATTTTCAAGCTTTGTTCATTAAGGACACTCTGGTATGGACAAACATAAAATAATCTGCTAACTAAAATTTTTAGATTAATTGAATGCAATTTATGTGAAATCATTTTATCGACTTGCCCTTCCCATTGTAAATAATTATAAAGACTCGCTGCCTAATATTTTGAAGATTTCTCAATAGAACGCCTTGCTAATTAATTGAACCTTGACATACTGTTGGCCTTGATCATCTTCTAATACTCTGTAATTAAAGAGCGACCTCGGTAGTTCACCTCAGAGAAACTACCCGGCCATAAATACTAGGGAACGTAATTAAATATCCGAAGCCGAGGATTTCCTTAGGGACTATTCAAAAATTACTTCACGATAAAGATGAATGCACGTGCATGTTGTGGTGTGTGGTGTGTTCGGGCCTCGAGGGATCGATTGCATTACGTAAAACTGAAGTTTCTCTCCTCCCCGTTTTTTGCCCACTTTAAGTCACTTTACCAAAAACACTTCGATTTTTTAATGATATCTCTTCTCTCCGATGTCGCCCCCCCCTTCTCGTATGGAAAACTATTTCTTCTTAGTTTTTATAAGTGATGCCGTAAACTGTAGAAATAGGAAGAATCTCATACACTACTAATTTTCTTCTGACTTGGGGGATTTGGAAAATGAAAAACAGAAAAAATTCTCGCCAAATATGTTCCGGATATATTAAACAATTAAGTCTGTCGGTGATGAGTTTGAGAACTATAAGGGAATATTACAAAAACTGCTAACGAGATATTAATGAAATCAATGAATAGGATTCTCAGACACATCCGATCAAAAACTACAGCTCAAAAAAAAAGGGGAAAAAAATAAGAAGAAAACATTAACTGTGCTAATTCCTTCCCAAGTGAAAAAAAATTTTCTAAAACTCACTCACCTATAACTCATTATAATAAACTTTAAATGAAAACTTAAAATGCACGTATTCAAACATATTGGATTCAATACTTTTGTGAGCTTAGGTTTTTACGCCACAGTTTTCTATTGCTTGTCGATCTTTCTAATCGAAATATAAAACTTAAAAAATGTGAAGACATATAACATTATCGACAACTAATTTTATTAAACTATTTTTTTTTCAATCCATTTTGCACTACATGCCTACCTTTCAGAAACTTACAAAATATTGAACTATTCTGATACGCATCTATACTAAAAGAGGACGAAATCATATTCTTCATATTATGACAATCCCAGGTTAAATAGTACAATTTTGTGTTTTTAACCAAAAAAAAATGAAACTGTATTTAGTTTAATAATAAGGTAAAATTAAAAGCATTCGCTGCTCAAGGGTGATGTTGAGGTCCCCTGCCTCCGCAAATCAAACGAATGGGTGAATTTCTACCGCTTCGTTGTGCGTGTGTGTGTGTGTGTGAGAGAGAGAGAGAGAGAGAGTATTTTTTCAATATCTCTTCTATAAAATAAGGATGTCTGTTTTTCAGATTCCATTCTCAATATATAAGAATGTTTTCTTCTCAAAGGAATTGCTGCGGGGCTTTCCAAGATGTCTAAGACTTCGGGTTTTATTTTCAAGAGGTGTTTGCATTCTGGAGTGAAAGATTCAATTGTATACGGTAGCTTTTAGCTGTAGTACATCTTTTCCTGAGAAGGAATCCCCAGGTACAAAGGTGTGCTTTTGAATTTACTTCTTGTATATCCCGTACTGCAGATTTATAACAAAGAAGGTAGCAAAAAACAGAAAATGTGTTATATTTATGAATTAGTAAACGAAGTTTAAACTGTCTCGTTGAAAACATTAAAACGATGTCGTATTATTCATAAAAAAACAAAATAAAACAAAAGTTGCTAAAATTAATAATCACAACAACAACAACAAAGATTAATGAAGACTATAGGGTGTATGAATGATAATAGAATGGAGGATATTTTAGATCCATCCATATTTTATAGCCAAATATAAAAAGAAACTTAAAAGTTAATAACTTTTACCAGAGAGTTTTTGAAAATAACAACGTTCGTCATCGGAGTTGCCTTGATATGCATGATTTAAAAGACACAAGCTAGCTATGCACTGGAACTCCTTGCTTTATTAAAGCGATACACTTGAGACCTTATGACCTGCAATGTGATGAGTGTTGACTACCATGATGTGACTCACCGTTGACTACGGGCGTAAATGATATTGTGGTGAGGACCCTATCTCTTCCACATATCGTCGTAAGTATTTATGACTGTAGATCCACGTGTGTTCACGGGGCTGATCTGCAAGTTCTGGTGGACGAAAAGCCCACGGGTGAAAAAAAACCTCTACCTCTGTATGAGACCGGCTAACTCACCTTTAGTCGAAAGAGACCAGATAAAAGTTCCTCACATCATGGAGTGGAATCGAACCCAGGTTTTTCCCGACTAAATGGCTTCGTATATACCGACTGAGGTACGGAAGTTCTGAGTACTTACTATGTGAATAGTTTTTATGAGCAATAGTACCGTCCCATTGGAAGCTAGTGGGTTTTGGGAATAAGCCGTAGTCGAGGAGCATTATTGTTGGTTGTTTTGTTTTTTTCTATATTTTTCCAATTCGGGGTAGTTTGTTGCCTGGCAGATTAGTTGGTATGGGTGGGGGAGTAGCGAAGTACTTAGCAGCTGAGGAACCTAGATGTGTATTGACGACAGATATTCTAGTCCCGCGGTGGATTTGTACGTTCCTGGTCACATGTCAAAATTGGTCTAATTGCTGTTTTGTAGAAAATTAATTTGTTTCCTGGACTTAGGTGGTTACGTTGGTAACCACTTAAGTCCAGGTTGAGCAGTGCTGGAGTCGGAAAAAGAGGTTTAGTTAGTTACTTTGGTGTAAGTGGATTTGAATATAATCTTTTATCCGGTTATATTCCGAGATATTTGGTTTCAAGTTGAGGAGATTGGAGTGTCGAACATGAGCACGTTGCTTTCGTGGGGGGAAGTTTGATTCCTTATGAAAAGGACGGCTACACTTTTGTGCGCATTTACGTCAACGCACCATTTCTTGAACCGGGCTACGAATTTATTGATTTTAATTTAGAGTCATTTTGTTATAAGATGTGAACGAAATTGCCCCTCTCCTTAAAATCAGTACAACTCTGATCATAAACAGTAATCATCTCTTCCATAGATAGAAGAGCCTAACTCCGTGGTAGAGAACCGAGAAAAGGTTATGTAGTTAAACTTGGCAACCGTTACCACTGCAAGTCGGTCCAATCCTCCTTAGCTGCTAAAAGAAATCATTAATCTAATTCAAGGTTCACGAAGTCTTCCAGTAGCCACAAAGCACTGGCCCCTGAAAATCGTCAGTATACTCAAGTTAATGAACTGGACAGTTATATTCTCGAAAACTACCACAGGGAGCAGAAAGCTATAATCACTGCGGACAGACCGTCAGTCATTACTGAAACTCTTTTTAAGAGCATCTATATCGATTTTATTTATGTTGAGCCCATACACGAGAGGTTAGTTAATCAACCTATAGCAACCTTTTTTACTACGCGAGCTACTTTTCTAAAAAAAGTTATTCGGTGATCTACTCTCTTACATATAAGTTATTCGGCGATCTACTCTCTTATATAGATCACGTTCCCCCAACCTGATATCTGATTACGCGCAAATAAATAACTAAAAATAAACAACTAAAAAAAATGCACAACTAAAAACTTTATTTGTGTATTTAAAAATGTATTTATCACTTTTAATTACTTCAATACAACAAATATTTTAATACAAAAAAAAAATATATATATATTGGAATAAAATATTTATTTCTCTATTTTGGAAAACCAAAGTTAGAAAAAACAACAGATTGATTACAAACTCACAAGTTACAGGAAATGCTGGTTGATTAAAAAAAAAAGAAACTTAATGTGAAATTTGACATTTTTTGGACCTCGCAATATTTTTATAGTCAAGTTGATATTGAAGAAGTGGCCAATCGCAGACAATCATCCAAATGATCATTTGTAATTTGGTTTCTTAATTGATTTTTTATTACGTTCATATTTGAAAAAGCGGATTCCGACAAGTATGTCGATCCGAAACACGACATAATTTTTCGCGCAATATCAGTTAATATTGGGAATTTCTCATGTGCATACTTTCAAATGACTTCATTGTTTATTGATTTTAAATGTAAACTATTCTGAATGTTTTTTATCTCAAGTTCTACTTCAGCTTGGTTTATATCAAACAGCCCACTAATTTTATTTGAAATTTCTGTGATGTTCAAGTTTTCTTGAAATGGATTATTGATAAAAGATACAATCATTTCAGTTTTATTAAAATCTTTAAATCTTGAATTTATTTCTTCATCAACTAATTCTATTTCACGAATAAATTCTTTTAAATCATAGCGAAGCATTTCTTGATTTTGTTCAAAAAAGTTTAATAAATATGGGATATGTCTAAATTCGCGGTCATTTATATTTTTCTTTAATAAAAGTAAGTATTGTTGGAAAGTTTTTATTGAACTTAACATGTCAATTAAATTTTTATCTCTACCTTGTAACTCTAAATTTAAATTGCTTAATTTCGTACAGAAATCTACTAAAAATGATAAGTGTAACAACCATCTTTTATCACTCAATTGTGGATAAATATCTCCTTTTTCATCAAGAAAAATTTTTATATCGTTAATTAATACAAGAAATCTTTCTAAAAATTGACTTCTGCTGAGCCAGCGAACATTATTGTACAACAGAAGTTCTCTATCATCATCTGCCTGTAATTTAAATAACCGGCATTGCAGGGCTTTTCCTCGAACAGAATTTATAATTTTAAATATAATATCCAAAACATCTTTTGTATTTAATCTTTTACTACACAGTATTTGTTGGTGAATAATACAGTGGTACGTTAAAAAATCTGGATATCTGTCATCGTTTTTACATAATGAAATGAAGCCTGATTTATTACCTATCATTGCAGGAGCACCATCAGTAGTAATAGACACAAGTTTAAAAAGCGGAAGTTTGTGTTGTTTCACAAATTCATGAAATGCCGAAAAAATGTCTCCTCCCCTAGTCCTTTCCAATAATGGTATAATTTTCAAAAGTTCTTTACTTGAATAATCTTGAAATCCCATGCAAATAAATACCATTAACTGAGCAATATCAGTGAAGTTGTTTGATTCATCAAATTGTAATGAAAACGCAACACACTGATGAATGTCTGACATTAACCTGGCCTGGAAACTTTTCTCCGGCAATTGGAACTCTTCCTTTCGGCAATTTGAAACCTTGTCTGTGGCCTAGAAGTGGTCTCTCTCTACGTGGATCTGGGCAGTCTCTCTGATGGTGACTCTGGACCAGGCGGCCTCCTCTCTGATAGCAATTCTGAAATCGGGACCCTTTCTGCTTGCTTCAGTCCCTTTTTATTAGGCCTCCTCTGAGACCTCGTATGAAGTTTGGCAACCCACCAAGAATCAGTATGAGTCTTTCATCTTAAGTTTCAAGTTCGGCAGCACGCTTTTTGTTCTCCTCCGTTTTCTTTTGATTGTAAGTTGCTGGCCATCGGAGTTGTTTGAACTCTTTCTGACTGACTTCGGAGATGTTTACACTAAGAGCCTGCAAGCCTTTCTCATACAAATTTCAATAACAATCTTTCTATTGCCACCATGTACAGCTTCGGTGACAAAAACATTGCCTTTGTTTTTAACATATTCATATAACACTCTAACATATTCTTATTAAAACAGTATATACAGTTAGCTTCAAAAGAGTTATTTACAAAAACATCTAATACAACTAATACAAACTATACCGAGACAAACAAAGTTTATTTTTTTACAATATTCACATGGGACTTAACCTAAGTAAAAAATCGAAGGAATGTGCTTTGGAATATTTAATATTTAAGCTACAATCGAGTTTTTACACTTTGCTTATAATCGTATTCATTCAGCTAGCTGTTTGACTTCCGATGATCCAAATTAATTCATTTACCCGGACTTATAAGAAATTTACTGATTTGACAATTTTAACGAAAAATAAATAAACAATAGCAATACACTTAAAGCGAATTAGAAATAATATAAAATAATGATAAATAAAATATTATGGTTTCAGTTTTAATTAAATTTGTAAGTAAGGAGGAATACACAAGAGATCGACCAAAATTCGCTCCGCGATCGACCGGTCGATCGCGATCAACGGGTTGAACACCCCTGACCACTAGTATATTAGTATGCGTAGTGGATTGGGAAAGGAGAAACGAGGAAAGGAGAAAAAGTCTGTATATTGTATTCCTTGGAAAACATACCAGGGGAAAGCTGTTCCACAATACAACAGCAGCAGGGATGAAAGAGGAGGGAAAATAAAACTTGTTCTGTGGGTTTCAAGGTGTACTGTGAAGGGATGTTGAGCGGCAGCTGCACGTGTCCCAACGGACTTAGCACTGAGTGGGGGAATTATTGATGCTATTTCAGATGAACATTTGCCATGCAAATGTTTATAGAACACACATATTGCAGAAGCCAAGAGTGGAAGGAGTGAGTTGGTCATTAATAAGTCTAATTGCTCTCCTCTCTATTGAATCAAGCATTTTGAGGGAGTTCTTATGGGCCCTACTCCAAATGTGAGCAGTATTCAATAGATAGGCGGATTTGTGATTTGTATAAGGTTAACAGCCTCTCCGAGGTGAAGTAACGTTTCGAAACGTTTCGAAAACGAAGTAACGAGCGAAAGAGAAAACCTAATTTTTTAGAAACTGAGGAGGAATTGGGCACTGGAAGAAAAATCTCATCTTTTCTGAAAATATGAGTGTTGTTAAAGGTAATATATTTACAGAAGGAAGAGGGTTGGTGAGAGACCAGAACATTGTGGAACCCGACATTTGTTGAATCATGAGAGGATACGGAACCATCCACAATCACACACAGTGTGCGTCTAGATAGAGAGCTGCAATCCAACTGCACAAGTCCTGGGAGAGAACCAAATGATGGGGTTTCTTTAGTAAGCCTTTATGCCAGACTTGATCAAAAGGTTTTTGAGATATCGAGTGCAACCATTTGAGATTCACCAAACTTCTCCATGACATTTGTCCACAGACGGGTGATATATGTGAGTAGATCTGTTGATCGGCAGCGACGGAATCCATACTGGTGGTCTTTTATTGGTTGGGGCCTTCAATGTAGTGTAAGAGTTGGGACTGAGGTGAGTGAGATAGAGCCATAGTTACACGGCAGTGATTTGTCACTCTTCTTGGGAATAGATCGAACATATACTAATTTCCAGTCTGTGGGATAGATACAAGTGGAGTAAGAGAGTATATACATAAGATAGGAGTCAGTTCTGGTGCGCACACTTTCAGAACAATAAGAGGAATGTCATCAGAGCCAGGAGACTTTTTGATGTCTAATTTGGACTGATTTAAAAAACTTCTTCCAATTGATGATGAGCAAGGCATTGCCTTCAAAGATTCGGTCCTAATTATATTGTTTTGCAACACACACAAAAAAAAAACAGTATAGTCCTAAGTACGAGCATGCCAACCGAAACATCATCCGGTGAGTTCACCAGCATGTACTCCACATGCTGAATAACGACACACCAGCAAACAGACATCCTATCAAACTCTCATGCCGGAATATACAGGATCATTAAAAACTAAACAATAGGAAAACACCTCATCCGGCAGATAATCTCTGACAAGTACATAAAATGCCTTCCTCGCAGAGCGGTTCTGCAAACTACTATCAGCTATGCGATGCAAGTACGCCGTTATTTTCTATCTAGCAGGACAAATAGAGGATATAATACCCCAAACTCCGAAATTCAACACCACGATTTCCACAAACTACTGTCCAATCAGCTTTTTTCTCCTGCCCATGGATAATTGCCTAAAGGTACTACCAAAAAATACTCCAGCAAATATGAGACGATAACATCATCATATCGAAGAACAGTTCGGATTCCAATCCAACCATAGCATACCGCAGCGAGTCCAAAGAACCGAAGAACGCATCTCGGTGGATGAAAAAAAAAAAACATATTCGAGTCCTTTTCCTATACCATCGGTTCCCAGCCGGTGGTACGCGTGCCCCCGGAGGTACGTACTGGACCATTCAGGGGGTTCACGAAAAATAATCAGTAATGTCAGAAAAACAAGTAAAGTAAATAAAATGCCAAACGTTAGTTATGCATATTGTTTACTTTAACTAAGTTACTGTTTGTTAAGTTAGAATCACCGCTAATGGAGACACTTTAAAACTAGCTCACATTAGCGAATGATGAGTGGTGAAGGAGTGGCTATGAACCCCCCCCCCCCTCTCCAAACCACTCTTCTACCAATCATTACGCACAATTCGTGCGTCACTTTTGTCACCCATCATCCTTTCCAGAACAATCGCGTGTTACTAAAGCGATAACGAACCTTCCACTGACTTCCATTTGCGGCGTTTCTAGAACTTCTCCAAAAATATAAACACATCCTTAGCCAGACTGTTTGATCAGTTCAGTTATTGATTGAGTATAAGTTGCGTTGTCTTTAATTGTGATTCTTTTCAAGTAGGTTTTTTATTTAATGTTTAACGTAGTTTCAGTTATTATTGTCTGTGATTTTTAAGTTTTCCTTTCCCACCTCATTTCCACTATTTGGCATTAAGAAGGCACTGAACAAAACTGTCAGTATTTAAAAACAATTATTTTAAAAACAAGGGATACAATTTATAGAAATGGGTTTAAAAGAAGCACACAAGTGAAAAGGTTATAGCCCGATATCTTCGTCATATTTCAAGATCTAAATAGATGATTTAAAATTACTTTTAACTTTTAACTTCTATGGCTGGATGGACATCAATCCCTTGGATTTTTATCCCGTAATCGGTATTTTTTAATTGTTTAAATAAAGAAAGTTTTGAGCACTTGGCTCGCCCTATTTAGGGCTGTGTAGAAATATTTAAATCTGTGATCAGGGCCGCCTTTGGGCGTTTATGTTTCCATCTGTCTTTTTCATCGTAATCTGATGATTCACGAATGAGCAGGTTGGGATGGAGTGATGCCTGAGCAAAGTACTTGGTTGCTATCTGGGGGAGAAACGTAGGTATGTCTGGCAGGTTTCCGTCTTGGTGGAGGATAGTGTTCCTTACAAACAACGGGGCATCGAAGATCATTCGGAGACATTTGGTTTGGATTATTTGTAATCTTTTGATGTTGCTAGGGGAGGTGTGGCTCCACGCTGGTGAACCGTAAGTTAGTATGGGTCTGATGATTGCTTTGTATATTCTTAGTTTGTTTTCTGGACTGACGTTGCTTCTACGGTTGAGTAGAGGGTAGAGTTGAGCTATTGCTGAGTTAGCTTTGTTGCAGGCATGAGAGATGTGGGAGTTGAAGCTAAGATGGTTATCTAGTTTGATTCCCAGGTATTTTACTTCTTTTTGCCATGGGATATCAGTATTGAACCTCGTGACTGTTCCGTGATGGTTGTCTTTCTTCCTTGTAAATAGTATGGCCGTGCTTTTGTCTGCATTGACGTCAATTCTCCATTTCCGAAACCATTTTTCAAGATTCGTTACTGCGTTCTGTAGTCGTTGTGTGGTTAGATATGGCCTGAGCGATCTGGTCAGTATCACCATGCCATCTGCATAGAAAGCCATGGTGGTTGATGCTGTGCTTGGGACGTCTAAGATAAAAATCGAAGAGAAGTGGCGATAATAGGAAGCCTTGCGGGACACCTGCTGTTATACTTCTTGTAGTGGATCTGAGCCCACGGAGTTTCACTTGAAATTTTCGGTCTTTCAGGTAAGAGTCTATGATTTGGATGAAGTTTAGTGAGACGAGGCCTTTGTGCCACACTTTATCGAAGGCTTTCGCCACATCCAGGAAGATTGCACCTGTATGTTGTTTCCAATTAAATCCGATAGTTATGTATTCTATAAATCTGTGGTTTTGTTGAGTTGTGCAGTGACCTGTTCGAAAACCAAATTGTTCTTTTGGGATTAGGTCTAGATTGTCCGTTTCGTTTTGTAGGCGTTTTAGTATTACTTTTTCAGCGATTTTCCCAATGCTTGACAAGAGGCTGATAGGTCTGTAATTCTGGGGGAAGTGAAGTGCTTTCCCCGGTTTGTGCATGAGGATTATATCTGCCTGCTTTCAGCGAGTGGGAAAGTAGTTGAGTCTTAGTATCGCATTGATGATAGCCACTAGATGCATTATTGTTTTGTGAGGAGTACTTTTATAATTTTGTTTGAAATCTGATTAGGACCTGCTGCTTTTCTGTTGTTGAGGTTCTTGATGATTTGTATATTTCCTTTGGCGTAGTATTACTTGTGTTGTCACGGCTGGTGGTATGATGAAGTGCATAGCGTACTTGCCTGTGGATTTTTTCAATGAAGCGCAAGTCCGCATGAGTGTAGTCCGCATGAAATTGCAGCTGCAGGGTGTCTGCAAAGGCTTCTGCTTTTTCATCATCTCGGTAGACTATGCCTCTTTCTCCATGGATTAGTTGTATGTTGGGGTGATCGCTGCGAAGGGCTTTAGTCATTTTCCATAATGAGTTATCTGCAGTGTTTAAGGAGCTTACTTTCCTCTCCCATAGTTGATTCTTATGGCCTTTGATCGCATATCGGACTGGGTTTGTTGCCCTGTTTAGTTCTTGTTTATCCTGGGGTGATAGTGTTGCATGGTATCGACGTCTGATCCTGTTTTTGTTGCAGATAAGCTTTAGAATCTCTTCTGGGAGCAGGTTAGTTTGAGCTGGAGCGGTAACGGCGGAGGCTGTTGCAAGGCCAGTTTGGATTGTGCTTTCCTGTTTATTGATCGCTGTGTCTGCTTCTATGGGTGAGGAGATGGTTGGAACAGGGCCTGCAATGTTGCAGAGAGTTGCGTTGAGTTTCTTGAGATTTGTGTCGGATTGTCATTTAAGGTGTTATTGAGCTATTAAAGCTCTGATCATGGCAGGAGGGTAACAGCAATAGCCGAGCCTCAGTTAGAACTTCATTTCATTGGCTACAGCATTGCCATCCATTACCCTCCAAGGGTATTGGATTGAATGAATCAATCCAATTGCCGAATATCAGTCCTTATAGTCCTTATAAGAACTGGCTTAAAGGGGCGAAGCAGGAATGCTTTTCATCTTCCCCGTTATCTGTAGAGGACAGTGTATGGATAAGGTGTTATTGAGCAATTAAAGCTCTGATCATGGCAGGAGGGTAAAAGCAATAACCGAGCCTCAGTTAGAACTTCATTGGCTACAGCATTGCCATCCATTACCCTCCAACGGTATTGGATTGAATGAATCCATAACCTAAAAATCTGCCGAATATCAACACAACAACAACAACATTACTGGCTTGCTGGGTGAAGCATAAAATGCTTTTTATTTTCCCCTTTATCTGTGTGGAGAAGCTTGATGGGGGAGGTTGTGAGACTTATGCTCGCACTTTGTGAGCTATAAAGTTAGCTCTGTTCTGCTGAAAGCAGGATTGCCTTGGGTCTTTTGTGTTTTTGATAGTCATGTTCACTATAACTGGAAGCTTGTCTGATTAGTGGATTGGGATGAGAATGTGCCTTGCTGAAGAACTTTTCCGCATGGTCATGAAGGAGAGAACGGATGTCAGGGGTTCCGGTTTCTCTGTGGATCTGCGTGTTTCTGACGAACCATCGGGCGTCTAAGATCATCCGCAGGCATTTGTTTTGTATCCTCTGTAGTTTCTGGATGTTAGATTTGGATGTGTGACTCCATGCCGGGGATGCATATGTGATTACTGGTCGAATTACCATCTTATATAATAACAGCTTGTTGCGTTTATCCAATTTGCTGTTGCGATTGATCAGGGGATAGAGTTGGGCTATGGTTCTGGATGTCTTTGTGCCTATGAGCTTGATATGGCTGTTGAAATTTAGCTTTTTGTCTAGCTGCACTCCAAGGTATTTGGCTTCTGTCTGCCATGGTATCTTTTTTCCGAGAAGTTCAATATCATCTTGGATGAAGGCTTTGCGTCTGGTGAACAGTATAGCTGAGCTTTTGACGGGGTTTACTTGTATCCTCCAGTCGGAGAACCATTTCTCTAGCTTTGTGATAGTATCCTGGAGACGACTGATCGCCAGGTGTGGGCGGAGAGATCTTGTCATTATGGCTGTGTCGTCAGCATATAGGGCTGTGATGGTAGTCCTCAGGTTCTGTGGAATGTCAGCCACGTAGATTGTGAAAAGTAAAGAAGCCAAAAGAGATCCCTGAGGTACTCCTGCCAGGATTTTGCGCCTAGTTGAGATGGTGCCATTTATTTTTATCTGCATGGATCTGTCAGTGAGGTATGATTTTATTAGACGGGTAAGGTTTGTTGGAATGTTGGCCTGAATGAGTTTATAGAGTAATCCTTGATGCCATACCTTATCAAAGGCCTTGGCAATATCCAGAAAAACTGCAGCTGTGTGAAGGTTCCAGTTGTATCCTTGAGTGATATGCTCCACTAGTCGGTGTATTTGTTGCACTGTGCTGTGCATACGGCGGAAGCCGAATTGTTCGTTTGGAATTATTCCTAATTGGTCTGATTTTTCTTGTAGTCTTGAAAGGATAATTTTTTCAGCAATCTTTCCCAGGTTGGAGAGCAGGCTTATTGGACGGTAGCTTTGCGGGAGTTGCGGATTGTTTCCTGGCATTTTTATTGGTATGATGTCTGCTGTTTTCCATGTAGAGGGGAAGTGTTGTATCCTCAATATTGCATTGGTTATGTTAACCAGGTGCATAATAGCCTTTCTAGGAAGTAATTTGATGATTCTGTTAGTAATTCCATCTGGCCCTGGAGCTTTTTTGTTGTTTAGATGCTTTATGATGTTGGTTATTTTAACTGGAGTAGTGGGGGTGATGCTGGTTGGTTTGTCTTCGGACTGATTTAAGGTACGCTTGACCTGCTGGTGGACTTTATATATGTGGGTGATGTTTATATTATCATATGACGGGCTGCATTGTTTTTCTAGGTTTTCTGCTATTGCTTCTGCTTTTTCTTTATCAGTGTGCGCCGTTCCATGAGCAGTTTGCATGGGCGGTAGGGGATTGTGTTTAGTGCGCAGAATCTTCAGAAATTTCCATATTGTGTGATCTTCTGGGTTGAGTGATGATAGTTTATTGTCCCAATCCTGATTCCTGTGGATTTGAAGTGCTTTTCTGACTTGGTTGTTCAACTTGTTCAGAGTTTTCTTGTCCTGTGGGGCTCTTGTGTTGTGGTATCTTTTCCTGGCTTTGTTTTTTGTTCTGATGAGGTCCATTATGTTTTCTGGGAGCCGACCGGATGGGTGGTTGGTTGTGGTTTTGGTGACTGCTTCTAGTGCTTTTTTAATTTGGCTTGTTAAATTGCTTATTGCTTCATCTATGTCTTCTTTTTTTGTGGATGATTGGTACAGGACCAATGTATTCTGGTAGGATTTTAGCTAGCCTATCCCACGATATGAAGGTGTGCTGGTGGGCCAGTTGATCTTGTGTGCCAAGTTTGATCAGGATTGGGTTGTGATCGGATGATAGTTCATTGAGCGTCTCTAGTTTGTATTGATAACTGATGTTTCTAAGGATAGCTATGTCAGGTACATCTGATCTGCCATGAGGGCTGTAATGAGTGTGCTCAGTGGGTCCTGCTACCACAACTGAGTTAAGTGTTGAATAGTTGTGTAGTATGCGACCACTTCTGTTGTTGGTGGTGCTGAACCATGCTGTGTGTTTGGCGTTCAAGTCACCTACTATGATGGTGGGGCCTGTGGTGCCGAGGACTGCATCCAGGTCTGTTGTCAGTAGAGGATTGCTTGGTGAGTTGTATGAGGCTTCCATCATTGTTTATGTGGACTTGTATTCCTGTGGTTTCCAGGTTTGTAGTCTGTGGGTTGGATATGACATTGTGGTGGAGGTATGGTTTGATGTAGATGGCAGTGCCTCCCCCTCTGGAGCTGAGTCTATCCGTTCGGTATATTGTGTATCCTCTCACTTTTGGGTTGTTGGCAGGTCTTAGGTGGGTCTCGTTGATCAGCATTATGTCCGGGTTGTGTCTTTGTGCGAATTCCTGTAGTTCTAATGTTTTGTTGGTGAGGCCATTGGCATTCCAGGCTGCAATTAGAAGCGAGTTAGGTTTTACTTTTGTTTTATTCATAGTTGAGTGCTGTGAGTATGGAATGGGTTCCTTGCAGGAATCTCTTTGTGGAGGATGGAGTTGGGTTTGTTCTGCTGAATTCCTGGAGCATAGTGGCTAGCGAAGCAGTCAGTATTGCTGTGATGTTGGAGCCTATTTGATTGCTTTGTATTGTGTCCTTTGGGCGGGCTGCTTCAGCATAGGTCTTGGTGGAAGGTTGAGCCCTTTCCTGACTTTTATGGCTTGGGTTTTGATGGTTTGATGACTGTGCAGCAGAGATGCTTTGATTGGTGGTCCAGATTGGGGGAGGTTGGGCGGGTCTTGTAGTTCCGTGATTTCTGGGATGGTGGCTGCATCCTTTGTAGTTTGCTGGGTGGGGACCTCCACAGTTGGCACATTTGGCTGGTGTGGTTCTTGCTTTTGTGCATGTAATGGTTTGATGCTTCTCGCCACTTCAGGCATCTGAACTCGGCTTTACAGAGTCTTTGGGCATGGCCAAACTTTTGGTAACGATGGCACTGCCCTGCTGATGCCCTTTTCCTGAGTGGCTCTGTTGATATTTTAAGTCCACAGACCGCAGTAATGTCATAAATTTGTCTTTGAGTGTTCTGTATCTCAACCAATACTAATGGCATTGGTTGTTTATCGGATCTGTACATCCGGCTGACTTTGATAGGTGTTAGGCCCTGCTGGGTAAGGTCAGCCGCGATCTCCTCGGAAGTAATGCCTTCGGTGACACCTCGCAGTACAACCTTTAGATTTCTTTCGCTGCTTAGTGCGAAGGTATCGTTTTTGTTATTCCTCTATAATCTGTCACTGTTGTTGGTTGAATTTTTACACCTTCGTCGGTGTTTTTGGCCCAGGAGTATCCAATTTGATGTTCTCTTAGGTTTCTTGCAACTGTGGTCCATTTTTCCTTTTCACGGAGAATTACCGGGGGGACCTTTTCCCTTTTTTCCAGGACTGTTTGTGAGGGAGTTTCGTTTTCCACCTGATCATCCTCGATTCTACGTCTCTTGCCCGTCTGTTCTCCTGTGAAGACCGTCTGACTGAGGCTCTCGGGCGGGGAGATGGATGTGTCATTGATCTCTTCCACTTCGCCGTCCATATCATCGGATTCTTCCGGCTGTGTGTACAGGTTTAGGAAACCTGGCCATTCAGTATCAAATTTTTTAAGCAGTAATTTAAACAATTTTAATGCTTGTTCTTTATTTAGATGCTCTAGCAGATCAGTAATATTATCCATGTCTGTTTTATTTGTTGTTATATCTAGTAGGTAGTGATTGGAAAATTGCTTATGATCGCAATTAGAAATCCCGCAGGTCTTGAGACCTGCCAGCAGATGTTTTGTAGAGGATATTTGTAGAGGATAAGAAATTTTGTAGAGGATATTGCAGATGAAAAGGATTGCCAGCAATATCGAGCGATTAGCTAAATGCACAAATCAATATCATATGAAATTTCAGAAAATGAAGAACGCTTACCTCTATATATATATCATTTATCATTCAAAACTATCGCACTGAACTAATACGCGAGCCGCCATTTGCATTCCCTCGCCAACTTTCACCATTCGCCGAATATCAGTCCCTAGTCCTTATAAGGACTGGCTTAAAGGGGCGAAGCAAGAATGCTTTTCATCTTCCCCGTTATCTGTAGAGGACAGTGTGTGGATAAGGTGTTATTGAGCAATTAAAGCTCTGATCATGGCAGGAGGGTAACAGCAATAGCCGAGCCTCAGTTAGAACTTCATTAGCTACAGCATTGCCATATTTAAAGGTAAAGCCGTCTCTAAAAATTCGGACGATCCCTAGGCCACTCAATCGTGGGCGAAAGACCGTCCATCTCAGCGTTGGCTCCACTCAGTGATGGCCTTCCACCCACACGCCACTACTGAGCAGAACCGCTCAAATTCCGAAGAAAATCATTCACCGACAAAGCCCCTCAGCGGGCCGTGGAGGAGAACACTTTCCCCGGAGACTCAAATTGCTCCCTTAAGGCAAAAACCTTAAGAGAGCATACTCAAAAACTCTCGAATCTCAGCGCCCCTGGGGGGTAACAGCAACAGCCGAACCTCAGTTAAACTTCATTGGTTCAGCATTGCCATTCATTACCCCCCAAGGGGTAGAGCTATTCTCATATATCGCCGAATATCAAGTTCTTCTTAAAAGAACTGGGAGATGGACTGAGTCCTTGACTCTTTATCCCGTCATCTGAATGAAGTAAATCTGTATGGATGGAGTGTTGTTGAGCTAAAAAGCTCTAGTCATGGCTAGGTAACGGCAATAGCCAAGCCTCAGTTAAAACTTCATTGGCTACAGCATCGCCATTTGTTACCTTGGAAGTCCTAAAAAGGACTTTTGATTCCTTCCGAATATCAAATTTTCCCATTGTTAAATTATATAATCATTATATAAAACATTTAAGGTGTATTTAGTGATATAAGTTAGATTTTTAAAATATTTAAATTAATTTTTAATTTGTAGAAGTTATCGTAAATAAAATATAAGTTACAGTATTATTTTTAAGTCAATATTAAAATGTATTTTACTAAACAGCGAAAATATTGTATGAAAGGAAAGCGACATCATATGATGTTGCTTTCCTTTCGTTTAAAAACACAATCAAACACAAAATTATGTCAGTGTTCCGTTGACCTCCTCAGTAAAAGAACGTTTGTTTTAGTACATTAAGCAATTCCTAAATCGTTCCATCAACAAATCATTCTCTACAGAAAGCGATAAGTTTAATGACTACAGCTGTGTAACTTACAGAAAACGCAATGTAAAATTTTGAGAATAAAACTAATATTCGAGAAATCACTCGTGGTTATTAAGAAGACATCAACAAATGCCATTTGCATATTCATGGAAATATGGAGCGGTAATGAACATTGGAAATCGTTCAAAGTGATAATTTGTGCGATGAAGCCACTTGCCTCACTGCAAATTCTTCCTTCTATCCATTAATGAAACACACGGACTAATGAATGATCGTTAGGTTGTGTGTTTCGGCGAGTACTTGATTTGGTTTCTGATAGGATTTTAAGCACCTGGATATCCATTACAATGGCTGTCCTGCTTTTCCATAGCACAAATTTCCTACTTTGTATTTAAACTAATGTTCTCCTTATAGTTCATAGATAGCATTGTGATGTACGTACTGCTTATACGTATGAAGTTTACAATCATTTCGGACTTACAGTTGGATTGATTTTATTCTTCAGTGTTAATTCTACTATTTGAAAGCCTTTGTAATCATAGGGTTATGGATTCCGTCTATTAAACCTGTTTCGTTTTTTTAAGAGCTAAGTATTTATGTACATTACCCTTTAACGATCTTTGATGATAAGATGAACACCTTGTATATGTTCTTCCTTGTGTATGAATCTTGTTTAGCATTACTTGCCACACTTGTACACGTTATAAAAAGAGCATTTAGATTTCCATCAAAAGGCATGACAGTGTTGCTTCAGACAAGTGTAGTAGTAGTAAGCCAGACTATTCTTAATATGAAAATGATTAAGATCTGACTTTGGCTTATCGTAATTCATGATGTAAGTCGAATATCGCAGATCCACGGCTTTTGTTCGAGAGAGGAATTTTACGGAATGTAGGATCTGAAATTTGAACCGTTAAATCCGATAAATGAATGAATGGAAGGAGCTTAGAAAATAATTTAAAATATCCCCAAATCGTCATTTATGATTATTATCAAGGTAATCTTAAAGCACAACTGATAGTTCATAAAAAATTAAAAATAATAAAAAAAAACAGTAAGCGAAGAAACCAATAAGAAAGAAGTTGACAGCAATTTAGAAACAAGAATTTGGCTAAAATTAATGTTTTAATGACAGAATTTCTCCGTAAAAATCGGAGAATTCCCTACACTCTGAGAAATTCTGACAGCTGAAGAAGTCATCTAATCTTGCACATCACGATTTCAATCGTTCCAGCAACAACTGACAGTCACACTGTGTTCCTTGAACAACTGGTAGCTTGTTTTTAGTTAGTACTCGATGAAGTGTTTTGCTCTCACGTTCTTCTGTAGGCCTCTCATATTAGTACGTTTTCGGCTAGTTGTTGGACCATTTTATGCACCCTAAACACTCTTCTGCGCGAACACCCCAGCATGGATGTATATTCCGTAATACCTACACCTGCATGTCTAACGCCAATTTTAATCCAGTACTCAAAAATCCCTTAATTCACGCTGATGGACAACACGATATTGGTGAATTTTGTAGATGGTGGCATGGTACTTGGCCACCCAGTAGTAAGTAGTTTATAGGTGCCTGTTCATAGAATTTCTCTTAATAGACATAACGAAAGCAATAAAAACAGCGATAAACAGAATATTGCAATTTGAAATGTCAGTAATTCTCTTTAAATAATTTTAGGATTTATTTCTTACGTACTTTTTTCTAACAAAGTCGATCAAAAGATAAAAAAGAGTGACTGGCCAACACCCAAAAATTGTAAACGACCAGCGTCCATGGAATACTCAGAATGTTGGTGAACTATTCACCATAACCAAGGTATAAAATTCGCAAACCAGTGAAAATTGTCTCAAACCACAGTAAGAATGGGGGTAATACCTTCTTATTCTTCAGTGATAAGAACTTCGCCGCAGAATCTTCTGTCAATGGAAGGTTTATCACTATAAATCCGGACAGAGTGACGGGTATAAAACGCCTGCTCAAAGATGAACCGTTCGCTTTCTTCCACACAGTTCCTTCATATGGAAATCGTATCACGTGATTCTTACTCTGCACGTATGGAAACTCTCTGAAATAACCTGTTACATAATATATGAACGCAAAAATTCAAAAATTATTATTATTATTATTATTATTATTATTATTATTATTATTATTATTATTATTATTATTATTATTATTATTATTATAAAGGAAAAAACAGAAAAAAAGTATCAATTTTTATGGATCAAAGACGGCAAAATATTCTTGAGAAAGTCACAGACTTCAAAGTCTATACAAATAAGAAGCTCGGAAGATATAGACAGGTTGCCAGAGTGAAACAAAAGACTCCAACTTAATTCAATAAGAAGATCTCAACACAACAAAAATGAATGTGAACCATCAGATAGATGTAATTACACCAGAATACATCAATAATTGTACTTTCGAATCTCTTGATGCATGGAAACAAAACACAGTACAAGCGAGAGGTCTCTCAATCTTGCATATTAACATCAGAAACATCCGAAAACATTGGTTATTGTTACAGGCTTATCTGAGGAATTACACTAATATTATTGATATATTGATTCTTACAGAAATATCCATAACTAATGACGAAGCGACTGCTTTCCAAATTCCAGGCTTCCAACAACATAGATCATGCCGCCAAACAAGAAGAGTGGGTGGAATAGTAATATTTATGAAACAAAAATTAATAGCAAAAGAAATGGCCTATCAGTTTGAGCATGCTGAAACCCTCTGCCTCGAAATCATTAATACTACGAATACACAGCATCCCATAATACTAAATGCTATTTACAGGCCACCAAACCTAAACATGATAAAATTCTTACACGAACTCAATTGCTGACTTTCAAGCCAAGAAATATGCTTAACCGAACACCTAATGATAATTGGCGACATAAACATAAATATTGCAAATGAAAACCAGAACAACACTGTACAATACCTAGACACACTATCCATGTACAATCTAATACCAACAATAACATCATGTACTAGAGAAGAAATATTCGGAAATATTATCACTGCCTCCTGTCTAGACCATATAAACGTCCGAGCATCACCAAATAGTTACACTGCATCAGTCATAAAGTGCAAAGTAGCAGACCATTACTTCACCGCTCTAAAGCTGCACACCAAGACAATACCCATGCAATGTCCCACAGAAGAAAAACGACAGAAAACAATAATAGACGAAGAAATAGTCAACCACGAAATAAGAAAAACAGACTGGGAACACCTGGCATCAGATTCAGCAGATATCTTATACAAAAACATTAAACTCACACTGGAGGAAATATATAAGAAAGCTACAAAGAAAGTCCGAAATCGATCAAAAACAACACAAAATCCTTGGATAACACAAAACTTAATCCTAGAAATACACAGAAAGGACGCTTTATGGAAAGAACTAAAGCGATATCCAAATAACACAACTTTAAAAACTGAATATAAGATAACAAGGAATCGCCTTACAACACAAATCAGAAATGCAAAAAGAAGCTACTACAGAGACAAACTAACCTCCGCACAAAACAACATGACACAAACCTGGCATCTGATTAATGAGATGCTAAATTCTGTTCCCAACACCACTGCCTCCGAAACCATAAAACACAGCTTCATGAAAGACGCAAAACCTATCCAACAACTAGCAAATGACTTTAACCAATACTTTGCAGACTCCATCCAAGAACTTCACAGAAATATTCCCCCAATCACAAAACGAGACCCCACTTGGACCGCGATCAAAACAGACATTATGGTTCCCAACCATAAAAGAAGCAGAACTCCTCTCAGCAATATATCAAATCAAACCAAACAAAGACCCAGGAATAGATGGTATCAGACCTAAAGATATAAAGCAACATGCAACTAGTTTAAGTCCTATCCTACTAAAACTAATAAATAAAATATTTAAAACAGGACAGATACCAAGTATGCTAAAGACCGCCATAATTACACCCATATACAAACAAGGAAAAAGAAATTTAATCAGCAATTACAGACCCATAGCAACATTACCAATTATCAATCAAATTATGGAGCGGATCATACTGAAGAAATTCACACCATACACTGAGATCTTTAATATTATCCCCAAAACACAATATGGTTTTCAGAAAAATAAGGGAACAACATCCCTCTTGGAAGACTTTACAGACGTAATTAATACCGCCTTAGACAAAAACAAAATAGCCATGGTAGTCTTTATATATCTAACCAAAGCATTCGATACACTTACACATCAAACCTTGTTAGAAAAGTTGAGGCATGTTGGAATAGACGGGCCTCTTCACAGGTGGTTTACAAACTACCTTCAAAATAGAAAGCATATCACACGTATCGGATCAAACTGAAGCAGAGAGCTACCAGTAACCTGTGGAGTGCCACAGGGAGCTGTACTCTCCCCAACTCTATTCAACATTTACACGCACGATATTAATCAGTTACCACTCAAAGGTAAGATATTCCAGCACGCAGACGATACAGCAATAATATCCATCCATAATAACGCAAGCATAGCCCAAACAAATATGCAACATGATATAAATCTGATCATAGACTGGCTCACGAAAAACTCCATACACCTAAACTCAGAAAAGACAAAATTAATGATATTCAGAAATCCACTGACTCGACCAGTTGATAACAAATATATAACCATCCAACATCCACTTTCCAACACAAAAAACACACAGAACAGCAAAACCATTACAATCACTCAGGTTGAAACAATACGATACCTTGGAATTTACCTCGATGCAGATATGAACTGGAATAGCCATATAAAACATCTACACAACACTCCGAACAACAAGTGGCAAACTCTACAGATTAAAAGACATAGTTCCCATACGCCTAAAAACACTAATATACAAAGCACTACGCCAAAATATACTAAGATACGCGATAACAACGTATGCTTTCTGTGCACCCTACAAATTAAATATACTAATGTCGCTACAGTACAAAATGACAAAACTCATCTTTTGGGAACAAAGAGAAAATCACGACCTTATAAACATTGCAATGGTAGAACATAAAATACTGAATACAAACTAATGTTTTAGCAAGGCTGCATAGTGACATAAAGCAAAACATTTATGTCACTATGCAGCCTTGCTAAAACATTATTTCGATGCCAACTACAGGACAGTTAGAAATACATACCGTATAACAAGACCTCAGACTACTAATTATATCACATATAAATACAATAATCACTACGGAAAGGCCATGCGAAACTTCTACATCCCAGACATGATAAACAAATTACCTTTTGAATACAGAAACCTTACAAACTACAATAGCCTGAAAAGAGCTCTAAGGACATACTACGAACAAGAAACACGCACCCAAAATACCATACAAACTTAATGAAACACAATATATTCGCTCAGGCTTCCAGTTCAGCGACGCATCAGTACATTCCAATTTATTGTGTGTGTGTGTGTGCGTGCGTGCGTGCGTCTGCGTGTGAGTGCGCGCGCGCGAATTTCTCAATCATAGATTCCGTAGCATCCTAACAGCAAAAAAAAAAAAAAAACAATACATAATAACCAACTGGTGTCATCCTCAGATAAGCTTATATTTAAGCTTCGAGGATGAAAGGAAAAAAATTAGTTCTCATCCAAGATGTATCATATGTAACCAAATGCATGTAATGTACGTATCACAAGAAAACCAATGTATGTATTATATGTAAACCAATGTACGTAATGTAAATATCACATGTAAACAAATGTAAGTAATGTATCATAGGTAAACAAATGAATGTAATGCATATAATAATTGTAACAAATGTATGTAATGTATATAATAACTGTAATGTATGCAATGTAAAAAAAAAAATATTTTAAAAGTAAATCATGAGTTTACACCGTATGTTTATGAAAATAAGGACACATGATATTCAGATTGCATATGTATAAATACTGTTGTATAATCACACCTTTTCAAACTTGAAAAAAAAAATAGTAAACCACAACATGTAATATTATACAACTTATGTAACTCTGAACAATATAATTGTAAATTATTATTATGATTGTTATATAAAAAAAAACTGTTATTATCATTACTATTTAAATCTCGTTATATGTAGCACAAAGTGCTGAACCTTAAAATAATATACTGAATAGATGATCATGTACATATGTAAATATTTGAAAGAACAATAAAAAAAAATTATTATTATTATCTGAGACCTCCAAGGAGTCAAGGACTCATCGAGAGAGGCTGTAAATTACCCAACCAAGCCATCATACCCTCCCTCAAATTCATTTACACTACATGCACTCACTACCCCTAAGGGCAAATTATTCCACTCACTCACTCACTGCTCTCTGAGAGAAAAACCTAGCTCTTACCCCTTTCTTGACTGAGAACAACCTTCACTTCCATGGATGCCCCCGTGTTCTCTCCCCGCCTTCCATATAACGAAAAATTTCATCATTTGAAATGCTATAACACCCATTCAAAAGTTTATAGTAATTGGAAGCAAAAATTTGAAATGTTCCCCTCTTCAGTTTCAAGTATAACAAACCTCAATTTATTTAATTAGCCTTTAATATATTGTACTCTTTCCCATTGTAGTGTTTTTCTTTTTTTCTAAGAATCATTATTCATGGTTTTATATAGATGACCTGTGTATATTATGTTTTAGAAGATAACATACATAAACAATACGAAAAACAGAATAAAAAATATGTATTTTTATGGAATGAAAATAATATGAAATGATGTGTGTTGTCGTCCTTAATCATTTTCAGATCATCTATATAAAGCTGGTCTACTAATGACACAAAAACACGTTCATGGATTGCTAACAACAAAAAAGGCTCAGAACAAAGTATAAGCATTAAAAACTCATTATTCCTTTTTTTTTACTCCTTTTCTTTTCATGACACATGCAGTGCACGATAGTTATATATTAGCTTTTTCTAACTTCGTAATGCAAATAAATATCATGTTATTAATGTGTATTTGTATATTTTATCAACCAGAGGTTGTCTATAAGTGATCGTTATTATTTTCATTTTGTTTAATTTTATATTCGTTTTATTAGTTTTTAATATTTATATGAAAACAGTATATGAAGCTATTTTGTTCTTTAGTTCTGATTGCATAAATCTTGTTTTGATGGCAAAAAAGCAAACCAACCAGCCAGAGAACACACGCAATTAACATAATTCTAATCACAGCCAAACAAGCTCTATTCATAATTTAAAAAAATAAAATAAATTTTGGTTTCCTTCGAAGAGAAATAGACTTTTAAGGCACTCGGAAATCGTAATTACATATTAGTTCGTTTTTAATAATAAAAAATACATTTTGTTAGACGCATCAAAGACGTATACCAATACAAATGAAATGGATATGCACTATTTAATCAGCAGTTTTCCCTAGATAATAAAAGCTAACTGCAGTTCACACTATTGTAATCATCGCCACCTATCTTACCAAGAATATGAGTAAATTACTTAATACGTAGAATTTCCTTTTCACAATCGCATTACGTATTACCTGAAAAGGTTGTGTGTATTTATGGAAAACACCTGGACTTTTTTTTTTTTTTTTGTAGGCGTTAACAAAACTGGCTAACATAATCAAGAAGTCAAGGTCTATCATTAATGGCTACGACTGAAGAGATACCTGCGAGGGTGGAGTCTGTTGGTCTGTAGAAGTGACAGGACATTTCTGGTATGGAGAAAGAGAAGGATGAAGGAGTGTTGTAGTTGCAACTGGTAAATAATGAAAGTCCATTAGTGGAATGATGAAGGAAGAAACGAGCTTAAAAGCAGTAAACGGCTATTTTATAAACATATTATTGCAGTTGACTACGTCATTATAGTTGATGAAATTTTATTTTTGTATGGTTCTTCATCACATAAACGTGAATATGTGTTGTATATAAGATAATGACATTTGTCTGTTGTTCTACACTGCTTTATTTGAATTAACTTCTTTGTCACTTGATACAGCGGGTTCATCATTCTGACCATCGGAGGTCATTCTTGCCAACATCGAAAAGCCTCCATTTTTAGATTGTTTGAATGCTCATAATATCATCAAATCTTCTTGAGCTATTTCTGAATCTTCTTGTGCCATTTCTGTCAATGTTTGGGCGAAATTAAATCAAAGGGAAAAAGCCGCAAAGTATCATATTTGAGGTTCCATTTTAGGATAGAATTTTTTAAATAGACAAAAAAAATGAAGGGATCGGTTGTCATGAAAGGGAGCTGATTTCCAATGTGATCCTTATTGTTCTTCACGTCTGAAAGAGATATTTCGTAGTTTGGACATTTTGTAGCATCTAAAATCATCAGCTTCATGTCCCCCCCCCACTGTTATGTCACATTTTAGATGGCGATAAAATATTGAGGATTTTCTTCACTAAACCAAGACCTCTTCCTTCTTCTTTTCCCAAGATCTTTTTTCTTCTTCTACCGTGTTTGATTGGCTCTTAAGCGTTCATAACCGTCCAAGGCATCTTTGGATTCTATAACCCATAATTTCAAGATAAGGTGGCTAGCTCTATTCCTATAAGTCTACTGTATGTAAAACCTGGCCGGTTTGCCTGTATACGTGATGAAAAACCTGAGTTTCTGGAAGAAAAAAAAGAAAAAAAACTTCGACCGTCGTAGATCGGCTAACTCACCTTTACTTGTAAATCCCTGAGAAAGGCTCTTTGCGTTCTAGACGGGATTCGGACTCTGTTCTTTTCAAACAAAGGTATTTGTTCATGCTTATAAAGTATTACTTCTCAATAATGAGCGAATAGTCCAGAAGATTCTATTCTATTTAGATCAATTGAAGGAGATTTGTAGTAATTGCATCAACGTCATTTGGTTGTCAGTTAGTTCAAAATATGTTTCATCTCATTCCCAATGTTTGTGTGTGTATGTGTGTGTATGTGTGTATATATATATATATATATATATAATCCAGAAGATTTGATGATGATTATATATATATATATATATATATATAATCCAGAAGGCTATATAATCCAGAAGATTTGTTCTAGCGATCAAGCAAAGAACTTTTGAAACAACCTCACGCCACTGGACGATGAAATTCATCCCCCCCCCACTTAAACACATTCAATGATATCTATTGCGCAGTCGAATTCGAACCATAGACTTCTTCTTTCACTTCTTTCACTACGCGTTATTCCCGCTTCCTATGCAGGGGTCCGCGTGTTACTTAGATGCGATTACTTGTTAGTACCATTCCCAACCGACCTGCCTCCTAGTCTGCCACTGGGGAGGATATATTTTTGGCTGTAGAAGCGTATGTTCACGAGGCCGGTTTGCGGGAGGATGAAAAACACCAGATAAACTGGCGGAAAAAACCCTACTGCCCAAGACCGGCTAACTTGGCTATGCCTGAGGAAGTTCCTCACGTCTTCGACGGGAATCGAACCTGCGACACTCCTTCCCCAGGCATATGGTTGCGAAGCGCAAAGCCACTAGGCTAACTGCGCGGACATTTCGAACCATAGACTATTCTTTAGAAAGCAGAGAAGACGCAGACATTCAGGCAAGCAGGCTGGCAGTTGCTGAGAATTGGTAAGAATGTGAATGAATTCCCTCTGAAATTGGAGTTTTCTCATAAGAGCAGAAGCAAAACTGCCAATTGTTAATAACAATGTCAGCTACTGCAGCCAGCAGTAGATAACATTGCAGGAGTCTGGCTGCAGCTAAACTGCAGCCAGCCTCCTGCTTTCCCAGTATGGACGTACTGTTTTACATATGAGATGGATTTTATTTATAAGATATCATTTATATTATTTTTAGATAATGTTAGTAAAACATTTCAGGAAGAAATTGTCAAAATGGATTGAGCTATGAGGCCTATAAAAGTACACTGTTGTCCAAAAGCTAAGGACGAACTATATATTTACTTGTAACAAAAAAAAAAATTCCATTTTCATGACTACAGCCAAATGTGAACATAAATTCATTACCAGCATATTAATAAATTATTTTACAAAAATGTATTGCAAATTTCGTACAAATTAAATCACAATAAGTTTTCAGAAAAATTTACACATTTCCTAAGGACTTAACGGAGGAATTAATGTACAGCGCTTAACTATGCGGAGAGATATTTCAGTATGAAATATTCCGTACAGTTTTCGTTGTGAGAGATGCATCGCAGTCCACCCTGAACTGCGATGCAGCTCTCACAAAGCTGTACCATGCTTAGCAGCAAGTGATTCAGGAGTTCTTGGAGCATACTGATCCACTCCTCCTGCAGAACAAGAATAAGGCCTTGTTTGGTTTCTGAAGAGGAATTTCAAGCAGCAATGCGTCTTCCTATTGCGTTCCAAACGTGTTCTTTGAGGTTGAGATGTGGAGAACGTGCGTGCTGGCTACTCGGTTCGATGAATATCCTCGGTCTCCATAAGTATCTTCACTGCTCGTGTACGAAGAAGCATTGTCATCCATAAAAATGAATTCTTCGCCTACAGCACCACGGAACAATCGAACATGACGTTGAAGAACTTCGTTACAATATCGTTTTCACCAATCATAGTCCTTTTTTTTTTCCTGCACTCATGGCTTGGTTCATCCATTAAGCATAATGCCTCCCCACACTGTGACCCCACCGTATCTAACCCTTTCAAGAATATTCTCCCGAATATTCACGCCAGATCAAGTGCCGTCTAGAATCGGAGGAAAGACTAAAACGACTGTCTTCTGTAAAGAGTACATGCCCATTGGTGTCTTGTCCAATTTTTATGGATACACACCATTAAAGCATACTCTACGATGAATGGAGCCGACTTGCAAGCTGACCTGCCATGGTGTTTCAATTAGGTTTTGCTGTTATAATAAAAAATTTACAAAATTTTTTATTGCCTTCATGCTCCAGGGTAGGGCAGCCTCATTGGTTTGAAACGCTATGTGAGATTTCAAACACTCTGGTAATATCAGTAAATCTGATATTGCCAGAGTGTTTGAGTGTTAAATCGAGGTTTCTATTAATTCTTTCCCGCGTGAAATCATCTAGATCAGCGCTTCCCAAACTGTGGGCTGGGGCCCCCTTGGAGTCCGTAGGTTTTGTTGAGGGGGGCCGTGAAATAATGAAAACAAATTGAAAATGTTTTAAGACTAAAGTAGATTTTTTTATCTTAAAAGAAACGGATTTAATTTTTATTGTTTATTATGTCTTTTTTGTTATTTTTTATATTTTAATGGAAACAAATCACACAAAAATCACATAAATCTAAGAATTGCAGTTTCAAATATTTCACCTGATATTGACTTTTTGTGTAGCAGTATTGAAACATCACATTAAATTGTTATTAAACTTCTTTTGTGTTTTTAATGTTTTCTTTATTACTAATCGTTTCATGTGCTTGTACTGCAAATGTACAATAACAGTATATCTATCTGTATAAAAATATGAGATAATGTCAAATGTGTATGTAAGATGCTAAAAATGTAATATTTACATTTGATTTTTGCGATATTCGCTGCGTATGTTTTGTATTGAATATAAATATAATAAATATTATAATAATATATGTCTGTATTACGATTTTTTTTCGAGGGGGGCGTGAAATATTTTACTTTTTCCAAAGGGGGGGGGCTGACATCCAGAAGTTTGGGGAGCACTGATCTAGATGATGTCTTTGAGACGTTACAAGACATTGAAGTTTGCAACTTTATTCATCAAAAGAGCTTCCTTCAAACAAAATTCGCTTAGCGCAGTCTTTTATCCAGTTGAATGCTACCACGTGACCTCCTTTGCGCGCGATTCGAAAATTTGAAAGAGTAACCGCTTTCTACTCGAAATCGTCAGTTATACAAATTGGCACGAGCTGACTCGTGAATTTGCAATTGTGATCTTCAGAAATAGTGTTAGTGCTTAGGTTTTTGGACAGCAATTTACCTTCGAATAAGCCCGTAGTACCCCGTCCATTTTATTCCGATTACGTTGAATTTCTCAAATGACATTTAAGAATGTCCGAAAAAAGGTGTATTCCAAATTGGTTCCAAAAATCGCCCACCAAAAAAAAAAAAAAAATGGTTGAGTGATACGACTTACAGAAGAAGAAGAAGAAAGGAGGAAGGGAAAGGAGAAAGAGAAGAAAGAAGAGGAAAGGGAAGAAAAGTGTTTTTAACGGGGGTGGGGACAGTTTTCCAAGTACTATGGTTTTTATTAGTTGGAATTAATACTCCAAATGTGGCAGACCATATCGCCTTGAATACTTCATTTAAATAAAAGTTGCAGACTGATAATATTTAACTTATAACAGAGCTACAGCAGATCGAATTTTGTCCCTAAGATCTACTCGCTTAGATTTATTTCATTTTATTCGTGTGGAGTTTCCCCCGTTCATCGACCGCCCCTTAGGACTGGTTGAGCCCTCCTAATGAGGGATTAAGTATGTATATTTTGACTGTAACAGCGTGTGTTCATAGGACCAGTTTGCCTGTTCTGAGGGACGAAAAACCCGGGTGAAAAAAAAACCTACCTTCGTATAAGACCGACTAACTCATCTTTAGTCGAAAGAGACCAGATAAAGATTCCTCACACCATGGACGGGAATCGAACTCAGATCTTTCCGACCAAAGAGCTTCATCTATATCGAATGAGCTACGAAGGCTCTTGCTAAGTAGATGAGAAGAACAGAAAACATCCTACAAATCCGTAAATAGCGTTATAAATCAGGACGAAGCAATGAAATGCCCAGCAGAGTTTTTGTATTCAACTCTCCCCACCGGAATATATGCGCATAAAATTATTCCCCCTGAAGAGAAATCGGGAATCCAACTTTAAGCAACAGTACTCCGCTACTGGCGGAAACTAACTCTACGAATGTTATAGAAGCGGTGATAGTGACATTCTATCGCTTTGAATTTAAACGGCTTCAGAAGTCGCAAGGCTAAAACACTCCGAATTTCAGGCGTTGCTTTCAGTTCCTGCTATTCTCATCTGGACACCTGTATGTAAGCTCCTGTAAGGTGAAGAGAAGCAAAGATCTTCGCAGGTGTGTCTCTGAGAAAAACACTTAATGTAGCATGTAAAGAAGCTTTCATGATGAAACTGTCTTTATTACAACCAATATTTCATGTAATTAATGTAGCCAGAGAATCGCTCTACAGTAATTGCAGTGGAGTCACTACTGTGATTGCTTATGAGAAACTGCCTCTTTGTCTTAATATTTATGGATACTTGAGAAATATAACGCGAAATCCTCTTTTCATTTTTAATTATTTGGTTGAATTATTGATTTAATTGTAACTACCTTCGTTTAAAAATAATTGAACCGAAAGGTTTTTGTGTATATGTTAATCAAGCACAAGAAGCATACCATCTGCTAAGTAGATTATAAAAGTAGGGAGACTAATTTACCCAATTTAACAATCCTTACAATAATTAAAACTGTTTCATATTTCTTAAGCAGCTTCAACATTACTGTAATAATGATGAAAATAAAGTGAAATGGACTTCATTGAAAAAATCTTGATAAAAAGACTTTAATTTCTAGTTAAAAAAAAATCTAAATTTCTTCAAGTATTTCTGAGGATTATTTGAATTTTCCTTACTTAAAGCAAAACTTAAAGATGGATTTAATGTCGAACGATGAGATCGATAGGGTTTTATCTGTTTGGTATGTTCATCAGCCAGTTTGTATTTAGAAGTACATTTCGAGTAGGAGACAAATCCTGCCACCTCCGTACTCCGTATGAGAGCATTTAACTTGACTTCACGGCACTGTCAACCTTCGGTTCTTTCTTTGCATCACACATCAAAATCTGCCGTGCGTGTCCTAACGTGTGCGCGCTTGTGCGTTGAGAAATGCGCAATAAAGGAATATATTTTAGTTGTAATATCGGCACTATCGGAACACTGACATGTTATATCTACTCGTAGGACACTTCAAATGCAGAATACCATATGTAAATGATCTTTGAAAACGTTGCTTGGTCTTCGATGTTGTTCGTAATGCGTATTCCCTAACCATTAAGGGGGCGTTATTGCATGACATTCGCGGTAATTGCTCTGTTGACTTCGGCAGTCAGGTAACATCTCAGTTAGGTTAACTTCATTCAAAACGTACTTCTTAATGGTACATTTTCACGAAACTCGGCATTCTATCGTTTAGTGTCTTCTGTATTTCCTTTCCAGATGTTCTTCTATTCCCATTAGGTTCACCGCAGTCCTATTAAATGGTAGATATAAAACGGCAATCTTGTTGTATGCACTGTTTCCAATTTTAGACCTTCTACCATTAGGAATTCTCTTCAAAGTAATTTCAATTCTCAAACAGTTGGGTACACTTTTTACTAAAGTAATTTTTTACTTCATTTTCTAGTTGGTTAACTTAAAAGTAAGTTTTCCATTATCTCCTTCTTTCCTTCTCAAAGTTACTTTCATTTCTTAAGTAAGTGTAGATTCACAGCCTAATTTGTAGGGACATATTAAATACTCCGTACACTTCAAGTGGCCATCTGTTTCATTCCAATCGAACTTTCGCTCTCTCTTCCCACCCCCTAATTCTTGAGTTCACTGGATTTTAGCTTAAAGACTAGATACACTAATTACTGAATAATCGATTTCAGTGGTTCTTTCTTTTCCAGCTGGTGCTAGAACAGCCAATATAAAAGAGCTAGTTATTGTCACTAAGCCTTACTTGAATTAAAATAGTGAAATGAATACCCCCTCATCAAGCCTGACCTCTCTTTCATTGTATTTTCTCATTAGTATTCTCTCCGGTATCCTCTTTTAGTCCAATTTGCATTGTTGAACGCAATACGTTCATTTCAAGTTCTTCCCCGAACTCGATAGAATGTGTCGTGTCCCCAGTGTCTGCTCATGGTTCACCTCTAACTTATCCTAACTGTCATTTTCCTATCATTCAACAACCGATTTCTATTCTTTGGCATACCTTTTTAGATGTTTATTTCCTGAAAATTATTAATGAATAATTCAGTTATTAGAATATAAATCAATAATTAGTATAAATGAAATACTAAATTAGGAGGATTTAATAGGAGACCCAGCTGTTTGTTATAAGGTAGTCACGGTAACTAAGAATGTGAATGACATGCAGTATCTACAGAATGATTTGCATAAGCTGGAATTACGGGCATGTGAAAATGGCTATAATACACTTTGTTATGATGAAATATCCAAAGATTCGTTATATTGGTGAGATTATGCTAGAATAAACTTATTTACCTGAGGAATTTGGAGCTTTAGTAGAAAAGAAGTTTGAGTTCAAGGATCACATAATAAAAAGGATAATTGCGATGCAGAAAAGAACATTCATAGTTGGAAGTTTATTTTGCACTTGGTTAGACAATAATAAATTTAGTTTAATCCTTTATCCGAGTGTAAGCAAACAAAGTTTGCGCCTGAAAATATCTTCAGGACTGAGGTAAGATGGTACATTCCAATATCTTTCTCTAAATCCAGAGTAATTTAATAATAAGGTGGCCCACCGGTTGGCAACTCGCATAGGTAAATATGACCTCTCCATTGCTTCTGTCCTAGTATCACCTCTCTGGGTCTGCCTCCGACTGACGAGACCTCAATAAAGGTCGAAACTGGTCTGGGTAGTGGCCTTCCCTTAATGCATAGCAGAGATGTGCTTTGCATTATGGGAGATACTGAGACAAAGAGTGATGAGAGCGTGATCCACCTTTGTTCGAAGTTGCCAAGGGATGTGCCACTTTATCTCAGTCCAGAAGATATTTTCAGGCGCAAACTTTGTTTGCTTACACTTGGATAAAGGATTAAACTAAATTTATTATAACATTCATAGTTAAGAACAAGGAAATCGTTTTGTCTCTTTAACAGACTTCGATAAGACCTCACATGGATTATTGAGCGCAGCGATGGTCTCCTAGTTTCCGATGTGATTAAAATACTGTCGAAAGGATGCAGAGGTGAGTATTAAAATTATATTAAAACAGTGGAATGTCGATTATGAGGACAGATTGTAGACTGCAGACATTAGCATTTAGAAGGAAGATGGCTGATATGATAGAAAGCTACAAACTTCTGAAGGGTCCATACGGGATACTAGTAGATGGAATTTTATATTTTATGTTAAGGGAGAGGACAAGAAACCATTCATGGACGTTGAGAATGAATGCCGTAAAGAAAGGGATAAGAGCTAGATTTTTTTCTCAAAGAGCAGTGAGTGATTCGAATGGCTGGCCTTTGGGGATGGTGAATGCAGATAATACGAAAAGATTCAAAAAGGTATGACAGTTGATGTAATCTCCATCGTGAATACATGATTGAAGGTACTGGTAATAATATATTCTCATGTCATCTAGTAAAAGAAATAAAAATTAAATTCTCTAACACCTTTTTCACTCCTCATCACTCTTTTAGTCCTAAATCTTTGGAAATCTGTACGTAACCAGACTCCGCCTTTTATTACTGAAGCTGAGTGGATTTCTGCAACTTTCTAGACTGAAGATGATGTTCTAGCTCAAAGTAGTGTGTGTGTGTGTGTGTGTGTGTGTGTGTGTGTGTGTGTGTGTGTGTGTGTGTGTGTGTGTGTGTGTGTGTGTGTGTGTGTGTGTGTGTGTGTGTTGCCAGTTGCATATGGATCTTCTTTTACTTTCCTCTTAGCGTGTTAGGCTCAATGGCTCTTATAGTCGAGGAACTTGGATTCATATAAACGTCATTATTCTAGTGATAAAGTAGTTAAAGTAACATATACTGTATAGTCTGATAAATGTATAAGAGATTATTCTGGTTGGTTTGACTGTTTTGAAATGAAAAACGCTTCCATTTATTCTCATGAGACTGACTAACTCAACTTTAGTCGAAAAGCCCTAATAAAGATTCTTCCCGCTCTAGAGAAAATTCGAACCCCGGCCTTTGAAATTCAAGGATCATCGCCAATCCCCACGACTTTTAGAATTGATATTATATATTACACTAGAACTGACTTGAGACTTTAGCAATTAAAGAGCAACAGCCTGGTCAATAAACTCTATTCGGTTCAACCGTGACAGAGAATTCTAATAATTAATATCCGAGCAGTGTTTAGTTACGTAACTGGCCAAGTATGAGCAACTTGAAATCGCACGTATCTTTACTTATATATATGCGTAGTCATCTGTAAATTCAAATAATCATTCATATTAGTAATGTGTGTACAGAATAGGTCCCAGAGCTCCTCATCACTACACCAACATAATGATTTATCACTGAAATAAACACAGTAGGTAGTCTCTGAAGAAAACTGAACATCAAAGATTCTCACCCTCCTCTTCATCATTCAAAAATCCTGCTTACGTCACTGAAATATAACTTTTACTGTCTGTGTTGACGCGGTTGCAGTGTACTACTGTAAGTGCAGAATTAATTGAAACCAGGAAGTTTATGGAATTTGAGATCGTGAAATATGTCTTTGCAACATGTCATTAAGAGAAGTATACGTTGAATAATAAACCAAATATTTCCTTACGGAAACATAATTCTTACAGATATTATAGACGTGTATTCATGAGTTCGGTTTAAGCGATAACCCCCATATGAACTGCTCTTACCGTGGTGAATATCTAAGTCTTCTTTTGCAATATTTGTCAAGGCGAAGATCTTAAGAGTCAATGAGTAGAGTGACAGCCCCGAAGAACGGAAGTGCTATTAACGTCTTACCTTCTCATTACGGGTATCGACGCAGATGTATATTCAGAGAATGTAACAGTCAAAAAAATTTTAACCGCAGTAATAAAAAAGCTTTATGGCAGTTTTAATGACGCCTTTTCTTCGAGCTTCATTAAATCAGATTATTCCCTTTCGTATCTTTCTTTAAGTTTCAGATGAGTTCCAAGAAATTTAACTTCTCGTGTTTTTTTTTTTCTCTTTTATAAAAAGAAGCAACTGAGTCTAATGTTTAATATTGACATGATAAATGAAAGTGAAATCTTTCTCGTTTTATAGCAAATTCAAATATCTTATACTTGGAAGATGAAAAAAAAAAAAACGAACTCGGTTCCTGTTATGAAATTCGAGAGTGGAATATATTACGTGGAAATAAAGGTATTAAGTTATCGTTATCTGAAACTTATACAGGAAATTGCTGTGTAAGTTGATTTGTTATCTACTTAAATATCAATTTTTGTAATGTAGTGGATCGAACAGGACACACACACACACACACACACACACACACAGAGAGAGAGAGAGAGAGAGAGAGAGAGAGAGAGAATTTTTCTTTAATTTAAACTGACAAAATAAATGAGATTTTTAGCAAATTTAGCGAAAAAAATGTCTTCTAAGATATGGATATTTTAGATATTATGAATAATATGAATGCAGCAAATTTGACAACAATTTAAAATGACCAATATTAATTTTTCAACTTTTACTCCATCCTGCATATTTGGATTTTAATGTTACATAGAAATGAGAGAGTTAGGTAATAAAAATTAATTATAAAGTAAAAAAGAAATTAATTATAAAAGTTAGGCAATTCGTGAAGTTCATTACCATCCTAGATGGACTTGTATCATCCTAGGAAGTGCTGAAAATAATAATAATTAATTAACTTCGATCAATTCGGATAATGTTAAAATTATTTTAACAGAATTAGCTTTAAATAACGTAAAATACCATCAGTAAAGATAAGTTAATAAACATTGACGTCTAACTTTGCAAATAAAGATGAAAGAAGAGCAAGTTGAGTGAGTTTTAAAAATACATCGGACGAAAGAAATATGTTTTGACAAGAATTCTGAATAAAAGATTTCCGCATGTCTTTCACATTGAGTCTCATATCAGCATGGCTTCTTTAATCCGCCCTCAATGTATAAGAATTCATAGATTCGCTATCACAAAGATGGTGTGTATAGAAAGAAATGGATTTAAAATCAAAAACTTGCTAGATAATGAAGACCTCACTTCTTTCGTATGAAGAGATAAGTCCGCGGCGAACCAGTTCATTACTTCACTTAAAAGCCTAAAAATGCGTTTTGCAGCCATAGAATAATTTTTGCCTTCTGAACACTGCAGACATAAAACCTTTTTTACTGATGAGACGTTTAAATTCAAATCTTTACGTCTACAATAACGCGAAAGTGAACTCCAGTCACCATTTTTCTCCATCTGCTAAGTTTTGAGATAAACCTGCTCAGCATCTGTATCATAAGTATCTCCTAATGTTATTTGAATCAACAGAAAAAAGTATTGACTTAACTCTAAAATATATTAAAATACATATAATTTAAACTGATCTCATTTTTATTGTTATTATGCGTATTAAGTAAAATAAGGTTTGCGATACCTAAACTAAAATTCTACTATATCTTAAAATTTGAGACTATATAAAAAGGAATATCGTGTTAAAAATCATGTCAATCAAAAATATTGCCAGAGGTCAATCAGCGCTTGATTGACTTCTGGCAATATGGATTAATATATTTCACTTGTGATCCGAAGATGTTTTATAGATAATGTTAGAAATGCACTTGTTTGACTTTTAGAAAACACGGTAGCCGAAAAGTTTCCAGAATCGCTTTAAAATGCTTTGAAGGTTCCAGATTTATTTATCCAAAGGAAGCAGTCACTTACATCTTATCTATATTACTATATTCAAATTTTATAGATATTAAGCCTGAATTTATGTGACAGCCATTCTGAAGGACAGTTTCTCATGAATACATGGAACTGGATTGATACTTCAAGCCCGCAGTTTGTTTGTCACTCAAATGGGGACAATGTCTACATTTCTTTCTCCACATTTAATTCAAATAGCACCCAAACGACCTCCTCTTTTCAATATAAAAGTGAGCTCCATGAAAGAGATAACATTACAGACATTACAGATATGCAATTTGTTTTATTTTTTTTAAAAAATTTCATGTTTCCCTTAACATTTTCGAAAATGATTTAATTTTAATATAAAAAAAGAACTAAAGAAAGTGAAGCTACAAAATCCAAGCCACTCTATGGGAGCATATGAAGTTCTGTAATCTACTTCTCTCTATGCATTCGACTCACGACTCAAAGGAGTGTACAGCAGTCCACTATTGCTGTTGCCTACTGTGCATGTGGATCTTGTTTTGAAATGAAACGAAGAATTGGTCCACAAAACGCTATTCTGTGGACCAATTATTTCTGTACCTAATCTGTACCTTTTCCATTACTCCGTTTGTTGCACTTCTATAACATTCATAAACAGTCGAATGGCGATAGATTTTTCAAACTCGTAACAATATGAAAAAAAAAAAAAAAAAGAAATCAAATTCCTTTTCCTAAACTACCAAATTCATTTGAAATCATGACCCGTTTAGCCGAGTGAATAGTGCGTTTGTTGTTGCAATGGTTGGTGGTTGCCAAATTTGTTAAAAATTAATAGTTAACATGCCTTTACACACGATAGGATTTCTTATCTTAATTAATATAAATTAATTATAAATTAAATTAAAGATGCCAAGAAACTGTATTCCTCTTTAATTCTTTATCCAAGTGTAAACAAATTTGCGCATAGTCGTGAAGATACTTCACGTGCAAACTTGCTTATACTTGGATAAAGAATTAAACAGGAATATACTTTTTTGGCATCTTTAATTTGTGATTGAAGGATGTTTTTACAAATATGACATTTCTCCTTCAAAAAATCCTAGCTGGAAGTTACAAAACTGAGAAATTACCTTCGCCAAAATATCTACGAAATCCTGCATTTATTATAAATCAATCAGTGACTTAATATTATGGCAAATTTTCAGAAATGTTCAAACTTTAAGTATATTGCGTAATTTGCTTAAACTCTGTGTAAAGAATCTATTCTTCGATTCTCATATCATCTGGTGGGAAAATGAGGGCTTACTGTTTTGCATTTTATGTTTTATTCATGCATATATCTTTCTAAAGCTGTCATTTTTTCCCCTGGCAGTACAATTGTTCCATATTGAAATGATAATATTCCCTCTTATAATGTTTTTGAGAACAACCGGGATCTTTTCAGAAATGATTTACCTAAAATCACTTCTGATGTTTATCTGAATGAACTCATCGCCAGTTTTCATGTTAATACAGAGCAGAGAAATGCATTGATGTCACTAAATGAATGAATAAAATAACGTTCTATTCTTTATGCACTAAATATGAGATTCATTTGGTCATGAAAGAAAAATAAATATTCATATTGCAGCTAATTATCTCGTTTATCATACATAAAATGGTGTAGATCCCTGCTTTCTGATTTGAAATGTACGTTCGGCTACTGTTTAACATATTTTCAACATGAACACATTTTAAGTAAACTGCCTTGTTATGATATCTTCTAACCAGCCATTTTTCTTTACCTTACCATTATGAGCCTTGAATCCACTCCATACAGTAGTTTTTGCTGATGAGTTTTCTTTCTCATTTGATAAACCTGACACAAATGAACTTTCTCTAATAGCTACCTCTCTACAACCTTAAATGATGCTCTTCAAGTTTCTTCAACATGAGATTTTTCTTTTTTTGGGGGGGGGATAACTCTAATCTCCAACCTTTCTTAGCATAGACATATTAAGGATATTGCTTCCTCGGCATCCAAGAAATTGTTTTTTTTCCATTTGCTGCAGGGGTTACATATACTTTGAACAGCTATTAATTCTACACAAATCACAAATTCGTCCAACCATTGGTTATGAACAGTATTCAATGGTTGTCCTTGGCAAATGTGAGAATATCAGTGGAGGGGATTTCTCTAGAAATTCCGAACCCCATTCACAATTCAACATCATCCCACTCTTCCCTATATTTATTTATTTATTTTAAAGCATGCCACAAGTATTCGAACGTAACACTAAATATGTATGGTTAAGTTTATCTTAAGTGTGTAAAAATAAAAAATAATAATTAAAAAAAAGTTTAAACTTTGTACTATAGATTCGGTTAACATTTTTAATCGATTGATAAATTCAATCACAGGTAAGGATTCCAAGCTTGTCTTTTTTTTTTCAAAACTTTTTGGTTACCCTTTTTCCTTCTGAAATGGAGATTTTTGCCTCCATCTTACATGTGTTTTGTATTTTTTTTTAAAGTGGATTCGCGAAAAAAAAAATTAACTTTAATACCTGGGACTGTATTATTCATTAAACGGATTCCCTAAAGATGGTAATTTTTGAAATGCCAACATTTATTATTAAATTTTCATTTCTGCCGGTGAAATACTTTCATTTTATTCCCTCCTCCCCCAAAAAAAGGGGAGGGGGAAGGAAAAGAAAAGAAAAAAGGAAGAAAAAAAAAAAGAAAAGAAAAGAAAAGAAAAAAAAAGGAAGAAAAAAAAGAAAAAGAAAAAGCAAGTCCTAATAAGATACCTCAAATTTTTCTTAATACCGATCAAAAGAATTAATTCAGAACTTATAATACCCACAGTACCATGGTTTAGAATCCCATTTGTATTTAGTCATGTTTTTCTCTTAATTTTTTTTTACAACAATTTTTAAATATATTAAGTCGCTGTTTGAAAATTTTTGACGAACTGCTTCGGACTTGGTTACTTGACATTATTCTTATAATACCCCGTCTACTCTTCAGAAAATACCATTTTCCCCAAAGAGTGTGACATTTAAAAATAACCCCTTAATTAAAACTACATACTTTTAACGCAGTTGTATGGGGAAAAAAGTGGAATAATACAGAAACGTGCAATTATACCGCTTAGAGATTTCGTTCAATATTTTTCTCATTCTGTGATTGACGTATTAAAGATAAATGAACTCATTCTCCCGTGTTATGAGGTGAATAATTATTTATTTATTTATTTAATAAATGAAACGAAAGTAATTCTCATAATAAAAAAAAAAAATGAAAAGATTTGTGCAATGTCTGCGAACAATGACTACCTATGCAGGAGGCGCGACTGCATGTTACAAAGACGCCCGTTAACTTATTTACCATAAAAAGCAGTCTTTGTGTTTACGTATCCTTCCGCATAAACACTTTTAGCCATCGGAATTTAAATAGTTAGGAATCTATTATTAGACAATATTATACAAACAATACTTAGCATAATAATCGATACTTAAATAAAAGTAGACATTTAGAATATTTTTTACAAACTAATAAAAGAAATGAGCGCGAATACACTGGAACTCTCTTCTTCCGCGAACTAACACACTTCCCGGTATTAGTTCTACACCTGTTGCTGAATGGAGTTCGCTTTGGCTGGGACGCGCTTAGGGTATCAACTGACGTTTGTGCGAGTGAAAGTGTTGTGTATTAAGTGCCATTTGTGTTTTGAAATATTTGGTTTGGATTAAAGTGTGGCGGTACTCTGCTGATCGTGTTGGTAAGTGTATAAAGAATGTACTTTGCTTCCTTTAGTATTTGTATGTAGCACGCCGGTCTGGTGACAGTAGACAACGGCGTCCTTGTTGTTGTAGACTTATGGCGTGAATTGGGTGTCGCAAGGTTATGCTTAAAGCCAAGGCTGGACTGTGGGCTTGCTTCGAAAAGGCTTGTGACCTTTTCCGTTGTGTCGAACGCATTTATTACTCGGAATATCGAAGGTTTATTTGAGTTATAATGTTCAAGTTATTGTATATTTTATAACGCGATAAGTTTAATGTTTGGTAGCATATTTTCACTTACGGTTTATTTGAATATCAATCGGATACAGCGAAAGCATTCCTCAATGTTCATTTCTTATTGGCTTCTTTAAAATCCAAATGGTTGTACTGCAGTTACCACGTATCGATAGGTATTAAAAATAAAAAGTATATGACATTAACATATTAAAAATAATATTTAAAATTTTATAATTATATTTTCTTGGAAAATATAAATTTATTATTATTATTTTGTTAAAATTATTTATCTTCTGATGTATACTTTTATGGAGCGTACTAGACACGATAAAAGTATGATGCTGTTAATAGTTTATTATTCGTTTCCTATCGACAACTTTCTTACAAATTAGTTAACTATTTCCTAAGTACTCCTAGGGGCATCTGTCCACCCTTGGTTGCTCCTCTGTGAAACGTTTTCCTGCCTTTTTTGCAAATATCCCTTCCATTCTCTCTAAATAGCTACTTTAGTATAGTCTGTCTTTACACATTACTGAATACTAATTATGCCAAATTCTTTCGTAGTATCTTCATTTTTAATTATCCTGCCATCGATACTTATGTTCACTCTAATTATCCTAAAATCCCTCATATCTGTGCTCATCGGTCTTCAAAAATGAACTGTATTATTTCATCTAACGATGTCACACGAAATAAACTAGAGTATATTTTGAAAGTTTCTCTAATATTTGCATATACCATTATTATGGTAATTTTGTAGTTCAATCATTAAATATGTGGTTAAGGGGATCCGAATGGATTGCACTCCAACAACCAATTGACTGCTGGTTTGAATCCCACCATGTGAATGTATGTTTGTGATTGTCTTTAAGTGGGAGATGAGTTTCATCGCCAGGTGTGACTCCACCTCCTTGCTTAATTGAAGCGTGAATGGCTTGAAAAAAAAGTTCTATGATTGTTCTCCAATAGATTTGAGTTTCCGATTAACTTATCCTTAATCTACTAATGATACTAAATGTAAGATAGGCTTAAACTCTTTCATGGGTGGATTCATACTAACAAAAAGAAAATAAGAGGCTAATGTGTGAGATGCTAAAAAAATCTTATTTTCTCTCTTGGTTTATTCTCGAGATTTTTCATTAATTCCAACACCCCCCACTATCGAAAAACGTCTTAAAATTTAATACCCTTCGTAAATCGTGCTCTTACAAATGCAGAGCCAATAAATTCGAAGAATTTTGTACACATGATGTTACGTTTTAGGACAAAATGGAAGCAGGCTCGAGAGGAATTTAACTGAAAACGTGTCCCTACCCGAGATAATGGCTACACACGAAAAGTTAGGAAATTCCTTAAGTGCGGGCGCGCGCACTTACAGAATTTCCTACCTTTTCTTCCAGTATCAGTGTGCAGTTAATTGGCGATCATTTTCTCGATGTTGATGATGGAGACCATCCAGAATGCAAATTATTTTCAACGGAGGCTTTTCTCTCTCTTTTAGATGACAGAACCACCTAAAGACTTGTGCTTGTCCTACAGCAGAAGTCTTTCGGTGGTCTTGCAAAAGAAGTCTTACAATAAAAATTTTTGTTTCCTAACCGTTTTGCCAGTTAAAAAAAAAAAATAAAATAAAATAAAAACAACACTGGTACGTGTTCTTTCGGACATCGTTAAATCCACCACGAAACAAAGCATTTTAGTTTTATTGGCTTACCATAGGCATAACAGCAGCTTCTGGACAGATACATTCTGCACATGTTTTTATCACTTTCCATTTAAAAAAAAAAATTTAATGCTAAACACTTTCCTTTATAGTGTTGTATTCCTTTTTTGCCTCAGCTGTTTCATCAAGTAAATAATTTTTGTTTACTACACAGTTTGAAATGTTTATTATTACAAATTTCGGAGTTGACTTCCTGCACATTGCTCATCTGCTAATTGCACTGTTTCCTGCAATCATAGACTGATACAATCATCGTTGTATGGATAAATGTATAACATATCTAATAACTGAAATGCTGCGCTATTGAAGTATTAATGTTAACTGGGAATGTTTTGCAGAATTCAACTAGTATCATGAAAATAATCTAGTATGAATTGAAATTATTTTATGCATTTTTTAAAATTTACAGATGAAAGCTATTTCATATTTATGACTTTTTTTTTTTTTTTGTTTCCTTTAAATTTTCTGATATATAATGCGGAATTCACGTTTTATCCCCCCCCCCCCCCACCTCTTCCACCGACGCACTCACAAGCTTGCACTGCTCTAATAAGTAAACTGCTTTATATATGTTTGTAACCAAGGGCTATCCGATTTTAGTTTTCAGGGGTAGCGTACGTGTTCTATTTGGAAAACAACTCTCTGAAGAAAAAAAAAAACTATTTTTCCATAAAAATTAACATGGGTAATTGGCAGCTGCATAACCTACTGAATTAATTTATGTGATATTTTTCTGATATTTACTTCGAATCTCTAGAAGTAGTAAAATACCTTGAAAATCAGGGAAACAGCAGAGCTCATTTTATGAGCACGAAGGGTGAAGTTTGTAGTTTGAATGACCCCATTTTCATGAACATGAAAGCACAAACAGAACATTTTCAAGATAGCTTTTCTCGGCCACCCACAATGTACTCGATTGCATACACACTATTTCAGGTTTAAAAAGAGATTTGAATAATTTATTAACAATAGATTTTCACTTGAGGAATAAAGGTTAATGTTGCGAGAATTCCAAGTAATATAACGTATCCACAAGAAACATCTATTAGAGGATTCGTATAGCAGTACTAGCCAATTTCGACTTCCCAATGGACACATCTGTGTTTTGTGGAGAACATACAATCATACAAAAGAACAGTATGGATAAAGACCATCTAAGTTAGCAACACCCTCTTTTCCGTAAAGTACTGTAATTGAAGGTGGCTTCTTTGTTATCTCTAAGGTAAGTTTTAACTACTTTGCTCACAATTGAAATAGAGTGAACGCTTAATGATAAGATAGCATTCACGCGCCAAAGAAAAGCAGAACCCGCTATACATAATTAACGTTTAAATAAAAATTAGGTTCATGTCTATTCACATACGCATTTACATAATTCAAATTTTAGTATTATTCTTTTTCCCAGAATTCTTAAAATTAAACCAATGCATAAAAGGTGTTTTACTTTTTTTTTTTTTCTTTCTTTCCTCTCTCACTTCTTTTTTCACGTATGCTGTTTGTCTTCATCAGATGTCATTAAAAGACGATTGAAGATATCGACAAACCGTTTTGTGAGCCACGCTTTTGCTTTTATGGCGTTGTGATTGGTTTGTTTCTCGCGTGCACTTTAAGATACTCACTTTACTTGCTTGATATCCTTAGAATGCCTGCATAAACAAAGAAACATTTAACCAGATCTGTCCCCAAAAAAACCCACTCTACTAAACTTTACCTCTTTTAGTGCAAAAATCGATTGGAAGAATAAAAATTCTAAAAGTAAAAATGCTAAACCGAAGAGAAATCTTCAGTTTAGAATCGCATCTTCAAAAATTGCGGAAGTAGCAAGATGGCTAAAAATATTTATTGTATTCATCTTGATGTCTATAACGTACAAAAATACTTTTTAATTTACTTTCCTTGTGAAAAGTAAGCTTATGTGATCATTATGCTGTTTGTCTTTTATTTGTGGAGTGCAGCATCGAAGCAAATAGTAGACGTTTCATTTGAAGGAGATGAAAGAACAACAGGTGCATTCGGGGGGGGGGGCTGTTATTTTATATAGGATACATCTTATAAGGATATCACTTGTGTGAAATTTAGTTAAAAAGAATGTTAACTTGGAATCTTTTATATTTTCGGAGAGGGAGAGAGTTCGGATTCCTAAAAACTACTATCAAAAATTGTAACATGGAAGAGGCTTGGAATAAGAATAATCGACATGAGAACGAAAAAGGTTTCCGTCTTTGACGACCAAGCTTCCTTGGTCTTCATAGACGGAACCTGTCTACGGATAAATGCCACGTTTCTTTTTTATTATAAGATGAATAATAACTTATTTTACACGAAATTAAAAAAAAGAAAAAATATATATTTAATTCCCTTGGACAATTAGAAATCCTCTTCCGTAGCCATCATCAATTTCAATATATTGTACAGCTGACTGCATTTTTATTCATCAGATTTGTTTTACTGACCAAGGACTTACTAAGTAAGCATTCGACACGTATTGCAAGTGTGTAAGGCCTTGATGGCATATTGTCATTACTTTCATTTTCTTCGGCACATTTCTGCAGTAGTTTTCGAGAAACACACAACATTCATGAGGGATTATGTGACGCACGTGCGCTCTCTCTGAGAGCGACTACTGATTAATTGCTTTGAAAGCACCTTGCCGTGTAATAAGGTTTGCCATTCGATGAATGCCGCCTCACCACTGCCAAGATCTTTGTTGTACACGCTAACTTGCTTATGCTTCTTTAAAAGTGAAATAAACCATTCTTCCTATTTTTAATGGTGATAACTAAACGACCAATGTGTCCGTTTCAAATAATCATCCCTTACTGTTAATTGTAATCGTTTTAGTTTATTTAATTAATCGAGGTTTATTCTAGCATAGAATGGCGATAGATTGAAACGACGTGTTGAGGATGACATAGCTTTATTTTTTCTAAATTTATTTATTTATATTTTTTTCTAAATTATTTTTTAATTTATTACTTTTTCTAAATTTATTTATATATTTTTTTCTAAATTATTTTTAATTTATTAATTTTTCTACTTTTATTTTATTATTTTTTCTCAATTGTCAATCATTAATAATCTCTTGTCTGTCATTTTAATATTTTCTCCCTAGCGACTTTTCTTGGAAACTTCATAGGTTCCGAAATCTGAAAATTTTATAGCCTAAATAAGGATTTAGGACATTTTGTAAATTTCATTGTATTTCGGATAAATAACATCTGACTTTCGAGATAAATTCCTTTCTCTTAAGAGCATACGGTGATAAAATTCACTGAATATGATGACAGAATGAATGATGGACTTGAGGTTAGTTTAGAAACAGGTAAAAAGTTATGCATCAGTTCCATCGTCAGTTTGCCTATACACCGTCTATTACGAAGCCGTGGCCACGATCCCAGTACAGAGATTCACTTTTATGACTTCTACGTTCGCTAAATCTACGCGATTAAGTTGTCAGATGTCGCTTATTGATAGCCATGATCGCCAAAGAAAACATAAGTTGAAATATAAGGCAGAGATTGCGATTTTTATTATTTCATGTTGAACCATCTGCTGTAGTAAATTTGAAGTTATCCGTTTGGTGTGTGTGTGTGTGTTTAAATCTTAAATTTGAACCAACCAACTATTACTCTTAAAACTTACCAATCTTTTTAATGTTATTTTATATTTTTTTTAATTTTTTTTGAAAAAAAGCCGCAGCAAAAATGAAGAAAATACTTTTAATTCAAAAAAAAATAAATAAATAACAATACATATACGTATTGTTATTTCTCGAAGGAAATAAAAGTACTTATTAGATGCTTTTGACAGGCATGTTACGTGTGACTATTGGATAAATACGAAAAGACACAAAGAGGTGCCAAGTGAGAGATAACCTGCAAAGATGAGATTAATTTCCAAGAACAGATATAAACCGTCGGTCTGATTGGTTGAATAGATTTAAAAGGCTTTCGTGAGCGAATTTACATTGAAAAGTTAAATAAAACTAGCCGATTCACTACAACTATGATTAATGGCATTCTTAGTACGCATCTAATAAAATACTGACGCAATTTGAGAAGTACCAGATGCGTAATTCAGCTGGTATTATTTGGCTGGTCGACGAATCAAGGCCATTCTCCCATTTTTCTAACTTTCTTAAACTTTTTTTGGGTATTATTGTTTAATGTCTACGAAATGTGTTTTGCTCCTTTTTGTCGCAATTAATGTGGAAGCCATTTGAAATATTTTCACATGCTCCTAGCGGCTTTTTAGCGAAGTGGACATGACCCAGATCTTACCATCCAAAGGCTTCAAATTCCATCTAGGTCGCAAGGAACTATTATAATTTCTGGTGAGTTAGCCGGTCTCATTTAGGAAATGGTGCTGTTTTTCCTCCGGGTACTCTGGTTTTTCACCCTGTAGAACAGACAAGCAGTTCCAGAAGAATCCATGCAGTAACAGACATATTACACGTCTCACCCAAGCCATAATCCCAACAAATCGCACACCCTTTTTTCCAGCTTCATCATCTTGTCCATCCCTTTAGGACAGGCAAAGTCCGCTAATGAGGGAGTTCACGGTGAATTTAATGCAGCCAGTTCGTCACTCTTCTGCTGCAACTCCTAAGGGCAATATTCATGACCGTAAATCCTTGTGTATGTGTGTTCACGGGGCTGGTTGCCTGTTCTGAAGAATGAAAAACCCCGAGTTTCCGGGAGAAAAAAAACCCTCCACCATCGTATGAGACCGGCTAACTCACCTTTCGTCGAAAGAGACTAGATAAAGTTCCTCACCTCACTGACGGGAATCGAACCCAGGTCTTTCCGATCAGAGGGCTTCGTCTCTTCCGACTGAGCTATGGAGGCTTTTTTTCCCCTCCCAATTGGCTACCATTTTTCCTGAACCATCCCAGTTACTGTCTTCTTTTCCTTCTCTCAGTTCGTTTTAAGATAATTTTATCATTTCATTTTATTGCGCTAACCAAATTTATATTTTCGGACATTTTTGTTCAACTTTATTTATTTTCTTAAAGCAGACCTGACACATTATAGAGAATCGATCAGAAGTGAGTTCGAGATTTTGACCTTTTCTGTATTGTTTATTTTGACCAGATACAAGAGCATTTTAATGACATCTTAAGTTGCTGCATTATGTGCCAATCTACTCCACTCATGGGGGTTTTGGACACATCGATAAGTCTAGAGAAAATAATCCCTTACGTTTTATTGCAAAGGATTATTAATTTCTAACTGGTTCGACTTTTTTTTTTTATATACAAAACAAATGTATTTTGAGTGCCTCTTCACTTTAGCTGTAACACTGCTAAAAAAAATAAACAAATCCTCTATACGTCTACGTTTATTCATCAACATTTCCTGTTGTGTGCAGGTGTTGATATGCAGCAACAAATGCGACTACAGTAGATGCCAATTTGACTACTGAATTGCTGTTTCAACATTAAAGTGAGAGTGGACAATCAGGAAAAATTGCACATGTACGTCGTTCTAACATTAATTTTACGAATTAGCTGTTCTTCCATTCCTTTCCCAATTACATTTCAAAAGTTTCCAAGGATAACATACAGGAAATTCTTCATTTTACTTTTTTTTTTCCTTCTTTGCAATTTTACGATACATCTTACGAAGCACCAGACGGATAGCAGAAGGATATTTATAGCAGTTTATGTGCAGCTGCTATTTTGGTAATGTCTGAAACCAGTTCTAAGGCACCCATTCCCCAACAGAAACGTTTTGTTGTTGATATTGTATGATCATCTAATCTTTCAATTACTTTGATCCTTAACGATCTCGATCCATTGGCATTACATTAATGTATTCATGTGAATTTGGATTCTTTGTTTATCGTTTTACAACTTGCATTTCTTCTAGTTTTGAATTAATATAATCTTCTTGTTTTTCAGAGCATCAATTTACATTCTTATTTTGCCAAGGCTATAATTTATAATCATTACATGTAGAAGAATGATGATCACAATGACATCTGTTGAAAATTGTTTCTATCTATCGGTAACAAAGTTTGAATTTTTTTTTTTTTTCTGGATCAGGTATCGTAATTTGGTCTTGAAGGGTCGATGTGCAATACAATTTGTTATGTTTATCCGGAAGATACATTCTATAGGGCAGTAGGTTTTTTCCAGGACATTAACGGTAGTGTATTGAAATTTTCTACCGTAACTGATTGCAATGTCTTTTTGCCGAGCGAACTCCGCTGTATCTGTGCTTTCCACTGACCTTGATGATACTCTTAGTTCTGCATGGTTTCTTGCTCTAATATAAGAAGCACCAGTACTTGGGGTTGAGCGTGTGTGTGTGTGTGCGAGACGTTCGGTATCGCAAGCGGTCAAGCAAACGATAAGTGTGTGTGTGTGTGTGAAGAAGGGGGGTGGAATAGAGTAAGGGCAGAAATTGAGGGAGAAGTAAGATGCATTTATGCCGTTCCATGTTTCGTCTGTTGCTATGGGTGCAGTTGAGGAGAGCAGAGACCTCTGGTAGCCATCAGAGCGTACTACAGTTGCATGCTAACCGGTTCCCATAGCCGTTTGGTCAATCTCGGCGCGCTGTTACAACTTGTTAACTTCGCTAGGGTTTTCTTTGCCCTGATTATCCACTGCGACCTAGTTTTATTTAAAAAGTAGACCTTTAACTATATAAGGAGTGACGGAGTGTGTTGATTTTGTTTTGCTCCGACTAACAGATGTAAATATTGCAGTGGAATAAACAGGTAAGTAAACGAAACTAAGACATTATTATAAGCTTATACAACTGTATTTCAATAAAAAAAAATTATTAGAATCAAAAGCGTTATTTCTGAATAAAAATGCACTTTTTTTATATATTTTTATTGTTAACTCTGTAGAAGACATCAAACTACCATTTTTTCCTCTATAGATTATTAATGAGGTTTATTGCTGTTAATTACTATAGTTTATTGTGTTTTGACACAGTAAACTAAATAAATATTTAAAGGGGCCATCCTGTGTTTTGATTGCAGGTGGGTTATTCCATTTTTTGATTGAATACTTAAAGGGGCCATCCTTAAAGAGACTACTAGCTTTATGGGAGTGTATTGTCAATAAATTCTCAGCTCAAAATCTCTCTCTCTTTATTCGGCAAAATTTATATCGGGGAGGTTCAGAAGAACTTGACAGCATTTAAGTAGGATCTCTAAAAATTCAATTGTATTAATATGTACAATAAAAAAAAGTGATATCGAGGAAAGATATGCAAGTCAGCCTTTCACTTATCTTTTGTTATAATTCTTACATGAAAAAAAAATCTGGGGGATCATATTCTTATGTCAAGGACTCCTGGACTGTAGTAGATGCTATAACAATCCCAATATTAGTCTATATAGCCTCTTGTAGAATCTTATCGTAATAACGGTAACCGTGCAATTAAATCCCAGCCTGATTTCAATAATTCCGTACTATAAAAATGTCTATGCGCATAAAAAAAGTTCTTGTTGATGATTTCGCTGCTTTCCCTGAACAGCTTCCTCGGGATTTTGATTTAAACAGTATTGGATGGTAAATATAGCATATTACGTGCGTGAAACCAGATAAACACAAAAATATTAATCCATTATTGAAAAAGAATGACTTGTTTTTTAGTTAATGCTTGGAATCACGCGGCTGTTGTAATACAGCAGCCGCGTGATTCCAGGCATGGCCATTGTTAATAAGTGAGATGCATTTTCTTTCACATCGTATTTCATTTATGTTGAATTGTTTGATCTGCATAAAAAGTATAAGGTTTTATTTCATTATTCGATGATGTAATAATACATCTTTCTTTCCTTTTTTTTTCACTCAAAACTCTCCATACTTTAATTTTTCGCTTTTCCCACTTGAGAGTATCGTTATTACAACTGCTATTATTAGGAACAATTAGCAGACTTAAACGTCGAATCTCTTCGAATATACAAACCCGTTTACAATCATCGTCTAATATAAATAAGATTAAAACAGTATCTTAAAGAGTTGCATCGGGAAAAAAAAGTTATTAACGTGGTTACCTTTGTATAATCCCTTCTGTCTTTCTTTTCTAGCCAAAAAGTATTTGTAAGCCGTTGTTTCTGAAATCAACACGCCTTCCCGCCCAGTTTTCGCTTACTCATTAATGTTTCGGTTGGGGGGTTCAGACGCCACTTGTCGTTGACCTTTCCGCCCATTTCCCCTCCTAGCAGATGTTCGAAATGGGGACAAGGTGGGAAAATGAAGGTGAAACACGTCTCTTGTGTTTACAAGTGGGAGCACACACCGATAGTAAAAGAGCTGGCAGAACACAGGTGGTACGCGGAGAACAAATCGAAGAAACAGAGTGAGTACCTGTGCTTCAGTCACTGTGCCCTTGAAAGGTTATTTATCACTGTCACCTGGGCTACGAACTATTGGAACCATTGAATAGAATAAATGTGGTCAGTAATTTAAGGATCGTACATTAATGAACTATTTCCGGTTCTCCGATAATTGCCGATCATTGACTCTGCTAATAATTATGATCATTGTTGTTGTTGTGCATGATTTTTGCTCTCAAGTCACGTGATTTCAGTCCCAGGTAGTTCAACTATGTACGTTGGTATTAACGTTTAAGTTGTCTATGGCCGTTACCGTATTAATTTATAATGTATCGTATTGTTTATTTAATTCTGAATTGACGTCATAATGAATTAGTGGACATTGTTTCATTTCCTTTCCCAGTATCTATAAATTATTTTCCGGAACTCCGGATGGGACACTGAAATTTGTCATTGTAGGCCCCTCGAGAATCCTTTGAAATTATTTACAGTCCTTCAGGTTCGCATTATTACAGGCGAGTGATTATAGGACGCCGTAATGAAAATGCGAGCACTTTGCAATAAAAGACGTGGATTAAAACTCTTGATTAAACTGCAATATAATTGCAAGGTGACGGTTTAAGTATAATTATGAAATTTGCTTCGTAATATTACCCTAAGTATTTTTAATCCCCTTTGGTATTTTCATTAGCCTCTATTAAGAAGATAAATGATAATGATTCTATAATTATTGACGCCATTTCTAATTACAAAAAGATGAATTTACGTTCGTTCATTATAACAGTGCGAAACAAATAAAATAAAACAATAGAACATAGTTTGTGAAGCAGTGTAGGATAATTGCATAGATTTGTGGGATTAAGTAAGATATTTGTTCCCTTGTGTGTTATCATTAGCGGTATTACAGCGAAACATAAAGTTTCAAGTTTGAGATGTTGTTAATGATTGGCTACTTCATAGCAAGTTTGTATGTTTTTATCGTATTCCGGGTTGTTAAACATCATAATCTCTATAAGTGCTTATGGTATATAAACGCACAAATTAATCTCTCTTGTTCCATATGACAGCATCTCTAACTCTGTTAGAAGAACAGCCTCATGTGGACCTTTTTTAAAAAGACTCGTATTCAGTTTTCATCTGTAATGCGAGGTACACTTATCTCAAATAATAAAAAAAAAAACTTTTTAAAAAACTGAGGATGAGTTAAGCGTTCGAAGGATTTGCTCATTCCCCACTTTTGGTTTTTACATTGCGTAAAAGGATAATCAGGCCTAAGAACACACATCAAATGATAACCAAGAACATCGGGCCTGTGTGTGTGTGTGTGTGTGTGAGAGAGAGAGAGAGACAATATATGTGTTTGCTTGAGGAGCTGGATGTTCGGAGGAGGAAAAGTGGTGAGATGTTGATTAGCAAGAACTCGGATTTGGAATGTCTCGCTGCAATTTTACTTACCAAAATATAAAACCAATCTCCAACACATTACGATATTAATCTTACACCTAAGTTAGATGTTAAAATAATATATATCATTCCCGCATGAAAGACTGAAGTCTTCAGCAAATCAATGGCGTGTGTGAGCAGGGAACAAGAGAAGTAATCTGTTAATATTATATTTGAACAGCTGGAGGTTGCATTCTTCTGAGGAAATACTTTAAAGGATAGATAGAATGAAAGATGAAATTGGACTAAAAGGTTTGATGAGCCTGAAATGTAACTGTAAAACGATGTTGAGCAGCTGTTGCTGATGTTACTGCCTTTTAAGCAGAAATGGGGAACATCACCGATGCAGAAACTGACTGTTTATGAAATAGTGGCGGGAGACAGGCTGTGAGCGAGTAGGTGTTAGTTAACGAGCTGCCTTCTTCTGAACAGCATTAAGAACTTCCGAGAGGTTCTAGGTGCACCATTTCAAATATGTTAGCAGTATTCCAGACTTGAGTGGATTTGGGATTTGTACGGAGTAAGTTACTGGGCCGATGAATAACGCCTTGAATAAAAAGAATGTCGTTTTATTTTATTTTATTTTAATCAACTGTATATGGGCAGGAAAGCAAGTGTCAAGGATAAGAATTCAAAGAGATAAAAGTGATTTTTAAAGTCTGGGGAAACAGCAGATATAGCAAATGAGTGATATATAATGAGGCAAAGAAATCTTAGCCATCGAAATTCAAAAAGAGAGATTCAATAATCAGACATCCTCTTCCAAGAGGGGGTTCAGATCGCACAAGTATCACCTCTGTGGCTGCAGAAATCAGGAAGTATGATAGTTTGAACAGTTAAAATGGACTGTGGTTGTTATGGTAATAATTTGAAGTGGGGTGGAAAAACAGAAGATCGGGTTTGAATATCTGCTGGTGATGGTGTACATAATTGAACTTGGCGTTTATACCACGAATGTTGGTGGAATTGATGCACAAGAAATATGTTTTTATAAGGATTTCTAATTTTGAATTTTTTAAGGAAGAGATTTTTTTTTTATTATTTTAATCGCAGTGACACTATTACTGCGATTAAAATAATTTTATGACATTATTGTCGTGTTAGCGTTTAAGAGGTGAACGGAAACAGAGCAGGGGAATATGCGCGGGAGGGGGGAATACACTCTTGACATGTCGCCCATAAGAGAACAACTATTCTCCATGCCATAACGTGACCTCGACAGTATGCCCAACCGCCTACCACTGCACTGCCTCCCTCCAGGCACGATTCTGCCGTAGCAAGATTACGCACCAGCTAATGGTGAAGCATCTAAACCAGGGGTCGCCAAAGTCATTTGCCCGTCGACCCCTTCAAGCGTTTCTTGACTTTTTATCGACCCCCTATATTTTACTATTGCGTAATTATAATAGGACAAGCAAAAAAAGACGCTTATGTGAGTTTTTAGATTGTTTATTTTATAGTTTCAGTGTTTATTGTATGTATAATATAGTATATATTATTATATTACTTCTACTATTACTATCACTAGTAATATCACTGGTATTACTAGCGATATTAATAAACTACTGGTATTAATATCACTGGTATTACTACCAGCGCTGCTCAACTCTTCAACATAGAGAAGTTTAGTTCGTGAATGAATAACCATTGAATTATAATATGTATGTTGATGAATTTTAGAACATTAACGCTCACTTGTATGTCGATGCGCAAAAATGAGACTGGGATCGAATACTTGTATCAGTAAATAAGAGCAACGCACGTGTTGCAATCTCGCTCCCACTGCGCCGGCCTGCAGGAACCACTAACATCCGTTTATTGGTAAATACGTCATTTTGGCCTACTTGATTGGCCTCAGTAACTATTTTCATGACCTTACTCCATCTTACAGGTCCTATTCATGGACCTGTAAGATGGAGGTACTGATCCCACGATTCACTCTTAATTGCGTTGTCATTACCTCCATGTCTTTAGTCATGGAGGTAATCCAAGTTAACCGAATTAAATATTAACCCTACAATGATGTCTTATATTTTTCTGTCGACCCCCAATCCACCCCTGAGCCCGAATCGACCCCTAACAATGTCATATCGACCCCTTTGGCGACCACTGATCTAAACAGTTACCGGAATGTTCTGTCCCGCATGTTGTGTGGTGTCCAGTCTACGAAACTGCTTTACTGATATACCTTCGAACATGGAGGAAGCGGTTCTGGATCTCATCATTATGTTTGGCATACCCTTGAAAGGTATCGCTCACGCTGCATGCTAGAAGGTTGGGGGACAGAAGCCACGATCCCATCTCCGGATGCCAAACGCAGTTTAGTATTAGTCAGTTGAGGTCTCCAATAAGCAAGGTGGAGGTATTGTGTTTCACCGGTCCATGGAGGTCATCTACGACCTAGTAAGTAAACTATAATTACTTTATTATTATTATTATTATTATTATTATTACTGACACCTCCAGGGAGTCCAAAGACTCATCGAGGGAGGGCACCTACTCTACGCCTCTCTGTCTCCATCACTCAATCCACCAACTACACCAACGCCATCTACCGCACACTACTACTACTACTAGTAATTTTCACAAACAATCACAAATATCCATGCCTACGGCGAGATTCGAACCAGCAGCCTTTATACAAAATTTATACTTTACAAATTAAAGCGAAATATAAATTAGAACTTCAACCACGTGTTTCACACTTTTTTTTTATGATGTAGATTGATCGAGCTTATTTTCGTCTCGCCTTTTGTTGAATAAATTCCAAATTTTTGTTAGAAAAATAAAGAAATGCGAATTTAGTCGAATTTTTCATTCCTGACCTAATTTTATCAGAACAATTTTTTAAATAGTTTTGGACTCTCCTTAAGAATATCCAGGATGCAGAAACAAACAAAAAAAATGCTTTTCTTCCCCTCCCACCTCCAAAAACATAAAATTGTTTATATGTAAACATTTTATTATGTTAACATTGTCGGGATTGCATTTAAAAATAAATATAAAATGGGGTCGAGGGTGAGAGATAGTACCAAGATTACGCACTAGCTGATGGTGAAGTATTTAAACACGTTACTGCCATGTTCTGTTGTCGTAAGTTATGTGGTGAAAAAAGAGTTAATTAAAAGTTAGAGCGAACTTCATTCAGCAACAGGTGTCGATCTAATAGTGGGAATTGTATTAGTCCGCGCGATGTACGTGATGATGATGATTATTACCATTTTGTTAAACTTCTTTATCATTCTTTGTCTTGAATGACCAAGATTCATCCAAGAAAAAGAATTACATCGCTTAGAACAGGGATTCTCAACCTGTGGTACGTGAGCTCACTGCCTTACTGGTACATCTAATATCTTGAATTAAATATAGTGGTACGCCACTGGAAAAGGTTGAGAACCCCTGACTTAGAATGTTCACTTAATGGGAAATTGAACTAGCCTTCTCCAACAAATTGTGATAATTAAAAAAAAAAAAAAAATATATATACACATACATAATATACTGTATATGGCGTCCTCATAAGCGATTGGCGGTAGTATAGTTAATAAATATTACAGCAACCCCCCCCCCCTCTACATTCTTATGTCATTTTCAGTACTTCTTTTTCGGTTTATTATTCCAACATAAATTCTTCCAGATGTTGGCGCACTGTCTCTTCCATCTGTCTGATTGTTTTCTGTGTCTGTTGATTCTGCTATCTGATGCGGTAGATTTTCTTTTAACCACAGAATTCAAAACAAACAAAAAATTATCAAGAAAATAATATCTATCAGTCCTGCCTTCAATTGCTTTCGTTTTTCTGTTGTTACGTCGTTGCATTAAGGACAAAAAAAAAAAAAGTAGTATACAGTATACCCATTGTTTGAAGTATTCTTTGAATCAGGCCTACTTCCCCCCGCCACTTGGATGCAGAAGCGTAGTCATGTATTTGTATTGAGAGATACAAGCATCATATTTATTTCTTTATTTGATACGAAGATTTTTCATGCAAACTCATGAATCATGCCGCAGAGAGAGGGAACACACATTAGCTCTAGGGATATCCCCTCCCTCCACTTTCTCAGGGTGCCAACTGTTCGCTGAGTGTACACGTTTCCTTCATGTCACTCGAAATCATCATTCTGTCAGATGCGTTCACAAATGTCGAAGTACATTTTGCGTTCCTGTTTACAAACGACAATGTCAGTTGTTTGTAATAACCTTAGCGAATCTCCGACTTCTTTTTTACGGTTAGAACACGAAAGCTTTGTTGTGTTCCGAACGTGTCTTGTTTCATTGGAAGCTGTTGGATCGGAAATTCTTCGGCGTTTGCACAGTAAGGACATGAAAAGAGATTTCCCCCTCGCCACCCCTTTGTGATAGTTCACCTCATGTATGAGAATATCGGCGATGGACGCGGAGTTCTTTCCTCGCACGCAGCACGTACACTCATGCTCGATGTCAGCATCCGCGCAGTACGACACGTACATTGCCACACGGCATTGTTATCTCCCATTCGAAACCCAGTTCTAGTAAAAGCATACACATATGACACTTTCGGGGGGGGGGGAACAAATAGCCGCTGTGTGGGTTGCTACCTCGAAAACTCACGCTGATAACAGCTCTGCGTAACGATTGTGTAGGCCGCCACCATCACATTGTGAATTCAGTTCTAATACAGCGTCGTAGATTTCGCATTTCCAGTTCACGACCTTTATGACGACGCCAATCGTCTTTAACTCTTCCCCTGTTGGAAGGCACACCCAGGCGTGTTATACTGTGCGAGACTCCTTAAATGTTAGTTGTAGTGTGGTCTTGCCTTTGTAGGATTTTCCCAGAGTACCACGGTCGTGTTCATGACTGGCTTACCAAGTGTGTGTGTGTGTGTGTGTGTGTGTGTGCTGTACCTGGCGCTGCTTCCATAATATCAAAAGCCCGAAGCTGAAATCGAGTGTTATTGTAATTGATATTTACTCTGCACGGAAGAGTAATCATTCAAACGTTAATGCTTCATAACGAGACAGCACCGTTTGCTAACTATCTGTAAGGTACACAGTGCGCAATCAACGTTTAACTTCCTGAATATCCAGTTGAATGTTTATGGTTCTTCTCTATATGGAGCGGTAGGATTCTTTGTTGAATGAACCCACTTCTACTAGACTCTGACTGCTTATTTTGCATACACTAGACAAACTTGTCTGGTTCCGATTGCATAGAAAAAATACTGTTCAAATTTAGGTTACTTTCAAGGTAAGAAATTTACGTTTATTATTTGACTTGCAATCTTTCTCTTAAATCCATGTACTACGTAGATGGATTAAGAGAAGGATGCAGGATTTATGGCTACAAATATCGCACTTGTCCTAATTTTGCGACCATAAACTAGTTATGTCACAGATCATTATACAGAAAATTACATGAAGTTTAGATATTTTCATATTTTAAACTCACTGCATCTAAGATACGTATACGCCGTTGTTTTCAAAAGGTCAGTGAGTGTCCCTTTGCAAAAATAGAGCGCAGATGTGAACAGAGCCAACAATTTAGGGTGGAAATATCTGCTGCGTATTAGGATTAATTTCCTTCACACAGGACTGGTTTGCAAGAATGTTAATCTAGTTTCCCACTCTGCAGTTCCATATCTGGTAGTACATACTTTTGACACAACCTTAAAATTTTTGAATTTTTAATAAGTCAGTTTTAATAATATTTATTGATTACGTGTCCTTATAAAATAAATATTATGGAAATTTATGGAAATAAATAAATAAAAATAATAAAAATCGTCAGAGAATGAACGAAATGGAGAAGACGAACGAATACACACAAGCTATCCTATACGCGTGTAGTGACTTTCTTAGCACTCGCACCGGATTGGTCACCACAAGGATTACTTAGTTGGTATTTGGTTCACCTCTTCGTGATAAACGTTTTTCGATGTACCAAAGCAATGTTAATAATATCGTCTGTAAGAACATAACATACGTTTTCTTTTATGTTTATATCAGAAATCTTGTTGTGAATCCGAAGTCCTTCCATTGTCATAACATTTGTCACACGGCATGCTCTGACGACGTCCATGCATCAGACGTTGCCTCTCGTTCGGATTAATTGGAGCCCCTTAGTGCTAAACGCTCTTGAGAAACATTAAACTTCGTAATAACGTCACCGCATCCATCACACCCAGAGGACACATCGATGCAAGCTTAAATCGGATACTTCGTGTAAGATACACTGCCTGCTAATGTAAGCGAGAGAAACGCCGACGACAGACTTAGAATTATAAGATATGCGAACTTCGTAACACCGTCCTCACTTTAATGGATGCCACAACAGTGGAGTAATCAATATCGAATTCCAGTTAATACCATATTTGCCCACTCTATCGTACCAAGCCGTAAACTGAGAATTGCTACAATAGCGAGTTTTAGGAAACATTTCACGTTCAATGATAAAAGGTTTTGATGTGATACTTGGCACGAGACTCGCGCTGAAAATCTGAATAACTCAAACACTCACTCAACAATAGCGGTCGTGCAGTGTTTCACGTGAACCAATTGTTTGTTCTGTATAGAAATTTAGGAGCCCGAAAAGCATTCAGGCGTAGCATATAAACTTGAAACAGCGGTGATTAAAAGTTTTTTTTTTCTCTTGTAAGATAAAATGAATTTATTTCTCATGATGTTAGGCATATATACTGTACTACTACTACTAATAAAAAAAAAAAAAAAACTAAATCGAACTTTGAAATGAGCTGCGATCCCCGTTTTAGGCGATTCGCTGAAATTCGATTTAGTTTAGTGCTATTATTACATTCAGGTCTGGTTCTCTTCAACGCTTCTTTCTTGATTCTGCATTAATGTTGTAGTAGAGTAAGACATCTGTGCATGTAACAGCTTATCTCAGACAAACTCACATTGGCTTCATAACTTTAGTAACTTCAGTTGGACATAATTCCAACCAGAAGAGGTCAATATAATGACCATATGTTTAGCACCACGTAGAAATCAGTAATTCTTTGTACATATTTTGCTCATTAAAGTTCGAGGAACTGCACGCTAGTCATAAATTTGTTTTCTAGTATCTTACAAAGTATTGTTTGTGTGTTTGTACGTCTGGGTTCAACACACGGAACATTAATGATGTATTCATACATCAGGCATGAAATGGAAGACAAAAAGAGGAAGTAGAATGATTTATATTCGTCGAAGACAAACTCTTATTATGCATTTCTGTGAACGGTATGTAGAGATAAGAGAGAGGATGATTTAAGAGCTTCCTGAGCCCCAGTGGCATTTTTGTTAATGACATATTGTCCAACAATTATGTCTTTAACAATCAAATTTGATGTTAAATAGCATTATTGTAATCAGAAGATTTGTTGTTATAGTTGACAACAAGTTTCGGAATGGGGAATAATATGTAAATCGGCAGTGCAATAAAGGGTCACGTGATCGTCTTCCCTTTGATTGTACCAAATGAGTAACAATTGCGCCGATTGAACTGGATAATTAAGAATTGTACCGTTGGTACTATTTTATTCCTTCATAGATCATTTTTAAAATGTATTTCATTCGAATCGACAAGATGTCATAGAGAATGTGAAGCAAATATGCTCTTTACAGAAATATAATCATCATGTAATATTTAAAATAGTTTTTGAACATGCATGAAGTACATTAACATGTTTAAATTTGATTTTTTTTTTAATTTTTTTTATTTATTTTTAAACTTCATGGCGTAAGCACTCTAAAATAAAGGTTGCTACCTCCTGCATGGAGCTTTGGACGACAGAATACCCCTTCCAAACTTAATCTGGTCTCTTCGTACTAAATATAGCTTCGTAAGCGTTAGCAACAGACAGACAGATAGAATCGTTCTATACTATAATTACAATTACGCAAAACAAATAATTTTTATTGAAAAGGAAATACAATCAAAAGAATGCAAATATGAATGAAAATTATTTTAATTACAATCATAAAAGACTCGTTTCTCAATAACATTTTATGCATTTTGAGAAACATTTAAAATGTGTCTTATTATTATTATATTGGTTTCACCTCCGTGTCCTTCAGAAATGTAGTTGTAAGACTGGAGTACACCACGTTTGAACCACGTGACTAAATTCTCGAGTTTTCCACCTTTTTTTGTTTGTTTTTACCGAGGAGGGAGAGCATCTTTTATGATGTGTGGTTGAAATCGTTGAATATCCAGGAGTAATTACGATTTGACCAGTCTTTACGTTTTTAGAGAAGTTAAAATTTTTTAATTAAGATTGGTAAGAAACCTAACATTTTCTTTACTCAGTCATCCTTAAGTAGGTTTCTTAACATAAAATTTAACATTAATTTTACTGTATCTTTTAATCATGATCGTAATTAAAGGCTATTGTAAGGATTTATAGTAAGAATAAAAAAACGGACCTGAAATATAAGAATTCTTCAACACAACCGAATTTGGATTAAGATTGCGTTATTAAACAATCCTAACTCAAACAATCGAATTTCACACGAAGAATGATTTAATTTTGATTGTTTCAGTTAAGATTGTTTAGCAATGTCATATGAATGCATTTTTATCTGTCTCTCATCAGTGTTGGCTAGTTTTGCATCATCATTAATACTTAATGCTAAACATTAAGTATTATGAATGATTATGATTAAGGATTTCGTTTTCTACATAGAATGCTATATTAAACCTCCCCCCCAAAAAAAACCATCTATCTATAACAAAAATTAAAGTGGTAGTAGTACTAGTAGAAAAACATTAAATTTAACTTTTATCTGCACGCAACAAAGTCAGTAATAGCCTCATTTCAGACAAAGAATATAAAACAACATGCATGTTAACCTGGGGAATTATTTAAAAAAAAAAAAAAAAGACACGTATTAAAGTAGAAAAAAAATTCGGTGTATGTACCTAAGCTGAAAGCCAAAAAAAAAAGCTTAATAAAGGAAAGTTCCTTTTCATTTATTAAATTCAACTATAAAGAAGTATGGTAAAAAATTAGGCAAATTCTTCAAAAAAGCATAAATACCATTCTTATATAGGGAGACAACGTCATTATCATACCCATTGAACCTCGAGCGTTTTTTGTTTCTTTGGGGTGTTCATTATAATTTTGCCGTATAATTTTATGCAATTTTTTTCCCCAATTTTCTCTGTAATTGTTCGTTTTGAACCGATATTAAGTGGACAATTTTTAATTGGCAGCGTGGTTGACTGAGTGTATAGTGTCTCTTTTTTTTCTACCAGTCCATGGATGCTTGCGGATGTCATTAGGTGGAAGATAATTTTCGTCACTCCGTGTGAGACGAACACCCTTCTGATTATAAGACCTAAAATAGCTTGAGAAAATACCATGTTTGATCTCCAGTGTAAGACTTCCGGATTATCCTAACCCTGAGCCCACCTACGGCACTATACATTTACAACCTTCCTTGGCGGATTGTAAATGAAATAAATAAATAAATATTCTATAGCTGGACATATTTTAATTTCTTTAAAATACGTCCTGCTATAGCTGAGTTCTTACAGGTGTACAGAACGAAGGAGAAATAGAAAAACATCAGACGGGAAAAAAATTGTCTTATGTCAAATTGTGAAATAATTGCTAAATTTCAGTATAACGAAAAAATCCAAACCGGAAAATCCGGCACCGTCCGTACTCGTGTGTTTGACGTCAAAATCCATTGAATAATACGACGATGGTAACAATTAAAAAAATTCAAAATCCAGAGAAGCATTGTCATTGTGATTTAAAACATATTGTATCGTAACTCGTATAAAAATTCATCTCAATTAAAAAGTATTAGCACTACCCAACTCTTCTATTGTTATCTTCGATATCACGTAGAATGATCTTCATTCAGCTCGAAGTCAATAATGTGAAAGTTGCCATGGATACAAGCCTTTCCTCGTGTTTTGCTCTTAGTCAGTTAGAAATACAACAATGGGGAAGTTCGTATCCTTAACGGGTTGTTTTGTATAACGCATTTCTGTGCAATGTGTGGCCCAAATAGTTCGATGTGAAAGAAAATTGAATCACATTTAAGAACGGGAGTTTAAGAAACGAAAGACGCAAAGATAAGGCGTACCTAAGGCCTCGTGCTTCTTATTGCTTCGGTAATAGATAACATCTAAAAGTGTTTTTTTTTTTTTTTTTTTTTTTTGATAGTTAGTGGGGTTCGTTTATTTCTTCAAATGTTCGATAGAGAAACTGATTGATGTAACTGTATTAAATTGGAAAAGATACGGCAAGCCGTTTGCATACTCCTCCCATCTGGAATTCTAATTCAAAAATGCACCCTATTATCGCATCTGTTTTCCGCTATGATAACAGAATGGTATCGCAACGAAATTCACTATCCGTCGGTTATCAAGTCCAACTTCGCTACCATTACGCTTCCAAATGAATAAATGTTAATAATTGCTTCATATGTAATGATTTATTAAATGTTTAGCTTCAGGATGCGCGCATGTTATCTGCATGTGATAGCCTGATTTGAAGCAGATTTGCGAATGATGTCCACTGAAATATTAATTTCCAAATTTTGGTTCGTGTTTCCTTTGCGGAATTTCCATGATGAACAACAAGATTTGTAGCTAAATATTTTAACTTATTAGATGTCGTTTTCATTTAGGTTTATCACTCGTACATGAGCAATTCGAGCGACTAAACTTTCTGTTATTGACAACGGAGAACACCGTTAGCAAAAGGCGTACTTAACTGTAATGGTTTGCACACCGGAAATGCGACTTGGATGTGCGTAGTAATGATACAGCGCAACTGTTATTTGCACCTGTGCTGGACGTTTGAGTTCCTATTTATTTGGCCACAGGTGGTCTTTTTGTGTGACTGTTTGTGTCGCTTTTGCTGTTTAGCATTGAAAAATGAATAATTCACGCCCTCATCCAAGGCTGTATTCGCTAATATTGCAACTTATCTTCAAGATAAATCAAAATCAAGAAAGATAAATAAACAAATTTTATTAATGAATTAATAGATAAATCCTGTAGTACACTATGTGAATTAGTTCAAATGAAACAGCTCCAATCAATACAAAGGCATCCATACGACTTCTCTCATTACTTTAAATTTAAGATTTTGTTATCGAGGCATTTCATATAAATATGACCCATTTCTTGATGTGTTCAAAACAATCGACATTTCAATTAGCTTCACATGACCTGTACAACTTAATTATTTATTGCCCACAACGATTACTTGAACAGTCCACTTTAATGACTGTTTCCACACGGTTGCCATTACCTTGGATTCTTTGAACCGCAACATAGGCATAAATGTCAGTGAATGTCTTAGGTGTAAGACCGCCACCCTGTTTATCATAAGTCGAAAGAGGTTCGGAAAAGTGTCATGTTTGTTCTATAGGAGCAGGATATTAGTATTATTTAATCCTTAATCCAGACAGTATCGAATGTACAACAGGTTCACAAACTTGCATGGGCGGGATTCACATAAAAAGAAAAAAAAAAAAGAGAGAGAGATCCCCTCTCTTTGGGGGCTTTATAGGATTTTGCAATTAAAGGTGAAGTAGCCGGTCTTATGTAGAAGTAGTACAGTACTAGAAAACTCTGGGTTTTCGTCCCACAAACACACACATTAATAAACAAACAGAAATACCGTGCGTAGTGGATGACGTAGTGCAGACAGTAGATTGTGTCTTCCCGCGATGAGGATGGCACTTTACACTTGAAGTTGCTGGACCTGGAACTCTATTGAATGGGTCGTTTAATAATAAAAAAATAATAACAAAGTGCAATCATCTCTCTTTTAAGAAAGCTTTTAAACTTGATCTTGTGAATTTTAGTTGAAGCAGAATTAAAAGGAAAAAAAAAGCGAATATGAAAGATATACTAAAACGCAATTAACCTTGGAATGAATGAAATGAACTTTGACCTTAGATTATATCTTTAATTTTGTCGTGTGTTTCCTACCATAGCAGGTGTACACGTGGCCTTGTTGAACTTAAATACTGCAGTAGCAAGCCAACGCAGCCTACTCAGGACTGCAGTTACTAAATGCCACTTCTTTGTTTTAGGTGCTTGTGAAAAAGAATTCTTCCTCATGGTCACACATCAACAACAACAACACACATGATTGGCCAAACGTGACTACACACATGAAAGCGTGGATGGGGGCGGCGATAGAAAGAAATATACCCTTCAAGGAGTCGTTTAATGATTACAGAGAACATAAAAAAAAACTCATTTAAAGAAAGATTTTAATGTGTAATATATTCTAGAAAGAATAATGTTCAGGTTTTTTGTGAAAGACGTTTCTTTCCTGTGTTATCCAAAAATAAAAATAAAAAGTTATTTGGTATATTATACTCAACACCATACTTGTTTAAAACATAAAATTAAGTTGCTCAAAGTTCAAATGTAAATTACTTTACATTTAGCTTTTATGTGTATTTTGCAATATCTTAACCAAACTGACCACGTGAAAATATACCGAGCTCGTGAGCATACGTGCCTAATCCGTTATTTCATTTTAAGCTAAAACAATTGGAAAAGAAGCAAAATGACAACGGTATATAACTTTAAAGAGGGACTGGTGGATGTAGATCCATTTGAGTGTGAATATGACATCACAATGCAGACATGCTACTGCAGATTTTTGTTTATTTGGATAATTCAGCATTGTTTTAAATTTCTTTGAGAAAGTTGTTCACAAACTCCATAACGAATATCAATAATTCTACAGTATTTTAACCACGTACTCTAACCACGCAGAATAATGCGACAGAGACGATTATTTTCTAATTAATATTCTTCAAAATAACCACATTTATGCGAGTTCTTTTTTTTTTTTCGTAAAGAAATAAATATTGTTTGATATATTTCCTGCTTTAACATGTGGACCAGAGTTTCAATCAATAATCAGTGTGCCATTTTGGATCTGGTGTCGGATTTCTTATTAATCATTTTATATTATTATTATCATTATAATTAGTAATTATTTTTATTCATTTCTAGTAATATTGTCATGCAAATTTCAATATTATAATGTTGAAAATTTAGGTCTATCTTATTGATGTAAACCGGAACAAGAAATAGTGTTGCCCTACTTCTCACTGACACCATGTACATATACGTAATTTGTAATAGCGTTTATGACGCTTGACGTTCCGCCTGACATTTAAGCTGACATTTTCAAGACACAATAAAGAATCCAACAGTACACAATCGTCAAAGATACAGAATGAAATGGCATCTCAACAAAAATAATCTTGTCCTAATATGTGCTTTAGTATCAGGCGTAGTCAGTTGTTTTTCCATGTCGAATCGATGTGGGTGCGTGCGCACGTTTTTGTAAAATGTATATTAAAGCTGTAAGCCAAATCTTATTTAAGGCACGAACACACACAGACACAGAGTCCTATCCAAATAGTATGACCACTTTATTATTTCACATCTGGACATTCCACTCCGCGGGCGTATCACGGTTATAATAGTGTGTACATAATATGAAGGTCTTCCCATTGGCACAAGTGTGTTCCGCAAGGATTGTGCATTTCCACATTGCTAGTATCGTTCACCAGTGGCTCGTTGAACACTGTACCTTTCCAAGTGTTACCATGGCCGCCGAAATTGAATCTCATAGAGTGTCTCTGGGATTACGTGAATCACGAGATCGGGCATTTGAATCTTCCATCGCAAACACTGGCATTTCTAAGGAAAATAATTTTAACGACCTGCCGCTGGATACTTTTGCAACATTCAGTCTTACAGAGTCCATTCCACGCCACGTAGCGGTAGTTCTGGCAGCATAGCGAGGTTGACTCTGGACTATTAGGACAGCGGTTTTATTTTGTCTGGATTGTGTATACTCAATTATTTACTCTTTCAGTCTTTAGGATTTAAAATGAAATATGTACTTTTTTTCTGAATAAAGTTTACATCTAGTACTTACAATTAAAATTTTATTTGCGCATTGAACAAAACTTAAAACGGAAATACTTTATTACTTGCAGAACTCTCAGAGGACTACCCCAGCGATCCTTTAAACCTCATTCATACCACCAGCTTTTACAAAACACAATGCATTTCGTACAACGATTCATTTAAAGCGAAGAACATTAATAGTGTTCAAGCAACAACTTGCTTACAAACTTGAGCTCCTTGAGTTTGTCATGTTTATTTTGTCAAAACGACGTTCAATGGACCACATACAAACTCAAGGTGCAGTAGTGGGAAGAAACATAAACAAACGGAGAGGTGAGTTTTACGTCACACACTACACTTAGACGCCAAAATAAACAGTTTTTACCGTGAATGTGCTTTTATCAGACTGAAAGAGCCAATACAAAGACGCCAGACATACTAAGACTTCAAGTTCTTGACATGTAACTTTTATCTAGATGCCAAGAGGATTGTTTGGGGATGAATAAATAAAAATTTTAAAGTGTTTCCGTATGGGAATGTTATGTGTAAATAAACTAATATTGTTCTTGGTTTGTTTATCACCGCTTACATAGTTTTATAATTCGCGATTAGGTTTTTTATTCATTGGATATCAGGTACATGTGATACCACATATGTAGAGGATACGAAGAAAAAAAACAAACTAATTATGGTTAATCGGACAGGCGCCAGCTACACTGAGCCAGCCGGACAACTTACTGATACTTCGAGTATTAGTAGGTCGTCTGTCTGGCAGCATTCTGTTAATACGTACAAATAACATAATTGAATTGCCTTTCTTGTTCTGTTTCTTATCAGACCACAAAAATTTCATTTAAATGAACACAAGTGATGTATATAAGATGAATCACCACGAAAGAGTCTTAACCTGGAAAAGAATTCATTTAGAATTATTTTAAAACATAAGGTTGAATTAAATGTCTTCAATTATTCTCATTAGAGTTTCGTATCTTCGTGTATCATCGCAGTTAAATAATTAAGAAAAAAACAGTCAGTGAATTTGTTCAAAATCTTCGCAATAAACTTCTGCAAAACTCCAAAACAAAAGCAAACTTCCCATTTTAGAAGGTGAAGTGTGCCTCCCTGCCGATAAAATCTTAAGTGTAGCCTTGCATGACTGCAACAGTCATCCTAAAAATCCACTAAACTTAACACCGCATTCTTGTGTGTAATTTCAGAATACAGTCACCGGAGAATAAGACGAAGATAATACTGGATGACCTGTGTCACTGTTGGTGCGTTGTTTCACGTGAGTGAGGCCATTATCCTCGAGGTTTTAATTTCCCCTAGACGCCGTATCAATTGCCTACTGTATACAGCGAAGAAGAAAGAGTAATCAGGAGGCCGAGTTTTGTAACTCGATATACCGGATTTACTGCAGTTTTTTTGTGTAACATCCGATCTGACTTTTGATAAATCAAAGCATAATGATTTATTTTAGATATTTCCATTAAAATAATGGAATCTTTTGAAGGAACGAACGAACGAATGTTTTCGCTTAAAAAAACAAAGGATCACACGCTCTAGACGTATTGCAGTTTTGTTTAGCCTTCACAAGAGATTTTTCCTTTTCTTAAGCCAGACGCTATTTTTGCAGACTAATGTAAAGAAGAAAAATATTCAAGTAAATATTCAAGCTAAGTAAATAATTTGAATGTTATAGTTGAATGAATGTGCGAATTTTTATTTCAAAATACATAAATTCCCGGAAAGACCTAGGTTCAGATCCCTTTAGGATGAGATGATTTTTTTTCTTCTTTTTCTGTGTTTCAATTGGAAGTGAGTTAGTTGGTCTCATACGGATGTGTAATGGTTTTCTTGTCGGATATTTTGAAAAAAAAGAAGAGAGAAACCAGCCTGAGGGCGCGTGCACATTAGTGAACCTAATACGTCTACAAAGGCCTTTAGTTGCTTTGGCCATAATTTCCACTGCTCATATATTACTTAAGTCTACGTTCATTAAAATTCCCGAGGAATAGTAAAACATAATCCCCACTTTATTTATTCATTCTATTAAAGTATATTTACACCCAACTTCCCAAATGATACCGATTGTCTACTCTTGCATAGCGAAAAAGCTTTGTCATGCGCAGACTACCTACAAAGATCCGGTATATGATAAACTTATATTTCTGGGTTTAATTAGACTGCATTTCAACTAAATATTTTTGTATTTTAACTTATTAACGAAGCAAGACAGGCGTGATTTAATAATTTGCAGTTTGTTGACGTATTGGGAAAACTAATCTTGGAAGGATTATTTATTTGAACCTTAGTTTATAGAATCTATTTTATTACAGGAATTAATGAAAATGCACTTCCTGCCTCATTTATCTTTCTGCTTGGTGCACTGAATTTTCAGTGCATTTACTATCATCGCAGCAGAAATTCTCTAGTGGATTAAACCATTTTTACTTATTTGTATTCATACGATTTCGCTGTGTGTGAGAATTATCGATTATTATAAAAATATTAAGAATATTTTTATAATATTAGTTGCGTGTGTGACATGCGATTCACAATCCGATACCATCCATGCACAGGGCACTCATCTTTGACTATTCAAGTGCATACTTCTCAATAAACTTTTATAGCAGCAAACAGTATTTGTCGGTGATTCGCCTTTGTGCAGATGTGAGCAGGAGATGTTGGAGGTGCTTTAATATTTCTCACGACGTCAGACTGTTATGTTTCCTTAAAAATATACTCAGATTTATTTTATTTATTTCTTCGTTTTTTTTTTCTCCTCCTCGTGTGTGTATGTGAATTCAATTCCTTGGGACTTAACCTTGACTGTGTGCGTGTGCTTTACTGAAACGTGACGTTGCAACCTCAAATAGCCACATTCATTTGCTGATGGTCTCCAATTTCAGCTAAACAGCTACCACGACAGTTTACTTTCAGTTTTGTTTTCTCAAAACGGTTAAATGGTGCCAGTCATCCATCTTGCTTGTAAAGGTCACAATGTTAGTAGCTCTCTAACTTTACTATGCTCACGACCTTAGGCGTATATTCTGGTACTATTGTTCCACTTAAAAGATACGAACACTGACCATATATATATATATATATATATTCGTATTTTATAAGCACAGATTTTTTTAATGTTTCATTATTACGCAGCTGTTTCAAATAGATTTTGGCTTTCTTCAAACTTCACTTTTGCGTGTTGATAGATGGTAGTAAAATGAGAAATATTATTATTTCTTTGGGTCCCTTTAACGAAGAGAGAGGCTTGATGTTTTATTCGTGTTTGGAGAGTATGATATGAAAGCTTGAGTTTATACCAAAATAATTTTATTATAAGGAAACCACATTTTTTTTTATTTTTATATTTTATTACTTTTTTTTTAATAAAATGGTTCATTTTTTAATATAAGCCACTAGATTCACACTTTCGGTTCCAAATTTTTGATATTTCCAAACTATTATGCAGTGCATTCTCTATGTATTTTTACAAACATTTCTGTTCACTAGATTGACTCCTCCCCCCCCCCCTTTTTTTTTTTGCCTCCGGAATGTGAAAATATAAAAATAGAAGATCGGCAAGGAAGTTTTTCTTCACACTCTCCCTCTTCATTTTGTCTTACTGATCACCGAATGTAAGAGTCCGAAAACGACGTATACAAGGAAAGTATTATTGGAGGTTGCTCTTGGATAGAGATCTATGTGATAACTTTATAATGAGCAGATTTTTTAAAAGTGCACTTGACCTGACCTTCAGTGGATAGTTTGCATCCGAAGAAAATAGGTCAACTACTGTTCTAGCCGTGATTGTACATAATTCCATGACCTATTAATAGTTGATCACCATCTTGAATAATGGACTACCACCACATATTAAAATTCACTTTCAACTGCAGCTACCTGGTAGTTAAATATGTCACTGATGATTTATTTATGGGGTAGTAGCAATGCTATTGCGATATTCTCAAACATTTATAACTACACTGATTGCTTCATGAATGACAAATCATTGTAGTTCAGCAAGATTTGCAAAGGAACTGCAAATGCTGTTTCCGTTTTATCTTAAACGGTTTTAGAATTTGTTAAATGAGTTTTTATTCCGTATTTTGATAGTACTGTATTTGCACTACATATCTTTTCCCATAAGTCTCCTAATCTGCATTATTATCTTTTTCCCCTTCTGTCGATGCCTTTTTTTTGACGTGTCACGTGTACCAAATTCTGTTTTGCGGTGCATGGCAGATTATTATTGTAAAGGCGAGCACTTCACTCTATGAAAGGAACATCAGTTTCATCTTCGTAAATGAGCGATTGGCTGTCACTCAGGATATCTGTTTGTTGTTTCTGTGACAAGAAAGAATTTGCCTTCCGTATAAAACAGCAGTTAATTTTGTGACAGATCACTTTTCATCGCAAAGCAACAGACAGAATATTTATTACATTTATTTTAGTTGAATCGGAGTGAAACGTCATAATTAATCTATTTATATTGTTGTTAGTTATTTCTATGACATGCACATGTCTGCAGTAATGTTATACAGATGGTTGACCCAAGTATTCACGAGAATCACGAAATGAAATTCTTTGACCTTATCATTCTTAATTTATCTTCATTCTCTTCTACCGTTTTTTCCCCTTTTTTACTTTAATATTGACTGATAATTTTTCTGATAATTGACCTAAATAATAGTAAGGCACCTTAGCCATTGTTTAACGATTGATTAAATCCAGTTGTTTGCATTTGACTTGTTCTACAAATCAAAATGCAGCTTTAAAGTACATACTTCAATAGTATATGACCGAGAATAAAAAGGCTCCTTTTTTTTTCTTCTTCCATAAACAAGAAACTCATTTCTAATCTCTGTCTTTTCATTTATATTTGAAAAAAAAAAAAAAAAGAAAGTTTCAGAAAAGCCTTAACTATTGATATCGTATCGGAACGCTTCCATTGTTTTTCAACTTTTGTTGTTAAACCCCATTTGTGTTTAATAGAGCGTAACTTTTACAGCCAATAGTTAGTTTGTAACAGTGTCAACAATTGAATTTTTGTTTCTTTCATTCTGTTCTTTGTTGAAAAAGTGAACTGCTTTTTCATCAGCACGAATTCCAACAATTGAAAGCGCATGCTCTATACAAATCTCATCCTCAGCGATCTACCATTATTTCTTTCTAGGCACGATTAGATTGTATAACACAATCCACTCTTCATGATGAAGAGAAGATGAACTTCACGTTCTCGACCGTAAGATAACATTATGTCACTGTTTCTCAAGAGATAGACCGCGAACTTCCACTTGCATAAAGAAATATTGAAGCCATTCTAATCAGGAAACCTGATGCATAGCATTTTCTATGATCACGATTACTGTGCATATAAATATTGTAACCGCTTTGTTAATTTAGTTAGTCTGTTGAATAAAGTCAAATTAGCTTACATTCATTCTTCCACAATCCATGGTTTATTATTAATTGAATTCATTGGTGCTTGTTAATCGTGCCAATTAATTTCTACAGTTCAACGATTTTAATCTTAACATAGTAATCAGTTTTGTGTTTTCTTCTTTCGCATTTTCATACCGCCTGTTTATCAGCAAGGAGAAATTGTCTGTGTGCATATTTTTAAGAAGATTAACTTTGCTTATCATCAATTATACCGACTCGAAAAGAACAGATGGGAGTTTCTCTTAGCATTTTTCAAGTTCAAAGAATACGAAATTGTCACATCTGCACTGTCATAATTATACACGTTAGTGTATGGTGTTGGGTATTAGACACCAGAAAAACTAAAGATATTTACACAATTGCTTCAAATCAAAGATCGCATTCATAATTTAAAGAATCATGTTAAATATTAAAATCAAATCATTGGGAAGGCTAAAGTTAGTGAGATCTGCTTAACATAACCTCTCGGTAACAATATACTTCCGTAGTGTATTTGTATAGGAATAATGGCGACTTATTCCTCTAAATTGCCCATTCTTTTTTACGCAGAAGTACTCAACAGATTTCCCGCTGCGTTTGAGGAAAAGCTTCACAATTGGCAGTAGTGGGGAAAAGTCCAGGCACACCAGGACTATTTGCTTTACAATTTAATCAGACGGATGAAGGGTTATAAGTAGTAAAAGAATGCATTGCCTTGAGAATAAACGATGCCAGTAATGGCGTGAATGGCATCCTATGGAGAACTTGCAAAACGATAATGTCACATCCTGTCTCTCAGATCTCTTGTTTTCACACTATAAATAAATACGATTGTTTTAATGTTATATAGTAAATTTTATTTTATTTTAAGTTTATTGATTTTAGTTCTGACAGAGAAAAAATGGAGCACCTATGATGTCGACATTGACATTTTAATAACAACAGCAGCCTATAATTTCGCAAAAGAGAATCGAACCAAAGTACATCCTTTTAACGTTTAAGTCATTGATGGTACTAATGTACCAGCACTTTACAGACTTTCATTCTATTTTATATAAATATATAAAATACCCATAGATAAAAACTATAATATACTGTTTCGAGATTATTTTCGTCTGCAAATAACTGTAAGAAGTTGCATCAGTTATTGACTGAAATGGAAACCACCGTAATGATACTAATGGCGTATTCTTAATGCTCCTAAACTCTCCTTTCTTTCATTTCCTTCACCTCCCTTCCAGACAGCAAATAAATCATTAGTTGAAATCAAACGCTATTTACATCACAAAGGCAGGAAAGGGAAAGTGTTGATCACCTTACCGTACCAAAGAGGAATAAGGATTGTTCTTGATGGTGGACTTTGTTCAAATCGGCTTTTATCTCACATCGTGTATCAACACATGCGTTATTGAGCCGCCAACTCCACATGACCCATTGTTCATTTGACCGTATCTAATGGAATATATACTCGAAGTACGGTATATGATTACATAAATGAACTCACAACTGTAGGTGGAATATAATTTCAGTTCTCGTGCGGCTCAATAAACAAACGAAGCCAAAGTTCGTCTGCTAACTTTATCTTTAGTTGGAATATTATGAGATTTTTGTTACGAGCAGGCGATTGTTGAATGGTCTCAGATTCTTGAACACAATTAGAATTTGTTACTAGCAGACAATTATTGAACACAATTAAGATTTGTTACTGGCAGACGATTTTTGAACACAATTAGAATTTTTTGTCACCAGATGATTTTAAAGAACTGTTGAAGTCTATCCTTTTAAGTTAACAGCGTATGAAATATTGAAACAACAGTCTGGAAACTAATTTGAATGGTTTTACGGACCCGTGAAAATATTAAAATATTACGCTTTTTTTAGTTTCTTCATAGAATATTTAGTTGAGTTGAAATTTATGTTACTTTAAAGCGTACATTTTTTTTAAATGCACAAAAGTTTGTTCCACTATTATGGATTTTTTTTTCAGTCTCTTTTTTGAAATGATGCCAACTACAAACACGCTTATGTATATAGAAGAGAAATGTTATGTCTGCTGTCGCTTGTTCGCTTTACTGGAATCTTTACTGATTACAAGAATAAAAAGGTACGAAAGTTTTATTGGTAAAATGTAAATTATAAAAAAAATATATGTAAACTTTGGTCGCCAAGCGAGAACATTGACTGTAAAATCAATAAAGTGAGTGACAGTACCAAGTTCTCAACTGACAAGCTTCATATATTGAGTTTTGCGAGACAAATCTACGTACGAAGAATGCGGCCTACTTTTCGATAGTAAGATGAAGAAGCAGTTGTGTGAATTACGGTAATTTTAAATAATAGATTTTTACTCCACTGCTTTATTTCTATGCCGACTGTATTGGATTAAAAAAAAAATTGCAAGTTCTTAGAATATTCGCGTAAAGTTAATAAGTTTGTGTTACATATATGATTTGTCCTGTGCTGCTCACATTCTTAATACAACTAAAGCACCAAATGAATTGCAATATGCAAACTATCTAGATAACATCCAAAGGCGTTACAAATACTATAATTTGCTCAAACTTCATGACGTCATAAGTCATGAACTGACAGTTTCTATGACGTCATGTGTAACTCGAACATTACACTTCTCTTCCGCATCGAGCATTCTCTATGACTTCGTGGCTCAGCTGATTTCGATCATCACCCTTTGATTGGATAGACATGGATTGGAATCCCGTCTATGGCGTGAAAAACTTCTATCGGGGCTTTTTTCCATCAGGAATGAGTTAGCCGATGCCAAACGGTGATGGACGGTTTTTCTCCCGACAACTCGGGTTTTTTATCCCTCAAAACAGGTAAACGGGCTCCGTGAACACACATCTACAGATAATACTATTACAGGATACTATTGGACTAGAAAGGCAACGGGAACTCGTCTTGTTCTGTAATAATAAAGTAGTATTACTACCCCACTGATCACTAAATTGAGGGCAAACGCACATACACACTAATTAAGAATCATATATACATCTGCAGATGTGTTACATGCCAAATATATGGTGAGTAGCCAGTTTATTAGAATCCTTAACAATGAATTTGACACTTGAGATTCGGTCTTAGCAGCAACTGAACACAGCAATATCACAATAATTTGAACAGGAATTCTATCACCAGAATTTTTACACACTTAGTCTTCCAGCATACTTGATAGGATTGAAACTCTACGAAGCATGTATCACTACCTTTAACAAAAGTAGATTGATGGTTTGGGAGAGTGCATCCAAAATAATGACTCCTCGGTGTGTATTGGATTATCACGGTCTGCGGATGCTACGAATGGGTAATATCATATAAGCAGCGCTTGACGGATCGTTACATTTTTTAGAGTGTGAGAAAGAGCACAGAAAATCACCGTAGCTTCTCATTTAGTTTCTGTTCGCATTCATTTTTTTTTTAAATCTGAAATACTTTTATTTACTCTTTAAAACCGGTTAATTAATCCCACAAAGGATTCAATTTTTTTTTAGCATTTTATTAGATCACCAACAAAGTCGTTATTGACTTTCCCCACTTTTTTTATTGTCGTTTGTGTGTTGCGTTCAGCACCTTTTTCTACACGCAATGAAGTCCTTCAAATTATTTTTTACTATTTAAACTATGGATATATTATAAAGTATAATTCCACATGTATTGTGATTAATGTCACGCGCTGCTGTTTAAGTAAATTTCTTCTTCTTTAATTATTATTGTACCTTTTTTTTGATTCCTCTCAGAAATGTGACACAGTATATACAGTTGCGAACAAGTTAATTCGAACACTCACATTTTAAAGAAAAATTTTAATTTCGAAAATAAGTATATTTTAAAAGAAAATAAGTATAAAAATTAAACTCCAAATTTACCTAATAATTTATGTGCTCCTCTGTTCCTAATAATTTCATTAATTCGCTTAGGCATGCACCCTACCAACGTAGAACCCGTTTCGTATTTCTGCATCTCGAAACCATACTTTTATAATAGATTGTATTGAGTTATCCTTTGTATCAAAATTTAATTTTCCAAGTCTCTTTCTTTATGGCCTATAAATGTTCTATTAGGTTAATGTCACAGGAGAGTTAGCTGACCACTGAAGCAGGAACTCTTTCACTTTTTTTGAAGTGCGGAATGGAGCGAGATCCTGTTGGAAGATGAGTCTTTGTCTTATTGGATCTGTGGGACCACTCTTTTTTCCAATTTTTTTTTTTTTTTATATTGGTCATTGGACATGTAGTGGCCCCACAGATCCAATTGTCTTATTGGATCTGTGGGACCACTGTTTTCTCCATTTTTTTTTTTTTTTTTTTTTTTTTTTTTTTTGTATTGGTCACTTTTCAACATATTGTCCTGGACCATCATGTGTAAAACAACACCAGAACATCTTTTTAGCTGGGTGTTTAGGAGCTTGTTAAAGGTCGGTGGGAGAAGTCTTCTCAGCCGCTGGTTTGCGAACATACATAGGGTACTCGCTCTACTTGTACAAAGAAATGGCTCTCATCTGAGAATGACCTTCGTCCACTTCTGAACATTTCAATCTTTGTACATTTTTGTCCACTGGAGCCTCTTTTTCTGCCTAGCCTTCGTCAACAGTTGTTTCTTTTTTGGTTTTTGTGGGCAGTCTTCCCTGCTTCCAACAATCTTCGACGGACTGTCATGTCAGAAATATTAATCCCACTAGCTGCCAAGCCTCATTTAAGTTTACAGTAGAAATCTTAGATTCAGTTTGCTTTTCCTAGCTAGTAAACAATCTTGAGTAAGTGTAGTTTTCCTATTTGGCTCGCAGTTTCCTTTTCTGTCAGGGGAAAAGATACCTGTCTCCCTAAACCTCTTTAAAATCGTATTAACAGTAGCCAAACCAACACCACACTAATTGGCAATTTGTCTTTGAGTCAAGTATGTGTACTGAGAAAGTGTACATATTTTTGAATGCTTTCTTGGAGATGTATCCATTTTGTAGCTACACAAAATGAATAAAACACTATGAATATCAACTTGTTTACGCTATTAAAACGCGCAACACTATTAATAAATATTGTAGAGACAGTTAAAACACGTAGCACTCAACCAAAATAGTGAACTAAAACCAAAATAGTAAATCGAAACCAAACCCAAAATTATTGTGAACTGTCGCAAAAACTAAACCAAAATCAAAAACTTGAAAATTCAGCTTGTTCGGATTAATTTGTTCGCTACTGTAGATACGATATGTATCGACAAATATATTTTTATTTTTTTATTTTTTATTTTTTTTCAAACGACAATATTTGGGAAGGAATGGATATATTTTTACTATATGACACCATTAGAGTTATTTCTCAAGTTACAATTCAGTTATAGGAAGTGAAATGAAAACAACACATTTAGGAGATATTAGACATATACAATATCCAACCAAGAGGGTTCTTGACAACAGCGTTAGTTTGCCTAACAACAATTCCAAGCAAGTAAAATGAATTTAATAAATTAAAAAAAAAAACACTCGAGATAGACACACCAATTTATCTTTCTACGACAGATGTGGTGTTAGTATTACATATTTCCTCGTTGATCTTGCAGACCAAAATAGGTACCTGGTAGTTAGGTAATTGCACGTGCTAAGAAAACTGAACATTAACCTTATCTCCGAAGTTATTTCTTCAGAAAGCGGAATCTGGTCTTTTGTAGATAAGTTACGGTTTAGCTGACAGGTAATGAACGTCCACAAGAGACAAATGGAGACGTTGTCTTCAGAAGAGGAACACTAATGAAAGTGGGCCTCTTCAAGAATGGATCAATTTCGCGCTAATATTTCTTTCGCCATCCCCCCTTTTGCCGAAGCTCTTTTCAACATGCGTGTGCATGATTTTGCCTTCCTCTTTTTACCTAATTTTAGCAATGTAATATTCTCTTACTGCATTCTTGACCATTTCCATTGTTTAGCGCGAGGTAGTTTTCACAGCAGACGCATTCCTGACTCACAAAGTTTTTTTTTTTAATTGATATTAAAGAATACTTATGCTGGCAAGGTTTTTATCGGGACACCATACTTAAAACTTACCGATCTGGAATGCGGGATGTGAAGCTCTTTTTCAACCAGAATAGAGATTCCTTATAAGGAAAGTCTGCAGTTTCTTTCTCTACGGAATTTGATCTGCTCAGATGTCGAATCTCTTCAAACTAATTAACCTTTTTGGTGGTTGAACATTTTGAAGAGCAAGTGACTTGGACGTTTTTTTGTCAGGTCACTTCGGATGTTAAATCATCCAAAGTCTACGAAGAGTATGTGTAGCAACGAAGGGAGAGGAAATCATAGACTCAAGATATAAAGCAGGCTTTACTAAACTTTGGAATGGGGTCCTTGTACTCAACGCTTTAGCGAGAAACACATCGGATCCATCGGTAAATATGCAGCCACCTGCGATTAACAACAAAAAAAAGGTACGCAGTTTTCTCCTGTAGAATAGGAAGGGGAAAAAAGGAAATTTGATCTGGTATACTAAATCATTCTGATGTTTTTTCTACTTAAGTCATCTTATTTAAATGTCGAACTTATCTGGAGACATCACACTGAACAGAATCAGAAGTACACAAATTTCGAAATTTTACGGTTGGTCTATAATTGGTGCTGAGGTAATTAATTATAACGAAATGTTCAACTATCGTCCACTTTAGCCATTCTTAATTTACGTTATAATTTGGAGAAATTCTTTATTGAGTCTTGAAATAAATTAAAAAAAAGAATCAAATGCCGAAATCTCTGCGTCTACAAATGTTATGATAATTTATTGTCCATTCTGTTTCAACCCCCTATTATCTTTGTAGAAAAGGGATATATCGGTAACCCTACATTTAACTCATTAAACTAATACAAGTTTGTATGCATAAATAAAGAATATTAGGGTCATTGATGCAAATTGTTCTCTTTGACCACATTCTTGTTTTTCACCGTCAAGACACCCTAAAAAAAAAAAAAAAAAAAAAAACAGCGGGTAGCTATGACCTATTGACTTCCGTAAGCTGATTAGCTAATAAGCGCACCATGGGGGCAGTTCTTTTGTCCTTTTCCAAAGAATTATATGTATTCAGGAAGATTAATCTGTATAAGGGGACGTCACGATATTATTATACTATTGCCCGTAGGAAGTGGACTTCTGGTGCCGATGTCCCGAACGGTGCTGTAGGTATGAAGAGGGGGGGGGGGAGTCTTTCGACTGTTGTCGACGTGCGTGAGGTAATTACAGAGTGCTATTAATGCGTTAAAAACCCTCGTGGTCACGACGTAAAGATTTATTATCTGAAAAAAAAAAAAAAAAGAAAACGATCACCGTAAAAGTGCTATGATGCTTTCCTGAGCCCTGAGTGCTACTTTTCCCTGGTATAGTACCATTCCGTGGTTATATTCCGCTGTATCAGTTAGAATTAGGGCACTGAGTAGTGCTCAGGGAAGTAGGCGATTGTTTATCATAAATTCTTCTGGAACTGCTGGTGTAACATGAAATTTAATTTAGAATGCTGAAGGCATCGCATGTTTCAGCAATCTATTTAGCGCCTCAAAATATCGTCTGTTTCTTTATTGACAACACAGAGTTATTTATTGAGAGTCAAGCTAATTGTTATCCGTCGAAAAAAATAAAACATAACTGAACAAAATAGTCACAACTGAATTAGCTCATCATTTTATATGACTGATTATAATTAACGAAAATCGTATCTTTTGGTATTCAAACTTTTTTCGTTAATTATTGAAGTACTGGATTGCGCTGATACAGACCTAAAATAGTTTTTATATATTCATTTTAGAGATTGTTTCTTATGATTTTATATAGAACACTATTAATTGTCATCTGTATACTGGTTCGATCTTTCTTTACCAAATAACGACAACAAAAAAATAAAAGATGGCATTCCTTTCGCGTGCGGCATATTTATGACATTTTCTCCAGGTTCCAATCATTATGATAAAATAGCAGCTTTTGTAGAGTTTTTATTTTATCCTTCAACCAAAGGTCATTCAACCCTGAATGCTAGTAATTAAGAGCGTGCCTAACTAACTTCCGCAACCACTTAAATGGAACGTGCCAGAGTGTTTTTTTTTTTTTTTTTTTTTTTTTTTTTTTTTTTTTTTTTTTAGTATTGATACGTGCCGACATACTCTTTGGTATTCGCATATTTAGTTCGATATTCCCAGACAAGTTACACACGGACTGAAATTTCTTTATTTGGGTTCTAATGAAAGTGAATTGGATGTCGGGTAGGATAAATTGAATAAACAGTGAAGCGTATCTTTGATCTTACATAAAGACATTATATTGTCTTGAAAATGTTTAGACCTGTAATAGAGAATTCGATTTTTTTTCGTAATTTTTTGCAGCATCCGATTTCATAACTTTTTTAATATTATTTTGAAAGGTTTCTTTAGACAGAGAAGATAACTGGAAAAAGAAGAATGCGATAGTGATGATGATGAAAGAGTGGACTTTGATGATGGGACCATAAGAAAAAAAAAGTTCCTAAGTTGAAAGATACCTTTGTTCTGCTTTTCAGTGGAATGATTGGAATGCGTGCCTGCCCCCCCCCCCTTTTTTTTTTTTTTTTTTTTTGTAATGGTGCAGCTGCCGATGATTACCGTGTATCAGTTAAACTGATTGAGTGCATATTTTCAGACATGTGCCTGTCCAGAGGCGATAAGCAGCACGCGCACACGTGGAGAGTAGTTAATAAAGCTGCAAAAACTGTTCAGGAATGATGGAGGTTTATGTATATTTAAAAGGCAAGAGAAATATTATCAGACTCAGTGGTCGACATTGCCTTGAGTGTCTCCCTTTGCACGTGGTCATTTAAAAAATTACACGTTCTCCTCCTCTATCGCGTGTACGAAACGCATTTACTATTAGCTGTCGAGGAACGCAACTCATACTTTTTTTTTTTTTTTTTTTTTAAGACAGTCACCGTTTTTGGCTTCTGTTGTGCGGTTACATATCCGTGACTGTGGATAGGTGGAGCTCTGGCTTCCTGTGGGATTTTTGTTGCCATCATTAACACATGTGACATCGTTTAGTTTTATAAAGTTATAGCTATTCGCCAGTAGGGGCCCCTGAGTGGTTCGAACCAAGAATGGTTTTGGCTACTTACGTGTTGAACTTCCAAATAGCAACAGGAATTATGGATTAAAAAAGTCTAATTTGGAAACCTTTTTTAAACTGACTTTTTTGAAAAGGTTTAGGAATCTATTAAGTCTATTTTTTAAATCCAACCAGAATGCATCAGCTGAAGTTTTTTAAAACTAATATGCTAACGAATACGCAAAATGAATGCCACGGGTCTTTTTACGATATTTTTAATGTGCGTCACTCTTTGTGATATCGGGTCGAATGTTTCCGGAGGAAGGTCAATATCAGTGACCTATAGGCAACGTAGAGTGGTTACTTTATCGGTTCGATGTCAAAGCATGCTATGCAATACGAAAGGAAACCGATACCAGAATTGCAAAGTTGGAATAGTCAGACTTTAAAGACTACATCTTTAAAAAAATCGCTTCTGGCAATACTGTGGCCATTACAGTTTTTTTTTTTTTTTCTATATCGATTGTTTCCAAGGTCTTTTTAGGACGTGCTCAAATGTTCGTTGTTATGCACTATCAGATTTTTCAGTTTTATAATAATTAATTGCTGTTGCAGAACAGATTTATTCTCATCTTATTCACAGTACAAATAAATAAACAGATTGCACAAAATATCGCTGTGCGTTGCAGTTTATTTTTATTTTATTTTACCCAGAATGCTTAGGCAATGTTCTCAAACAATTGCTAAAAAATAAATAAAAATAAAAGGTGCGGAGAGGAAGAGAGAAAAAAAAGGAAAAAAAAACATATCACCCAAATGGAAATACTGTAAATAGTAATAATTTATGGATATGCGAAGTGGGAAACGAATCTACATACTTCACCAAAACAAAATCAGAGGCCATTTTTGTCTTCATTCCTTCTTCTTATCCAAAAACCCTTCGTACTCTCCCTTTTCTAGTTTACTTAAATGATCTTTTTATTCCAATGATGTAAAACATAACTAATTAAAAAAAAAAAGCGGAAAATTTATTGAAATCAAATTTATGAATCCATCAGTAAATCACACTTTATCCATCGCTAAAGCATTGCTATGGCAACGCACGCTTAATGCACAGAATTAAACGAGCTCAGTATCCAGTTTTATTAAGAATAATACAAATGAGATATACGAGGAATCCTATTTGATATGCAAAATACAGATTAAACAAACTTTATACAGATTATACAAATGAAACAAACTATTTAAACAATATATAAGCGTGTTCATTACTTTAGTAAATAATTGTTGTCTAAAAAGAAAAAATAACGATGAGAAAAAAAGTTAAGATAGAGAAAGAAAAAGAACATAAAGAATAATTTTAACGACTAGACTGTTGCACTGCTTTGTTTTGAGGATCCATAAAATATGTGTTGATGCTACTCTTTTTAAGAGCACCTATCGCTAGATACGATCTCGCACTTCAGTTGTTAACTGTTAAAATAGTAACCGATTCTTTTGACAGTTTTACGTGTCGACTTGCTCGATTGCAGTTCAATTTGTGTAGATTTATTCAGTGAAATTTAATGCTTCATTTTGATCTCGATGGACAACACACGCTAATGTGGTTCTGACATCATCACGGCGTGGGAATGATCTTAAATTAATTAAATGAGAAAATGAGACGGAATCTTAGGTAACTGAAGGCTCAAGAGGCAAATCCGATACTTCGGTCCTATAGATCACTTTCGTGATGAAACGACGCATCAAATTTCGATTATCTCAGCGCATTGGAGTGAAGAGCTGTGTCTTAACTGTTGATCGTATGGATGGATCAAAATTTCCTGCATCTATCGCCACCTGATTAAATTAGGGCTACTTATAACCGTCAGAGATACTTCAATCAACCCATTATAGGACGTTTCGGTAATAGCATGGGAGGCGGTGCAATAAATTTGACGCTAATCAAAGTTCTTGTGGCCTCAAAGGAACTTATATTGGCGTTATAAATCGCCAAGTTGGGGAAGGTGTCATTTTTAATTTATATAAATTGGTTTTAATTTATGTTGTGGAATGGGAGGGTCTAATAACAGCGAATGAATTATCGAGAAACTAAATTATATTCGGTTTCCTATTTAAAAAAAAAATAATAATAAACTTATCGTAAGAATCGTACACGGTGTGACGTTCTGAACATCTTGCAAGTCTCCACTTAGGCTGTCATTTTATTAGAAGATAAAAACTGGCGTTATGGTGTCTTTCTCCTATTCTGCTCAAGCTGCTCTTAGAAAAACGATCTTCAGTTGCTTAAGAATCCTTGTCACTTAGGCGCCATGCATATCTTGAGGAAGTATAGGATATCCTATTTAAATATGCTGTGCTTCATAGACGGTTGGAAAAGGACCTGTTTTTCCATAACATCGTTCTTATATTCACTAAGGCTTGTATTTGTAATTGACTTCGACCGTAGCTGTACAGTTAATCAAAAAATGTTGCAAGATGGCAATGTTTGACCATCTTAAAAGGATAAAAATTGCTTCTTTTTTTTTTTTTTTTCGTGTCATCGAATGGTAAATATATCGCTCCGTCAATACCACAGTTTTCTTACGTGTGCCGTAATGAGAGCGTGTACATCCCAGGGGCATGCCTCTCGCAGTTTGAAACCGATGGCCTGATATTGAGCTTTTACAGACTATTTTTTTTTAAAAAAAAGCTGAGCATCATTGTTGTTAAATACTTTTTTTTTTTCGCAATCTGCACATGCTCAGTAGTTTCTCTTAAGTAACCATAGTTACTCTTTGTTATATTGTCATGGATTTCTCAGTTTTTTTTTTTTTTTTTTTGAGATTCTCTTTGTTACGTCATTGCCATTTATCAGCAGGCTCTTAATTGTTGTGTTGCTCTATCTTGTATAAGCTCATTTTTTTTTTTTTTTTGAAACTGTACTCATTATTACTTTAATCGCATCGTTTTGGTTGCATTGATTGTAACTCAGTATAGTATGAATATTTAAAGATATGGTGACTTAACAGTGTATTTGAAGTTGTTCTTTTAACTTGCTTAAGTAACCATTATAAATTTGATCACAGCGGTTTATTTAATAAAGAAACAAAAAATCGATTCCATTGTTCTTTTATTGTTTTCCTTAACGGAAATTTTATCTCAGAATTGATGTCTTTTATATTGTTTTGATCTACAACCATATCTATCTGGTGTTTTCCCAACTTTGGCACATTGCCCATCTCCCTGACTACAGACACACACACACATCCATAACACTCTTATGGTTCCTAAGACGTGTGAATTATTATTATGCTGGGGTGTTTACGGACGGGTTCTTGTTATTTATTGCACATCTCTGTCTTGAATAGCGTGCCCTAAATTTCATGGATGAAAACTTTGTCTTCCCTCCCCCCACCCCTTTTTAGTGACTGCATCTGAAAACCTAGCGAATCGTTCTGTGTGTGAGTAAAATTTGTTTTAAATGCGTGCATTATTATATTATTTCCGAGTTTCAAATCCCACGATAGAAAATTGTTACAGAAATATTCAGAAATACCGAAAAAGGAATTGTATTAGATCAAGTTAATATTTTTAGCGAAGCTGACAAATTTATTGAGCATGCATGCATGCTGAATACTAATAGATGTAGTTCATTACACCGGTTTCCTCATTCCACTACCAAATCACAATCATAGATAAAAGTAATAGTTGCCAAAGTACTAGAAAAGGAAAAGCACTCAGCAATTGTCATTTGAGATGTTGCCAAATTTTTTGGCAACTCATTTAAAAAAAAAAAAAAAACAGTATCAGACTGGTGCAGTAACCGCAGTTTGCTGTATTGCAATGGCAAAATTCCCTACAGAATTTCTATTCATTTATTTTTAATTATTTTATTTTTGTTTAGTAAATATTCTAAAGCACATAGTTAACGATTAGGTTTAGATTCGGTGTTATAAAAATGAGGTTTGCTCATCCTATCTTTTAAATATGCGCTGTAATTTATTTTTACTATCAGCAAACTCGCCAAACGTTTGTAGAACATGTACAATCATTGCTGGTCATTGTGATTTAAACTGTGGATGCATTGTTGAAAATATTAAAATTTATACATTGTTGTTTCTCGACTGTTGTTATCATGAAGTAAATCTCTGTTGATCTGCAAAGCCAACACTACTTGAACAACAATAGGTAAATTTTACATGTCAACAATGCCTACAGCCAAGCAAAATTCTGCATTCTTCCACAGATTATTGTATGCTTATTACAGGTTTTATTACTAACTTATAATGCATTAAACAGGGATATACCTGTATTTTTACCTTTATTGTTAACTAAGTAATGGTCTCAACAAAATGGGAATCATTTTTTTTGCTTTTTTCTTATTAATGTAGCGTACTTCGCAATTTACAGTATAAATAAATATTACTACGGGCACGAGTAAAAAATAGGATCTTAACATCTTCGCTAGTCTCCTAATTTAATTCTTGTTTCATGTGGCTTTCAAAACGAGAATAATTATTCAGTAAACTGACGTGGAATTCTTGAACAGTGCACTGCTTTGTAAGTTTAGAAACATATTTCTTCATTAGGAAGCTTTTACGAATGTCTTCATAAATACGTAGTAATTCATTTTCTTTCTATTGGAGAGTTCTTTTTCAACTTCGACCTAAAAGATTTTATATTTTCCATCAAGAACATTGCGTCATTGTGTCTTTCTGTTCGTGTGAATGTGTTAATATGAGAAGCGTAGATTGTTGCATAAATTATATTTCAAATTTAATTACATATGAAAATAAAGGCATTAATTACTCTGAACATATAAAAAAAAACATGATTTTATATATGTCAGTTTTCTCATTATTTATGACAAACTCAGAATCCGAATAGCAAACGCTTGCATTTCTGTAGTGGTACAAATTATGCTAATTCCCATTCCTTTTATGTCTGCGCTCACACGGTATCTTTCAACAATGGTTGTTGCACATGCGCATAGCAGACATAACATTCATTGTTAAAATATCAAGAGGCAATACATACCTAATTAAAAAAAAAAAAAAAAAGTGCTGCAGACGCACATTGTTTAGTGATGTCATTTCTTCCATTTACTCTTTTTTTTTTTTTTAATTCTTCACTTACCTTCATTGGACTGTTCTGACTGAGTGCTGCTCAATGTATCCTGTTTACTAAATTGGACTAATGCTTTCCGTTTTCTCCAAATGTTCCAACATGGCTGTTATTAGTGTCTATAGGAGAGAGTCAGCGTGTGATAAGTGGGCACGAGAAATTAAGTGCACTCTAAGTTCATTGTGGAAAGTTTGCAGATAGTCCTGCATGCTGTCATCTACCAGACTAATCGTCTCTTCTGCTACCTAATGGTTTTATAATGAAGTTTGCATATTCCTATTTGATAATTAGGACTCACTGGAGGACGTAACACGCGTACAGTTTCTCGGATATTTAATATACACTCTCCAAGTCATCCCCTTCATCATTAATATTTCAAGCTATTTTGGCTCCCTTTACGTGTGCTGAAACAGTTGATAAATTGGTCAACAGAACATTGATATAAAAATACTTTCCATGCCTAACGATATTGGCTTTTGTTCATATATTGCTGACTATATACGTTAAAAAGAAAGTCCAAGATTAAGTATGAATAACTCCCCACACTTTTTAACGTAGAAAATACCTCTGAGATATAAGTTTAAATTTCTTATTAAAGAAGATGCCGCTGTATCAGTTGCTACCGTCTTATTCACAATACAAATATGGTTATACTATATATTAAAGTGAACTATATTTAATTGACATCTGAAAATCTTTTAAATTCAAAGATAATTTTTTAATCAATAATCAGATAGAAAGTTCTGAAATTGTGCTTTCAAGCCTTGTGGTAAAACTACGTATAGATTATCTGATGGAGCATCCTGTTTTCCAAGCCGAAGGGCAAATGATTCTCATCTAGCCAATCTATATTTAATTATTAGTTATTATTTTCACATGAGAAACATCGATCGTGCCTGTTAGCCAGATTTAGTATCTTTATACGCTAGTAACTATAACGAAGTTGAATCTTTTTTCTCTCTCTCTCTCTGTCCTTTGCCGTTTGAAAAGAAAAAAAAAAGCGCGCTCTCTACAGGTTACTTCGTTAAAAAATATATTTGGTACTGATTATTTGCTTATGTAATATTCAGAAACCTTCACAGACCTCCAGCACGAACTATGTAAAGTCAATAAATACGACTTGACAATATTTAATTCAACAATCACTGAGCTGTTATACGTTCGATATAACAAGTCTCGTGATTATGCGTGCTTGCATTGTTACCATCTCTTAACAATCTCTATAATGCTGTAGAGAGCTGTAGCATTGTTGAACTCGTATTTTATTTCGGTTTAGATTTCATCGTATCGAACAGCGCTGAACTATATGTATTGTGTGTGTGTGTGCGTGTGCGTGCGCGCGCGCTTCTGTCGTTAGTACTGTGATAAAGCACAGGTGGTAGCGACACTGAACTATTTGCTATCAGATTTTCTAAAACATTGTCCTTAATGGTTTTATAATGAAATTCTACACATTCATTGCACTGGTAATTACGACTTATTTTATTCTCGCGACAACTTGGCGTGGGCAAATATTTTAGAGATACTTTAAATTTGTCAGATTAGGCGTATAAGAAATTTATTGCTTGGATACGAGCATCTTAATGTCTTTTTGTGAGTAATGTTGAAGGAAATTCTGTGTTTCTTAAAGAAGAGATGGCAAGTAATTAGTTTCTAATTGCGAATCTAGTGTTGTCCATCACTCTTAATTAGAATTCTGCGTACGAAGGTCACTTTCTATAGAAGTGTCGTTACTCTTTGGAGATTCTGTTAGCGGGTTAACTTGACTATAACTTTTTGCATGAACTAAGCATTCTTTTTTATTTTTAAAGATTTAAAAATAAATCTTTAAAAATAAATACGGCACTTCCTGTGCCGTTCTAAGTTCAAAATTCTGTAGTAGTTTACTCTACAAGTGAGATGCTTGTAAAGTATTCAATTATTTATTCAAGTTCAAACATTCAAGGAATTAACTATTTAAAAAAAAAAGTACAAAATATGTTAGATATATTTACACTGGAATCGACGCAGTCGGTGCATTATTCAGATACGGCTACTACACACAGCGGCTACTTTTATGTCCTACTATACACCAGCGTGTTGAGATATATAGTATGTGTGGCAAAATATAATGTAAAATAAAAAAAAAAAAAAATTAAATCTATATATACGGCTACAAATGAGTCATGATCGATAGCGTAAGATGGCTGTAGTCGAGCGATAAAGAAGTTCCGGTTAAATTGAAGCGATAATATTTATTTCGATAAGATTCTAATTCTTAGGTAAATTTCTTTTGCGCACAACAATATTTTACTTAATTTTCTCCCGAAAGATAATTTTAAAGCGCATTCCATGTAACACTTTCTTTCTCCTACATAGGTGTCTCCATAGCTCAGTCACGAAAACGATTATTCTTCAGTTGGAAACACCAGAATTCGAACCCTCCCCATCTAGCACGAAAGGGACACCCAAATTTATAGGCTTTGGTTTTTCAACTGAAGATGAGTCAGCGCTGGTTTCAGAAACGCGTGTTTTTTTTTTTTTCCTTTGGCTACACAGACAAACCAGCCAGAGAACACACATACACGCACACAGACACTTCCTGCTGCCCTCAATTCCAAAACATTCGTTCTGGAATCATTTATAATGACCTTTGTTATAAAATTATGTTTTCCTTTTGGAGACATGATATATCGAAGTACTTGAAGCTTTTTTTTTTTTTTTTTTTTTCCCAGGAATGAAATACAATTCGGTTTGATGACCTGCTCATCGACTGTTCAAATTGCCTTTCAGGCACCACTTCAGCAATCAAGCATAATGGACCGGAGATTCAGTTCATACACACACTTTTCAAGAAATATTCTTAAAACAGTTTTAATTACGCTAATACAGAAATTTGTGTGTTATATCTCGTTTGATTCGTTTTCATTCTGAAAGAATGAAAACGAATAAAAACGATACGATAGTAAAAAAAAAAAAAATCTTTCTAAGAGACTACATTTTAATTCTTGTTTCTTGGATATATATATATATATACACCTGCAGTTACTTTATTGTTAATGTAAGTCTATCATTTTTTTCGTAATGATACATACAGAACTTGCTTCCATTTGCTTATCATATGAAAACCGCACAAGAAAGCTGAGCTCTCCGTATGAATTTTCTGCAATAAAGGTTGCGTGTTGACGGTATTCTTTAATACGTTGGATCATGTTCTGAAAAGAGACAGACAAAAGAAGAAATTAATTTTAAATGACATTTAGAATTTTCCAGTAGTCTCTAATTTCACGATTGTTTGTTGAAATATTTGTTTTCTCTTCGTACTTTTTTTGATGAACTGTTCACTGGAAATGTTTTTGCAATCAGACGTTTATTTAAACTTCCACGTGCGTAAACAACAGCATAATGCATACATCGACTCATTTATCATCCATAATTTTTTTTTTTTTTTTTAAGAAGAAAACAGGAAGAAACGACATTTGTTTATGGATCGTCCGTTTTCCATATATCCTTTCTAGTCACTCAGTATGAGACTGCTTAGTTGTTCTACCGAAACATTATCTTCGACATTCCGGCTACATTTGCATTAGCTTTATTTTTCATATTTTTTTAAACTTGCGATACACTTCTTGATATTATCACGTACTGTTATCATGAGAAGATGTCGGTTGCATTAAGACAGGATGATGGTTAAGCGGAAAAAAAAAATCTAAGATATACAGTATATACACACACACGCACACACAAAGAGCGACTCGTGCATTGGTACTACAGAACTGCAGCACCCCCAATTTTTCTCGATATATAAATATATTTATTAATTTATTTATGTTTGCTTGTAATATTTAATTTTATCATCGACAATCCTATACAATTCTCTTATTTTGTATAAAAAATGATAAAATCTTGTAGCACTTAGAAGGGCGAAGGACGCTAGCAGCACTATGCTTACCACAGTATCATATTGCTATGCGCGCAAGCATATGCATGTCATAGTGAGATGCGAGCTATTAGCATAATGCGGCACTGTCCATCGCGCAGTTCCACTGTTGTTTATATGCATTTTGCGCTTAGCAGTAGAGCTTATCGTGTTTGCTTCGTCTCTTTAAATATTTGGACATTACAATTAAAGACATAACATTTGTTATAGTTTTTATTTTAGAACATTATTGGGGGTTATAATAATGGATTTTATTTTTAAGTAATTTTGAATTATACCAAACTGTATAATTTTATGGATAATAAACAATATTTTTTCATGTTTCATTTTTTTTTTTACCATAATTTTGATATTTTATCCAAACACGTATACACTGTCCTTACAGTGTGTATATATATTTCGAAAGTTGCAGCACCCTCGCGATTTCAATATATATATATATATATCCGTGGAAACTAATAGTTTCCATGTAGAGCTAAAGAATGTGATAATATGATGCTATTATTGAGACACTCTGGTAGGTGTTCTTATGAGAAAGTGTCAAATATCTGTGGGATTATTTTGTCCACAACCCTTTAATGCTATCACAGCAAGTTGAGACTTTCTGATATCAAGTTCATGATGTGTGTGTGTGTGTGTGCGCGCGCGCGTGTGGAGATGAATATTACGGCTTAAATTGAAATCGTTTCATAAGAATGTTCATTGAGCAGTTCCTGCATCTAATTACAAATACTAGATTTCTCATCTTAACAAAGGATTTGATTTTGTAAAGCTTCGTTCAAGTGAATTATTGAACATCATGCACTGGAATTATGCGTCGATTTATTCCATTTATGCAGTCAAGAAAGGCTGATTCTTTATTTATATATTTTTAAAAGAATTTTTTAAAAGGACTATTATTGTGTTGCATGCATATTTCCTGGCATGACGATGCCTTTATGCGTTAAAGATCCATTTATGATGTCGAGAAATAAACCGATCTATGAGTGTTAATTGCTTTAACTAAAACCCACTCTGGCAATATATTCCAATCTCTCTATAAATCCATTACTCTGTTCCTTGCTACTCCCTTAGTCATAACACCCTGTACAGTCCCCCAGATTGACCTCGTTTTCTCTCACTATTTCTTTAGCTACCCTACTGTGTTCCGAGCTCTTCACTGCGATTTTTTTTTTTTACGTGGCTTCTGCTTCATACCAAAACTTTTATAATAAGCATATTTGATTTTTTTCTTTAGTAAAAAAATTATTGAATAAAGCGAACTCACTATGGATGATAAGCCAGTTTTTAGCGGTATTGGGTGTGGTGGTTTTCCCTTTCAGTCGTTTCCAACCTAGGTGACTTTGTAGGCATTGCCCACAAAGTGTTCTTGGTGAGATTTTTACAAGATAGTTCACCAATGCTCCCACTACCCCTCAATTTTATCCTGGCTCGGAACCGGCCTATTCATGACTAATCCATGTGTTCACGGGGCCGGTTGCCTGTTCTGGGAAACAAAAAACCCAAGTCTCCAGATGAAAAAATCCCCCTAACTTCGTATGAGACCGGCTAACTCACCTTTAGTCGAAAGACACCAGATAAAGGTTCCTTACGTCACCGACTGGAATCTAACCCAGGTCTTTCTGACCAAAGGACTTTGTCTATACTGACCTTTTCGTCCAGGCAAACTGGCCCCGTGAACACACACACATCTACAGACATAGGACACTCCGGGAATAAGGATTGGTAGACTAGTTTCTCTTTCTTTCTCAATATCAGCAATCCCTTTCGATGGTGAAGATTTGGATTCGAATGTTGTCTAAAACCCAAAGAATATTTTTATAATGGCTTTTTATTTAAAAGGTGAGATTTCCGGTCTCATACGGAAGTGGAAAGATTTTGAACTCCTGAAAACTGAGGTTCACAGTTTGCGTCATTTTTCTTCCGATTACCACTTCTTAAACGTTAACACTTTAATAAAAAATGTTAATTTTATTGCACACTTTATTGGTGCAAACGCATGATGTTTTAATATTAATTAAAAGACTTAATTAAGGCGAACATCCATTCCTTACAAAGCGATTCGAATCTGTAGCCTTTCCGTTTAACAGCTGTGGATTTTAGCGATTGAACTACCGATTCAGCAGCTGGAAACAAACAAAATGACAGAAACTTGTGAAAATTCAACATCATTTGCATAAACAAAGAAAGAAAGAACAAAACGACACACCTTGACAAAATGGCGCCTTAATGAAAACTCGATGTGTCAATGGGGATGGTAAGAAACCCGAACAAATAATATCTAACTTAGCATTAATTACAAAACGTAAGGAGTCTTCTGATTGGATTCAGTTTGTAGCCACAAAACAGCGGGGTCCCAAATGGACGCTGTTCTTACTTTTCTCTTAATTACTGAGCTAATTAATTTCATCTAATCTTTCTTGTTGCTTTATTCGTCGCTTTGCGTTTCTTTGAAAATGTTATCGTCCCGTAATCCCAAGGCATACGAGAAGCGTGGAAGATATCCAATAAATAAAAATAAATTTATATTTATTTTTTTATTTAATTACATTTGGAGTATTTACAAATACAAAACAAACAAAACGAGTGATGTCAATTAGCAAATGATTTGTGTTGGCTTTCAAACTGCGACAGCATTCGCGAAGTAGATGTAAATGTAATCTGTTAAGTAGAATATTTTATCATCGTGACTGATTGATACATAATTTTCCAGAACTCATTTATTTTGCGATAATTTTAAAAATGCCAAACTGTACAAAATTTATCGAACAACTTTTACTTTTATCTGATTTTTTTTTAGTATTTTCATATAAAAAAATTAACTTTCGAAATCGCTTTTTTTTTTTTTTTTCCCAGAATGGTCTCTTGCTTGCTGTAACCTATAGTAAAGATCTTTAGAAAATGTATGTCATTTGGAACAGTGGCTAGATACATAAACCATTTGGAGAACTGGTCTATTAAAACAGCGGCAAGATATAAGCCATTTAGGGAATGGCTTATATTTGGACGTTGTTTTAATAGAAGTCATTTTTGTTGCTCTCTGCAAACAGCCGGGCGAATGCGGTTACTGTTCTACTATAAGAAATATCAGTGACAAAAAAAAAATAAATAAATAAAAATAATTATAAAAAATAAAATAAGTTAGACTGAATTGTTAATATTGTTGGGCGATGCAGTTTACAGTTATTATTTAAAAGTTCCCTTGAATCAGATAACCATTCAACATAATACAAATATTATGAAGATAATACTTAATAACATATTTTCTTCATAATATTTGTTTCATGAACTTGATCAGAGACAAAAACAGAGCTAAGAAAAGATTCCGTAACACGTGTGCACCACAAGATAAAACAAATTTAAACAGATTAAATGGGGCAATAAGAGATGCACTCAAAGCTCATAGAGACCAAGTATGGGATGAAAAGTTATCCTCCATTTCACCTACTGATCACTCCATCTGGGGACTACTGAAAAATATCAAAAACAAAGACAGATCCCTTCCCCCAATATTCTCTGACCAGGGCCTTGCTCACACAGATGTAGACAAAGCAGAAGTTATAGCATACAATTTAGAGGAGCAATGCAGGCCTTCGTATGGAAACCTTGACTTTGACCACATAAGATTCACAGCAAGGTCAGACACTCGCTCAAACTTCCTATCACCAGCACTGACCATATTGTACCAACATCACCTGCTGAGATATGACATTATTAAAAAATTAAAGAACAACAAAGCTCCTGGGCCAGACGGTATTACTAATCGGGTGATCAAACTTCTGCCCCGAAAAACAGTAGTGCACCTGACCAGTATAATAAATGCAATTTTAAGATTTCACTATTTTCCTTCCACCTGGAAACTGGCTGATGTAATTCCTATATATAAGCCAGGCAAAGACCCACACCTACCGCAAAATTATCGTCCAATCAGTCATCTCCAATCTGGGTAAGGTTGCAGAGATGGTCATCCTCTCACCACTCCAAACCTCAGTAAATGACCTAAACATCCTCCCTAAAGAACAGTTTGGTTTTAGGCAACACCATAGCACTACCCAGCAAATCCACAGAATTGTCGAATACATCACACCACTAGCTACAACTGGCGCTAGTGCACAGGAGCTGTTTTCCTAGACTTATCCAAAGCATTTTACAAAATCTGGCATTTTGGACTCCTGCACAAACTTATCTCAGCCGGTACCTCACTAAAAATGGTTCATTTAATCCATTCATATCTTCAGAATAGATCAATGCAAGTAAAAATCAACGGTTCTACATCCTCCCAGCGCCACATCTTTGCTGGAGTGCCGCAGGGATCTCTACTGGCTCCATTGCTGTTCTCTATATACATGTCAGACATCCCGCACAATCCGATGACTTCCATTTTGGCCCTGTATGCGGACGATATGGCAATACTAACCAGATCTCTCAGACCCCATTTCATTACCAGAAAGCTTCAGAAAACATTCTAAAGCTGGAGGGTTGGTTCTCTAAGTGGAGATTGGAAGTCAACCCCCAGAAAAGCTCAGCCGTTCTTTTCTCAAAAAGGCCAATGTCTCCTGTAGGAGATGTGTTACTATTCAATACTAAAATTCCCTGGCAGACAGAAACAAAATACTTGGGTGTAATTCTCGACAAGAAGCTATCTTTCAATCAGCACACCAAGTCTGCGTGCACAAAGGCATCTAAAGCCATAGCTCAGATCTAACTGCTAATTAATAGAAATAGCAAGCTCAGCAACAGAATCAAATTGCAACTATACCATATGACGATTCGTTCTATAATCACCTATACCTCTCCAGCCTGGAGCCACACCTCTAATACTAACATTATCAAGATACAAAGAGTGCAGAACAAGTGCTTGAGAATGATTCTGAACGCTCCGTGGTATGTTAGAAACAATCAACTTCATAGAGATGCAAATATTCCCTATATTTTCTCTTTTCTACAATCCTTAGCATCCAAGTTTTTCCTAAAGACGTCCACACATCCCAACGATTTGGTTCAGCAAGCTGCAGCATACGAGGCAACGGACATCGTCAAATATAGAAGACCAAAAGCTATATTAGCATCCCATAGCAATGCATAATCTCCATGCCCATTCAGGGCGAGCAAACTGCTCATAAATTTTATCCTCACTGTAACCACAACAGATAGCGGGAATATGAAAAGCATCATGCTTCACCCCTAAAGACATAAATGTCAATTGTCAATAATATTTGTTTTATGATCTTTTCAAGTTCTTCGAATAAAAATGGAATTAAAATCCATCGATGCTTATGCAACTTATCCATCCAGAATAAGTTGTATAAGCATGGATGGACGTTCAAAACAAAAGTGTTTATCATTTTACGAAACTCAAATTTAAAAAAAAAAAAAAAAAAAAACATTTTCTTCGCAGTGAGTCACGCATACCATAATTACAAATTTCCGGGAATTATTTCTCTGGAATATTTGAGAAAATTATTTTTTTTTTTTAGAAATAACATAGCAATCTATCTATATATATATTGCACTAATAATTTAAAGAATTTTAATTTGCTTAATTATTTTTCAATTCTAGAAAAAACATTTCGTACACTTTTAAAAGTTTCTTATTACGATATTATAATTAATTTATGATATAAAAAAAGGTTAGCTAATGTCATCAATTGATAAATGGAAATATAGAATATCCGTATTTATTTACACGGTATGAATATGAATATATTTCTAAAGTATAATATAAATGTGTTATAATAATGTTATGGATAAAACAATTGGCGTTTATATTTTTAGTGTCACTGACTTTGAATGTCAACGAAACAAATATTCTTCTTTTCTTCTTCTAGTCTTTCTTCAAATAGCTAGAATCCAATTCTTGTGTTTTGATATTTAATAGAAACCAGGACTAGATAGTAATCAGTTATAATAAAAAAAAAATAAAAAAAAGAGAAAGAAATGGGGGAAAAAAAATCACCTCGTACAGAGTGTTACGAGACTTGTTTGTAATCTCAGGTGCCTTATCGTATTTTACTTGAACCTGAATATAATTTTTTTTTCTTTTCTCAGATATTTTTACTCCCTTAAGCACTTTTAACCGGTACTTATATCAGTTGTTTGGAATGCATTCAAATGATGTCATTGTATTAAAGTATACTAACGTCATTTTCGCGTTTGACCTAAGGTAACTTCGGGAGTGTGTAAGGTAGCGTATTTCTTTTGTTAACAAGTCAGTAATCAAAATATTTTTCCCGAGAGCATCCGTGCCGAATTTTTTCAGTTTCAACACTTTTGGATGTAGGCTAAATATGTACTAGAAATAGCAAACAAGAAATTATTTAATTGAAATACTGGTTACATTATTTCATATGGGATAATGTAATTGTAAATTCTTACGAATTAAAGATTGAGATATTTTAAGTTACTTCTTTAAAGAACCATAATATAATATGAAGAAAAAAAATCCAAGTTAGATGTTGTTATATCCTTTAGAAAGATAAACTGAATTTATAATATAATATAATGATCGTTCTGACTATTGTTAAATTAATTTAATAGTCTTGCTTTGTATATTAACTTATTGCTTTAAATGCATTTTTAATTAAATGAATTATATTGTTGAAATAATTCGTTTAAAACATTCAGGCAATTGTAAATTTTATATTTCCTTTCGTTCTTTATTTGGACTGTAACTGATGTGATAGGGTTTAATTGTTGCATTGAAATTCAAGAATTTTAATTGTTAAAACAGATTGTATTGTTTTAGCAACTAAATTCACTTATTTTAGTTACGCTTTGGGAAATCCATTTAATCAGTTTCTATTTACATTAATTTAGATCGTTTTAAATCAGTTTTTTTTTCTCAACTTTTATATCGGTCGCTTGTTTCAAACTTCCTTTTGCCTTCTCTTTTATGATTCTCTCGCGTTACATTTACTACTCTTGTTTATTACTCCTAATTGTCTCTCTGAGATCATAAACAGCAAGCACGTCATCAACTTTTCTCATTTTATTTACCATTCTCTTCGGTATCCTTTCCTATTATATTCTCTCCAACTGCTTCTATACGCTTGTTTACAAAGCACATTTGGTTCCATGGGTTACACAACAGGGGAAAAAAGTGAAAAAAAAAAAAGTGCCAGTGGATAGCGAAACAGCATGTAATGATAATGGGCAAACCATTCGGAACCGATGGTCAAACTGTTACTCGTATTGAATCGTATAATCAAGTTGAAACAACAAGAGAATTTTATTTGGCATCACAACTTTGTCGTTATTGCTGTACTTCGTAGTTTTTGTCTTTATTTCCAGGATTTTAAGGAAAAACTCCCTTAATGCACAAGAAATTATGCAGAAAAGTTGTCACGTATGGGTTTTAAAGCACATGACAGATAACTGACTATTTTAACTAGAATAACTGTATCTTGCCCATTTCTTACTCAATTTTAATAAAACAAACCGTGATTAACCTGCATAATATTTCATTTTAATGAGACCATCTTTATATATATTTCTATATATGTTACCCAAATATCCCTACGTTTCCTTAGGCCAAAAAAAAAAAAAAGGCATGGTTGCTCACTGCTATGAGGAAACATTGGCCTAAACTATCAAGATCTTGTTCCGATAAACCTCTTCCTTAGCCCATCCCCACCGAAATGTCAAAAGGTGTTAGGTCTCCGCTATACGCACCAGAATGCCCGTACGTTTCCTAATTGACAACTGGTTCTATCTCCCACAGAACCAGTTGTCATTACCAGGTTCGCTCCCTGCAGTAGTGTTGAACTGTAGTTACGAAGCCCCAAAATTCCTCAACGACTGCAGTTTCCCTGTGGTGAGTTGTGAATATTGTTACTGTTCTGTATCGTGAAGTAACATCCTCAGTTAATAATGAATTGATTGTTTCATTCAGAAAGAAGTCACTATCCCTTAAAACGAGTGTCTGAAGTAGTGATTATGTGAAATGGCACACGTAAGTAACTCTGTGTATGACATGCACTATTTTCTACAATAATCTCTTCGACTCAAGTTTTTGGTCATTCGAAACAGATTTTTCAAAAGCAATTATGCGGTATTATTATTATTTTTTAAAGATGAAGTTTGTGATAAATGCATAATGTTCTATTCTTTTCCAGACGTGAAGATAAATTGTTCCAAGATAATAGCGTAATTTTTGACTCTAAAAGAATATGTGGTTTTGCAATTATGGAATACATGCTACAGGACACTTCAAGTAGAAATTTTGACACTTAATATTTTCAAAAACCAAGATGGCACAGATAGATTATCATTTCACAATTACCTTCATTCATGATTTTATTAATGCAAGCACGCTCCGTACTCGAATTATGTTTCGGTTATATGCTAGTCCTATTATCATCGCTCTTTTTAAAAATGTAGATTTTTAAATTTGTAAATAGCTCTCTGTAGCGCATTTTTGACATAGCTTCATTTGTAGGCTGGTATTATTCGGAAGTAACTGGTATTATTTACTTCCGAATATAAATGGAAATTTGGATAATGCATAAATTTTTTTGCCTTTGCCTATATATACGAGGTGTGGCTATTAAATAACGAGACTGGTTGCAAAAATGTGGTTTATTATTACAATTGTACAACTTAATTGTTATCCCCTTCAACATATTCCCCCTCCTCTATCTATACAACGTTGCGTACGAATTTTCATTGCTGAAAGCAGTGCTGCAAGTCATCAGGTGTTATCTGCTTAAGTATCTCTGCCATTTTCTCCTTTACCTCATACCACTGACTGAAAATGGTGCCCTTCAATGCAGATTTCAACTTTGGTAAAAGTCGCATGGAGCTAAGTCCGGCGAGTAACTTGGATGGTAAAACACTGGGTTTTTCTTATCAGCCAGATGCTGCTTTACAGACAGTTCACTGTGGGCTGGAGCTTTGTTCTTCCACAGATCGGATGTTTTCTTCCTCATTCGTTCTCTCAGCTTGGCCAGAACCTCAAGGTAATAGTGTTGGTTAAATGTATGACCCTCTGGATCCATTGAACCATCACCACGTCATTGATATTAAAAAACTATCAGCATTGCCTTCAGTTTTGACTTTGTTCTTCTTGCTTTTTTCATTCTCGGTGACGTGGGAGTTATCCAGTGCATGGATTGTTTCTTTGTTTCTGGATCGTACTGGAAAATCCACGTCTCATCGGTTGGCGATTTTTCAATTTCACAAGGAATTTGAGATTAATGCGCTGCTCGAGTTTAACGTTAGACAATATTCCGACAAAGCGACTTCACACGTGTTTCTTTTATAACTGTCCACAGACTACTACAAGCTACAGCGAACAATGCTTATCTCAACTGTTTCTAGAACCTTCAAGGTCATTCACGGCGTAAGCGCATCCCACTGCTACGAGTACACGATTCACAGTGCACCTTGTCTCGTTATTTAATAGCCACAGAATCACATAGAAATACTTATTAAGTGGGATCTGACGTAATATTTCTGCGACCGATGGTTCCTTCTCATGTCATGAATAACATAGACTAGCATCTATTGCTGGACGTAAAGCACTGTCGTACATGTATTTCCAAATGCTATATGTGCATCTTAGGTAATTATTGTTTTGAATTTAAATAATGATATTTGCCATGCGAGGCAAGAGTTAAATATTTGGCTTTCTCGAATGTATTTGAAAGCTTTATTAAATAACTAGGATTTTTATTTGACTTTGGTATGAATATTAGCCGTCAAGTGGCTGTGTTGTTATGTTGAAAGGGCGTTTGCTTCCAATAGCACTAGACTACCAGAAGAAAGACTGTTATAAGTTCGATTCTAGTCTTGAACTACAGGAACTTTTCTAGGCATGTTTAGAGGTTCCCGAGTTAGTCGATCATTGGAATACGCAGATAGCGTTTCGCTGCGGAAACTCGGGTTTTTAACCTCGCTACTCAATGCAATACTATTTCATAGTATAGAGCAGGGTTTCCCAAATTGTGTTCCGTGGAAAGTGAATAAGTGTTCCCTGCAAAATTATCAAAATTAATATTAATATGAGTCTGGAATGGTTTTAAATGTTGTGATTCTAACCAAGGTGTTCGTTAAAAATTTCATGATTTGTGAAGTGTTCCATCGTATGAAAAATTTGGGAAACGCTGGTATAGACCATAGTATTTCACTGTATTTCGGACAATGATGTTAGGTCTAGGGGCATGCCATTGGGTGGTTCCCACACCTAACACCCATTCTTTCCGGTTTACTATAAAAATATGGATAGCTTAGGGCTGGCTGTCTTTGATGGCAAAAAGTGGAGATTTTCTGTATGTATGTTATCTTCAAAAAAATTAGGGCTAAACGGCTTTGTTCATTCCATAAGCGGAAGGTTTTTTTTTTGTTGTTGTTGTTAAACTTCACAAATATGCACAAATTGCATATTTATTTATTTACTTTTAAAAAATTGTGTAACTTGAAATTTTTGTTTCTCCGTGATTCATGTTATGAATAGTCAAATATATTCGCATTTAACATTACAGAAGCAAGTACTGAAATGACTCGCAATTGTCATAAAACAATATTTTGCAATACCAATTTTGCTTCTTTATTATTATTATTATTATTATTGCAACAATTGAGACTGGAATAGTTGATTTTGGCTTACGTACTGTAGGCTATTTATTTGATGCCGATTTGTCGCATATAATTCCACTTCGTTATTAAACTTTTAATCAAATTTTAATAATAAAGTATAATGATTAAAATTGTGACTGAAATAACGCAAAAAAAATTAGCAAATGATCTATGATACAATATTTTAATATGTATGCGATTATAAACCCAATCATTTATTATATATACCGACTCCAAAATGGAGTGTTATCAAATACACTCCGGTGTATATTGAGTCGCCATTTCACAGAATTTAAATTAGTAGCATGTGCTGTCGAATCGACAGAAGTTTTGTTCATAAATCCGTTCTTATTTTTTTTATTATATAAAATTATTCCTTCCTCTCATCTCCCAGAATTTTTTTTTTAATTCTCGAAGTACGTTATGGTGCTGGACTTTGAACTATATGTACACCAGTGTAACTCGATTTAAAAGTAAGGAATTAAGTTACGGTACCTTAAGTACTAAGTCCAATACTGCTTCCATAATTAAATCAAGCTGGATAATCTTCGCATATATTCTGATTTACTTTGCCGAAGCGTGTGCTGAAAATTGAGGGTCTAATCAGTAAATCCCCATGTCTCCGGTCTGATAATGATTACGTGATTAATGAGGGGATGATAAAGAAACATCTTCCGACTTTATAAACGGATCAAAGTATCATCGCTTGCTTTAGATTTTTTTAAAAGTCTAAATAATTAGTGAATTGGCTCCGAGGATTCAAACAATGAAACTGACAAACTGAGTTAAAACATATTTAAAATAATCGTACCGAACTTGAAAAAATAATTGTCTCAAATTCATCCATTTTCGTGGCTTGTGTGTCGGATTAGTGAAGAGATTACTCACGAAGATAATAAGTAGGCTATTTCTGACGGATGTTGCTAGTTAAGACATGTCTTAACTTGAAATGTATAGTATGGTAGGTTCCCTAAAAAAATTAAGCTTTTCACATTTTTTTAAAGAATATTCAGTTATGGCGATTATTGAAACTATGAGAATCGCTAGAAACACGTGGTGCGAGAAAACTCCGTCCACAGCTTGAGTTGATCAAGGAAAGTCTAGGCTTAGTTGTCTGGGCAATTATGCACTCAGCAATTATCTCTTGCAATTGAGGTCGAAGGAATAATTTCAGGCAAACTCGTTTCGCCGTATGTTAAAATGAGTGCGGGCTCTTTTTCTCTCCAGTTATGCAATATCTGGTTATCCGTCTGTAGGACAGGATTTCGAAAAGCTTTTCACTTGTAAAGATAATAGAACAGATATCGGCTATGCATGCCAGACTGGAAAGAATACCGATCAGGAAAGCCACGAATATTTCGCATTTATAAGGACTCTTCTGCGGCCTAAAGTCGCATCCGTGCACGTCTGTGTGTATGTGGTGTACAGTGCATTTAAGTGTTCTATTTTTTTTTTTTTTTAATGTGGACCTTTGTATTCGTTGTAATGCTCCCCCACGCAAGAAACGAAGTAAACATTTCAGAAGAAAACATTAACCGAAAGAAAAGTTGGAAAGAATTACGAACTGTGCTGCCATCACATGGAACTTCGCATTAGACCCATTTCAAGTTTTTCAACGTGTTCCGTTGACCCCCCCCCCCTCCCCACAGGTTGAGAATTGCCACTTTAAAGGATGTTTTCAATCCACGAATTTCTTGTGGGCGATCCCCGTCTACACCGTCCATAAGTTTTATTGATTGTAATGGCGTGGTTTAGTTGAAGATCCTTTTTTTTTTTTTTTTGTCATTCCACTCTTTCTTTTTTGCTGGTTAAGTGAAATGCTTCAAATCGAATGGCTTCGTTCCCTTTTCGACGTGAATTCTTTATTCGCAATTGCCGTGCGAACTCATTAAACTCCGTAGTACAAACCGCCTAGAAAACAAACCGGCCAGAAGTATTTTGTTTGGCTGCATGCATTCATCTACTCCTTGACTGCATGTGGCGTTTGACCAGACCGCTGCTAATGCCGGAAGCTCCCCCCCCCTTCTCTCTCCGTCCGTCTGTCTGTCTGGATAAACCATTTTAACCCATCTCTGTTCCCCCGTACAACATTCCATAACGTGGACTGGTCCTGGGCCCTTACTTTCTTATTCTTCTATCCCCCCCCCCACCATCACTTCCCTCCTTACCCCATCCCCAAAGGCCTGGCCGTAACTCCGCCCCGCTTCCCGCGATGCCGCGCGCCCTGTGGCAGTTCGCCGCTCTGGCTGCACAGGCATTCTGTTACTAACAGCGGACGTGAGTGTACGTTTGTGGTGACTGCTCAGTGGAGTTGAGTGCTCGGGTGCAACGGCAAGCATTTTGTTGTAGTGAACAGTGCACGCACACACACGCGCGATTGTATAGCTGAACGGAGCTATGACGTTGACGGCTGAACCAAGTCTGACAATGACCCGTCCGACGAAGAACTCCCTCTGATGTGCACTGGGAGGTAAGAAAACCTTTCCCCCGTTTTTCTCACGTGGGTACGATCGATTGGCCAGATGGTCTGTCTGGCGCCGCTGATCTCTAGCCCTGTCCCGTTCCCCCACAGCTACAGAGAACTGTGGGATGGCCTCCTTCAGGACAGGGTAGATGTCAGCGCCTTCGGAGCTCACTCTTCTTAACTCGGCTTCCTTCCCGCGATTGTTGACCCTCATCCAGTAGCGTTTGTGTGCCGCACTAGTTACTGAATGGATTCTTGGTTTCGAGACCCACATTTTAACTTTTTTTTTTTCTTTTAAAAGCATGCATTTCCGTATCATTATTTTCCCATTCTTGAAAGTTTAATGGAATAGATTCGATACTTTTTTTAAAGACTTGCTATTGATTTCTGTTAAATTCGTTTTAAAGGTGCAAAAAATGACACAGTCGCTCTGCAAAAGAAAAAAAAAAAAATCTAAATTCGATGTGTCCCAGTCAGGTATGTCGAATGCAACAAATCACACAATTTGCTGCACTTATACTCCGAACATATATTAAGAAAAGTACTTCTAATTTTCTCAATAAATTTAACGGATTACCTTCTAGGGTTGTTATTTTTGAGAACCGAGACATTATGCTTTTAAATAAGGAGTTTCCTTTTAGGTTTTTTTAATAATACTATAATTATCACTGGCATCTAATTCGCATGTTCCTATACTCATTTAAAAGGCTGTAGGAATGTAGCATGTCCAGTTGTTACTTAATTAGATTAATTTTAATTAAGTATGCTTCATTTCTTCGTGATTATTTTGGCATCCGTATTTTGACCTGATACGACTGGGGATGAAACTGGAACGGCTACCTCCAACTAATATCAGTTTCTAAAGATGATTTTATATTTTGCTAGGCACAGCTGGGTTAACAAACCCTGTAACTTCCAGTAGTGTATTCTGTTTGGGGAGCTTTCCAAAATCGGCATATTGCCAGCATTGTTTTAAGGGCAATTTCTTTTTATGGATTGGAGGTTTAGGTTGTATTAAAGAATTCTATTTTTTTTCCCATTGGATAGTTATTTTTTATAAATTGCATTTGTATGTAATTTTAGCAGATTAGTACTTGCTAGATCAACTAATTAGCGTTTTTTCTTTAATCTGACTAATAAACTTTTATTAGTCGGATTAAATTTTTATTAAGATTTTTATTAAGATGATGCATCGATCGTATAAATGAGGTTTTAGATTTAACTTTTTTTTTTGATGGCGGAAGATCGGTGATGTAGAATCAGATTCTCAAAGAGCGGCGATGATCGAATTGTGAGAGGGTGGATTTTTTCTCGGAAAAGAAAAAATAACTGGCGATGGTGGGAGGGGGTGCGAGCGATGAGAAGCGTAAAATGGGAGAGGAAAGGCAGCGGAGAGTGTTTGTCTTCACTGCTCTGGGCTGGGAGCCAAAATGGTTTAAGAAATCTTTAAGATGGAAAATGTCGGATATGGGTTCAATGCGCTAACCGTAATTACCACCGGAAAATTAAACCGTTATTGGTGTGCCGTGAAAAATTGCTTAGAAAAGTGCTCGCAACTTCCTTGTAAAATAGTTAAAATTAATTAGAAAAAGTAATAATGGTAATGAATTTTAAATATTTAATCCTCATTGAACGAGTTACTATGCTGGTAACGCTGCCCACACTTTTGGATGAAGAAAAATTAAAACATCTTAAAAGAAGCAAAAGAAACTAGTTTCTTTATAGTGGTGAATTGTCACGCACCACCATTTGGGTGCTGCAAACAATAAGTTATCGATGTACACACTTATAATCGAGTTTGTAACGCAAACAACCCATTGCTTACTTCAATATCATAGCAGCAAAAGACTGTCTGTGTTAGCAACGTTATTGCTTTTTGGATGGGCTATTGTAGCACCTCGAGCACTCATAGAAAATGTAAGCTAAATTGAGGTGATGGGTTTGAAACGCAAATCGCTAATGTGCAAAGAAATAAAAAAAAAATGATGATTGCGAGTGATAGCATCACATCAGAAAATCATATTTTACCATCGCACACTTCTGAGGGTAGGAAGAATGGATGATCGTTTGAGGAATGCATTTTGTATCCAAATATTTATAGATCTGCAAACATTCGTTTTTATAATGCTTTTTATTTTTTCACTGGCAATGATCCAAAATGTCTGTGCAATAATACTGAATGGCATTAGGATTTTGTTTCAAATTATTTATAGATTTGATTCCATCGATTTATTTTTAGCAACAATATTCACACTGCGCAGGCGCATTCTCTTCGCTGTCCCGTTTCTTGCTGGGAAATGCTGAACTATTACCGTTTTACCGTACTAACTGTGGGGTGGGGAGTTGGAACTCGAATTCTACCAAGGGGACGGCCGTTTTGATGTGACGTGATTAGGCGTGACTGGTGGGACTTATGAAAAGAGGTTAGGGTGATGAGAGGGGGGGTGGAGAGAAGAAAGGCGGTGAGCCGTGGAGAAAATAAGTTACTAGACATCCCTTTGTATAGTGGCTGCAGTTTTACAGATAGACGTGTCCGGTACTTGTAGTGATTTGGCAGGGAGGAAAGAAAAGGGGGGGGGTATTCTCCCAGTTATACGTTAAGTATGAGGAGAAACATAACTGGAAGGGAAGAAGGCGATCTCGTTTGTCATAAGAGGCGTTATGGTGTTTCGGACATTAAGAATATAATTGCTTGTTTTATTGTGGTACTTGAGTTTATTTTTTATTTTATTTTATTTTTATTTTTTAACTGACTGGTTTTGTGAGTGAAGGAGAAATTCAGTGAATTTCCATTTTCATGTTTAACGTACAATGAATGAAATCCGCTAGGGGGTTCTGTAAACTTATTTGGAAGTTCGTACAAATTTGTAAACAGCTGATAGCATCTCTTTTTCCTTCATTTGAAATGTGCATGAACAATAGATTTCTTTTTGGAGAATTCAAATAAGTTTTACAGATCAAGTAGAGTTAAAATTTTAAAGTATTTAAAATCCGCAGAGTCCTTACAGGATCGGGATCATTCAAAAAGACGAAGTGTGAAGCTACAAGGCAATTTATTTATTTTTATTATTTTTTTTTTTTTAAATGTGACACGCACACGATAGTTGTAAACTTATAGGACATTAGTACCGTGGATAGATTAAGGACTTGTTTTTATTTTTTATATTTTTAGTTATTTTTACATGATCTGGAAACCCTGCTCTAGAGACCAAACACTGAACTTTTTTAACAGCCACTTCAGGCCTCCAATAAGCAGGGAGGTGGTCTCACATCAGATGATAAAATTCACATCTGTCCTACCTAAAGGTCGTGTGTCAGTTGGATGTGTTTTCGTGAAAGAAAAATTTCCCACTGTCACATTATGCCTAACTCATACCTTCACTTGTAAAGTCTCTTAGAAATTACGTCTTGTACGGGATTTAAACTCAGGTTTCTGTAGCTAGAGGGCGTCATTATTCGATTGTTTCCCAGGGAATCCTGGTGTTACCTAAAGGTATATCTCCGGAACAATAAGCACTGTTTATTATTATTATCATTATTATTATTGGATTTAATTTAAAAAATAAATAATGGACATATTTAAAGGGATCGATAATATTAGTGCTCTCACTACAGCAAAATAGTCAATATACTTCATAAACCTGCGAAAAAATTTCTTCTCTCTCTCCCTCCCTCTCTCTCTCTCTCTCTCTAAACTTCGTTTCACAACAACGATATCCAATAATTATCGAGTTCCCCTTGACTGGATATGTGAAAGCGGTTCGTAAAACTTTCCGACACCCAGTCGCAAACCACGAAAAGTTAATATTTCACAGCACGTTTGCTTCCGTTGTCTTGGTTACACACACACACACACACACACACACACACAGCTTTTGGGACTGTTAAGTTTGGGTGATCGGTGAAACGTACGATTTTTAGCTATCGAAAGGCGACGTTTGCCACTTCTACTTTACCGCAGCAATTCGAGTGTCCATAAGCCTGACAGAGAGTCGAAAGGAAACACTAAAAAAGCAAATTCATACTTTTCACATCGCCAACTCGTGAATAAGAGACTTTACGAACACGTGGACACGCCTGAATGCACAAATGGTTTTTGAACACCGGAGTATTTACTTGGCGAAGGCAAAATGGTATTAGCATTTCACGAGCGCAAAACTCCTCCCCTAAGGATTGTTTGTTCACTTCGTTGCTGTTGTGTTTGGCATTGGTAGCGAGTGTGTCATGCATAAAATTCTCAGTCTCCGGTGTAACGGAACCGTCCTGGTAAATGTTATGTTAGTACTGCTTACTTCATGATTATTTCAAACATGCTCGTATTTATTTATTATTTTTTTAAATTCTCTTTGAATTCCTTCTCTCTTTCCAGTAATAATACAATTTTAGAAACAATAAGGGATATTTTTTCCCATCAGAATTTATTACCCTTCGAACCAAACCCATTATTTTATTAGTAAACATTGCACGGTTATATAACTATATATTATTTCTCCGACTTAGATAATAATTAAATAACCACATTTAGTATTACAAAACGCACTAGTTAAGACTTCATCTGTGAAAATAGATCATTTCTGGTCTCCGTCTATGCATAGTAATTGGAGAGTTTTAGACCGTAAACGACCGATCGACAATTATCCATCTTGTGAAATGCAAATGAGTTTGTATGCTGCCCATTAGACTAATTGTTAGTCATTAAACCATAACTAATTACAATCTTGATTATAAATCATAATTTATACGAGTAATTCCATGGATAATGAACTGTTTTGCAAATTGAGAAGTGAAACGAAACATGTGACTGTCAAGCGAGATAGTCATAATATGTTTTAGTTTTATTAGGCGGAAAATGCTACGCGATATGTTACCGTAGGAATCTCACTTGTAGAGATTCTAAGCAGCCTTCTGGTTGGTCCTGATGATGTCTCCCCCCCCCATAAAACTTACGAGATAATAATAACTTAAAACCAACTTGCTTTTGATCTGTAAATATGTCATGTCGTATTCGACTGTTTGTCTGAGTGGAGACGATATCCACTCAGACAAACATTCGGGCATTTTCCTCTTCATTTGATTTTTTTTTTTTTTTAATTCAGTAAATTTTTCTTTGAAATATTATTTTTGCGCCGAAAATATGAGTTCATTCTTTCCATAACCGAAATTCAGATCTCTTCTGAAACGGTTGAAACTTTCACAATAAACCACTTAATATACACGTAAGTTTATAATTACAATACAGCCCACACGGACTATTATAACCAAATATACTCGCACGCATGCGCAAAATCATCCCTTGCCGTAGGCTACATTTTCACACGGATTGAAATGGTTTTCCCAAAGAGTCATCGAGTAAGTGAAAATTAAGACAAGTGGGTTAATTTTGTAATTGTTCACTCCATTAAAAAAAAAAATATTGAAATCACTATAGATCTACTTTAATTCTTCTCTAGAATAGGTTTATTTATATTTGAAGTGGAACTTTGGGTAGTTAAATGAATTGAATTGAATTCGATTTATTATTTTCCCGTAAGGGACATCCGATACGATCATTACGTTGGAGACAGACCTTTTTCGCTCCCTTTTAACGTGGCCTTTATATTTTCCTCTCGACCGCTACCTGCTGTCATCCTCACAAGTGGTAAAGCTGAGCATCATCCTATCTTCCGGTGCGAAGAACTGCTCTTGCCCTCGTGGTAATTAATGTCGAAGTCGGGAACGCAGGGGGCGCAATTTGTGACTTGTTTTAGGGTTGACTGCGGATGTGGGAAAGAGAACGTGTCATTAAGTTTTCGTTGAGAGTGCACCGCCGTTAAGAGCAAAGGCAATGTGGTGGTTATTTGCCCTGTTGACTGACCAATAAAAGTTTGGTCCCGTAATTGAGGTCTAAAATGTTGTTGCTGCCATAATGCGTTCGCACCCTTCATCTGTGTAGGACGAATCGCACGTTGCACGCATTCTTTGTTTGCTAGTGTTCTTGAATCGCGTTACTTGTTAATGACATCTTTGATGCTTTAAAATTACAATGGTTTCTCTCGGTAATTCCGTTTATAATATAGAGGATTGAAAGAATAAAAAAAAAAAAGAAGGAAATCAATCAGCATAAAGTATCGATTAAAGATAATTATTTTTGTCTTTAATAACAGTAGCTATTATATTTTTTATTAAAGATAACTACTGTTATCTTTAGAAAAAATATACATCCATATATATTATGGATTATAGATCAATGCATATTTTTTCGAAACTTTTAAATGTCTTCTTATATTGGCTATAAAATATAGATTGATCCATAGTATCCTCCGTATAAATATCTTACTTATGCCAAACTTACTTATTTAAATGGGCATTTTGTTTGTTATTTCACGATGGTGAAACTAATATTAAATGGGATTTTTTGCCATTTCGCGATAGTGAAACTAATAAAAGGCGAGTGTGAGCAGTTTCTGTCTTTTATGTAGTGTGAACCGAGTCACATGCAATACTGGAGGTGATATGCTATTGTAAATTTTGAGACTTCAGTTTATTTTTGTATATTTGGCTATAGAATATGGAGTAAATTCATAATATTCTTTATTTCAACTTCAAACCTCTCGGCTCTATACTTTAGCATACATATTAAGAATTTAATTTGGTTGACTTCTAACCTTAGTTTGCACACAAACTAGACGTTACTTGTAATTGTTAATTGTTGAAAACAACAGACAAAAGAGCATTAGTACCGTGCATTCTACTTACAATCTTTTGTTGTTCGACTTTGAGGTGTCAATATATATATATTTCAAAGCTTTTATTCAAGACCTCGGTCATCTTTGCGCGTGCGTGCGTGTGAAAATTATAGAATTAGTTGGATTGTAAGAACTAATTTGTAAATAATTTTACTTGTACTGATAGGTGTTTTCATTTTGACGTCTGTGTTCAGTTCTTAATCTAGCTATTAACGTGAGGTTAAAGGTCAAGATATTTTAAATTGCCTCTCGAAGATTTAAACAGAGTTTAATTTAACCCAGTGAAAAATGTTCATTGAATTAATATCCAAGTTTGTTGTTTTCTGTATATAATTTTGTCCAGGTTTTTTATGAGGTTTTTGTAGGCTTTTCTTTTTTCTTTTATGGACATCGTTGAAACCCAAAAGAGCCTCTTGGTGACTATTAAGGGACACTTACAAGGTGCGAATGTTTTGTTAATTTCGGTCACAAGAAGGGAAAGACAGATTGTTTCTCTGTGTTAATTGCTCTAGGGGATGCCCAAGTTCCCTTCTGTGCTTCTGTTCAACCTTGGAATTAGTGCCGGAATGTAATAGAGTCCATTTTCCCTCGTTAAGAACTTACTGCCTTACAGCTATGTGTCGTGTGGTCTTTGCGATTCTATACCGGTCCTCTTATGGTCTACGGTTAGTACTGGACTGCAAACGTTGGCAAATATTTGTTAGTTTGTGATATAAAGCAGAGAAAACCTCGTGTCCCACTTCTTTGTCTTTTGAATTAAAAAAAAATCAATGAGATTACAGTTTTTCAACAATTGAGACTCCTCGCCTTAAAAACAATAATTCTGATTGTTGTCATTGTAAAAATAAAAAATATTTTCATTGTTCAGCGCGTGTCATATCATGACTGATCGAATTCGTTATGTTGTAAGCGCTTTCTAGTTATATTTTAACTGAAAATTATTATTTATTTGGTTTCGGCTTTTCCTATTTCGAGACACAATTCGTTTGTAGTATCAATCGTAGTCCTTTCGTACTAGCATTATGAGCAATGTATTTGTAACTTATAAATTGAAATTCATGGCGCAAATACGCCTCTTTGTGATTTGGTGGCTGACAGACTGGATTTAAGTTTCAAAAATGGGTGTGGGAAAAAATCCGCTCCTCAGATGTTCAAGATGTTCCGTTCTGGTGCACATCTTAACAAAAATCCTTTACCGAAAGTGTGCTATGTTGCGTAGAGCGAAAACTAAAGCTCTTCTCACGATATTCGACTACACCAGAGGGACGCTTTGATAGGGAATTCCTTTTAAACCATTGCTGCTTGTCTGAACTGCTCATCTGGTCGGAGCTGTTATGTTTTGACAGCTTGCTTTTTTTCTTGACATATTTACAAACTACTACTGTTGGTAAGGCTTTATGAAATAATACCTACTCATGACACTACGATACAGAGCGCTCGTTTTTATTTATTTTTTAATTTTTTTATTTTTTTATATAGAGTTAAATGTGAACTCCTTGGACCCTAAACGATGTTTGCTTTATTTCTTCCCTGTCTTTATATATTTTCTGTATTTGAGAAAGACCTCCGTTGGTTTAGCTTTATGAAGATCGGCTCTGCCTCCTCAGATGCGTTGAAATTAAATATAATCCGAAATACAAATTTCTTAGATCTAATCAAGACACCAGTGTCCAGTTGCTAGACCCACTTTTTAACATTTGATGAGTTTCCTTAATTGCCGAAATTAAATGCCTAAATTTCGTCTTAATTTCGGCATTTTCTTCAAGCTTCTAAAGAAGAATCAAGATTTTTTTTTTTCTTTGCCTCATCTTATTTTCTTGTATGAGTTCTTTAACCGTGAAACGATTCAAAACTCCTTTTCTGTCACATTAAGCAGTTAAATGTATTACAGGAGACTTGCTCGTGCTCCTATTCAGCACCGCCTTTACATGATGTAACAAGACTCCCTCGTCGACATGAAAGATTACCCCAGTAATTTGCAGAACGATGCGCCAAGATGGAAGAGCTCCACTACTAACCGACCGTCCTTATTTCTGATTGTAAGGAATGGTATTTGTTTCTTGTGATAAATTGGAAACGCCTTCATTAAATTTTAATTTGTTCACTTCTGATATATCCGAGTATCTAATTTCTTTTTAAAAATGTGTTCCATTACAATAAAAGAGTAATCAGAATCGAATTTTGGGAAAAGGAAGAGATTGAAGCGTTTTTAATTTTCGGTTTGGTTAACTTATTTTTTTATTTTAATTGATACTTTTTTATTGTTTAAAAACGTAACAATTATTGTATTGCACTTGTGTATAATACAACGCGCGGCCTCGCACACGTTTTTGACATCAAGATCACGTGATCCGTATTTTTTTTATGCATTTATCTTTGCAATCCAGTATTTTTTTTTTTTTTCTTTAATACAGATTTTTTTTTTTTTCATTATACATTCTTTATCGTAGCCTCTATCTCTATGTTTTTGATACTGTTTTGGGCATTATCAATTTCATAACCTTGGCTCATAACTAGAATACAAATCTACGTTATTATATTTTTTCCCTTTCAGAAAACGTATTGTGTTCGAAAGTGCTCTTAAACTATTCTCAACCACAGTAGTAATAACTTTGCATTATCACGCAGGTGGATAATTAAAATCAAATGGATTCTCCTTTTTTCTTTTTCAGAAAAAGCAAAATGTTCGGATGCAAAATTAATAACATCTTTCGCTACAAAAACCTTAGAAGACTTTCATATATGAAAGCAATGCTTTCTTATAATATATTTAAATTAACTGAAAAGTACGGCAAAGAAATCTACCGTTTTTATTATCTCCTGTTTTTATTAATTAGAGTACTGTTAATTCATTATTCCCGCTTCTGTTAATTAAAATATTTGGACTTAATTGCAGCCTATGATTATTAAAATTGCGGATTATTTATGCCCTTCATATTCCTTAAATAAATTCTGCCAACAGTTAGTTTTCCATGTACCGGCTTTGGTGGATGCTTTGTCGGTGTTGAATACTCATGTAACAACGCTGCTCTGGATGAACAAATTTTAGTGAAATTTAGCTTTTGGAATTTTTTAATAAAAATTGCTCAGGCCTCTCATTTTTGATTCAAGACATTTTTAGAAATATGCAATATATAGATAAATAATTTAAAAGATCTACACGCACACGCGCGCGCGCACGCACACACAGACCAGGTTCGAATATGTCTAATTCACAATAAGTTTTTATAAGAGCTTTTCAGCTATGATAGCTCATGTAACACTGTATTCCAATATACCTTTGTTTCTTCATTTTCTTCTTCATTTTGGTGGTATTAACTAAACAAGAAAAATCATATATCGTATGCTAGTATATTTATGTACCCTACGTATATAAAATGATAAGCTTTTTATGTCACGTTTTGAAATTCAGGGGCTACCCTGAGTGTCGAGTCATCAGAATTCAAGGAGAACCGGCCTACCAGTCCGGAACTCTGGGGCGCCGTAGACGCCAGGGAGAGTAGCACCCCCCTAGTATTTTAATAACGACAAAACTACTGTAATCAACCATTAGAAAGCTTAGGGTGTCGCATATGCTTTCTCACTTTTGTCCTGTGTTGTTATTGGCTTCTGTGTATTGTCTTGACAAGCCGTACTGCAACTGATTGTGATAAGTCTGGTTTTTCTCTAAACTGACTTTATTCTTTAAGACTATAATGACATTATCTTACTAGACGTTTGTTAGCAGGATTAAAGGATAACGCAGAGAATGTCATTTAAGGGAATGAGTAAGAAATTGGTATTAGCGAATGACGTTGAACACAGCTAGTTGTTAGATAATGTAGAAGTTGCAGGAATTGGATCTGCCATTGCATTAATATAACTAGCGGCACATGACGACAGAAAAAAACAACTAGCAATTGTAGAATGTGCAGTTTCCAACTTTGGACCAGTATTCAAATACTGCAGATCTCCTATGAAGTGGAGTGCCTTTCAGAGCTAAAAAAAAAAAAAAAAAGCTAAAAGTTTTTTTGTTTTTTTTCCCCACACTACTGTGATTACAGCAAAGATTTATCAACCAAATGTTAATCACAACAAATTCCAAGAACTAAGTCAGCATTAATATCTGAAATTAAATCCATTTAATTAAGTACAGTATTTACCAAAATTCTATTCTTGGATGCAGCGCGTGATTAAGACATAAAAGATGTGCTTCTTAAAATGTTACGACTTTCCAAGACTACTTCCAAGCTAAATTATTAAGTGAATTGTTCAATGCTTTTAATGCTTCGTATCCTTTGTTTATAAAACATTTGCTGTTCTCATTTTACACGCAGGTTTAACTACAGGGCGACTCCGTGAGTGCGGTGTTACTGTAAAGTACAAGCAACATCAGACTAATTATCTCTTGAATAGTTAGTTCCTCTCTTCAGGATTACTTTCCCTAATTGAAATCGCCCGGTGCTTTTACTTGTATATTTAACCGGAGTGGTGTGTTTCTACGAACATTATCTCTTTCCCATCATTATTTACATCATCATCATCGCTCGATCCTATTAGCCCTCAGATTCAACACGATGTTGTGATCTATTGTGTTTTCTTTAACACCTGAAGATAATGTTTTGCAATTAGGATGCTTTAACGATAATTAAAGTCTTGTAGCCATAGCTAACTGTTGGGTATCCAGTGGGTGACGTGGTTTTTCTGTAACTCATCTCTAAAGGGGCGAATAATCTACCCTTTTCCGACCCGGAAGTGCTTTTTTTTTCTTTTCTTTTTTTTTTTTTTTTGTGCTGGGGAAAGATCAGCAATGAGAAACACCGCATTACTCCCCAAAGATAGTCTTTGATGTGTTCGAAGTAATAAAAGGATTGGAATAAATCGGTATCTGGTTTTATTTTTCCGCTCAATGGTTTTACGACAAATGGTCACACTAGATTGGAAATGGCGATAGCTTTTTCTTTGGGGAATAAAGTTCTCCCATAGAGCTGTTATCAGAAGACGACTTTGAGTCATTAAAGTATGTTGCTCCATTATATTGCAGTTTTTTTTTTTAGTTCCGAAGACCCAGGATTTAATGATCAGAAGTAGTTCGATTTCATATTATCTTCCTTACACCTCCGTTTTCATTTCTTATTATTGTTATTATTAAGGTTTTTTTCTAATTCATTTCGTTAAATAGAGTATAACTGATATATTTCGATTGGGAATATGCGCTCCCCCCCCCTCTCCGAACTCTACTCTTCCGAGTTCCATCATTCTAAATAAAGTACCTCACCAACAACATCCATTATTGTATTCGACTGTTATCTGCTTGCGAACCGAGTAACTCTTCCACATAACAATTTCTGTTTTCTCTCATTCCATTGCGCTCAACAAAACAGGTACGGTTTTTTTTCCCGATGATGTATGACCTCCGGTTTTCTTGTACGGGAGCATTACGTGCGATATGTCACTTACGTGTTAGTGCGAAGGGTTTAATATCGACACCGCTCACGTTCCAGCAAAAGGTTTTTTGTCGAAAGAGTAGACGAGGGACGTGGTGACTCACGAGGTTAAGTAGCAGTCATTTTACCTGCAACCCTCGTGGGATCATTAAGTGGCCAAAACGTGCCTTCACTCACAACCGATATTATCTGATCTTGTCGTTATCCTATTGTTTCCATCAAGCGTTTAAGAATGGTTCATTGCCTCAGAGAGAGAGAGCATCTTTTTATCTGTGGTTCAAGTGCCGTTTCTTCAAGAGGATTTTTAAACCTCTCACTCATGCAGATTAAATCGTGAAGAGATTACAATTGAACTTATGCTTTAAGCACCATTCAAGGAAGAAAACAGCTTAGCTTGTTAACTAAGAAAAAAAAAATGTTGAGAGGCAAAATTTATCAAAACGAAAACGCAAAAACAGCTGCAGACTTCGCAGCTATACGAACACTGACATCAGTAGAAGTATTCGTTGCTTCTAAGATTTCTGTGGATTGTCCACTACATGAACAGGCCAATTCACACAAAGTGAACCAGTTGCATTTTTGATTAAATTCAAAATTAAGAAAACATTTTACTAAAAGTCATTATCACGACAAAAATATGTTGGTCCTTAATTTGTTGCGTTGATATCAGGATCTAAACAGTTGGACTAATTTTGATGAAATTTAGTTTGCAGCCAGCGATTAAACTTCATTAAGAAAACAGTTTATGCCTATATTTAATAAAATAATTAATCAGATCTGACAAACCCATGTCCATAAAAGACGTCTTTGTTTATTTCACCTTTCAAATTTTATAAAGCTATTCTATATAGAGGCAACTGTGAAAGAGTTTATCAATTTGGTTCTTCAGATTGCTTCTAGTGATAATGTTTTTGTCGACATGCGCTCAATTTTCTTGCGGCTGGTAGAGGAGAGGATGTGCTTTCATTTTCCGTGTGGTCTACCACAACACATTATTGGAAAAATAAGCTCTGGAGAGAAGATAAGAGAATTTTTTGGAGGAACTTATTTTAATACACTCCTCAGTGAAGCCAGTTGACACTTGTTCCTCACACTTTGTAAGTGGTAATGTGTCTTTGTCGGAAGAGATATACGAGATCAGCTTCCATTAGGGATGCTAAATTTATACATCGTTTCACTTGAGGTTTAGGCTGATCTCGAACAGAAATAACAAGAATTTTTTCTTTAGAAATTTGGACTTTTCTTGACGCACACATTGATAAAGGTATACCTAATATACCTTTATTTTACATGCTATCCTTTTTGGAATTACCTAAAAAAAATGCAGGACCGCCTCTTCCATATTAGTAAGCGCTCTCCTTTTGAAATCCGTCTTCTTGTATCTGGCAAAGTATTATGGACCTGGATGGACGCTAATTAAATTTGATATGTGAGACACATCAGATTTAATCACAAGTTAGATATACTACAGCTCCACCTTCCCAATTTTGTTGGAATGAACCAAATAAGGAAGGTATCGTTATGTTTTTTTTTTTTTTTTCCTTCCCTCAACTGCATTATCTCTTGGTTACTACTCTCAACTATAGCATTTGCGTTATTTATTTGTTATGTAAAATGTTATTTATACTCTCGAATTTTGAAATTGTAAGCTATTGTCTGGGACTTCATCTTTGTTACCGGTGATTATGTAAATTAATCTAATCTGTGATTAATGATTAATCATTCATGTGTACTTGCCTCATGAAAAGCATTATAACAAAGTCTATACTAACAAGGAACCCTCAGTTAACAAGCATGTTAGCAGTAAATAGGAGCAAAAGGTCATCGTAATGGAATCGACATTATTAAAATTCCCAGCTTCGTTGAGAGTTTGTCTTGTGAACCAAAACACAAAACCCCACCAGATGATGGCATCAGCTTTCTGACCACTTTGTACTAATTTTTTTATATTTCTGTTACATGGACACAAGCAAATTTTTTGGCCGATATATACTAACGTTTAATGGTTATAATAGGAATATTTTTCTATATTAATAAGGTATAGATATTTTAGAATGATAGCATCTAACATCACGCTAGTACAAGGTGAGTAGTAGTAGGAGTGGCGGTTTGTTCCAGATAAGAAGGAATCCTGACGTATTGGTTGATAAGATGACGTCATTGTAGGCGTGACACCATGAGATTGGAATGTTAGGGATTTCCCTTGGGGCATATGTGTGTGTGACGTCACGTTGTTTGTTTTGTTCGCGTATGGAATTCTGGGTGAAGATTAGAGATAAGAATTCGTGTTGTGATTGGTGGTGCACTTCTGACAAGTTCAAGATCATAAGATAAAGAATCGTGACATGGGTGTGTGTTGTTATGAGATGTAGATAAGTGACGTCATTCGTTAGTTGTAAATAAGTGACGTTATTGTTTTGAATGGAAAGGAAGAAATATTAGAGATTAGGATTCGTGTCATGATTGGTGGTGCATTTCTGACAAGATCAAGATAAGATAAGGAATTGTGACATGAATGTTTGTTATTATCAGATGGAGATAAGTGACGTTATTGTTTGGAATCGAAAAGGGAGATATATTAGTGGATAAGGAATCGTGTCGTGATTGGTGGGACACTATTGACAAGATCAAGATAAGATAAGGAATCGTGACATGAATGTTTGAATTTAATTATATGCTGATGTCGCTCAAACATAGTTATTTTTTCTTCTAAAGATGGCGGTACTAATTTTCCAATATATTATTCGGTATTTCTTTCCTGTTAAAGGGTGGGAATTCTTAGAGAAATTCGTGATGGTGGCACTGTTTCGAGCTTTTCTGAATAATTTAATTATATACTGGTGTCCCTTAAACACACACTTTTTTTTCCATAGCTCATCTGTATTTTCTTCTATATTCATATTCTAATTCAAGTTCATATTTTATTCATAATTCATCCGAATATTTTGATTTGTCTAAAATTAAGATCTTAAAGTTCAATAAATAAATAAATAAATAAACAAATCTTGTGTGAATTCATGGTGATTTCCAAAGTGATCTTACTTAAACATACATAACACATAAATGACACTGTTTGTTCTTTTAAGTTTACACAGCGACAGTATTTCGAGCTTTTCTGAATAATTTAATTATATCCTTGTGTCTCTAACGCATTTTAAAATAAATAAATTAAAATAAATGGACAGTTAAATGGATTACAAAACCTTTTGTATTTATTCTAGAAATTCTAATGATAATTTAAAATTATTACAGCTTTCCAGAATGGCTCTTCTAAATACGAATATTCCAAAATAGTAGAATTTTAAATCCACACCACAACACAAAAACCAAAACGAATGAAATTTCTGTAAATACTGTAACCTGAAATAGTTGAGTACTTCTTCCTTTAGATTCCAGCCTGTAGGATCATGCTATGTTATCGTCATGAGCAATATCCCCCAGCGAGCGGTTGCTACAAATCGCGGTTTTCTTCAAAGGGGTCTTTCACATGAGTCACATCCGTAAATTGCAGTATTGTTCAAAAGGTATCATTTTCCTAAGTTTGGATGTTTCTCAAATACTTACATATGACTAAGTGATTAGCATTCACAAGATTGTGATGACACATATCCTAAAATTATTCATTCTTCATTCCCATGGGAAATTATTGCTGTAGTAAATTAATACTTACATTTATTTTTTTAAAAACCAATATTGACTATTAATTTTATCTGCGATTCCTTGTGCTCTTAACCTATTTCTGTAACTGAAATGTATTTATTTTATTTATTTTTTTCTTTAGCGTTAGTAATTTTAAGTAATGGATGTGCGAGAAACAAGGTTTTGAACTCGCCCTTCCATTTTCTTTTGCCAACACAACAAATAAATAGTTATTTCTTATTATTTCAAATGAATATTAGCTGTGTAATATATGCCTTTTTAATTTATATGTTACCTTTTTATTTGTCTAATATTATTAACAAATGGCTCTGTAAAATAGCCAAATTCTTACAGTATTATAACTTTTCAGGTGAAATCTTCACTAAAATTCTGGCTATTAATTTAATAGCCGATTATTCCTTTTGCTTCCAAGAGTTGACGGTTTCTTGAAATATTTGAGGGCTTACATGAACAAATAAGACTTTTAATTTGGTGAATCAAACAACAAAAAGTCTGGTTAGTTTGTGGCATGAAATTTCTCAAGGAAAAAAATGTTATCGTCTTACTTAGATTTATATAGCACATCAACGACACCCAATTTGTTCAATTAAATTTACACATTTTATTTGAATGAAATGTTATTTACAAATTGTATTTAATGAATCTAACATACAGAAATAAATAAAGTACAAAATACAATCTATTTTTTTTGTTCCTTAATCTTCTTATTGTTATATTTGCACTGTTGTTCAAAGGTTCTTCCCATGCTTGTGGAATTGCCATCATGTGGTTTTTGACAATGTGACTCTCATCTGAAAGTTAATTTTCATCTGGTGATTGTTGGGAATTTATTACTGTAGTAAAATTAAGGGTTGCTTAATTGTTTTTTAAGCCAATACATATACTTCTGAGAATTATTAAAAGCACAGAATCTTTCGTTATGTTTCCAAAAGCATTTAAAAGTACACGTTATGTTTTCACGTTTTGGGCATCCAATTTCATTTAAATCAAGAACAGGCCTTCCTATTAACCTTGTTAATGCTTTTGAATTTTCTCTTCCTTTGGCGAGTAATATTTGATATTTGCATGTTGATTCTATCATCCAATTTCTTACTATGTCCAGAGATAGAGAACCAATTTCCCACTTCAGCTGATGGTTATATTTTATTAACCAAGAATTCTGTTTTTTAACTCTTTCAGGTAAATCTTTCCAACCACAAGGTGATTTTTTAATGCATATCTTACGATAATTCTATTAGAAATACAAATTTCTTTAGGAAATAAAATTGAACTCTTATTCAAAAGAAATTGGCAAACAATTATCCCAATGATAACGGAAAATTCGTATTTTTCACCACTGTCAATTTTTCATAATCATTTTCCTTCATTCTTCATCTTCTTAGATTACTTCATATGGCACCACGAATAAATAGTTTATTATTATTATTTCACTGATTATTAGCTCTGATCATATATTTTATGTTAACTTTCTGTTATAAAATTCTAAACAATTAGAACTTTTCACAAAGAAACTTTCAGAGAATTTTGTGGCTCACCCATTATTTTTACGTTACCAAACACAAAACACCACAACACAAATCAGCAGCTGCAGTGGATGAACGATTACCTTAAGTCCAAAGTCACTCGACTCTATGGTATTTTCTTATAGTACTGTTTACACTTACCATGCCCTACCCTGCCCGTTCCTTCAAAAATGATCCTTTTGCGCAGATGACGACACATTTTCGCATGCAGCTGGATATACTGTTGGTGTGTTTTTATCTTACTTTCTGTGGGGGAAAGGTAAAATTTGTATATGTGTTATCTGGAGAGTAAAAACATTTTTTCTATACCAAACTTTAAGAGTTAAAGTCGCGTTTTGCATTAATTATCTGCTCTCTCTATAAAACAACCAAATTCTAACAGTTGGGATTTTCGATTATGTGAACGAATTGTTTTCAGATAACTCAAACAATGTCAATACATAGCATTAGACAATTTCTAAAATAATCAATACATGGATATCAGTTTTCAACACTTTTTTCCCATTCCTGGCATCAATTTCACAGTTGTGATTTTTTTTACAAAATAATTAAACAGAATTGCATTAAGACATAAAGTTGTGGATTTAAATATCAAGTTCTAATCAGAATAGCGGAGTAAAAAATTCACTGTGGGAAAAACACAACAAAAGCAGACATCTTTGTTCATTTAGTTTACAAATGCATATTTTATTTTGCTGAAATACTATTTACAAGTATATTCACTGAGAAAAATTCGAAAAAAAAATGTAATTACCTAAAAATATTTCACAATATTTAGTTTAGACTCTTAACGTTTTCCAAAGAGTTCAATGAATAAAATTTTTGTTACTCACTGTTTCTTGGTTACATTACATCAAAATAGCTGGTCACGAAAAAGAGTTTTTAAATCTGATATGGTGAATGATTATCACATACATTGTGATATATTTATCCAGGACCACTTGAGAAAAGTTGTGCAGGAAGTGGTCTGGTATCTTCGGCTACTTGCAAAGAAGAGTTGTCTATGAAATGAACCTCGGTGAGTGTTATATTCTAAAATGCCAAGATGGGGAACTAATACTTGATGATACAGGTGATGGAAGTAAATTTTTTTCTATTAGTTGTGAAGAAACGGAGAGATTTTCACCAAATATATGACATTGATGATCATTTACTATTTTTGGAAACTGAATTACCATCTATTCATGGGGAAAATCATCACTAATCATTTAAATTCATCAATGGTTAAATTAGACTTTTAACATTTTATCCAATTCGATAAAGATTCTTTATTTCGGGACATTTATGCATTTTACAAAAACTGTTTGTGTATATTTGCTGACAAAAGAATACACAGAATGTTTAGGGAGGCATGGTGTCATTTCCAGACTGACACAATATGAAATGTATAGAAGTGTAGTTACCATGGTATCAGATTTAAAAACTCTTTTGCTTGACCTGCTATTTTGATGTAATGTAACCAAGAAACAGTAACAAAAATTTTATTTATTGAATTCTGGAAATTGTTAAGAGTCTAAACTAAATATTGTGAAATATATTTAGTTAATTACATTTTTTTTCGAATTTTTCTCATTGAATATACTTGTAAATAGTATTTCAGCAAAATAAAATATGCATTTGTAAACTTAAATGAAAAAGATGTGTGCTTTTGTTGTTGTGTTTTTCAACAGGGAATTTTTTACTCAGTTTTTCTGATTAGAACGTGATATTTAAATCCACAACTTTATATCTTAATGCAATTCTGTTTAATTATTTTTTTAAAAAAATGACAACTGTGAAATTAATGCCAGGAATGGGGAAAAAAGTGTTGAAAACTGATATCCTTGTATTGATTAATTTAAAAATTGTCTAATGCTATGTATTGACATTGTTTGAGTTATCTGAAAACAATTCGTTCACATAAGCGAAAATTCCAACTGTTAGAATTTGATTGTTTTACAGAGAGAGAACAGATAATTAACCAAAACATCACTTTAACTCTTAAAGTTTTGTATAGAAAAAATGTTTGTACTTTCCAGATACACATATACAAATTTCGCCTTTCCCCACACAAAGATAAAAACACACCAACAGTATATCCAGCAGCATGTGAAAACATGTCGTTGAGTCATCTGCGAAAAAGGTTCATTTTTGAAGGAAAGGTCAGGGTAGGGCATGGCAACTGTAAACAGTACTATAAGAAAATACCGTAGAGTTGAGTGACTTTGAACTTAAGTTTACCATTCATCCACTGCAGCTGCTGTTTTGTGTTGTGGTGTCTTGTGTTTGGTAATGTAAAAATAATGGGTGAGCCACATTCTTTGAAAGTTCCTTTGTGAAAAGTTCTAATTGTTTAGAATTTTGTAAACCAATGTTACCATAAAGTACACGATCAGAACTAATAATCAGTGAAATAATAATAATAAACTATTAATTCATGGTGCCATATGAAGTAATCTAAGAAGATGAAGAATGAAGGAAAACGATTATGAAAAATCGACAGTGGGTGAAAAATACGAATTTTCCGTTTATCATTGGGATAATTGATTGCCAATTTCTTTTGAATAAGAGTTCAAATTCATTTCCTAAAGAAATTTGTATTTCTGATGGAATTATTGTAAGATATGCATTGACAAAATCACCTTGTAGTTGGAAAGAATTAACTGAAACAGTTAAAAAACAGAATTCTTGGTTAATAAAATATACCCATCAGCTGAAGTGGGAAATTGGTTCACTATCTCTGGACAAACTAAGAAATTCGATGATAGAATCAACATGCAAATATCAAATATTACTTGCCAAAGGAAGAGAATCAAAAACATTAACGAAGTTAATAGGGAGGCCTGTTCTTGATTTAAATGAAATTGGATGCCCAAAACTTGAAAACATAACGTGTACATGTGAATACTTTTGGAAACATAATGAAAGATTCTGTGCCTTTAATAATTCTCAGAAGTATATGTATTGGCTTAAAAAATAAATATGCAACCCTTAATTTTACTACAGTAATAAATTCCCAACAATCACCAGATGAAAATTAACTTTCAGATGAGAGTCACATTGTCAAAAACCACATGATGGCAATTCCACAAGCATGGGAAGAACCTTTGAACAACAGTACAAATATAACAATAAGAACATTAAGGAACAAAAAAAAATATATTGTATTTTTCACTTTATTTATTTCTGTATGTTAGATTCATTAAATACAATTTGTAAATAATATTTCATTCAAATAAAATGTGTAAATTTAAATGAACAAATTGGGTGTCATTGATGTGCTATACAAATCTATGTAAGACCATAACATTTTTTTCCTTGAGAAATTTCATGCCACAAACTAACCAGAGAATTTTTTTTTTGAAAGTGTCAACACTTGGAAGCAAAAGGAATAATCGGGTATTAAATTAATAGCCAGAATTTTAGTGGAGAAGATTTCATCTGAAAATTTACAATACTGTAAGAATTTTTCTATTTTACAGAGCCATTTGTTAATAATATTACAGTCAAATAAAAGGTAACATAGAAATTAACAAAGTATATATTACAGAGCTAATATTCATTTGAAATATTAAGAAATAACTATTTATTTGTTGTGCTGGCAAAAGAAATTTCTAAAAGAAAACGCAACGGCGAGTTCAAAACCTTGTTTTTCACATATCCATTACTTAAAATTTCTAACGCTAAAGAAAAAAAAAAAATAAAATAAATACGTTTCAGTTAGAGAAATAGGTTAAGAGTACAAGGAATCGTAGGTAAAATTAATAGTCAATATTGGTTTTTAAAAAAATAAATGTAAGTATTAATTTACTACAGCAATAATTTCCCATGGGAATGAAGAATGAATAATTTTAGGATATGTGTCATCACAATCGTGAGAATGCTAATCACTTAGTCATATGTAAGTATTTGAGAAACATCCAAACTTAGGAAAATGATACCTTTTGAACAATACTGCAATTTACGGATGTGACTCATGTGAAAGACCCCTTTGAAGAAAACCGCGATTTGTAGCAACCGCTCGCTGGGAGATATTGCTCATGACGATAACATAGCATGATCCTACAGGCTGGAATCTAAAGGAAGACGTACTCAACTATTGCAGGTTACAGTATTTACAGAAATTTCGTTCGTTTTGGTTTTTGTGTTTGTGTTGTGGTGTGGATTTAAAATTCAACTATTATGGAATATTGTTTTTGGAATATTCGTATTTAGAAGAGCCATTCTGGAAAGCTGTAATAATTTTAAATTATCATTAGAATTTCTAGAATACATACAAAAGGTTTTGTAATCCATTTAACTGTCCATTTATTTTAATTTATTTATTTTAAAATGCCGTAGAGACACCAGCATGTAATTAAATTATTCAGAAAAGCTCAAAATACTGTCGCTGTGTAAACTTAAAAGAACAAATAGTGTCGTTTATGTGTTATGTATGTTTAAGGAAGATCACTTTGGAAATCACCATGAATTCACACAAGATTTGTTTATTTATTTATTGAACTTTAAGATCTTAATTTTAGACAAATCAAAATATTCGGATGAATTATGAATAAAATATGAACTTGAATTAGAATATGAATATGGAAGAAAATACGGATCATCTATGGGAAAAAAAGTGCATGTTTAAGTGACAACTGTATATAATTAGTTATTCAGAAAAGCTCGAAACACTGCAGCCATCACGAATTTCTCTAAGAATTCCCACCCTTTAACAGGAAAGCAATACCCCAAAATATATTGGAAAATTAGTACAGCCATCTATAGAAGAAAAAAAAACTATGTTTGAGTGACATCAGCATATAATGAAATTCAAACATTCATGTCACTCTTCCTTATGTTATCTTGATCTTGTCAGAAGTGTGCCACCAATCACGACACGATTCCTTATCCACTAATATATCTCCCTTTTCCATACGAATGGCGTCACTTATTTACAAGTAACAAATGGTGTCATTTATCTCCATCTGATAACAACAACCAATCACCTCACGATTGCTTATCTCTAATCATCACCCATAATTCCATACGCGAACAAAACAAACAACGTGATGTCACACACATATACTCCCAATGAATCTTGATCTTGTTCAAACCTCCACCCCTATTACTAAAGTGAACACAAAAATCTAAACATTTTCAAATTTACTAAAGAAATATGACACATACAAATGCATCTTTAAAGAGACTTTTTTTTTTAATGGCATACTAAAATATACAAGAAATCCAGTGGATTTCCAAAGCACAGATTCGTTGAACTCCAAAACCTGTTTAAGTTCCTCTTCCAACTGAGTGCGAGTTTCTTTTCTGTACTTGAGTTCTTTCTAAATATTTTAGAGAGCGCTAACTCTCTAAGTTCTAGAGAAAACTTCAAAAGAAAATTTTCAATATCTTTAACGTTGCAATAAATGTAACTGAAATTATCACAATATAGTAAGTGTACAGTAGTGTATATCATAGTGTGCGTTCGTTTATGGGTACGCGAAATTGAATGTATATTGAATAGCCAATCAGGAATCACTGTTATTTTGAAATTAATAATTCATCGTCCCATAAATATCAGTGATTAAATTATCTGCTACAGTACAGTACTAGTCTTCATTAAGAATGATTTCAAAAACTAAATGCTATTATTTTATTTATTTTTTTATGGGTGAGGAGGTTGGACTGCACACTTTCGTCTCATCCATAGAAGAAAGAAACCAATCACCTTTTTTATTCTTTCAGAACCGTATCGACAAAGATTTGTTCTGATGTTGGGGGGGAAATCTATTGATATTCCGTGACTTTTTTTTTCCTTTCTTTGACATTAGTTACATCGGAAGCGGACATGTAATACGCCAGTTACGTGCGAAGGCCGGAGGTTAATATCGACACTTGTCACGTGCCGTCAGAACTTTCTCCCAGAGTAGGAGATGATGAAGACATTGCACTACCAGGTTAAGTAGTAAGATAGAGATAAGCTGGCAGTGCCAAAGAAATGACTGGCACATAAATAGAAATGTCTTTAACAGGTGACTTAGACACATGCGAATGCGAGTCCAAAAAGAAAAAGCTCATCGTGTCAGAGACGTCTATTATATTATAAGAGATAGTAGGGAAATAAGTTTTTTTCCAGGAGAGTGATAGGTGCTTAGTCTCGATGGGGACTTGTTATCTTAATAAAATTTCAATTTTTCAATCATGCGTTGACTTTCCTTATCTTTATTTTTTCTGTAAGTTAGATGAACAGGAAAATGGATGAGAAAAGTAGCTGCCATTTCTTCAAGACGTCCTTAATATTAAGTTAAACAGTTTCTACGTATTACTTATCTGCATCCATTATATGTGTCATAAGAAGTCTATAGTTTTGAACAGGGATGTGAAGAACAGTTTTACTTCCATTGCAAGTTTTTCCACTTGGCTATACTATAAATTAAAGATGCCAAAAAAGTATATACTTCGTTTAATTCTTTATCCAATAGTATGCAAACAACGTTTGCACCTGAACTATTTTCAGGTGCAAACCTGAAACAAACCTGAACTATTTTCAGGTGCAAACCTGAAACAAACCTGAACTATTTTCAGGTGCACCTGAACTACATCAGTAGTTCAGGTGCACATCACTTGCCTTAGTATCCCATAATGCAAAGCGCATCTCCTTACGGTATGTATAATGCTATGCATTATGGGAAGGGTCACTACCCAGACTGTTTTCCATATTTATGTGCGGGGATTAGCTCTTCAAAAACTCGTGAGATCCCTCAGATCACCCAACAATGAATGACTTGAGTGATTATTTAACTCAGCGTTGGCTCTGCCCAGTGACAGGCTCCCCAACCACCAAGCAGAAACTCATAATCCAGGGAAAAGCATCTGCCAAGGAAGCCCTAATACAAACCACCTGAACAGACCCAAATTCCTGGATGCTCAAAAGCTCCCTAAGGCAAAAACCTTAAGAGAGCAAAAAAACTCTGCTTCCCCGAATGAAGCAACCGGTTTCGACCTTTATTGAGGTCTCATCAGTATGACCCAGGTGATACTAAGGTTGAAGTAATGCAGAATTCATACTTTCATATACGAGTAGCCAAAAGGTGCACACCTTATTAATTAAAATACTCTGGATTAGAGATAGTTGGAAGTTTTTCCACTTGGTTATACTATAAATTAAAGTACGCAAACCTTGTTTGCTTGCACTTGGATAAAGGATTAAACCAAGTATGTAATTTCTTGGTATCTTTAAGTTAAGTTTTACTTCCGTACTTTTTTTTTTTCATATCTTGCATTAGACATCAGTCCAAATAACCCTTCCGTTCAAAAATCTGTGGATGACAAACCTCCTCCCCTTCTCCAAACCCACGCGCGTTAAGTTAGTTGCGCCCATTAGTATCCTACTCCATATTTTACTCTCTCTCTCTGCGTCACTTTACATACAACCCTTATTCAAAGCATGACGTCATTTTTTTTTTCAGTGTGAGTTGCATGCTGGGAACTCCATATATTAAGTGAAATTGTAATGTATCGTTTTCATTCGTTATTGACGTCAACAAGGGAGCATCCTTGACCTCTTCAATAAGTTACGCCAACATACGTCAACTTCAGAGTATTTTTCACTATTATTTGTGAAACTTATCTTTGATGTCTTCTTAGTAACATATTGGGTTTTTCCTCTGCGGAAACGTGGCTGTCACTACTCTTGTCATTCTGATGATATCAACATCCTTCATAGTTGTTCGTGGGCCTACTTCACATTCGTCACTGCTTTTGAGTGATCCACGAGATATCCGATCACGCACAGGAAACGTGAATGAATTGTAGGAAGCTTTTGAAGAAATGCTGTGGAACCACGAAGATCTGTTTCCGGTTCTGCGTTATTATGATTTGTAACTATGATAACTGTCATACTTGTTTCAGTGTGAATGTGTTTTTACTATGTAACAGAAAAGTAAATCTGAGATAATTCTTGTAATAACCTAGAAAGCTAGTAATCCATTTACGTTTGCTTGACGTTGAAGCTCCTGAATCCAAATTCCAAATATGCCTATTAGAAATTCAGTGCTGTCACTAAGGTAACTTCGTCATTACACTAAGCGAAAGCACTCCTGTTCAGTCACTAGCATTCGAATGAATATAATATATTCCAGTTTAATTAATTGTAACCATAAAAATGCTGAATTGTATTGTTAAGGATTAATTCAAAGTTAATTGTTGAAGAATCCTAACAATTAACTGTAACGAATCTGGCAGCAGACAAAATTGTAATCTGTATTTGAAATAACCTATAATTGGTGTCCATAGAGTGATTTCTCTTTCGCTCCTTTTCAGATAGCCCAGAGACAACATCGACTGCACCTTGTCAGTGATGTATTGCTGTATTCTTTCTATTTATTAGACCTGAACAATCTGACTTCTTTCTCTTCCGGCCACTTCAGTGTGCATGGCGTGGGAATGTTTTCATTAAGCTGGTTGATTCCTTTCAGCAGCAGCAGAACTCAGTCCACACTGCAAATTGAAGCATATAATAAGGTATTTGGAATAACGCATCATAAGAAAAAGAGTTAAAGCTCAATCAGAAGACTGGGATGAGAAAGAGATCCACATTTGCCTAATATAATTTCCGTGTGATAACTAGATCTGGGAAAGAGGAATCGACCGTTTGTAATCCTTCCATTCTAACGTATTGCACACAATAGAAATAAGCACTACAAGGAAAATTGAATTTATACGACATGGAATCTTTGTCTTTTCTTTTTTTTTTTTAATTGATAACCCTTTTTCACTCCGAGTTTCCTCCCACAAACAGGCAAAAGATTCTCAATTAATATACAAAAATACCGAAGTGGGTGTGGTACATGTAGTGCAAAGGTTGTGCGGTGTGGAGTGTACGGGTCACTTCCTGCGATGAGTTCTCGGAATCGATGGGAGAGTCATGTAATAATAGTAATATATGAAAATTTTAATTAATATTTATAAGGAGTGATGGGTTTATAAATAAAAAAAATGTCCAGTCATAACAATTAATTAATTCCATCCGATTCTCGTCCGTCCTTAGACGAGTTGAGTTTCTTGATTAGGGGTTTTTAGGAACTTTAATGTAGCCGACTTGCCATTCCTCTGCTGCAAAGGGTATTTTATGTCTGTGGACATGCGTGTTCACGTGGTTGGTTTGCCTGTCGCTGGATGAAAAGTTCGTGTTTCCGAGGGGGAGGAGGGACCCTCTTCCACCTACGTATAAGACTGGTCTTCAATTAAAAATCCCTGATAAAGGTTTTTTTTTCTCGTCCTAGACGGGATGTGAATCCGGGTCTTCCCAACCACTGCGCTTCGTCTGTGCCGAATGAGCTCGGAGGTTCTAGTTAATTACGTTCTTTATTTAAAAAATTTGAATTAAATTTTTCTGAAGTTGTTAAGGGAACCTAAACTATTGATTTTACTGCTGTTCTTTCCACATATAATTCATAAATATATGCTTATATCCAGGCACGCACGCGTCGGTTTAGTTTTGGCCTCTCCTTTCAGAAGTACAATACTAGGTGAATGCTTTATGACTTTTTTTTTTTTTGTGTGTGTGTAAAATACTATATTTCTTTCACACGAACACCTCTCTAGATTAAATGTAATTGCCAATCCATTACACACGGACAGAGAGAAAGAGCTGGGAGTCACGTTTTAGAGTGGTTATTGACTCAAACGTTACACTTAAAACACAGCGCATACACACAACCGGTAACGAGTAACAAGAGCATGTTAGTTGGTTGTTTGTCGTAATGCATCCAGCACTATATACCTAATTGCACGTGAGCGTTACACATTCCCGAAATGCGCCGGAGCTAGAAACACATCGTATATTTTAAAAAGAGAGAAAAAAAATATATATTCACATTTTTTTTAAAGGATTTAAAGAAAGTGATACTTTTAGACACAACTGAATTTTCTTTTATGTCATAAGGAGTTTTTTCTTTTATGTTTTCGGAAACTGTAAAGTGGAGTACTTCCAGAACGTCCGCCTTTTGCTGTTTCCCGACGGTCATTATCGTAACGATGCTCTTCAGCAGTTTAAGTAGCTGGTTGTTCACCTTCTGTTACGAACAATGTCTGTCGTCGTACGGACTCATCCACAAGTGGGTCACGTTATATCGGACATTTGAAGCCACATTTGATATATGGGACCAGTTTTTCAATAGCGTTGTCATCCGCGTGCTCTTTTTCTTGGGTCATTTAATATGGACTGTCGTCCATAATGTAATAACCACTGCTGATATTGTAGTTACATGGTGGTCACTGAACTTTTTAGCTTTATCTACAGTTTCTATAATTATTACACTCATTGCGTACAATATACCGTACTTAAGCGTCTATTCCAATTGTTTTGTCTGTCTGTCCATATCGACAATTTTTTTCTGGATGCATGAATTTTAATGAAATTTAGGATTTGGAATTTGTACAAAATTCTTTCGAGACTGAATTTAATGCATTGGGGGGCTTTCATATTTTGGTGTTTAGGATTTCTACTAACATTCATCGAATACTCCAGTGTTTTGGTTTAATTTAGTTTAAACCATTTCTAGCCAAAAAAGACTTATCCAGATCTCATTTGTAACACATTTGTATTGCATAACAAATGACAAAATAATTTGTCCGAGGTTCATACGCCACAAAAGGCTTCACTTCCGGTCTTGCTATAAAAAGTGGTTTCGGTATATTAGAGTGCTATTGCGAACATACATTTTTAAGATTGGATCGTATTATTTTCATTCATATTTATATAATTATATGTTAAATCTTCCGGTACCTATGCTTAAATCTTAGTCTCTTTATACACTATCTGATCAAAAGTATCCGAACATCCCTCCGTAATTCGTAAACTGACGTCTAGATGTCACTATGACCTCACTTACTGGTATAAAAGGAGACACGTAGCTGTGTGTTGTTTAGTGATAAGTACGAGCAGAATGGGTAGGTCAAGGGAGCTCAGTGACTTCGAATGGAGACTAGTTATTGGTTGCCACATCAGTAAGAAATCTGTCAGAGACATTTCAACCCTCCTCAAGTCGCCCAAGTCAACAGTTGGTGACGTGATTGTGAAATGGAAACGTGAAGGCACAACAAAACCACGGTCGGGTACGCCGCGTTTAATGACAGACAGGGACCGTCGAGCCTTGAAGAAGGTGGTTCGTGAAAATCGTCAGACATCTAGTGAAACAATCACCCGGGAGTTCCGCAGTGCTACTAACTGTCCAGCCTGCACCATGACTGTGCGTCGAGAGTTAGAGGAATGGGATTCCATGGTCGAGCAGCTGCCCATAAACCGAACATTTCTCCTGTGAATGCTAAGCGCCGCCTGCAGTGGTGTAAAGAGCGAAGACAATGGACAACTGGAAACGTGTGATATGGAGTGATGAATCATGCTTTACCACGTGGCAGTCCGATGGGAGGGTCTGGGTGTGGCGAATGCCTGGAGAACGATCCCTGCAAGCGTGTGTAGTGCCAACAGTGAAATTCGGAGGAGGTGGCGTTACCGTGTGGGAATGTTTTTCATGGAATGGACTTGGCCCTCTCGTAACACTGCACGGAAATCTAAATGCGGAATGGCACAAGGACATTTTGACCCGTTGTGTACTGTCTCTGGTAGAAAATCAATTCGATGATGACTTGTCTGTATGAACACCTGCCATAGAGCAAGGTCTGTGAGGGAACGTTATTTGTGGACAGTAACATTTCAGAAATGGATTGCCCGACCCAGAGCCCTGACCTGAATCCTATCGAACACCTTTGAGATGAATTGGAACGCCGACTTCACTCCAGACCCCAACGACCCACATCACGAACTGTTGTGGCTACAGCTCTTCAGGAAGAATGGGCTGCCATTTCTCCAGAGACGTTCCGACACCTGGTAGAAAGTCTCCCCGGCAGAGGTAGAGCTGTCATAGAAGCAAAGGGTGGACCCACTTGGTATTAATGTCCACTACTGAAAAGTGTGTCACAGGGAAAGTCTGATTACCGTTTCAAGTAGGTGTCCGGATACTTTTGATCACACAGTGTATAACCACTCAGAGAATTATTCTGTTCCTGAACACACACACTACACACACACACATCCTTCAATACACTTTTTTATCCTTTATTCCTAAAATATAATAGGCGAAATCCGGAGCTCTCAGTAATTTTCGGAAATCGGTAGACACGTTCACATCCACACTTAGTCGTCACTGAGTTTATGCTACCGATGATGTTGAATTCTTCGAGAGAAAGCACAGCCATCTCGTGATCCTAATCTCTAATCGGCATCATTATATGAAGTACGGTGAAATCTGCTGTCAGTTCTCTGGATTACAACAAAAAACAATATTTTCAAGAAGGGAAAAAAAAAAAATATATATATATATATATATATATAAATGACCCATTGTATATATGTTACCGCTAAAGTGTAGAAATCAGTTAATCTGCAGATTAGTTAGGTAATGTGCAGATTAACTAGGGTAATCCGTTAATGTGCCGAAAATTGTTCCATTTCTCAAATTACCTAGGTAATCTGCAAATTACCTAGATAATATGCATGCGCATTACCTACTAGGAAATCGTTAAAGTGAAAATAAGATCTTTGCTGGAACAACAGCAATTAAAAAACTATAATACAAAGAATCAATCGGTTTAAAATATTATTACAATTAAGGAAATGAATTTGCAAAACATATGATAAAATTATGTTTACTTATTTGTGCAATCTAAAGATTGGTGACACTTTGAATTACATAGCGATTGGTTTTTGCGACAAGCACACCTCTTTGTGGTACATTTAGATTTATTAGTCACATTTTCTGAAACCCTGCCCAGTACCAAGGGATTGTTTTATTGCTGTTTGACGTAAAGATATTTCTACATTAGGGACATCTTCTTACGTTAAATATCTCTCTTTGCAAACACTGAATTCAAATTTTGAATACAATTGTTTTAAAATACCCGTTTTAGTACCAAGTTTATAAACGCCATCCTCTGTTTTACTAAGAACCACAGCTGAAATCGAGCGGGCATCAGTTTTTTGCTCTGTCTACTTCCGGTACTTTAATTCTCACAGTGACACCTTCATCAACATTTGGGTGCTTTGCATTAGAACCTGCTAACATTTTCTTTACTTGCATTTCTAAACCTTTCTTGGCTTCATCACGCTGTATTTTCTGATCCATATTCTTTTTACAGATGTTGCACAATACATACGATACCCTTCCTCTTTAGGATCTATTTCACAACAAATTACGTGAACAAACATGTCACACGATTTACACTTGTGAGCACCTGATGCTGCTTTTGAGAATAATACAGACCATTTCTTGTATAGTCCCCTTTACAGACTCTGTACGAAACTGTGACGGCGATTCTGCTGAAGTTGAGGGTAACTCAGTGTTGACTTCTTCAACATGCAGAGGTGATTCCTTGGAGGTGCAGGGTAACTGAATATTCTTCATAACTGTATCCTCAATCAACGGTATAGAAGGCAATTTAAGATTACTATTGATAAATTCTTGTATTTCTATAGGTGATTCTGTAGAAGCAGGGGATAACGGAATGTCCTCTTGAGTAAGATTTGACTGTGATCCCATAATCACAGTTTCTTGTGAATCTTCTACTTTTTCAAGGTCTTCTTCAGTACTTTGTGGTGTAATAGAAGAAGACAATCCCACTTTTGCGGGACAACCGAACATGGCTTCGTATGGACTTCTTTTAATTGCAGAATGATAGGCACGTTTCTTCATGAATTGTACAAATTGTACGCCCTCGCTCCACTTGTTAGTTTGGTTATCAGCCATCCAAGTAGTGAGCATGTTTTCAATGTCTTGATTCGCTGGTTCTACACTTCCTTGACTTTGGTTGTGTCTAGGTTTGCCATTAACCATTTTGATTTCGGGCCACAACTGTGTTACACATTCTAAGATTTTATTACAAAATTCGCGTCCGTTATCAGAATGCAAAATACTTGGAGCGCCAAAAAGGAGAAAAATATCAAGCAAGTTATAGGCTACTTCATCCGCCCATTTTGATGTGAGCGGCTTCAATACAACAAATTTTGTTAAGTAGTCTTGGTATACGAGAAGAAACTTAAACTTTCCATCTGGTTGAGATTGGTAATAGATGAGATCCACCTGGCATCTGCTATTGAAATGCGATGAAATAATCGGCTTTACAACAATCCCTTTTTTCGCACTTTTTTTTGTTTTTGTTGACAAGGTTCGCATAAATCCAAAAACATTTTTATTTGGGCTTGGGTTATGTTTTTATAAAGTGTATTTAATTGCTTGATCATTCTGTCTCTTCCACCGTGGCCAATTGACAAATGAGTAGAATACAATATGTCAAACAATTCTTTGGCATTGACAAACTTTTTTCACACTTTCTCGCGCATCTGACAACGGCCCAATGAGTTTTTCACAGCCTTGTACAGTTAACACATCATACCTTTTGAATTATTCGATAATCTCAAGATGATTCTTTCTTCTGGGAAACTTTTATTCGCTTTGCATCGCGACGACAAGACACTGACGAAACCAAACTAAAAGTGGAGGGAGAGGGGAAAAGGAAAGGGAGTAGGAAAAGGAAATAAGAGAAACAAACTTTCGAACTTTAACTATACGGAAGCCGTTAATGTGCGCATTACCTAGGTAAAATGCGGAAAACTCTTGATTCCGCACGTTAACGGAGCAAATTAGTTAATCTGCAGATTAGCTAGGTAATATGCACATTAACGGCTTTCGAGCTTTAGTGGTAACATATATATATATATATATATATATAACACCATTTATATGTTAAAGATACCAAGCAATTTTATAAGCTAGGTTTTAATCATTCTTCCCAAGTAAGTCAAGTTTGTGCCTGCACATAGTGCATGTCTGAGGCAACTCGTGGTAAAGGTGGAGTAAGATCCGATCACTTTCCTTAGTATCTTCCACTAATGCAAAGCACATCCCCTTGCGGAGATGTATGATGCTATGCATTAAAGGTAAGGGCCACTACCCAGTCCGGTTTCGACCTTTATTGAGGTCTCATCAGTGGGAACCAGACCATAAAAATGCCAACGGCGAAGTAACGCAGAGCTTATAGATTTTACCTAAACAGTTGCCACAGTGTGCTTTGACCTTATTAAATAAAAATCTCCAGATGAGAGTAAGATGTAGAAAGTTTTTTTAAGTAGTTTTTGACTGCACTACGTGCTGGCGCAAACTTGACTGACTTGTCTGTTTGCTTACTTGGGAAAAAAAGGATTAAAACCTAGCTTATAAAATTGCTTGGTATCTTTAACATGGTATACCCAAGTTAAAAAAACTTTCTATATATATATATATATATATGGTCATCTTATCATCTAATAGTATGATGCCTTCTCTTAGCGAAGGCATTATTATCTTAGAACAACTGTTCAAACTAGTTATTGAGCCTGTCATGAAACAATACAAAGAGTTCAAGTGTTTTCGTGGCGGAGCTACGATAATGCGACATTTGTTCTTTGGTTTGTTCGAATCCCATCTAGGACATAATGAACCTTTAAAGAGGCTTTTCAGCCAAAGTGAATTCGTTTTTTTTTTTTTTTTTTTTTTTTTTCTTTCCTCTCCTGAAAATCATGGCCATCAGCCAAGAACATTAACTACAGGCCTTCAGTAAGCCGGGAGGTAGTCTCACTCCGGGCGATGAAACTTATCTCCCACCTAAAGACAATCACAAACATCCATGCTCACGGCAGGATTCGAACCCACAGCCTGTTGGTTGAAGACCGACTGGATACGCTACCCACTCGGCCAGCCAGTCCAGGGACTTGCGTAGGAAGCTGAAGACCCGACTATTGCTCACACTGCACCCCTATAGAGAATAGGGAACTCGAATCTAATTCAGAAAAGAATAGAACCCAACGGGAAAGTCAGCCAGAATTGTGGTGTCTGCTCGTAACAAGAAAGTCATATTCTTATTTGTCTCTTTTCAGCTTTTATATTTATAGCTAATTTTTATATTAATCGCTTTTGTTACACTTATTCAAGTGTATATTTGAGCAACAAAAGTTTCACCGAGTTTAATAATAATAATTCATCTGTGGCTTCTTCCATTTTGCTAGTAGTATATTCATGCGGTTTTCTGTAAGTTTAATAAGAAAGAAGATAATGACACTTTTTTTATTATTATTATTCTGTCTGAGAGAGAACCGTTGCTACTATCCTGCTTTTCCATCTGACTTTTAGCTTTTTCTCGGTTCTGGTGTAGTTTAACTAACGCTCTGCGTTATGGATTTTCCCCCCTCTCGAATATTTTTGTATCCACTATAATTATGTAAGAAAGATTTAGGGCTTTATCTTTTACAAATGTTTTTTTTTCCTTTTTTTTTAGTTAAATTAATTATTTTTTGCAACAAGCTATCATTAGGTTCTTCCCTACTTAGATAACTACTCTGATTCGTAGTTTTTTTCCCTTCATAATTACAAAAACAGCTTACTTTTATTTCATAATTATTGTGTGCCTTTCAGACAACTCCGCGTGCGGCTTGTGTGGAATTATCAATAAAAACTCGCAGAGAAACGCGATATTTTGTGAATGTCTTGAAGATAACATCTACATTTTTTTTTTACTTTATTATTATTTTTTTTAACAAAGACATTCATACATACGGACCACGGCATTTTTATTCCGTTATGCGTATGAAAGCCATCCGTATTCTGGTGCTGCAAGTCAGCATGACCTTAATTGAGGTTTTAATTGAAACATTTTTCCTCCGATGTCTTGCACTAGATCGTTCTAAATGCAGCGGTAGCTTGGGTTATAATTGCTTTCGACTTGAGAGGCTTGTCTTTTGTTTCTTTTTTCGTAATTGTTCATGTCTGGGTTGGAATACACTTATCGTGTGCATATATCTAGACAATTACCAGAACGTCTTGTAGAACAAAGGAAGAAAAAAAAGAAAAGGTGAGCTGTGGAGATTGTTTTTCATAACTCAGCACTTTAATCTTACACACCATTACAAATGTTTTACTTGAAACACACGCACGCACAAGTTACGATCATCCACTGGGTGTTGTGTCCTGTATGGGCGAGTAATGGATGGATGTCAAATCTCTGTTTATGTAGAGACTGTCTTGTGTCTGAGTCGTTGTATACTTACTTTAATGAAGGTTAACTGCCAGTGATACTTTGGCTATTAATAATTATTTGTTTTTAAACAGTCGTTTGATACTACGAACAAGAACATGTCACATATACTGATGACTTTTTTTTTTATGTAAACCTTCCTATTCTGGTAATCCTCATCTGCAGATTGAGATAGACGACTTCTGTCGGACAGTGTCTGTTAACAACATGAACAGTAGAAGGTTAAAGTCACTGGAAGCTTGAGTGGTAGCGATCAGTTATCTTAGAAGTATTTGTATTGTGTGTAAAAGGAAGTTGTGTGGGAACAGCTCCTGTCGACACATCTGGAGACTTTTGCTAATGGAGTACGATTATTATGTGAGATTTTCCACTGGGATCCAGTTGTAAAGTAGAAATGTTCGCAAAACAGATTTTCAGTTCTTGAATTTCATTAAAGGTGAATGACAAAATACTCATCGATTTTAGTAACTAGTCGAGTGTTTTTCTTCACTTTTTTTTCGGGACACTTTCTATTCAGTTCTGAGTTAGTTGTTTTTTTTTTCCTCTCAGAATGCGTATACAATATCCGCATTGATTTATATATTGTTGTATATAGTGTAAGGTTTAGTATAATTTTGGTTTAGAAAAAAATAGAAAAACATATATTATAAAAAAAAAAATAATTAAAATATTGGAATGCTACTGTGTGTTCCGAAATTTGTGTAGCCATCAACCTACAGTTAAATATCAAATGAAGCAACCATGTTTTTTTTTGGTTTTTTTTTCCACAGTTATGATTAGCCTATGTCTCCTTAGTTATCACATTACTCTAAGTATAACATCACGGTGCTTTTTCTGTTTCAAAACCAATCCATTGTTTGCGTTCTACCCAGTAATCGATTGTCACCACCACGGAAGATGGTCTGTAAGTTTCAGACCGAAATATCTGGCCAGCTAAACAAATGAACAGTTTTATCTATGCCTTGTGTTTTCGTGTAAATGTAATTTAACTATTTTTTTCGGATCCGTTGACAAAAATATCAATTCCAAAGATGAATTTTCAGAATTATTACAAACACATTTTAAATACATACCTTGAAATTATTCCTTTCAGTTAAAGAATTATCTCTGTGAAATTAGTCATCTGTTTCATTCTATTCTTTTTCTCCATTGTTGCCTTATGAATATTGTTAAATTACAACTTTATTGTGACGTCAGATATAACATTCCATTGTACGATTTTTGTCTTTTTTTTTTTATAATAGTTCGTTTATAGTTCATTCTTTCTACGTCTGTAGGTTTTAACAATTTAATATAGCACTAAAAATTTCGAAAATATCTAGTTGAAATCTATTGATACTTGCCATAAGGATTACTGGCTTTTAAAACAATTCGTTGAAATATATATGTGTTTAATATTTTATTCATTATTATTTATTGTTATTATTTTGTTTTATTTTATTCTTTTTGTTTTAAACCGAATTTATCAGAACACGAAATGGCAGCAACTGAAATAAATAAATAAATAAATATTATATATGGATACTGTCTTTAATTCCTGCTCTCTAATAATATGCAAATGACTGTGCCAACTCCGTTATTGGGTGTAGGAAATGGAAACCGCACCTAAATTGACAAAAAAAAAAAAAAAAGAAATAAAAATAAGCAAAACAAGGATCAATTTTATTCACAATGACAATCAGTCAGGAGAATCATTTCAACCTTCTTTATTATTATTTATTCACAGGGTATTATTTCAAACCCGGTAATACGAACATTGCAAAGAGCGCGCGCTCCTTTCTGAAAACGTAACCCGATGACGCTTGAGGCCAACAATGCATTGAACGGTCTTGATGTAAGCGTTTTTGTCGACTATAAAGATAACTCCGCTGGGAGGGGCATTCAGCCACTAATACGCCTCTGAAGGGGGATAAAGAAGAAAAAAAAAAAAAAAAAGAAAACGAAAAGCAACAACTAAGGAACAATGAAAAGTCGTTATTCGACGCTGTTCTCAGAGCGGAAATATTCGATCACCGGGTCGACTCGCTATAAACGATAACATATTGAACCATTGAACGGAGCTCGGACCAACACCAGTCGCCACTCGTTCATGTTTTTATTTGGTCGATCCTTCCTTCCTCCCTTCAGCACTCCGGTGAACTTTAATGCTGCACGACAGTTCGTACTCACGTGCAGGTCGAGGTGACTCGTTAAAAGGGTATACTTAAGCCTTTTTCTTTTCCGTACCGTTTTTTTTTTTTGCAACATTTCATTTACTGGTTTAATAATCTCATCTACAGGGCATAAAAAGCGAACGAAACGTTAGAAAAAAATAATGAGTTTACCGATAAAACTTAAAGACCGTGTTGCCATCGTATTTTTATTGTTTAATAAGAACTTTTTTTGTCTATAGCAAAAATAGTGTACAATCTAATAGCAGCAATTGTTTGCTGGTAAAAATTCTTCCATCTTTAAAAATCGAACATTAAAATCAACAATCAGTTGTTTTTTTAAATGCAAGTTACGCATTTATATAAACGAATGCTTCAACGGTTATTTATTTACTTTATTTATTTTTGCTTTATTTTTTATCTTCATTTATTTTATTTATTTAGTTATTTTTTCCACGGCTATTTAGAACTCTTTTAGTTATAGATATCGCTTACATTTCTAAAATTTACTTGGGGACTCTAATATATTAGAACTTTCTGCTATAGTTGTGCATGTTTCGTTCGAGGATTTGTCGAGAGTATTTGGCCGACTTCCATTTACGTATGAACCTTGCACGAAATTTCTGCAATGTAATTGCTTTTAAATGGTTTAACTTAGTTAAGTTAGCTTAGCTGAATGAATACCCCTCAATTAATGATTTCATCTAATGAATCTCATTTGCATGGCAATGAATTCGTCATTCGTTATGAGTTGATGACTCGCGTTGCCACTTCGCAACCTTTCTCATTTTAACTCGGAGAATAATCAACTCATAATAATTCTCGTGACTGCTTATTCACTCATAATTTTTTATCACGTGTCATCTCTACGAGATTTGTGAGTTTCTGATTAATAGATGGAAAGTATTACGCTTTAAGAAAATTGTTGTGCTCTTATAAGAAACACTACTGGTTAAATAAAGTGTTCACACTGTTCATCTTCCCAAGAAACGAACTCTGTGTTTCGTTTCTTTTAACCATTTCTAAGTCATGAAATGTTCTTATCAACCTACGCAGAATTCTACAGCAGTTTAAGTGTATGTGCTTCTCTTTCGCTTCTTTTAGAGCGATGCGTTAAGTAGGCTACGAAAACCATTTTACATTATTTCTGAGGCATTTAACAATATTGTTCACAACAGCTCATTGTTCTTTCTGTTTGCTGTCCTACATCTAACTGCAAATATGTAAGTACATATGCATTTTGAAATAGATTACCATTTCCCTTTAACATTTCAGTTGCAGCATCCTTTTTGGTAATTTTTTTTTTTTCATTATTATATTTGACATCCCACCAATGGGATTATCACTTTTTTTTTTTTTCTGCATGGTTTTTACTGCGCTCTCAGGATTCTATAAACTTAAAACTGTTGATATTCATTTAAAGATACAACAGGAACTTCATTTAATTTGCACACTACAGATGTCATAGATGATGCAAGAATTTTTATTTTATTTTTATTTAATAGTCGACTCATTAATTTATTTAACCATTAAAATATATAAAAATGTCGTTAATAGCCACTGTTTATCATTTTGCTTTATTTATAGTTGATTTCACAAATAGCATAAGCCCTTCTATTGTTAACAATAACCACTTCAATAACGCACTGTTGAAAAATATGACAATAATTGATACATTGTTGTAAAGCGCCTAGAGATAACTTATTAGATCATTATGAAAGCTAATCTATTTTCATTCAGCAATTGAATATATTCACTAACTGAAAATATTAAACTTACGATGCAGGATTAAAGTCAGCACTGAATTAAATACCATTGAAATAATATTCTCGAAATATAAAAAAAAAATAATAATTCTATAAACCAGAATTGTATTACAACCAATAGAAGTCGCTTAATAAAACAAACCAGAACTCGATTCACAAGTAAAGTAAGTATAAGATCTCGTATCATTTCAACATTTAAAGATCAAGTTTCCCACGCAACTGCTGTTCATCCCTTATTAACTGAGTTCATGACCTACTCTTTGGGAAGTGTGTTGAATTCAATGTTAAGAAAAAAAAAGTAGAATTTCCAGTTTCTTTTTTTTAAATCATAGTTCTTATTAAGTAAAGGTAGGGCATGCTGATCTAGTTTTTAGTTTACTTTTTTTTAATGGCTTATCTTTGTATCCGTGACCGATTTTTTTTTGATCGAACATTACTTAGTTAAAAAAAAAAAAAAAGAAAGAAAAAAGTATTATATATTTCGTAAGGTTCCTTTTGATATCCTTGTGGATCTAAAATTCAGGCATTATAATTAAAGGTTATCTTTCTTTAGACACCATCATGAGCCATCTTGTTAATGTGCAGTTAAAAAAAAATATATATTATCTCACTTTCTTTTCTAGCGGGGAGGGGGTTATACCGCATTCTTTTGGGTGTGTCAGGTCAATAGTAAGGGGAGACCGTTTATCATATCCCGATACACACACATCGGCCTTGAATTTTTCATAAAGATGGCTGCTCATGTTTCATTTCCAAATTATCCCTGAAATATTCAGAAGGTGTGGTCACGACATCCTCTCCGTCGTCGCGAACACCATCCCTTCAATATTCCGAAATGGTTGCTGATGGATTTAGAATGATGAAGTCGGAGAGACGCTCATTCTTAGTGTCTGTAAAGAAAGCCTAATGGAGAGGGTGATTTCTTTGGCGTAGACAACGAGATAACCACCATCAATTTGCTCCTTCGTTGTTGTTTTTTGGGTGTGTCATTAATTGCGTCAGAAAGCAATCCTGCATCTATATTTCATGAGGTTTTCGGATAGCCGTTGGAAAGCGAAATGTGGCCTTTGGTTTGGAAAGATATCCGGGTTTCAATATCATCTCATATGGAGGTGGAAATATTTTTTTTTAAATGTGTTTCTTCGTCAAACAGACCAGCCACACTGTCTTAATCTTCTATCCACATTCTGATTTGCATTTTTGTTTTCTCTGTTTATGTTGTTTGTATAAGAAATGCATACTTTGTCTTAAAAACAAGAAAGAAACCTGCTTATTAGTAAAGAAAAACCAAACATCTTTTCAAAGCTTATGAGACATTCTTTCGCTGACACTTATGGATTTCTCATTAACTGAGGCTTCAGAGATGACAGAACAGAAGATATTCCACTAACAAAGACGCTCTGGATTTTCTTTTGACTTCTGGACATTTTAACATGTAATTTACAGCCACCTCATTCCCTTGTATTTTATGAGCTCAATTTTTCCGTGGAAAAACAGTCATTACATTGTGCGAATCATTCACAGGCCACTTGGGAAACCGTTGATTGTCATCTCCAGAGGCCAGTCTCAGTTTTCCGTTGAGAAAAATTAAGCCTCTGTTGCCTGACGCTTTCAGTGGAGGCGGATGCCGTAATGGATATTTTAATATTAATTAATGTGGGTGTAAAAAAAATTCAGAGTAGAGAAAAATTTTAAATTGTACTCCGCCTCTGGGAATTAAGATTCACGGGATGTTTTGGAAAAAAAAAAGTTAATCTCTTTCTTATCGGTAATATAATTTATTGAACTGAATAACATTTGCGATTATAAAAGAAGAATTAAAATGGGAAGTTAAATATTAATATAGACATTGATTTAATTTTTATAATTAACTTTTATTATCCGTGTAAATGTTGCTTAATACCCTCAGGAGCCAAACGCTACGACCATTTACGTAATAATGTGTTAGGCCCTACGTAATAATGTGCAGGTGTTCTATACTAACTTTGCCTCATCCATTGTATTTATCCGTGATAAAAATGCTGGTGACCACCATTTTCAAAATTTTCGATCTCTCATTATCTCAGATCTCTCTCTCTCTCTCTCTCGCGCGCGTGTGCTTGTATCTATCTATTATCGTCATTGTTTTTCTCTCTTTATTTCATATGTCTTTTCTTTTAACGCCCACACATTTCACTTTTGCGACCGTTCATTTTTATTCAAATTATAAACTTTTCTTTAATATTGCACCGATCTAAATTAATATAAGTTGTGGAAAAAGTCAGTTGTCATCTCCTAACAAGATCTCATACTTTATTTGGTATCGATCTTTTATCTCTTTTACACTGCAGACGACCAGATTAAAATCACATTGTCGACAGGCGTGCGGTTTTCAACCACACTTTTCATTTTCTTGAAACTTTGCCAAATGCTAGCAATTTCTCCTAAAGCAGATTTCTACTTTGACTCATCTGTTTTCGGTACGTGGATTAATTTTGATGACTTACAAAACCATATTGCGCACCTGTGCACGCAGAATAATTTTGATTATCTGGCGTGTCATATTTTCTTCATTTTTATGTTTCTTTCGTTCTCGTCTAAAAATGAATTAGTCAGATGTATATTTCTTCAGCCTACTTAATATTTCAGTTTTTTTTTTTCCTTACATTTTGGTTGATCGATTCACTGAGCTTGCAGGCATCGCAAGATTTCCATTGAGTTATCTGATTCTTTTGGAAGTTTTTTTTTTTTTTTTTGAAATATTTGGTTTGTTTTGTTTGTGAATAATTTCTTTGTGTAAGATGACTCGGATATAAAATATTATATCGCGAATCTTCTTCATTTCCATTTCGTTGGATTTAATGATTATCACGAAAAGGACTATTTTGAAAACCAAATATTTATTATTATTATCGTAAACCGAAACCAGAAACTTCAGTCTGCCTAGAAAACTTTCAAGCAATTCTTCTTGTGGGGAAATGATTAATATTTTCGTCCCAGAATTAAGTACGTTGTTTTGTTCACCTTGAATTTTGAGCGAAAGGATGGTTAGAAAGTCTCTTCCTCGTTTGAAACTGAATATCTGAAAAATTCCAGGTTCAGTTACCGTGAGATCTACATAATGATTTGTTAATGCTAGGATAGGGTGACAACGAAAAATCGACACCAGATGTCGCAGTTGCGATTTATTTGTGATCTATTTAATGATAGAAGTATATTACCACAAATAAATTCACGATGATTAAGAGTACTGTGTTCCATAACCACACTGAAAAAAAAAAAAAATCCAGTAATCCGATAAGAGTAAATTTTACTCTAACTTTGGAAGAAATAGTACAGTTAATATCAAAATCAAAACGTCTTTATGTTTAGTACAGTAATTTTGTTATTCACTGAACATCAAATACAATCCGATCTGTATTTATACGAAGGGGGTTGGCGGAAAAGTTCTGATAAACACCCAGCACAAAATGATATTAAAGTAACTGATATAACCACAAGAAAAAACATATCTTAAAAACCCTTTAACTCCAATTTTTTATCAAATTGTAATAATCTGTTCTTTTTTTTTTTATTGTTCTACCCCAATTCCTTCATAGCGATTATCACAACTTTTCAGCATACTCTCGTAAGCAACGCCAAAAGAAATAAAGAAATATACTCGCTTTTTGGCATTATCAGTTTATTTCAATCATTCTCACCTAAATCAAACAAGTAACACGAGATGGATAAACCATTACCATTCCACTTCACATATCATGAACACAACAATGTCCAGTTTCGATTTCTCTTTGAAGACAACAATGGTCAAGTCCGAATTCTACTATAACACAGCAGTGTCAGTTTGATTTCTTCTTGAACACAACAACGCTCAAGTCCAATTTCTGCTCGAACACAAGTCCGAATCCTCCAACACAACAATGTCACTTCCGAGTTCTCCTCCAACGAAACAGTGGTCAAGTCGGAATTCTCCTGGAACAAAGATTACAGCGTTTGTTAACAAAGTTAAAAAGTTTGTTACAATAATTGTAACAAAGATTTCTGCTGGAAGACAACAATGGTCGCTTCTGAATTCTCTTCCAACACAACAGTGCTCAAGTCTAAATTCTCCTCTAACACAACAATGGTCTTGGAACAACAATGGTCACTATCGAATTCTGCTCCAGCCATAAATACTCAATTGCAGTCTTCAAAGCGGTATTATTTACAAACACTTCTCAGGATATGTAAACAAATATAAACTAATGACAATATGCTAATATAATTTTACTCCTAAAAACATATTGTAGTTTTCTTCCATATTTGATATATGAGATTTATGACGGACCGGATAGTTCGGAATTTCACATTCTTCTCCACCTCATCATGTAATTATCTAAGTGAAGTAGTACTCTTTTTGCTGAATTTATTTCATAAATCATTAAATAAATCAAAAAGCATCTTTATCGTTTGACATTCTCCGGCACATTGTTCATTTGCATTACACTTACAGGCGAACGGGGTTAAGGTTTTTTTTCTCCATGTATTTGCTAGTTGAGCGCATTTTAAGTTGACTGGCGAACAGTGAAGAAATGGAAGGGGGGGGGGGGGAAACAAAAAAAAACTTCGATGTGTTCCTCTTTTCCGTAATGTGCGTGTTTGGGCGCGAATAGCGGAACTCGGAAAGAGGACGCTTTTAATTAGCTTCCAAAGAAGACTCATAAATCGTTAAACGGATCACGAAAGTGACGCAATCCCGAGATGGAGATGTCATATTTCATAGTAATGGACTCGTGTGACGGAAGTAATATCAGACCGAATGTTTTGGGTGGAAGGGCGGCGCTATCGCAATTTGCTACCTTTTTAAGTATGCAGATTAAAAAAGGACGACTCAAGTAAATGTGCTTCTATAAAACCGTTTAATTACATTTTGTAGACTCTCAAAAGAGGCCGAGCGAGTTAACGACATTAAAATTTGATTCTCTGATCCACAAGTAAGCAAATTTCAAGTAAAAACCAGTTTGGAATTCCGTCTGTTCTAATGGAAGCCACAAGCTGTTTATTGGAGACAAATAGTTTCTTCGTATATTTTTATAGCTCTGAAGTGAAAACATTATCCTCTTAATGGGGAGACAATTTCATTAGTTTTCGACTTGCCTTTTGCGAATAAGAAATCGATTTTCAGTTCTATAATGGGGTGGTGGTTACAAAATTTTTTTTCTCGATCGACTTTCTTGAGTATTTAATTTTTACTTGATCCAAGTAATACAAGAGTGTCCCCAATAAAGCCGGCATTTCGATTGGTCATCAAAGAAGGTGTCTTACAAGACAATGTCTTTATTGCTTCTGCTATGATTTTATTGAGATGCACCAGTTTTGAATAAATCACAAATAACTTTTGACTACATGCTTACGAATGTCTAAAGTTGCAACAAATCCTGTCCAGCTGATGACGGCATTCTTCAGTCCATGTTCTTCATTCTCTTGAATGTACTGTTCAAATGGTTTGAAGTTTGAGCCTCAGAGTTTTTTTATAACCAGGCTTTGGTAGCATTTAGTGAATCTAAATTCTACCAAAACACAATCCTCTTTCTGATCATTATGTCTTTTCTGTAGGTGTGTCTTCAATGTTTCTCCACCGAATTGGCTACCTGAACACAACTTGCTGCTGGCCAGCATACATACATGTATGCATTATCATTTGACACCTCCAAGCTCATCATGGTAGGCCTTTCTACTCCACTCAATCTGCCATCTACACTACTTAATGCTCCATCACACACGCGCACACACAAATGTCATCTGTTACCAACTAATAGTACTTTTCTTCATTTGAGTTCAGAGCAGTCCTATTCTGCTAATAGTTGGAAATTACAATATTGGAAACTACGAAAAAATGCGCAATTTCAGCTCTTGTCCTGTTGAATTCTTCGCTAGTTAAGTATAGAGTAAGATTAATAATTTCTTATTTATTTATAAAGAAATACTTTATTCACGATACTTAGACGGACTCATCTTTGCATATATTTTCATACATCATAATTATTTCGATTCTTAAAAGGTCTAACACGTTTTAAGTTACTTCTGCTTATATCGCGTAAATCGTGCCAATTGTATTGCATTTTAGTCTTCACGTATGAACATTTTTCGATTTGATCCGTTAACGATAGAAAAGAATGAAGGATAGGCGAAAAGATAAGTCATTGGATGATGAACCTGAAATCATTATTTTTATTGTTTTAGACGTTTTTGTAAAATAGAAAACATGAAAGCAAAAGGAAAGACACGCGTGTGTCATGCCGCCGTAAATTAATGGATCTGGACTACGCAAAGTGTTAAAAGTGATAAAAAAAAATTAATTTAATAATTTAATATATATTGACAAGCCTGACAGCTTCTTGTTATAAAATCTATTCTCTCAGAGCCGAGACAGGTTATTAAACAACGTTACAAAGAAACAATGCGAACATGGACACCTCGGCAATTATCACGTGACTTGTATGGTGTGACTCCGCGCAGTCAGTCGCAACAGCCAGACATGTGATTCTTTCGGAAAGAGCTCGGTTCAATTTCCGTTTTAATGTATGCGGAATATTACCGAAGACCTTACAAATGAAGGCGAAGTAGCCAATCTAGCCGGAAATCCCCCCCCCCCCAAAAAGAGAGAGCCATATATGCATTGATTTTCGGCAGTCTCGACTTTAGTATACAAATTACGGTGTATTGTTTATGATAAATGCTTGTAAAAGAGATAAAAATCAGGTTGAATGGCACTGTTCTCGGAGGCTCTATGAATACGAAATTGAAATACCCAAATTATTTATCATTAGGAGGAGAAAGCGATTAAAAGGTGAAATACGCGTGCATTCTGGCAGCCCGGAAAATGGGAAGAGCGTGACAGAAGACAATTGACATCCTTAACACTGGTGGAAAAAAAAAAAAAAACTAAACGAAGGTTCTAGCTGGCAAATGTTCACCATTACCCATAATTCCGTGCATCCTGTCGCGTGCAAGGCGGTTTCTCAGATTCTCTTCGCCGTACGTACCTGTTGTTCGTAGATGAGCTATTTCCGCAGCTGTCCTATTACCGATGTTGACTAGTGCGTGCAGCGTAGGAAACGGGTTATTATGCATACCGAACTTTCACTTGCGTTTCAGTCGACGTTCAAACACGGCAAACAAACCTTACGGATTTTGTTTCTGTTGCTGCAGTCGACCTTACATGTCAGTTGGCTGACCTTTTCTCACGTACAGGTATATGCAAGCACTTTTTTTTTTTTTTTTAAGCGTAAACACCAATTGATTGAATAGAATAAATGAAGTTCTAAAAATGGTTCTATAAACGCAGATCTTAGTCCTAACATAACGAAATAATTATTTACTTACGTAGAAATGATATTTTTTTAAATTTTTATGAATACATTCTACAGGTCGATCAGTAAAGTAAATGTAATAAAATATCATATTTTATATTGTTACTGATTTCTTTTATTATCAGATTAAGAAAGTGACGAACATATGAAAATATTTCCTTTTCAGACATTTTTGCTTATTCACTCTCTTTTACGAAGAAATTATTGATAAGTTTACGAATGTTTTGAGAAGGAATGTAATCTTGGTAAGTGGAACTCGACGTGTGAGTTGATCCCAACGCAAACAAACCGTCCATTCCCCTGGAAAAGTTAAAAGAACTATGACTACTCTTAAGTCGTTCGAAGACCATAAATCTTACCTTTATAGTGACTACATTAAAACTCATTTTAATAAAAGTGAATGTGCCTTTAACCACAGTTAAAGGCATATTCACTTTTTGCACATTCATTTTTTTTTTTTTTTTTTTTTTTTTTTTTTAATCTGCCGAAGACGCTCAAGGAGCGTCTTCGGCAGATTAAAAAAAAAAAAAAAAAAATCCGAGAAAGGGAACAGAGGGAGGTCACTGAAAATTATACTGGCATGACTGCTTCCCCTTTTATTACTTAATTCACAGGACTCCTTGCTGTCTTTATTATATACCAAGCCGCACTCCTGTTTTCCCCTCTTCGTTCCTTGCCAACTCCCTTAAAACTCCTTGATGCCCCCTCATAAATTTCCCTCAGTGTTAACCTCAAACGCTCCTTTTCCCCACTCCTTCGTCACCTCTGTCATGACTGCGGAGGTTGCATTGTTCAATTAAAGAGCTCTCTCGTCTGATATCTGTGTGACAACCTATTCATCTGGCCCACCTTTCCGAGCGGGATGCCGTTAGAATAGGTAATTGTGACCGGAGGTTCCCATAAAGATATGATACTGTGCGAACAGCACACGTTTAAGTGGGAAGTCAATTTTGGAGCTGTCACTTCTTTTTCGCATTCATTCATTCACGGTGTGCGCCGTGTGAAGTCACGTGCTACCGCTTTTATTCCTCGCGCACCTACTATTGTAGTGACAGGTCATCAGCAGCATCTCTCTCTCTCTCTCTCCTTCGCTGCTACCGACCTCACAAAAGGCGTTAAAATGTACTTTTGTGTCGCCACAAAGGATTCCGTAAGTAAGTATAGTGAAACACCTTCTAAGATTTCTTTGTCCTATTTGGAGAACTGCATCTCTTCATATGTAGTTTATGACAACGCAGGGGGAAAGAGTACTTCGAGCCAGTTATGTGACCCCATTTTCCATTAGAAGCAGGAAAAATTGTCGAGCAAAAGAAGATGCCATCAACGGTCGTTTCTTTCTTCGTGGTTATTTACTTAAGGCTTTTATTCAAGTCTTCCTATTTGTCCTTGCATGTTTTTTTAGATATGTCTCATTCTTCTTTCTTTTTTTATTTTTCTTTATTCAATTTTCTTCTTTTCACAATTTTCTTTACTGTTTCTTGGACTCTCTCTTGCAGATCTTTCTAAAAATCAGTCCGTCATCGCAAGTTCCCATTGGAACCCTTATTTGCCCGAAGTTAGTATTACCGGTTGGAAAAAAGTACATTAAATACCTTTCAATTTTTTCGTAAATAGAAACCCGTGCCTTATTTGGTATTTGTGTTTACTTTTGAACTTCTCATCATAGATGCGGGCATAAGGGGTTGGGGGGGGGGGTCTAGACCTGTGGCGTAGCTAGAGCTTTTGCCTCCCGGGACGGTCCCTGAGTTTGCTTCCCCTCTCAATACACACCAAAAATACTACAAAACGTCAAAACGACGTATAGAGAAATAAATTAAAACACTATGTTTATTTTTGAAGTAACTTTAATTTCAACATTCTAAAATATTATTTTTCTTGCTTTTCTGTTAGCAAAATCATCGATTATATTGGCGAAGTCTATTTCATAGTAATGTATTATTACTATGTTAAGCAATATACTTAATCAGTTTTATTTAGAAAAACTCCTCACAACTAGCAACACTTACAGCAATTGTGAGGAAAATTCGCAGTAGTATGACAATATTTGGAACTGAGTTCTCGAGACTGTATTTTAGAATTAACTGCAAAAGTTCATAAAGGTTCAAAGTGCCGCCCAGGGCGCCCCCCCCCCTATCTAGCTACGCCATTGGTCTAGACAGTTTTTTGGATTTTTGTTACCTTATTGGAATTGAGCACGTGTCCAACATTTTCTGTTTGCTGGCGTAGATAAATACGTTCATAAATTCAAAATTCAACAATATTTGAGGTATTTTCATAAATTGTCAGTTTGATGTTTTTTCAATAGGATACAATTGGATTTTTTGGCGATCCTATAGTTCACTTATCCCCCGATCTGCGTTTAGTGGACCACTACTTCAACGGCAAATTAATAGATTTATTTAGTAACTATTAAAAACAACATAGCCGTTTTTTTTTTATTATTTTTTATTATTTTTATTTTTTATTCGAACAGCCATAGCTCCATAACAGTTCAATGTCGGATCTATGTTGTAATCTGTCGAACTCGAACATTTCCCCTCTAGAACTCGCCCTTTTAATGTTCCAATGACTGAGCAGCATCTGTTCGAAAACTAATACGTACTCATTATTACGTAATCGATATTTAGTTGGCTTGCATGACACGTTCTTCGATAAACATTATTATTATTTTTAAAAAAAAAAAATATTTGAATAGCAAAATTTAAGTAGTTTGTCTCCTGGCGATTATGAACGTATATATGTTTACAAACTGCTCTAATTTCGAAGTAAAATGTTTAATCTCTTCGCGCTGCATATTAATATATGCATTTACTTCAAACTTATTCCTTACATCTAGTGCTTTTGTAAGTGCCGTGAATACTAACGATGGTACATTTTCTATACTGCCGAAGAAAAATAACAAAAAAAGCTTCCTGAAATTACCAGAACCTTACCTTTAGGGAATTTTTATGTTCTATGTATTGTTATTAAAGTATAGAAGAAAAATAAAATTTATTATCCGCGTTACATATTTTATTTACGTCAATGTCTGAGCGCCATAAAACTTAATGGGCATTCATTTTTTATACACTTTAGTTGAATGCTTATTAGAAATAAGAAAAAAAAATGCTTGTTCTTACTATATTCTTGGCCCATTACATATTTCATAACTTCTTTGGACTAGACCCATCTCATATATCATGTATATGCTACTCGTACTAAACACGAGGTTCTTTGTATAAAGTTAGCGTGTTAAAAGCAATAAGTGCATGCACACAGAGCTGTATGGTTAGTTGGTTAATGACATTCGGACTTTTATCTATAACCATATTTTCCTTAGATAAATTGATTCTGAGGAGCATGCAGAATAATGTAATTTTTTATATTTCATGAATAACGTCTTTAGAAGGGAAAAAATAGTCTTTATGATGCATTGTTCATTCACTTTAATTACGTTGCTAATAAGAAACACATTCTGGTTGTTTTAGTGCCTCCATAGTAGTCTTCAGTTAAACTCATGAATTTTGGTTCGAATCCCGGCTAGCACATGATATTTTCTAGGTCGTTTCAAGCGAAGTAAATTAGGCAGTTTCTCAGTGCTGAGTTTTTCCACCACGCATATTGTTAGATGTAATACTCATCTCATTGTTGCTAGTATTGTTGCCTCTTTTGGAGCAAAATGTGTTCTATTATATTGCAGAAGAGGACTTTTGTCCCTTTTAGAGCAAGGTGTGTTTTTCTGCTATGTTGCAAAAGAGGATTTAAAAAAAAAAAAAAGAAGTTATGTATTCGGGTTGGTATAACTCCCATAGCAGCATTTCTGTGCCGATAGCACCATTTTTAAGTAAATCTTATGTTTTACTGTTCGTTTTGCCAGCTTTACGGCGAAATTGAATAAATAAACACACAAAGTCAAGTATCTTTATAATAACGAGCACGAACTTAATCTCTATCCAATCCTGATACTTTTTAAACAGACTTCGTATGTTAAACTCCGCAGCGTAGAATCTGCTAAATGTACAAGCGTAATGATGAGCTCAAAAATCGGCACAACACTGAGATCAGCTATTGAACTCCCCATCAGTGCAGAAAAGTCTCATTTATTCTGACTGGAAGCACCGAATCCACTAAGCACTCATAATTATCATTACGAAACAGATGGTCTGCTAAACTCCATAGAATGCGTAACTCTATTTGTCAAAATCATGAAATTAAATCGATCGATCTGTTTTTGTCCATAAAAATATCCGCGGCAATTTGCGTTGATTATAATGCTATAAAACGGAACATTTGAGTGCTTCTAAAGCTAGGAAAGATTTTGTTATGAACTAAAATATTTTGAATTAAACTTTGATACGCTGTTGTTATTATTATTCAGTTTTGTTTCTTTTTTTACGTTAAATTAGCCTGAAATAAATTTCCAATTATTTAATGTTAAAGAAAACTAATTTAACCAAGCCCAATATAAGTTTCAGAAATATAGTTGAAAATTAACAAACGATTCTTTGGACTCAGCAGGAGAGAGAGAGAAAGAAGGGCGTAGTTTTGTGTAGAGACACAAAGTATCTGGTTCCGTCTTTGTATATGTGGGTAGATTAAGAAGTAACCATTAAGGTCACCTAATTTATTATGTATCTTATTATGTACCACGTAGGACAAAAGAAGAGTAATTTTTCATGTATATACAATAATGTCGTCATGTGATGCAATTTGCTAGTCGTTATTTTGCGCAACGCAACATGAACCACTTTTATATAGTCTATCCATTGCATAGCAATTACCTAAAGTTGGGAGGTCTAGCCATGTTAATTTCTCACAACACTAGCGGTATGCCAGTTCTATACATTTTCGTGGTGACGGGGTTCTCTAGAGACTAACCCATTAATTAAAGTTTACATAATTTAGGCGATAGTGGCGCTTCTTGCTAGGCTCAGTAATTGAGTACGATCTGCCCAAATAGTTTAGACTTGCTAACAATTATATTACGCTAATGGAAACGGAAAAATGCTTTGTTTATCCGCCTGCTTTCTTTTGCAGTAAGATGGTTCTAATTAGGTGTTTGGTTGGAGTATTTCTAGACGATAAAGGCGTAAGGAAAACATGATTGGGAAATGTAGTCTTCTGTTGGGTAGTGGAGACGTGTTACGGTATGGAGATAATCCGATTTGTCTCTATGGCACGTCTGTTGAAATATATTAAAAACTAATGAACGTGGTATTGATGTTATAAGCCATCATTATTTCTCCGAGGTGATTTTTATTTTTTTTATTTTATTTAATTTAAGATGGCGTTTGGTGGATTACCATCAGGACGCTTCTGGCATTATCATAAAAGAAGTGCCATTCGTTTTCTCCAATATGAATTTTGTTTTTCAGAGCAGCCAGTTTTGTGTGTAATAAATGTCATTTCTTCGTCTAATGAATCACTATATGGCCATGTTTCTTCCACTAATATACAAGTAGCTTTTTTTTTTTTTTTTTGAGTAAGTTTTGATACGGTATTTATTTATAGATTTCTTGAGTTTTCATTCATGCATAACTGTTAACCTCTGTGTTTTCAAAAATAGTTTCGTTTTGAGTTAATATTACGTTATGCATATTTTACACGGTTTGTATTATTATTTATTTAGTTTTATTAGAAATATTAATGCATTTATATTTTACTTATATAATGCATCATTTTTAATAAAAAAAAATTTGAAATCTTAAAAAAAAGAACAAAACCAGTATACCATTAAATATTTTACTGTATATAATATTATTCTATATGATATTCCAATTGTATTATGTGAATAATCCGATGTGAATTCGAGTGAGAAGTATGATTACGAATTAGCTGCTCTCGTGTTTTGATTAGTGTGATGTTGTTAGGACTTCCTAGTGATAGGTAAGCTTTCTTCATTTTGTCTATTTTTGTGATTACACATTGCTTAGCTGGTAGACTCTTGCGTGAGTCTAGGGATTTGTCAATAGACCCTCCTAGGTTTTCAGGAATAAGACATCGGAATATTCCTTCATTGTACAAAAGGATGGAGATTGTAAAAGATATCAAGGACGTCATTCAACATTTAAACAAAGATATGTTCACTTGACATTCTCAAATTCATTCTAAAGAAATTTGAAACGGATTATCCTGGTTGCTTGAATCTCTTCACTCAAGTAAATGACACCGAATACGACGATTTGGACATCGAAGAGGACATTACATCTGTTCCACCTACAAAGACTTCCCGACAGTTCGATTGTTCACAGGAAGAACAATCTAATAAAAGACGCGGAAGATGGAATGGAAGATGATGTAACAACTCACGAAAATCAGGTCACCCAAAATAGAAAAGGTCCCTCCAGTTATCCTTCGAGATAAAGATAAATGGACATCAGTCTCAAGATCTGTAGGAGAAAAAAAAATATCAATTTCTCCTGGGCAAGAAATACTGAAGAGGGTGTAAAGATTCATCCTACCACTGTCACAGATTATCGCATGATGACGAATATGCTGGACAACTCTAAATTGCCCTTCCACACCTTTTGCGCTAGCAAGCGAGAAGAACTTAAAAGTGGGTCTAAGAGGAGTGGCTGAGGGCATCACAACTGATGAGATCACAGCTGACCTCATCAGTCAAGGATTGACCCCAATCAAAGTCAGTAAGATGCTGAGGACAGATAAAACACCAATGCCACTGGTGTTGGTCGAAATCTCCAATACACAAAAAAGAATCTATGAAGTTACTGACATTTGTAAACTTAAAATTACAACCGACCCTCTAAGGAAGAAGGCATCGGCAGGGCAGTGCCACAGATGCCAGAGGTTCAGGCACGCCCAAAAACTGTGCAGAGCTGCCTAGATGCCTAAAATGTGGCGAGGATCACCAAACTAACTCTTACACCAAGCCCAGATTCACACCTGTCTGCTGTGCCAATTGTAGAGGACCACATCCTGCTAATTACAAGGGATGCTTTTCCATCCAAAAAACCGTGGATCAACAAGAACGAACCACTCTCCTCCAAGCAATGACACAAACAGGTCGCCCTCCAGATCATGATACCTCACATTCGGCAGCACAGGAAGGCACTCGACCTTCATCCATGTCCAAATCATATGCGGAAGCGGTAAGAACCCAGTCTCATTCATCGCAAGAGCAAACCAGCTCTAAACTCACATCAGCTTTAACCTCATCACTTGCAACAATGCTGCATGAATTCAGGAAAGCAAGCACCTCACCATCTTCCAGAAAGAGATTCTATCTAGAAACCCAATCCATATTAACAGCTCTCTATAATGTTTAAAAAATTTAAACCGAATTCTCTGATGATAACAGAATGGAATGCCAATGGCTTAACAAATAAAATTCTTGAGCTGCAAGAATTCGCAAAAAGATACAATCCAGACATAATCTTGATCAGTGAATCCTACCTCAGACCATCAAACAACCCAAATCTAAGAGGTTATATTTTATATAGGGCAGACAGACTTAACTCTAGTGGAGGCAGCACAGCTATTTTTATTAAAAATTATTTGAGCCATAACTCGTCGACCATTCTCCAAACTCTAAACCTTGAGGTGACAGGTGTGGAGGTGCACGCTAATAACGCAGGCAAACTCAAAATCTATGTAGCGTACAATCCTCCCAGCATTCCACTATTGACAGCAGACTTAGACTTCATCCTCGGCTGCACGGATTCCATAATTATAGCAGGAGACCTAAACTCCAAACATACGGCCTGGTTCAGTTCGTCAATCAACTCCAAATTCAACTACACATCACTCAACTGATCGATAGTAGCTGGACCCACTGAGCCCACCCACTAGAGCCCATCAGGAAGTTCTGATGTATTAGACATAGTTATCCTCAGAAACATCAAATATCAATACCAGCTGGAGACATTAGAAGAGCTTAACTCAGACCATAATCCCATCCTGCTCAGGTTAGGACTTCAAGATCATCTCTCACCCCATCATTCTTTCTTACCATGGGACAAGCTCTCTAAGGTTCTCCCAGTCCACATCGGTCCCCCCTCCATCATCCGTAAAAAAGAAGACATACACCTAGCTGTAAGCAATTTAACTAGGCAAATCAACACAGCAGTAGCATCAGTCACTCAAACCACGCTCCCAACTGGATCCCAGAAGAGATAATGGACCTGATTAGGGCCAAAAATAAAGCCAGAAAGTGCTATCACAACACAGGAGCCCCGCAGGACAAAACAACCTTAAACAATCTGAACAGACAGGTTCGAGAAGCCCTCCAGATGCACAGAAATTCCAAATGGGAAACCAAACTCATGGAAATCAACCCAGAAGATAACTCCATGTGGAAATTTGTAAAATCTCTTCATACCAAAAGACAACCCCTTCCCCCTTTGAAGACCAATCTTGGAATTGCACAGTTAGATGAAAGAAAAAGTAGAAGCCCTAATTGACAATCTGGAAAATCAATGCAACCCATCTTATTTAAACTTAAATATCAATCTCATTTACAAAATTCATCGTAAAGTTAGAAATGCATTAAGACAGCCTAAGGATGATTCAGAAACCATCACCCCCACATCTCCAACAGAAATAATAAATATTATTTCCCATCTGAAGAACAAAAAGGCTCCCGGCCCTGACGGCATTACCAATAGAATAATAACGCTACTCCCACGAAAAGCCATAATTCATCTAGTTAATATTACCAATTCCATTTTAAGTTTCCAGTACTTTCCCACAGACTGGAAAATCGCTGACATTATACCTCTGAAAAAGCCTGGTAACAACCCACAACTTCCCCAAAGCTACAGGCCCATCAGTCTTCTTTCCTGTCTTGACAAAGTAACAGAAAAGGTCATCCTATCAAGACTACAATCAGCAGTGGACAAACAGAAAATAATCCCAAATGAGCAATTTGGGTTTCACAAAGCTCACAACACAGTACAACAAATTCACCGACTAACAGAACATATCACCCATGGTTTTAACTGGCACCTTCACACTGCAGCTGAAATTTTAGATGTTGCCAAGGCCTTTTGATAAGGTTTGAAGATAAGGCATCAAGGCCTTATCTTCAAACTAATTGAAAACAATATCCCAATTAAACTAGTGAAATTCATATATCAATGAAAGATACATGCAAGTAACTCTCAACGGAATTGTGTCATCAAGGCGCAAAATTCTAGCGGGAGTACCTCAGGGTTCTCTTCTGGCCCCAATACTTTTCACAACTTACATAGCAGATATTCCTCTCAATTTAAGAACAACTACTACTGCCCTTTATGCCGACGACACTGCTATTCTAGCAAACTGGTTTACCAACTGGAGGATTCAAGTGAACCCCCTCAAAAGCTCAGCCATGCTGTTTTCAAGAAGAAAGGTCTGCAATAAAGAAGACATCCTGCTCTCTGGTCATAAGATCCCATGGCAATCAGAAACCAAATATCTTGGGGTATTAATGGATAAGAAACTCCTTTTTAACAATCTCATTGGCTCGAAATCTTCCAAAGTAATAGCACAGCTCTACCCATTGATCAACCGCAAGAGCAACTTGAACCTACATAATAAATTGCGTCTTTACCGGATGGTAATACGTCCAGTCATTACCTACGCCTCACCAGCATGGAGTCACACTTCAAGATCAAACATTTCGAAATTGCAGAGAATCCAAAACAAATGCCTTAGGATGATCCTGGATGCACCGTGGTTCATCAGAAATTCACCGAGAAACCGGCATTCCATACATCTCCTCCTTTCTTCGTGATCTTGCAGAAATCTTCGTGAAGTCAAGTTCACATTCAAACCCACTGATCGTACAAGCTGTCAATTACAATGAGACTGATTACTACAAACACAAAAGACCGAAGGCTATTCTTCTCTCAACTGATCATAGCTAACACAACTGTCCCCAAAGGGCGAGCTTAATTACTTACAAATCTCCCATTCCTAAACAACTTTCATTACAGATAAAGGGGAATATGAAAATGGATGAAGTGCTTCACCCATCCTGTCAGTAACGTTAATGGTTACATCGAGGTGAAAAGTTCCTCATGGCTTCCTTCGCGATTATTATGACGTCCATTTGCAAATATGTTTAGAAATAAATAGTTTGTCAATCAACAGAGCAGACCTTTTATCAAGTGTTTATTGCAACTGGAAACCATAAGAGAAGCAATCCAGTTATATTTGTTAGTTGTGCTAAGCTTTCAATTACTTTCCACCATTCTCAGATCACAATTACGAACCTAGCAGTTGAACCACCAAAAAGCAAATGAATTTCTTTTCTTTCACGTTCTGTCAGTTGACTTGATTCTTGTGATTTTTCTTTCCTTTCAAAGCAACAAAGGTTGCGAACATTTTCTGTTCTTTTTTTAATATATATACTTAGTTTAAATATTATATTTTACATACAGTGTTTGCTTTTAGTCATCACTAAACTGCTTTGTTTAGTTGACTTTCTTCAGTTCTTCTTTCTTTAGCACATAAAAGGAACTAAATTAAGGCAAGGTGAATGCTAAATCACCCTTCTCTTTTGTCCTTTCATACTCAGCCCCTATTAGATATAATTAGTGGAACCTTGCTTGCTCATCCGGTTCACGTAGACAAGGTTGTCTATGCTAAAAGCTCGGCACACCAGCAGAGCTTTGCGCATGATAGGGATGAAATATTCATGCACAGATGACAACCTTTATGTTGTGATGAGCAAGTCCGACGCAAAGTTGTCACTTATATTCTCATAGATTCAGTAATTGTGCCTGTTACTTAGTGCCTTCCTTCCTCATTTCCGCTTCTCAGTTTCCACGATACAATGATAGCCCGTATTGAAACTTAACCTTAATGCGATTAGTTGAAATTATCTTTACTACAGGGAAAGAAATGTAGGCGTATAGTAATTGCATTATATTCTGAAATCATCAACAGTACCTTCAAAATTCAGCGAAATCCCTTGATAGGTCTAATGATTTTCATTAAAACAAAATCCGTAATTTCTTATTTGCCAATCACATAAATTAAAAAAAAAAAAACATATATATAAACTGAGTTTGCACCGCCAAATGAATATTAATTAATGTTTTGGTGATAGTGAAGATTGATTGATTTCAGTAGGCTGAACTAAATAGAAATCAATGGCAGAGGATGCGGGACAAGACGTCATTTAAAAGAAAATCCCAAGCGTATCAAACAGTTGGATCTGAATACTGTATGGGGGGGGGGGGGAACATGACATTCAAAGGATAATTCGTAGGCAGATGGAAGGAATATCAAGCAGTGGAATACTACGATAACTGAAAATATCCTCAATAAAGCGAGGAAAAATGGATTTAAAATAGGCAGGACTTTTCTGGTAGAGAAATCTATCAGTAAAGCACGGGAAATGAAGAGAGTGAGGAAACCAAGAATGATATCTCTAAAATAAGTTGAGAAATTATACAGAAAGATAATAGAAGTTAGATTGGAAGATGCGCAGGACAGAGGGCAATATACGGAAACATATTCGATAGAATATGTTTCTCTACATATTCTATCCATTGCCCAGGAATAATTTGTAAATAAACTGTCTTGAGAGGAATGACTTCTACCAAACCAAACCAAAGCGATAAAAACAAATTTTAATTTCTGTGATTATCACCATAAAAAAGTAATGGGGTACCGTTGTGAAGATCTTTTTGAAAGATAATGGAAACATATTAATTCTTTCCCAATATATAATAAGTCTCTATTTTAAATGTTTCATTTTTATATATATAATAGGAAACAGAAACACTATTTTCATTTGCTTAATCACACGTCATAAATTTTCACTATTTTCCAATAATGTATCAGTTTTATCATCTTTAACTCAGTCGGTATGGACGAACCCTTTTCTGGGTTCGATTCCCGTCAGAGACGTGAAGAAGCTTTATCTGGTCTCTTTCGACTAAAGAATTAAAATTAAATAAAATAACGGAAGTAATGAATTAGGATCACAAAGTTGTGAATGGTATTTATGTTTGGATTAAGTTTTGAAGGAATGTAACCTAAGTTATGATCAAGTAAGGTGTGAAGGATTTCATCCAAGTTAGAATCGCTAACTCATGAAGGCTCTTTAGGAAGAATCACCTGACAAGGTGATATTTAAGCTTATCTGAAATGATCCTAATTAATCTGTGCGTCTGGTCTGTAATGTTTGTTATCTCAGTCATTGCTACGACATAAATCGACTTGAAAAAATGAAATCACAACCTCGATCCATTTGGTATTATATTTTTGCATAAATGAATCTCGTATTCTACATTTCATTTCATATTCACTTTCTTCAAATATCAAGTGTACTGAGTTATTTATAATATTATAAAGGTAATTTCTAGTGCTTTTTGATATTAAAAGTGTTTAATTTGAACAAAGAATTATTTCCAAGAGTTGGATTGCACAATACCAACCATTTAACCTGCTTATTAATGATTTATTATTTATTTATTATTACGTGGCACCTCCAGGGAGTCCAAGGACTCATCGAGGGAGGACACCTACTCCACCAACCAAATCCACCCACTACAACTACGTCAACGCCATTTACCGCACGCTACAACCACTAGTATTTCCACAGACAATAACGAACATCCATGGCCACGGCGGGATTCGAACCCGCAGCCTTTTGTCGGGAGAGCGGATACGCTAACCGCTCGGCCAATTATAACAGTTGATAAATGGTTGGTATCTGGATACGACAATTATCACGTGACATAGTAACATTACTACTACTCGTATTATACGAGTAGTAGTAATGTTACTATGTCCATAAATGTTACTATCTCCATAAAGATTTCTAATCCACTGGATTAGAAATCTTTATGGAGATATACATAAACATCACTCACGCAGCATATATGCAAAATACTTGGTCATCATCACGTGTTCTAGACAACTATTTAAGAATGTTGCTGATCTGTTATCAGTATTACTGTGATCAATAGTGTTGATCACAATGGGAAAAACAACGGATATTTCAGAGTTCGATAAAGGACTTATTGTGGATGCCCGTTGGAGCTACGATTTTGAAAACATCAGAACTGACTGGTTTCTCAAAAGATGAATTCAGAATTTTTAATCAGTGGGAAAATAAACCACATTGCTTGTCTAAGAGGCGTGACTGTGGTCTTAAGATGTCTCTCAAGAATGAGATCACGGTCGTCTGAGAAGGCTTGTATGGATAAACAGAACTTTCTAGTGCTTTTCGATATTAAAAGTGTTTAATCTGAACAAAGAGTTACTTCCAAGAGTTGGATTGCACAATACTTATTACCATTTAACCTGCTTATTAATTATTTATTTATTATTACGTGACACCTCCAGGGAGTCCAAGAACTCCTCAAGGGAGGACACTTACTCTACATCTGTCTTCACCACCCAAATCCACCCACTATAACTAACTGTAACTACGTCAACGCCTTTGCAGTTAGTTGGAAGCTGTTTATGACCCATATCTCACCGAACTATGTGCAGGAGAGATATGGGTCATAAACAGGCAGTTGCATGCCTATTAAACCACTGATTTCAATGGCCGGTATATGTTCCATGTCTAAGAATGATCTTATTTTTGGAATGCACAAGCAATAGTGTCTAAGTGGGCATTTTTAGGGAAGTGGGAAAAGTGTTGAATGTTTTGGAAAATGTATTAAATTTTCTAGTAAAAAAATAATATACATCTTTTCCCAGTTTTTTTAAGAAAACTATTCGTGTACCTCTTTTCTGTCTCTAATATGTGTCTTTTATCTAACAACAATAACTTAGTAAATGTATTTTTATTAGCAAACCATTTTTGATCTGTTTCATCTTCTTGCATTGTTGAACATTTTAAAACTCAAGAATCAGTAATTAACATGTTCATTGCCAATCACGCGATATCGCGCAATGCGAGTTCTCACCAAACGGCCGATCACGCGTTATCGCGTTGACGTCGCTAACTAAATAAAAAATAAAAAAAAAATAAAAAAAAATTGGCCACCGCACGAAATTCCAATTTTCAGCTTGGTAATGAAAGTGTTAAAATAGTTCTGAATAAGTGTTCTTAGCTTTAACAGGAAATCTTTGTTTTCACCAGACGTCCGCCCTTCGATTTGAAGAGTAAAAAATAAATAAATAAATAGTAGGGAGGGATTGATTTGGGGACAGCATGGGCGAGGTGCGCTCAGCCGACTGCTAATGTTCACGAGTCACCAAACCCTGCTGGCCTTGGACATCAATGCGGTAGCTGAAGTCTGATTTATTACATTACTAATTTGTTGAACGTTAGAAGCTGAGCATTCTCCCATGTATTTCTTTTTTTTTTTTTTTTTTTTAGTTGGCCAAAAGATAAGGGGAAATGTGTCATGTTAAAAGCTTTTGGTGCTTTGATAGCGATATTGATTTAGATGACTAAGAAGTCCTCCGCACTGCAGGATTTGAACAAGATATCAAATGAATTCTTTATGTCAGTTATATTTCATTGTTCGCATAATAATAATTTAGAAGCGAATAACTTATTTTCAGTTTATTTTATATAAAAAAAATAAATGGTGTGTCTGAGAGAGATAATAAAAACTTGCTGTCAGAGATTTTCTTCATAAATTCTATGAAATTTTTATGCAGCATAATGAGTTAATAAAAAATAATAAAAAAAACTCTCCATTTTTTCATGATTTTTTTACGGCGCATATACTTCACTATATATTATTAGAATTAATTCAAGCGAATATTACTGTTTCTTTTGCTTTCTGTAATTTTTTTTTCTATTTATATTTGAAATTAGGATAACTTTTTCCACTCTAACACGAAAAAAAAAATTAATAAAAGAATTTCATTTTCCCAACGCCTGCTATTTTTCGCGCTTGTCTGTATAACAAGCGAGCAATTTCATTAAATGGTTCTTTTGTCTCAAGGGTGACATTTGTTATATGATCCGCGCATTTATTGTTATGCGTACGTAACGTCCTGTTCGTAGCTTTCTTGATAGCCGTCTGGGCGAGACATGTCTTCGCATACAAAATGACTGTTATTAATAATGGAGATAATACAAGTATTTGGGAAATTCTTCTTCATCGAATCTGATTCTTCAAACAAGAGACTGCTAAAAGGTTATCAGAGGTCCATCAGTATTACTCGGAAAAAAAAAAGCGTACACTATCCAAATTAACTTCTGTATAACTACAAGGGAAGGAGTTGGAACTGGTTGAGGAAGCCAAGCGCTACTGGCTAGACTTAGTCGGGCTTTCTTCGACCAAGAGGAGAGGCTCTGGAACTGTCGACCTGGATAAGGGGTGGAAGCTCTACTACTCTGGTGTGAGCCTGACAATGTCAGGCTCACACCAGAGACCTTTGCTCAGGCGGGTGTGGGGATACTCACAAGCCCCCAGCTGTCAGACTGTGTTGCTGAGTGGATCCCATTGGGGGGGACGGGTATGTGTGTTAAGGCTTCAGATGAAAGACCATGATTTGGCTGTGGTGCAAGCCTATGCACCTAATCTGGAGTCAGAATACTCTGCCTTCCTAGAGGAAGTGGATGCTGCTTTTGACAGGGTGGCAGACATGGAATCAGTCCTGCTAATGGGTGACTTCAATGCATATGTTGGAACAGATGACCAGACATGGAGGGGGTGTGGTTAGGAGGAACAGTGCCCCTGACCTTAACGCGAATGGGTTGAAATTATTGGACTTCTGCTGTACTAATAGCTTGTCCATAATGAATACCTTCTTCCAGCACCGAGAAGTCCATAAGTATACCTGGTACAGGGATACACTAGAACAAAGGTCTCTGATTGACTTCTTTATAGTCTCAGCAGACCTATTTTCCTCAGTGTTGGACGTTCGTGTGAGAAGAGGGGCAGAATTGTCAACTGACCACCACCTTGTTGTGTGCACTCTATGGCTTCAGAAACCAGATGCTACCATCAACGCTGGTAGGCCTAAGCAACTATACCGCGTGAAATGGGAGGCATTGGAAAATGAGGCTGTGAGGAAGAATTTTGCAGATGACATTTCCTCCAGGTTCAAAGAGATTCCCAAGCATACTGCAGATGTTGAGGAAAAATGGAAGCTATTCAGAACAGCTGTCACTGCCTCTGCACTCTCATGGTGTGGCAGAAAGCGGCTCGGCGTGGCAACTGGCAGTGAGAAAAGGACACCTTGGTGGAACCAAGAAGTCCGAAAAACTGTCCGGGCAAAAAAGGAGTCCTACCTAACATGGCTTAGACTCAGGTCACCTGAGATGCGTTTGCGGTATGCTGAGGCACGAAAAGCTGCTGCTAAGGCAGTGAAGACAGCAAAGCAGAAGGCTTGGGAATCCTTTGGAGAAAGATTAGACTCATCCTATGCAAATGCAAACAAAGTATTTTGGCAGACTATCCGCCGCCTTCGAGGGAGGAAATCGTGCACGGCAAGGGCAATTAAGGCCTCTGATGGTGCACTTTTAACAACCGAGAAGGATATCCTCCACAGATGGGGGAATACTTTGAGAGCCTTCTTAACCCGGGTGGCCCAGCAGTTGTGGACATCCAAGAGGTGCAAATCGGGGCAATGATTAGTCTCACAGCAGAAGAGGTCCATTTAGCAATAAAATCTCTAAAATTGGGCAAGACTGCCGGCGATGATGAAATTCGGCCCGAAATGCTAAAAGCCTTAAATCGAGACGGTGTTCTCTGGCTGACTCGAGTGTCAGGCTGCTTGAATATCTGGACGAGCACCAAAGCAATGGCAGACAGGCATAATACCAGTCTTTAAGAAGGGAGACCAGAAAGATTGTAACTATCGTGGCATCTCTCTGCTCAGCCTGCCTGGGAAAGTGTATGCTAAGTGCTTGGAAAGACGGTGCAGGAGCATAGTTGAGTCAAAGTTCCAGGAAGAACAATGTGGCTTTCGTCCTGGTAGAAGCACAACTGACCAAATCTTCGCTTTAAGGCAAGTCTTTGAGAAATCTTGGGAATATGCCAAGAATGTCTACACATGTTTTGTGGACTTGGAGAAGGCATATGACCGGGTTCCACGGGATAAGCTTTGTCAAGTAGTACTGGAGTATGGAGCGGATGGCCAACTATTAGCTGCCATCAAGTCCCTGTATGAATGCCCAGAGTTTTGTGTCAGGGTAAGCAGCACAAAGTCTGAACCTTTCACAGCCTCCGTTGGCCTCCGCCAAGGGTGTTTTCTGTCACCCCTCCTTTTCATAATATTTATGGACTGGATTGATAAGCACAGCCGAGGCAGTGAGTGTGTCAGAATTGGAAAATGTAGCATTCGACGTCTGCTTTTTGCAGATGACCTAGTTCTGCTTAGCTCTTCCACAGATGACCTCCAGCGGATCCTGGATAGGTTTGTAGCTGTTTGTGCAGTCGCCGGAATGAAGATCAGTGTGGCCAAAACTGAAACATTTGTGGTCTCAAGACAACCATCCCAGTGCACTCTAAATGTAAGTGGAGTCTCAATGAGACAGGTGGAGAAGTTTAAATACCTTGGGTCCATATTCACGAATGATGGAAAATGGGACGTAGAGCTAGATACTCGAATTGGCTTAGCAAGCTCAATATTGTGAGAGCTTGGCCGTTCAGTAGTATTGAAGCGGGAGTTAAGCCAGAAGGCAAAGCTGGCTGTCTTCAATACAGTCTATGTCCCCATCCTCACCTATGGTCATGAGAGTTGGGTAATGACCGAAAGAATGCGGACACGAATCCAAGCGGTTGAAATGAGGTTACTTCGAGGGGTTGCGGGGCTGACAAAACTCGACAGCGTTAGAAGCTCTGCAATTCGGGAAACCATCAATACTCAACCGCTGCTTCTCCATGTTGAGAGATCGTCAGAATGCCACAAGAGAGGCTCCCTCAGCAGGCCCTCTTTGCCAAGCCAGAGGGTGGGAGGCCACGTGGAAGGCCAAGGACTCGCTGGATAGATTATATCCAAAACCTTGGGTGGACACGTTTGGGAATCCCACCAGAACACCTGAGCTTGGTGGCAGAGGATCGTGACTATTGGAAGTTCCTCTTGCAGCTGTTGCCCCCACAACCCAATTAGGAAGAGTGGGCCTTGAAGATGTATGTATAACTACAAGCTTCGTACTTATACAGAAACTTCGTTTAGCGCGCATCGTACATTGTTTGTTTATTATATTATGATTTTATTTTGTGTTATTTAGTTGTATTTTTTATAGCGTTATCCATTTCGTTCTTAACGAGGCAATTTATACGTATCCTTTAACAAACTTTTTTAAAATACTAAAATATTAAAAAAAAAAAATGGCAGTTCTGTGCTGCTGACAGCGGAAACCTAACTCTGACCACTCTGCCCCCTGGTAGACGTACCAGAAATGAAGCCAAACGTCACATCCGTTTTTGATAAAAATTTTATTAGTTATAAATTGTACTGTTGCAAACAATGTTAAATTTATAGTTAAACAATGTTAAATATATAGTTTTTCTTTCTCTTTTTTTTGTTTTTGTCTTTTTAGAAGTATCGACTTAAAAAAGCGATTGGACAAATAGATATATTGCTGTTAGGATTGATAAACTATGTACAGGTATGTTTTTTTTTCTTTCTTTCTTACAGATGCTATTTTATTTAATTGATTATATATAATCTTGCAATTTAAAATTTAATTAAGATTGGTTTAGTTATTTTATATCCCAACGCATTTTGATGCTAAGAGTTATTAAATCATATCTAAATAAACACGAAGCTATGACCATCATGTGATTTTTAATGACGTCATCGATGAATCAGTGCACAGATTTTCAGTGGTCTTTCAACTGTTGTGTTTGTTCAGAAATTTTAAGTCTTCGTGGGACTTTCTATTTGTAGAACCCCCCCCCCCCCTCAATGTAGCTTGACTTGTCAGCTATTAGTCAGTGTCCGACGCACGAGTGAATGCAGGTTATACAAATAGTTTTTATTATTCATTTCTTATTAGACAGATGAGGGGCATGGAGGGAGTAGACACGGCTTCCGTCATTTAAGAATCTTCTCTGTTACCACGAGGAACGCCAACTCGGTGCCAATTTTCACTGTGCTGTTCACAGATTGTATCACTGACACATGTACGTGATCCCGCAGAGTAAACCTAGCTCAACAGAACACCTGGGAACATTACTTACTGATCATAATCTCACTCAAACGCATAAAACATGGCCTTGATGACTTTCTACAACTTGAAGCGCGCGCGTCACTATGGCAGCGCGTGCACTTTTCTGATTCCGACTTCACGTTTTTGTTATTTATTTATTTTTATTTTATTTTTTGTTTGTTAGCGTTCTTGTCATGCCATAAGAAGAAAAAGATCAAAAAAAAAAAAAAAAAAACATCCCAAACATCTGCACGTGCGTGCGTTCACGCTTCTCGTGAACTTGAAATTGATATCCTTCCATCTTCTCCCTCTCTCTCTACAGTTAATAAATAGGTTTGCTGCCAGACGTACCAAGGCCATCATATGATATCTAAAAAAGGGAAGGACGAACCGGATACAACAGGATGTGTGTGTGTGTGTGTGTGCCCGCGCGCACATACTAGGGATCTTTTGAGGGGCGGTCCTGGTGGGTTCACGAAAGGTAACGGAAAGGGGTTTGTTCGTGTCCAAATAGTTCGTACTTATTATTTGTTATCCTTTCTAGTTTGAACGCAGAAAGCCCAAGTGACATAGGGGGTGATGAGTTTTCTTCAGGGGTTAATACGAACGCGCATTTTGTCTTGTAGCATCGTAGTTACTGATTAATTACGTTTCTGTTCTGTTTAGAAAAGCTAATACATTTCTTTGTATTGATTAGTGGGTATAATTTAATTGGCTCTTCTTAACTGAAGGGATAGAATTGATTTACGGAAGGGATGGACAAACAAGGGAACAATGAAAGATCCGCCCTTTCTCTGTCATTATCGCAGATTTGTATTTGTGTGTTTACTGGAAGAAACATATTCGGAATTATTGGTCAAAATCTAGTTACGGATGTCACTCGAAGTTTGACCTTTGTTTTGCTCAGCTATGCCGACCTCATTAATTTGACTCGAATATCAAATATAGACTTCCTTATATTATCCATAGTCTTGAGTATACGAATGTTGAATATAAACATCACTGTTGTGAATTGCCAACGTTAGGCAATGTTGAAGCTCGTGAGGAGCGTGGAGTAGCAGCGTGATTTGTACCAAACCGTATTCCACAATAGCATTTATGAGTATAAAGGTGATCTCGGAGAATAACCATGGTATAGTTAGGAATAAGTTGACGCTTTCTTAGTTACTAAACTAAGCCTACGTCTTGTCTAAGAGGCTTACTTTTAAGCAGAATTTTGATTCCCGATGATGAAAATAAAAAAAAAGAAATAGACAAAAAAAAACTGACTACTTTAGCCTCAATTCTTATACTTTTAGAATCAAAGGATTCAGAGACTGTATCGCTTATACCTCACTTCATTTTTCTTTAAGTATAGATTTCACTTAAAGCCATTGGGTCCATTAAGGAGAGTATACCGACCTTTTAAACTATCATCATTTTCAGTGTTGGTGACTCCACAGTTCTCGTCTTGCTCAGTTCATGTAGGCAGACTTAGTTACGATATTATTATTATTAAATTATTCTTATCATGTCGCGACAGACGGCGCATTTTGACGGTTGGAAAATAGCCAGGTCCAGATAGTGAGCATTCTTCCATGCAGATTATTCGGGTCTCCCCCGAAGTTTTTTTTACGCATTTCGGGAAAAATGGATGAGATCGGAATCAA